>NC_135479.1:155374494-156574494 GCF_052094955.1 Ictidomys tridecemlineatus | reverse complement strand
TTTGTGTTCTGTGAGGTGAATGTGATAACCACTACACTACGGAAACACCTCCTAATTTTGTGTTCTGGACAAGGAATAGAGTTTTGAGCAAAGGATAAATTTTACCATAATACTTCACTAAATGACTAAGAAAGAGTGTGAATTCATGTTTTCAGATGCAAAACATCTATACACATCAAAACTCAGTGATTCTTCATTTATTATCATTATAAAAATTAATGACGTGCTCTAATGTCTTCCTAACATTGCAGACTCCAAATCCCTATCAGCTGCCTTTAAAGAAGTTAAAGAGAGGGAAGAAAGTCAGTGAAGCTAAAGGGAGATTTTGACCCTGGAATTCTAAAATGTAAATTTATTTTTGTTTTTCAAATTTACTTCCTATCTTCAGTTTTCACAAATGATTTTCTTTATCTATTTACTAATTTTTATTTTTTATTTTTGCCCAATTAAACTAACAAAATGTTTGACTTTTAATTATCTTTTTCCTATCACCTCCCAAATAAAACATTATGAATCTGTTGAAACCAGCATCTCATGAGTTTGTCAACTCATGGTTGGAAATATCATAAATGTATTTGTACTTTCTTTGTGAATAAAAATGTGTATAGATTTTTGCTTTCTAAAATAATAGTCTCTGGTTTCAGACTGTCTCCACTAAAATATTCGCTTTGATACTAGCTGTGCAACTCTGCAAAATTTATCTCTGTGAGAGAAATCTCTCATTTGAAAAATAGTCATCATCATAATAAAAATTTTAATCTATTTTGTGAAAATTGAATAAGATAGCATTAAAGTTCTCAGCTTTGTCACATAACATAGTGTTACCATGGAATGCTAATAATACTATTGATAAATAGAATATTCACTTTTGTAGTAAGGTCAGGATGGATATAATATGTAAAATCGTTATATAATCAAATCATCCTCCAACTTCTAAGTTAACACACATACATCACAGACAAATAGTTACCATAAGACTTATTTGTATAATCAGTTCTATATGTGGATACTGAAAGTTTGCCACACCCAAAGGAGTAGGTACTAGTGCCCAAGTTTCAATTAAGAATTCTATAAAAGACCCCTCTGCTGAAGCTCCCTCTCCCCACAGTATTCCAGTTGGGACAGTCAGCTGCAGGTTTCACATAAAATATTCTTTTAAAAAAATGTTCTCATAGTGTCTACCAATTATCTATATTATTAATCTTTTTATTATAATTATTTTGTATTGTCTCTTTTAATAAAACAGAAAGAAATAAGGAAAGAAAGAAAGAAATGGAAAAGAAGTAGTGAGAATGGCAAGAACATATTCACTTTTTTTTTTTTTTTTTTTAGAATCTTTTGCAGGTATGTGGAACTCAACACAAAAGACTGAACATCTATCCTCCTAAATTTAAACACAGATGTTTGGAGATTCCTAGCTGTCTATTAGAACTTCCTTATAAAATAATTATAAGAATTATATATAACTTTTGAAAACTTTTATGGGTTGAATCCTTACTATTTTTTTTAAGAGAGAGAGAGAGAGAGAGAGAGAGAGAGAGAGAGAATTTTAATATTCATTTTTATGTGGTGCTGAGGATCGAACCCGGGCCGCACGCATGCCAGGCGAGCACGCTACCACTTGAGCCACATCCCCAGCCCACTAGTTATTTTTATTTATTTATTTATTTTTATGATTCTTTTATTATTGAGTTTTATTTGGAGGAAAAAGCATCCTTTTTTTACAACACTTATAAACAAGTCAGTAAATATACTATTCTGAGATTCTACCTTACTAGTTATTGATAATTCTTTTCAAATGACATACAAACAGTTTTAAGAGTCATTGTAACAGTAATTATTAATAATGTCAAACATGTTAAGGGACTTAAAGCCAAATTGGCAGTGACTCAAAAATCCATTTAAAAATAGAAATAATATGACACAAAAAATATTGAGGAAGAAACCTAAAAAAGTATTATATCCTGCTGAAAAAGAAAAATATAATGCATAATCATGCTATGGTTTAAGTGAAGCTAGCTAATTTTTATTTTGTTACATGATTCCTATTCCTAAAATTCCTGTATTTGTTTTCTTAAAAGTTGATTTTCTCAAAACTCCCATTCACATAACTATCTAGAAAACCCAGGCTGTGGTTTTGAACATGGAAGTTCATAATGAAATATTATGTCCACCCCTAAAAATGTACTTTGTTTTTCTTTAAATTTCATATTCTGTTGTTTAGCGAGACCTAGTTTAACAAAAACAACATCAACAACACACATACATACACAAATAAAATAAAATAAAATCAAAACCGAACAAAATAATATGATATATTGGTAATCTTTGTTTCAATTTAACTTGTTTTCACAAATGGAATAGATTGAGATAAAAAAAAATATTTCACAGCCTAGGTTAACTTGTTATCACCCAAGTGATTCTATTGTAAAGTTTTTATCTTTCCTTTTGTAACAAACATGTTCTGGAGAGGACCCCTTGCAACTACAGAAACATTTTGTTTCTTTTCAAAGTTTGTGCCAGTAATTTTAGCAAACACCAGTAGATCTTGTCTGGGACAATCATTACTAAGGATCACTAGTGACAGCTATCTTTTTAACATTTATCAATGACATAACAAATTTGAGAGCATTACATACATAATCTCATTAAATTCTCACAAAAACACAATGATATGAACATCACTACTATAGCAATTTTTCAAGTGAAGGATTTAACTTGGAGAGGTAGAGTGTCAGAGGCAATGTATTAGTGACATATGTTAGAGGACACTGTTCTCTTCTTTTTATGGGGTGGGTGGGTACCAGGGATTGAACTCAGGGGTACTCAGCATCTCACTGAGTTGCTTAGTGCCTTGCTTTTGCTGAAGTTGTCTTTGAATTCGTGATCCTCCTGCCTCAGCCTCCCGAGCCCCTGGAATTACAGGCGTGCACCACCAGGCTCAGCTATTCTCTTCTTTTTTATCTTCTTTTTAAATTCGTTCTTTATAGATATGCATGAGAGTAGAGTGTATTTTTGAAATATTATTAGGGGCTGGGGATGTGGCTCAAGAATAGCGCGCTCGCCTGGCATGCGTGTGGCCCGGGTTCGATCCTCAGCACCACATACAAACAAAGATGTGTTCGCCGAGAACTAAAAAATAAATATTAAAAAATTCTCTCTCTCTCTCTCTCTCTCTCTCTCTCTCTCTCTCTCTCTCTCTCTCTCTCTCTTAAAAAAAAGAAATATTATGTCTACATGGAGTCTAACTTTCCATTCTTGTGGTTGCACACAATGTTAATACTCTACTCTTAAAAAACATAATCTAAAACACTAAGAGAGACTCCACAACATTTCAAATTTCTGTGGCTTCCCCTCCTTCTTGACTTAAAAAAAGCTAATAACTTGATTTTAATTATCAGAAAATATCTCACAAATCTAAATGGAGGGACACTGTACTAAATAATCAGTGATTGCTCTTCAAAAGTGTCAAAGTCATGAACAATAGGGAGAGAGAAAAGTTCTACACTGGAGGAAAGCAAAGAATAAAAACAATAACACATGCAAGGCATGTGTCTGGGTGATTATGCTATTAATATCAGGAAAAGCTGAGTAAGGAGTACACAGTAACTCTCTGTCTTTTTTTTTTTTTGGCACCTTTTCAGTAAGTTTAAATTTAATTTGAAAATAAAAGTTAAAAAAAAGTGTAATATCTTTTCCCAATTCCCTAAATTGAATAGAAATGTTTTATTGGAAACAAGGTCCCTATTATTTTTTTCCCTGCAGCATAGTACGCATTGTGATCAAAATATTTTCCAGTTTAATAAACAGAACAATCAATTTGGTAGTATTTAATTCTATGTTATTTTGAAATATTAGCAACCTGCCTAAAGAAATGCTCTCATCTTCATATTTAATAATGTATATGGATCCTAAGCAGAATAGAATTCCAAAACGAGGAGTGAATTAAATTTAGTCAATTGAACTGATTTTTAGAAATATTGTCACTCAAATCTATCTAATCAGTAATGAGATTCACATCTACATTAGGTATTTCCCATAAGAATGTATCATTGGCCATATTCTATCAAGACAACAATGCTTTGTGCTAAAATGTCATATTCATGAAGTCACATTTAATCCATTATGACCTAACAACCCTAATTTGCAACACCCAGAAGGAAGAAATTGTGGGAAAATGTCCAGTCCATTAAATCTGGATATAAATCCATGGATTAAGATGAAAGTACACAAGGAAAAGAAAGGGTTTTTGAAAGAAAAGTTCAATGAGACTTAGCCTGAGGCTTAGAAACTTCTGCATGGAGGATCTGATGACATCGGAAATAAAATCCCTCCTAAGTTGGCGTCAGAAAAATTAACCACAGCAACCAGACTACAAGGGCATGAATTTGGTCCAAGTTAATTCACAAATAATGTAGGTAATAAATATTTTTAAAAGCTATTATGAACCAGGATTTTTTTTTTTACCTTAAAACTACCACTGAGGTTTTCTCTGCAACTTCAGGCAAATAATTATATTTTCTCTCTAATGCCTCAAGTGAGATAATACCTTATATATTAATTTATTATTATTATCATTCATTTCATCATAGGAATCTTTGATAAATAGATTATTAGGTATATGAGAACGTTTCCAATTCTTGGGAGGAAGGCTTAAGTCTTTTCCTATCACTGTACTGAGTAGACTGTAGCCTTTTGGTTTGTGGGGAAAAGCAAAGAAATATGACATGAGCATTACTTTTCAGCCTTTAGAAATAAAGTCTTTACCAGGTAAGAGAAAAAAAATCTGAAAATACTCTTCCAGAGAGTAAAATGGGAGGATAGAATTTCCCCTCATATTTCATCTTATCAAATAATAATAGGGCCTGATAAATGGGAAGTAAGGGCATGGACTCCCTACTCAGAATTCTTGCCTTTGATCTGAGAGATTCTTTATAAGTAAAATGGCCAAGGTGAAACCCTAGGGGCACTCTGAATCCCCTCAGGCCGACACTGCCCCCCGAGTTCACAGACAACACCGGTGTGTGCTTTTGTCTCCCAATAACATTATTAAAACAGTCAGTGAAGAGTTGTCTGAGCCCAAGAATGGTGCTAGAGAACACAGAAAGCCAAGCCCTTGGTAGGAAAGCCTTTTCTACAGAGAGGCTAATTTCACTCGGGATCTCTGGGTTGTCATGGTTTTCTCTCTGAGGGGAATCTAATCATGTCTGAGTGAGGCAGAAACAAAACGTAGAAATCTCTTGCCAAATCGTGTTTTAAACCAGATAAGCTTTGCACCCTGAGGTCGGTGCTGAGTCACGGCTAAATATACCTGCAGATTGTGAAATACAACAGAGATTACCTGTATAACCAGTAATATATAACTTTCTATATTTCAGTTCAACAGATAACAGTTATTGGCTCTGGATGGAGTAATTTTCCCCCTACTACTTCATGACATCTTAAGTTCCCTTAGTGTTGAAATGCTGTCTAGCTTCACCAGTGATCAATTTTTCTCTACTGTTATACTTACCCCTTCCTACATTGTCACAGGAGATATGGTATTGAACAACCACCTGTAAACACCCCCGCCCCATTCATTTTTATTTGGGGTAAAGCTGAATGTCAGTGTGCTCCAACCTGGGGGAAATGATGTTCCTAACAAGTTACTATTCTGCAGGAACAAGCAGCTATTCAGTGAGCACTGTGATCAGTGCTCAGGTTGCTAGGTTTATCAGTGAGCTTTCTGTGTCTCTAATTCTGACCCAAATTTCCATATCAAAATGGAAATCCAGGTAGGAAATCTATAGGGAAATCATGCAAAATAATTCACAAGGTAAATTTTTCAGAATAATTCTGTTTCTGGATACAAATGAACTTTCAGCCCCTTTTCTTTTAATGGCAAAGTACTCTCCTTGAGAGCAAATTCATACTCATTGATTCATTCTGTGTTTTCTTTCTTAGCACATTTTCAGTAAAATTTATCATGGTTTTTCCAGATTAATAATAATAATATCACATTTCATAATATCTTAGTTTTCAGTACAACATATACATTGCATGGTCCTGGACTAGCTGCAGTAACATCATATTTAAGCTTGTGGAAAATTCAACATCTCAAGTAGTCCCACTCCAGACCTACTAAATGTGAATTTTAATAAGATCCCCAGGTAATCTACTGTGCAAGAAAAGTTTAGAAGCACTATCTTGCCCTATTAGACTGGTTGAAAATGTCTGCTGTTCACTTGACATTTTATAACCCTTTGCTTCTGACCAATTAAAAGCCAATTTATTACATGCCAGCCTAAATGATATACAGAGAATCTCCAAGAGTGTTGGGGGAGGAGTGGTGTCAATAGGAAAACATTGCAATGGGAATATGCCTGCTACAAAAGTTGGGGGCATATTCAAAGAGGTTGAGGCAGAGGGAAGTTTTTAGAGACAAAAAGATAATTTATATAAGCTACTTGTATACAAATTCATTGGTCTTGGAGAGCTGAGGCAGGAGTTGGGAGTACTTGTCAGCTCACTAGTAGAAGTCCACTTTCTGTGTGAGTGTTCTGTCAAGAACATTTTCCTGAATTGCTGAAGTTGTAAAGAATGTTGGATGTAAACTTGGCTTCAGAAATACATGCATACCTGTTATGTGTGCAAAGTATGGCGTGCATGTAGAACATGAAGGAAATTCTTTGGGGATTTTTTTTTTTTTTAGAAAATCCTTGAAATGATTCTTAGACAGGCGGGAATGAGTCCTCCCCCTTCTTTATTTCCCAGCTCAAAATACATCCGGAGTTGACAAGGACAATTTCACCTTAGAATCTACAACTTTCACATAGGTATATGGCATATATACATGGACATCTGTATTACTAGAATTTATAATTTAGAAATATATCCAGGAGACTAATATAAAAAAAATCAAGGCTCCGAGTGAATATGTATAAATCCTACCTTTAAACCTTGTCTATGTGTACATATATAAAATTTTACTGAGAGTTTTCTTTTGTTGGAAACAAGTCTTTCTATTGACAAGTTACATAGTCTATTTTTCATAGATTGAAACACGAGTAAAATACATCCTTTGCTAGATGCCATCAAGATTATTAGTTGAAAACTGACCAAAATTAAAAGCCGACTATGTATGAGGAAATCCGTGCAAGAATCACATCTCATGGTGTGAGACAAATATAAGAGATATTATATAATTACAGAGTGGTTTATACATAAACATTTGTGGAACACATTATGCATAAATATATCTCTTGCTTCCTGAGATCACAAGGTAATGAAATGCCTTTTTCTCTGAGTCTCCATCTGGTGGAAACATGGACTCCTGGGCTTATCTTTCCCCAGTAGGAACCTAGTCATTCATGACTTCTTCTGGGCTGCCTTCAGTGTCAACTCATTCATTAAGTACAGTGCTCCAAATTCCCATGCTGGTTTTTCAAAGTGCATTTGCTACTGGCTTTTCTACTCCTCCCAAACAAAAAGAAAAAGGCACAGCTACTGAGGTTAGACAGCGTCTTATCTATCTTATATAAACAAGGGACATGTGGAACTAAACTCAGAGTGGGAGCTATTATAGATTGGGCTGATGACTGAAGGTCCCTCCATGAGGTGATGATGTTTGAAATGAAATCCAAGGATGAGAGTGATCCAACAAGCAAAAATCCCTGAAGGGGTAGGAGTCAAGTCTGGTCTACGTGAGCAGCAGCAGCAACTATATCACTAGAGACGGAACATACAAGAGAAAGTGATAAAAAAAAAATAGTAAAATTTATTTAAAATACAAGCATCAGAAAGACCATAAGCAATCTTAAAAGTACCAGGATCTACTACTTAAAGGAGAAATGGTTATACTCTATTTGATATTTTGGCATTCACTTCCAACATAGAAGACAGAGTGATCATTTCAGAAGGCAGAAAGAAGACTAGCTACTGCACAGTAGAGTGACCACAGATAGCAGTTGTGTCATACATTTCAAAAAGTTAGAAGAAAGGACTTTGGACACTTTAACATAAAGAATGATAAATGTTTCAGGAGACTGAAACATTATGAAATGCATACATGTATCAAAATCATCATTAATACATATATTTTTTATGGATTAGTTTAAAAATAGATTTTTAAAGATCCACTTAGAAAAGACTAGCCAGAAAGTTACTTCAGAAGCACAGGTAAGAGGTGCTGGGATTTGAATCAAATGATCAAGGAGGAATGGGCCTGGGCATGAGGTGTTTAGAATAAGGTCTTCCCAACACTGTATTCCAGCCAATATTAATTCTCAAAATGCTACAAGAATGGAGCTAAAACAACTTGATTCTTACTTCATAATGAGACCCCCTTCAACCTCTGAGAGATGGGCAATGGCCTCATCCCCATTCTTCATTTATTAATTTCCATATCTTAGTATTCATTCACTTAGTAGGTACAGCTAGTTCTGATAGTTGCACAGGTAGGAATGGTGAGGCCTTTTCTAGGCTTCACAAGATACATACTGAAAAGTTACTTTAAAATGTGAGACTGTCTCACAAACTTGGGACAGCAATACATTTTTGGCCCTATGAGCACATACAGAGCTAGACGGCTGTTCATCTCCACTACTTTGTAGGCTGAGATCTCCTTGTAGACTGGTACATTTGGTTTCAGATAAAAGGAATAGTTCATGACCTGAGGTCTGTGAATAGAATACAAAGGCCTAAGTCCTCATTGGCAGAGAACCATAGAAAAAGTATAGAAATGCAGTATGAGATTTTGTGAATCATTGTTTTCTCAGACACCAAATGAAAGAACCAAATCGTCACAATTCTTTTCTCTAAGTACCATTGTATTTGGATGTCTTTGACTCCTAGGATCACTCAGCTACCAGCCATTGTTCCACCTATTTTTGCATATTCGATATTAAGAATTACTTTCTTAATTATGCTCATGATTCTTAAAGTTGAAAGTATAATAGATAACCACATAGCATATCATAAATTAATGCAAATTTGCTGTTCAGGGTGACTTAATTACTCTTTGATTAGAACATAGATAAATCAGCTATGGAGTTGTCAGAGACTGGAATCAATGACTTAATTAAGAAACCAAAAATATATTGCCCAATACTTATAGTATCTGGTGTAGAAGTGACCCTCCTCACGCCCTTTTAAAATTTGGTTGATTGCTTTATGCTTATTATTTCCTGAAGGGATGATAAGCTCCTGGAAGGTTTCTACTTCAGAGGAAGAAAAGCCCAACTATGCATTTCTCACACAGAATGCACCTGGATTCTTTGATGAGTTGCTCTTGGTCTATGGAACTTTAATATATTCAAGTTCTTGCAACCTTTCTTGTGCTCTCAAACTGTATTTCTCAGCTTTGTGATTTAAAACTGCAATTATCATAGAACATTATTTGAAAAAGTTAGTATTAACAGTTTTTATTCTAAATACTAGGTATGAGACATATGTCTTATTTGAGGCACATTTTCATGGAGACTGAGGTATCTGTTCATCTGTTAAAACACATTGTTAGAGAAGAGAGAATCAATTGAGCAAATATCAGTCTTACAAAATCTTATTTTCTAGTGAAGCAATGATCATTCAGATTTGTTGGTAGGCCCAGATCTCCATGGGTTCATGCTTTAGTCTTAAATTCTAGAAGTATCTTTACAAAATACATCTGTAAAAATATTAGGACATGAGTGATACTGTTTGAATATCCTACTTGGAAATGTAAAATAATAAAATGGAGAGAAAGAAGTATATTTATTTGCTGCTGGATCAATCATATCTGGTCTGTATCTGGAGGGTTTCAAAGAGCACATCATTGTGACACCTGGAGATTCAAACACATGTTGCCTGCCAGTAATGATGTCCATAAAATAGGAGAATACAGTGGTCTTCAACAGTCTAGGGAGGCTCTTTCAGCAACAGAAGTAGTCAGAGAATGTGGCTTACAGCAAAATTTTTCTTAGTCATGGTGGTAGGAGAATCACAGTGAGATGAACAAATTTTGACAAATGAGTGACCTGGGATAGTATTCTTTTTTATTCACTTATTAAAGAAAAACTTGGCTAAATTAGCTTTTGAGACTTTTTTCCATATGTGTGATGGAAACTGTACTGTATACTTTATATATTTATAATGGAAATAAAACTACACAATAAAACATAGCAATTTGCTGCTTGAAAGAGTTTAAAATATTACTTTTTTTTTGTTCTCCATACCAACTTGGAATCACAACCACAAACATAAGGCTAAGGGTAAAAAGAGAATCTAAATGAAAAAAAAATGAACAAGATAGTAAATCAATATAAAAGTGGGAAGAGAGATACAGAGAGGGTTGAGCTATTTAATGCAGTTTATGCCTTATATAAATAAATTTGGAAGCAGGAAAAGGTAAAAAATGAAATAATTACTTGTGGAGAAAAAGTAAGTTAAATAGGAAAAATAACTAAATGTAGGAAGAAAATAAAAGAACTGTAGTGAGAAATTACAGTGTACAAAAGTTTTTAAAATTAATTGATGAATAATAATTTTGTATATTTATGAGGTATAATGTGATGTTTTGACACCTGTATACATTGTAGAATGAGCAAATCAGAGCAATCAGCACATTCATCACCTCCAATATTATTATCTCTTTGTGGTGAGAACATAAAATCCTTTGTTTTAGCTATTTTAAAATATCAAGTTTATTATTAACTGTAGTCACCATCCTGTGTTATGGAAGAACTGATTCCTGTTATCTACCTGTAATTTTGTACCTACTGATCAATACTTCTCCTCTCCCCAGCCACCTTACCCATAACCTCAAGCTCTGGTATCAACTTTCTGTGCTGTAATTCTATGAGTTTGACTTTTTCAGATTCTACAAGTGTGGTCATATGGATTTGTTTCTCTATGTCTGGCTTATTTCTCTAAACATAATGTTTCTAGGTTCATCCAGACTTTTACAAATGTCAGAATTTCTTGTTTTATTTCTTTTTAAGACTTGATAGCATAGGATCATGAATACAGCTCTGTGTGTGTGTAGGGGGGGAATCATATTTTTTCAATCCAATTGTCCATTCATGGACATATAGGTTGTTACTATGTCTTAGATACCATGAATAATGTTGCAATGAAAATGAGAGTACAGCTATCTCTTTGACATACTGATTTCATTTCTTTTGCTTATATACCCAGTAGAAGGATTGTTGGATCATGTAATCATTTTAGTTTTCTGAGGATTCACCATACTATTTTTTCCAAAATAGATGTATTAATTTAAAACATAGAGTTACCAAAAGCATATGTTCCTTGCTCCACATCCTTACTAACACTATTTTTTATCTTTTCTGTAATAGCCAATCTAATAGGTTTGAATTGATATCCTATTGTGGTTTTAATTTTCATTTTTTTTCCTGAAAGAGACATGGAGTAGTTTTTCATGAATCTGTTAGATATTTGAGTGGTTTTTTTTTTTTGAAAAATATCTTCCAAGGCTTTTGCCTAGTTTTTAATAGGATTATTTCTTTTCTTGCTATTGAGTACTTTGAAGTTGGTATGTATTTTTATATTAGCTCCTTATCCAATGTATGATTTGAAAATATTTTCTCCCAACTCATGGGTTGCCTCTTTATTAACGGTTTCCATTGCTGTGCAGAATTTTTTTAGCTTGATGTTTGTTCACATTTTGCTTTAGTAGCCTGTGCATTTGGAGTCATAGACAAGAAATCACTGCTCAGACCAATGTCATGGATATTTTTCCCATTGTTTTCCTTTGGGGAGTTTTATAGTTTCAGATAATATGTTTAAGCCCTTCAACTACTTTGAGCTGGTTCTTTCACAGAAGGTAAAACAAGGAGCCATTTTCATTTTATGAATGTGGATATCAAGTTTTTCTAATACCATTTATTCATTAGACTGTTCTTCCCCCCCCCCACTGTGTGTTATTAGCACTCTTGTCAAAAATCAACTGTCTGTGTATGTGTGGATTTATTTCTAAGCTTTCTATCCTATTCCATTGGTGAATGTGTTTGTTTTAATGTGTCTGTTTTATTCTGGTACCATGCTTTTTTGACCTTAGCTTTGAATGTGCTTTGAAACCTGCCAGGGTGATTCTCTCTGGCTTTGTTCTTTATGGTCAAGATTGCATTGGCTATTTAATGTCTTGTGTTCGCATACAAATGTTAGGATTTTTTTTTCTATTTCTGTGAAGAATGACATTGGAATTTTAATTTAAATTTATAAACACAATATCTTGTAGTTTATTTATGTCAGCTTCAAAAACTTTTTTATCAGTATTTTACAGTTTTCAGTATATAGATCTTTCACTGCCTTGGTTAAATTTAATCCTAAGCATTTTTTAATGCTTTCATAAATGGAATTGCTTTATTAATTTAAAAAATATTTTAATTAATATATATTATATTATATATTAATTGTACAAATTAATAGGATTAAGTAGAATAGTTCATCTTGAACAGATCAAATTCAGCTTCTCTCTACCCACCCTTCCCCCCACATACATACCCTACCCAACTTCTAGTAATTACTATTTTATATTTAAGTCAACTTTGTTTAGCTGCCACATATGAAAGATAAATAATTAGTACTTATCTTTTGTCTAGCTTATTTCACTAAATATAATGTCCTCTAGTTCTATGTATTGTTCTAAAAATGACAGAATATCTTTCTTCTTCATAGCTGAAAAATAAACCAAACTTTCTCTGTCCTCTGTTCATGAGCACCTAGACTGATTCTTATCTTGGCTGTTGTGAATAGTGCTTCAGTAAACCCAGGCACGCAGGTATGTCTTTGGTGTGTAGATTCCGTTCACTTTAATATATTCCTAGAATGGGTTAGATGGGTCATAAAGTAGATCTACTTTTAAATGTTTGAAGAACCTCCATACTGCTCTCCATAATGACTGTGCTCACTTACATTCCCACCAACAGTATATGATAATTATTTTTTACACATTCTCACAAGCATTTGTTATTATTATTGCAATTATTGGTAATAATCATTCTAACGGGGTGATATGACAGTTTCAATCAGAGTTTCCCTGATGGGTTAATGATATTGAACATTTCTTCATTTACCCATTGACTACTTGTATTTCTTCTTTTGGGAAGTGTTTTAAAATCATTTAAATTGGATTACTTATTTTATTTTACTTTTTTGCACTTCCTTACATATTTTGAATATTACTCCTTTATCACGTGAAAAACTGGTAAACATTGTCTCCATTATATAGGTTGTCTCTTCACTGTGATTGCCTCCTTTGCTGCATAGAAGCTTTTTCATTTGTTGTAATCCCACATCTATTATTTTTAGTGTGTAGAAGCACTATTAAATTTTTTAGTTGAATTTTTATTCTGTCAGTTTACTGAATTTGTTTATCAGTTAAAACAATTTTGGTGGAGTCTTCAGATTTTCTACATGTAAGATGATGCCATCAGCAAACAAGGGTATTCCACTTTATTCTTTCCTATTAGGGTACACTTTATTTCTTTCTCTTGTGTAATTGCTCTGGCTAATACTTCCAGGACTATGCAGAGAAGAAGTGGAAAGAGTGAGCAACCTTATGTTATTCACAACTTAAAAGGAAAGCCTTCAACTTTTACTGTTGACTATGATTGCACCTGTACAGTCTTTATTATATTGAGGCACTTTCCTTCTGTACCCTTTAATTTTCTGATGTAAATTAGTTAGAAGGCAATTTCTCAAATACACCTGGAAGAGTATGTTATCCTTAGGTCTTGTGAGGGGAGTTTGGTGCATGAATCACTGTTCAACTTGGTCTGTCTGTGAGGAGAACACTGGAGGATCTTACTCAACCACGGCCATCCTTCACCTTTGGAAGCTGTACATTTAAGGCACTTTCCTGCAATACTCCTGGGGGATGAAGCCCCTGGAAGGGCTTATCTATCCATATAAAGCTCACCTTTACTGTGGTCTAGATAGACTTGCAGATACTTTATCCCCTCTTCTCCATGAATTAGGCGATAACCTACAGTTTCTCAGGTGAAGCAGTAAAATTTGAGGTATTCCATGTGTGGACAAACCCCTTATAGGAAGGAATAATAAATGTGGAGTTATCCCTGGAGCTAGGCAAGGTAACAGGCCTGAGAAGTGTCAACCTGTTTCTCAGATTGCTAACTAATACTTGTCTGTTCCTTTAATTTCTTGATGTACAATAAGTTCAAAGACTGTTTAGCAAAGAGCCATGGAAAGAGTATGTCATAAACTCCTTACCAGGATAAACAGGGGGCTCTTTCTTTCCACTGCTTTCAGCAGGTGAAAGCCCTGGAAGCTTTTGAGCATCCGTGTCTGGAGAGACTCACATGTGTCTCATCCCCTCCACCCCAGACTTGGTGTATTGTGAGCCAGTGAGGGATCTTTGAGCTAGGTCACTATATTTAAAATCTATGCTCTCTTCTCCCAAAGGAAATGCTAAGCGTTGGTGATTCCTTTCTTGATTGTACATTGCTCAGCCTATAGGTGGTGTCCAGGCCTCAGTAAGCCTCAGTTTTTCCTTCCTCTTTGTGAAAGTTTCCTCAGTTGCCTGATGAGTAGAGGTCACTCAGCTGGTCTTTGACCACTCATGGGGGCGCTAATTTACCAATAGATGATTATTTGGTGTATCCCTTGGTGAAAAGAGAGTCAGGAGCCCCTTCTTTCCTGATTTTGCTAAGGTCACACCCAGGAGCTATATTAAGTGATTCGACATAACAATTCTTTTCTTTCTTTTAATTAAATCCTTCCAGAAACTAGGAGTCCAACAGACATAAAATATCTAACAACATTAAACATTGCACTAGAGAGTTATTTATAAAAGAAAAAAATACTTATCTGAAAAAGGGGAATAAATGGATATTTAAGACCCTTAAAAGAATAAATAGTCATTGATTGTTATTGAAGGCAACCCAAGGAATGATTGGTTATATATTACACGCAGGATTTGTAGCAAAGAGTTCTAATCCATAGTTAAAACCAAGACAGAAACACACACACACACACACACACACACACCTGGCAAATAATTCCAAAGGGATCCCCAAATCATATATTGCTATGGCACATTGAAATAATAGCCAATTTATCTACATGACAGAAAATATAGATTAGCATCTAAATGAAATTATTAAAATTCTTCAAATTATATATTAAGTTCTCACACACTTTATTGCCCTTTGATTATGGTTGAGCCAGAAGAGTCTCAGTGTAGATGTTTAAAACACATTTTTTGAAAGGTCAATGATGATTCACAGGCATTTTATGTAAATTTAAAAGTGTTTTTCTCCTTTTGACTCAACTCATGTGGTATAAAATTTGTTTGAATTGTTACCGGAACTTCAATTATTTTTATCATTACATATTTGAACTTAAAAAATAATATTAACAGTAAAAATTAATGGGCCAATATAAGTCAAGTTATACCTACCTTTTCACTCATAATTATAGACTGAACACTTAGTAATATTTTATATTCCACTATGTACTTCTATAGCTAAAACTGTCTAAAAATTAACAATGATGTAATTAGAGTACTTCCCATTCTCTTAATATTAAGCCAGTGATTTAAGAATATGCAAATGTATGGTGGTAACAGAGAGATATATAACAAATTTTATTTCTTTATGCTTTCAGTGATAAATATGCATTTTATTCCTCTCCATAGACCAAATTGTTGGCAGATATGAAAGCATAATAGTGTTTTGCAGTAAGAGTCTTGGGCCAAAGACAATAACCTTCCCCCCCCCAAAACTTAAAGAACATTTAAAAAAGAAAATATTTACAGGAGGTCACTTTTAAGTTTTATCTTTGCACAAAGGCCATTTTGAATTCAATATATCATACTTACTTTTCCTAATTATGGAAAAAAAATGTCTGCTGTATTTCAAACTACATGGAAACTTTATAGAAACAAGGAAATGTTATTTTCCATCCTAGGAATTTCAGAAGAAATAGTGAACACATTTGCCTCTGAAAATTACTTTGAATATCTGTCTGTATTCATACTTCCTCAATGATGCTAAATTGGATCATTTCCAGTGGTGGCTACAGTTACTGTTGGGATCAGAGGAGCGAAAACTCACACTTTTAACACTGTGAATAGATAAAACAATGCATGGTCTATCTCAAGAGTCAGTGTTAATTTGGTGCTTCTGCCAACATGTCCAACATGGGGGGAAGGCAGAGAGAAGTTACTCCTTTGAAGGGGCACTTCTTGTTGAGTGACAGGATACCACTAATGTTATTTTTCTGCCTCCTTTGTTATGTTCACCTTAAGCAGCTGTATTGCTGGGCACCCCAGTGTTCAACCCCTACTAGAAGTTGCTACTATTGAAAAGATGCAGACTCAGATATTAAAGAGGATTCCTGGTGTTTATGGCTGAGTTCCAGTATTGTTGTGGCTTCTCTGTAGCTGTATTTCCCAATGAGGATATTTACTACCAAAAGAGCTAATGGATTCAAGTAATTTAGAAAGATTTCTAAAGGGATTAAAGCTGAAGTGGATAACAAAAAACAATATGTGTGACAATAAACTCCATGCCAAACTTGTAGGGATAATAGGAAAACAAAACAAACAAACAAAAAAATGTATATTGTGATCAAATTGTTCTCTTCTATGGGTGTCCTTGCTGGAAAATTTCAAGCTCCTGAATGTCCTGCACCACATTTACTCTCCTCCTAGGGACTATACACATTTTGGCTTCCATTCTCTCATTATCAGTGATCTCTACTGCTTTGAATGCTATTTTTTTGTTTGTTTGCTTGTTTTTTGTTTGTTTGTTTGTTTGTTTGTTTGTTTTTCTGTGCTGTATGTCAAGCCCAGGGTCCTGGTCATGCTAGGCAAGTCTCTATCACTGAGTGACACCTCCACCCCTATAATGCTTTAAAGGTAAACTTTCCACTTATAGAGCTTCTCTCATTCAAGGATGTTGAGAGAGGCTCTATAAGTGTTAAGACCCCTCTCTCTTATTCCACAGTTGCCCTTGTTGTCTCTGAAGGCAGCAAGATACTTTCTCCTGGGTTATTCCCACTGCCATTCAAACATGCCAATATTTATATTCTCTTAAAAACAATTGTCTTGGTTCCAAACACATCATAGCTACAATTCCATTCTGTTGTTCATCTCTATAACAAACCCCTCTAAATCAGTATTCAACACCTCTAATTTTTTTTTTCATTTTTCTTTTTTTCTCGCCCAGGGAGAAAAAAACCCAGGTTCATTTAACCTCTGAGACATATCTCCAGTCTTTTTACTTTTTATTTTTTGAGACCAGGTCTTGGGGCTAAGTTGCTTAGGGCCCCATTAAATTGCTGAGTGCTGCCTTTGAACTCATGTTCCTTCTGCCTCAGCCTCCAGAGACACTGGGATTACAGGTATGGGCCACCATGCTCAGCCACCAACTCCTTTGTTACCAGATCACCTTAATTTCATTACAATGAAAATGTCACCATCACAATTCCATTTAAATTAATATAATCAAGGTCCACCATGTTGCTAAATACAATAGTTAATGCTAGAGCATATTCTTAGTTAAATTTAGTAATACTTTTTTTCCCCCTAATGGTCTGTTCCCTCCTTTCCTCTGTTCTTTACTTGTTCCTAAGTTTTTTTTTTCCCCTGACATTTAAACTTTAAGATAGTCTAAGACTCAGGTCTTTTCATTTCTTAACCTACACTCACTTATCCAGTCTTAAAAATGTAGGTTGTGTCCACATATCTTCATATCTTTTCATGGTTCAATAGCTCTTTTTAATGCTGAATGATATTACATTGTCAGGATGTACCACAGTTTATTCATTCATCTATTAAAAGAGATCTTGGTTGACTGTGAATTTTAAAATCACATACAGAGTTACAATACACATCCACCCCAGGTTTTCATTTATACATAACTTTAAATCAATTTGAATATATATCAAGGAGTACCATTGTTGGATTTTTTTTCCCATATTTTCATTGGTACATTATAATGGTACATAATGGTGATAGTTGTTGTTACATATTTGTATATTCATTCAATAAAACAATATAAGTTGATGAATATTACTCTTCAGTTGTTAAATCTTGTGGTAAGAGTATGTTTAGTTAGTTTTTTTTCCAAAGAAAATGTCAAACTGTCTTAAACAAAAGGCTTCAGTATTTTGTCTTCTCACCAATAATGGGAAAGAGTTCCTGTTGTTTCACAACCTTACCAGCATTTGGTGTTACCAATGTTCTGGATTTTGGCTGTTCTAACAGGTGCATAGTGTTATCTCATTGTTTTAATATTCATTTGCCTGGTGTCAAGTATCTTGAGAGTCTTCCTATGTATTTTGCCAACCTTATATCTTCCTTATTAAGGTATCTGTTAAAGTCCTTGGCCTGTGTTTTTTTTTCTCCTATTGTTTGTTTTCTTCTTGTTAAATTTTAAGAGTTATCTGTACATTATGGAAGAGTTCTTTATCATATATCTGTTTGGCAAATATTTTCTTGTAGCCTGTGGCTTATCTTTTTCTTCACCTGCCAGTGTCTTTCACAAAGCAGAAATTTACTTTATGCAAGTTCAGCTTATGAACTCTTTCTTTTAAGAATTATGTCATTGGTGTTATGTCAAAAACCAAAACAAAACAAACCCAAGTTCATCTAGATTTTCTTCTAGGCTATCTTTCAGAAGTTTTATAGTTTTCTGTAATCCCAGTCGCTAGGGAGGCTGAGTCAGGAGGATCACAAGTTTCAAGCCAGCCTCAGCAGCGGTGAAGACCTTATCAACTCAGTGAGACCCTGTCTCTAAATAAAATGCCAAATAGGGCTGGGTGTTTAAATGTAGTTCAGTGGTCAAGGGACCTTAGAGTTCAATCCCTGGTACAAAAAAAAAAAAAAAAAGAAGAAGAAGAAAAAGTTTTTTACAATTTTGCATTTTACATCTAGGTTTATGGTCTGATTTTATTTTTGTGTAGATCTGTATCTAGAAAATTTTTGTTTTTGCATTGTAGATGTCCAGTTGTTTAAAAACCATTTGTTTGAAAGAGTTACTTTGTTCCAAAGACTCCGTGTCACTGGCTTTTACTCCTTTGTCAAAGATCATTTAATTCTTAATGTGGATCTGTTTCTGGTCTGTATGTTCTGTGCCATTATCTGTCTATTCAGTTACTAACACTACACTGTCTTTATTCTTGCAGCTTTGTGATAAGTCTTGAAGTTAGGTAGCATCACATCTCCAACTCTTCTCTGTTTAGGACAGTGTTGGCAATAATGAGTTCTTTGCCTCTTCATATAAACTTAGGAATCAGTTTGTTGAAATTCACAAAATTTCCTGCTCTATTTTTTATTGAACTTGCCTTACTTTATTGAAAAAGATGGGGAGGAATGACAGCTTGAAAATATTGAGCCTTTTGATTCATGAATGTGGAATATTCACTTATTTAGTAATTTGTATCTTATTTTATCTGTTTTTAAAATTTTTCTCATATAGAAGTTCTATGCATCTTGTTAAATTTATATCTGAGTATTTCAGTTGTGGGGGTATGCTAAAGTAAATAGCATTCTGTCTTTATTTAGTCTCATTTATTTTCTTTGTGGTGCTGTGAATAGAACACATGGCTTTTGCATGCTTGTCAAGTTCTCTACCATTGGACCACAATGTCAGTCGAAGGGCACGAAGCCGTGCCCTTTTAATTTCAAATTCCACTTGTTCGTTGATGATATAAGGAAAATGTTTGACTTTGAATATTAATTTTCTATCTTGCAATCTGACATAATTATGATTAATGCCAGGAGAGTTTTGGTGATTCTTTTAAATTTTCTGTAGAGACAACCATCTTAACTATGAACAAAGGAAATTTTGCTTCTTCCTTCCTATTCAGTGTAAATTTTCTTTTCCTAGTGCATTATCTAGGACTTTGCAGAGAATGCTTTACAGAAGTTTTTAGAGAAGACATAGTTTGTTCTCAATTTTACTGGGAAAATTTCTTGTTTCTCATCATTAAGTGTGGTGTTGACATATGTGTTTTTTATACTTATTCTTTATCAAGTTAAAGACGTTATCTATTTTTAATTTGTTGAGGTTTTTTTCTTTGATCATGAGTTTTGTCATTGGATTTTGTCAAATGTATTTTCTGCATCTAATAATATGATCAGGAAATTTTTCTTCTTTAGCCTATCTGTCAAATAAAAACAATTACATTAACTAAATTTCAAATGTTAAACCAGTCTTTCATACCTCAGATAAATTTCACATGGGTATGGTGTATAATTTCTTTAAATAAATTGGTCAATTTGATTTGATACTATATTATTCATAATTTTTGCTTCAAAGCTCATGAGATATGTTAAACCTAGTGTTTACCATTCTAATGTTCTTTTCTGGTTTTGATATTAGACTGATCCTGGCCTTATAGACAGAGATAGGAAGTATTCTATCTGATTTTATTTTCTGAAAAAGATTGTAGGGAATTGGTCTAATTTTGTATTTAAATATTTAGTGGGACACATCTGTGCATAGTGGTGTCTGTCTTAAGTGGTTATTAATTATTGGCTCAATTTCTTTAATAGATGTGGACATATTCAGATTGTCTATTACGTCTTGAATGATTTTGTCATATTTTGTCTTTCAAGGAATTTGTTCATTTCCTCTAGTTTATCAAATTTGTGAGCATAATTTTTAATAGCTTCTATTATTACCCTTTTACTTACAATGGTATTACTGGAGACCTTGAGTGAAGGTCCTGGCTCCAATGGTATTAATAGACCATGTGTGGCCACCCACCCCAATAAGCCCAATATGTCAATCAAAGAGGTAAGCAGGGACAAAGGACAGGAAAGGAAAGCTCCTTCAGCATGGCCCATTCTAGGAAGAACAGATATAGAGGTACAGGGACAAAAGATCTGTCTTCAAGAGATTGATGGAGGATCTGAGGTTTTATAGAAAAGAGGAACAAAGTCAAGGGCTGTGGTCTTGTACAGCCAGTAGATTTGGATAGCTGACAGAGAAAGGCATCCTCCTCAGATCGTGACCAGGTTGATCATTATTTCATTATGATTCAGCAAAGTGGCTCTGAAGAAGTCCTTATTGCTTGAGGGGACAGTCTGATTCCCATAAAGTGATAGCTCCTGTTTGGGGTGGGGAGGAGGTCTCGGTTAGCTGTTCTGGGATAATTGTTCTCATTTGGAGAGGGTGATCTCATCATTGGGTAATAGGTCTGCAAGGCTATGCTATTCCTAGAGTCCGAGGTGACTAAATATTTAGGACAATAACTGGAGATATCTAGGCATCACTCCAGGGGCCTGAGTATTGAACAGCCTTATAAATCTTTTAAAATATCCCAGTTACTCTTATCTTATCACGTACTGGAGATGAGGAGGTTGCATAAATTTAGTACTATGCTCCTTACATGACTAATATGTCTCAGTGTAGAAATAGAAATAATCTGACCCAAGTTTTAAGATTGCAAAGGAGATTGATGCCACACAAGAGCAGAGATGCCAAGCTTTATCCTGCTTTTAGTTACTAATTAGGCATCTGCAGGCCCATGAAGAGTCAATGCTTTTAGCAAAATCAGTTTCTGATTCTCTGTTATAATCAGATGTGTAGTTATATGCCCTTTTCATTTCTTATATTAGTATTGTGTCCTTTGTCATTTTTCCTGCATTTGTTTCACTAATTTGTTGATTTTATTAATCTTTTCAAAGAAACTGCTTTTGGTTTAATTGATTTTGTATCTTTAATTTCATCGATTTCTGTTCTAATTGCTATTATGTTTTCTTCTTCTTACTTTGGCTTTCATATGCTCTTTTTTTTTTCCCTCAGCTTCATAAGACAGAAACTTAGATTTTTGCGTATCTTTCTTTTTTTCTAACATACCTGTTCAATACTATAAGTTTGCCAAAGAGCACCACTATTGTTGAATCCCACAAACTATGATAATCTGTGTTTTCATTTCCATTGAAATAAAAATACTTTTAAAATCTCCCTTGGGATTTCTTCATGCTCCTCTAGAAGTATGTTGTTTAATTTCCAAGTAGTTTGAAATTTCCCAGAAAACTTTGTGTTAAACATTTATAGATTAATTTCATTGTGGCCTGGGAGTAGACAATGTATATTTTCTGTTTCTTTTAAAGTTTACTAAAATGTGTTTTACAGCCCAGAATATATTTTATCTTGGAGAATGTTCTAAGTGACCTTGAAAATAATGTAAAATCTGTTGTTGGAAAAGTTAGTGTATGGTTCTTTAATTTTTTGCTCCAAATATTTTGAGTTTCTGTTGCTAGGTACACGCACAACAACAATTGATGTACCTTCTTGGAAAATCAACCATTTCATTGTTGAGTAATGCCTCACTCTGTAATAGCTCCCTTTATTCTGAAGCTTTCCCTCTCTGAAATTAAGATAGCTACTCCCATGTGACTGTTACAATGTATCTTTCTTCATCCTTTTTCTTTGAATATATACGTTTCTTTATATTTAAAGGGAGTTTATTTTAGGTATAATTAAGTTGGGTCTTGTTTTTTAATGCACTCTGATAATCTTTTTTTAATTGGTACATTTATATCATTAACATTTTCAGTGATTATTGAGACAATTCTAATAATATCTACCATGTTTGTTACTCTTTGTTTATTTTTTGCCTTTGTACCTCATACTTCATACCACTTTTGTATTCCACTCTTTTTCTGCCTTTTGTGGTTTCATAATATTACATTTTCTTTCCTTTCCTGGTGTAGGATTTATAATTCTTTTCCTTACCCTTTTGAGGGGTTGGCCATAGTTTGCAACATACATTTACAACAGCTTCATAGATAATGCCAGTGTGCTGTAAATTAAAGAATATCATAATTAGTTTTTTTCACCTTGTATATTATTGGTCTACTTCATTTTACTTGTACATAAGCAAACATAAGCACACATAATTAGATATTGATGCTCTTCAACTTACAATGGAGTTATGTGACAATCTATGGTAGATTCAAAATGTAAGTTAAAAATATACTTAATACCCTGGCACAGTGGCCCATGGCTATAATTCCAGCAGCTCAGGAGGCTGAAGCAGGAGGATCATGAGTTCAAAGCCAGCGTCAGCAAAAGCAAGACACTAAGCAACTCATTGAGACTCTGTCTATAATAAAATACAACATAAGACTGAGGATGTGGCTCAGTGGTTGAGTGCCCCAGATTCAATCTTTAGTACAAAAAAAATTGTATTTAATCCATCTAACCTACTGAGCATCATAGCTCAACAACATAGCACATAGTAGAGCAAGCCGGTATTTGTTTGCTCTTGTGAACTTGTGACTGACTGGGACCTGTAGCTTGTTGCTGCCCAGCATTGTGAGAAAGTATTATACATCTCACTAACCAAGGAAAGATGATAAATTCCAAATTTGAAGTCCATTTTCTGCTGAACACATATTTTATGCTGAATGCATATCACTTTTACACCACTGTAAAATTAAGAAAGAAAGTTGAACTATCATATGTTGGGTACCATCTTTCCATTGCTGCTATCATAAACAAATTGTTGTCTGTTATATCACTCAAGAATATTAAAGTTAAGAAATATTTTTTGTTACTGCTTCTTTCTTCTCTAGTGCTCTTCCTTTCTTTATGTACAAACTAAATTTCTGACCTATGCAATTTTCCTTATCTCTAAAGAATTTCTTTGAACGTTTTTTGTAAGGCAAGTTCTACTGGCAACAAATTCATTTTGTGTTTGTCTGATGAAGTCCTCATTATCCTTCACCTTCAAAGGATAATTTTGCAGTGTATTGAATTTTACATGCACACTGAATTTTCTCTCTCAATGCTTTAAATATTTCACTCCACTCTCTTCTTGAGTACATAGTTTCTGAGGAACAGTCAGATTTAATTTTATCTTAAGTTTCTTCTTACCCCATGGTTTTAAAGATTTTTTTTAAACTTGCTTTTATATAATTTTAATTATGCTATGTTATAATTTGGATCTTATATGACCCTCATAGGCCCCTTCTTTACTGTTTGGTCTCCAGCCCAAAATGCTGTTTTCAAAGTAGTGGAACTTTTAAGAGGTGGATCCTACATGGAGCAAGCTGGGTCAATGGGGACATTGAAGGGATACTGGGACCTGTACCTCTCTCTCTTTGCCTATTGGCTGCCACAGGGTGAGCAGATAATTTCACCAAAGGCACCTACCACGATGTTCTTCCTCACCTCAGGTCCAAAGGCAATGGAGGCAACTAATCATGAACTGGAATGTCTAAAAAACCATGAGCTAAAATAAACTTTTCCTTTTTTAAGTTGTTTATTTCATATATTTTATCACAGTACACAAAGATAACATGCTTATGTTCAGTTTCTGGGAATTTATTCTCTTTGCTATTCATTGAACTTCCTGAATCTATGGTTTGGTATCTGACATTAGCTTAGAGAAATTCTTCATTATTTTTCTTTCATTTTTTTTCTCTTCTTCTCATTTTCCCATTACCTGTGTGGTGGTGTTTCTTTAGAATCATCCCATAGTTCTGGGATATTTATTCTATTTTGCTGTTTTACCTCTACTCCTCTTTTGCTCTTGGCTTTTCAGTTTGGGAGGTTTCTACTGAAATCCTCTCAACTTCAAGATTCTTTCTTCACTCATACCCAATGTTCTGATAAACACATCATTGGTATTTCTTCATTTCTATTACAGTGGGATTTGTTTGTCATTACTACTTCTATTTAATTCTTTGAACCTCCTTCTCTCGGCTCACACTGTCCTTATTTTCTTGTGTGCTGACCACTTCAACCAATAGAACACATAACAAATGAATCAAAATTGAATAAAATTCTTATATGTAAACTCCTAGTCTGGTGTTTCCAACATTCTTACCATACCTAATCTTATTTGATGCTTTCTCTATCTCTTCAAATGGTTCTTTTTCCCTTTCATATTCTTTGTAATTTTTTTCTTAGCCAGATATGATGTACTATATAAAACGAACTGCTATAAATAAGACCTTAATAATAAGCTTTTAAGATAGGAGAGGGAAGTATTCTATATTCCAATGATTAAGGCTTAGTTTTTAATTGTGCTTGTGTTTCTGGACTGTAGACTTTACAAGTGTTTCTCAATTTCTCTTCCTCATTAGGTGGGACAGGATGACTAGAATATGCTGACATTGAGCACATTTCTTCTTCACAGGGAAGGCTGGAAGGAGCTGGAATTAGGTATTTCACTTTCTTTAGTCAGAAAGCTAGAGTCATCTGGGGCTGAATATATTATTCAAGGTCAGTTAACCTCTACAAAAACCCTAGCAGTGAAGATCTGGTAAATAGTTTCTCCTGAAGGAAGACTTTGTTAAAAAGAACAGAATGCTCTGGGTTTTTTTTCAAGGCTGTTAATTTTCCCCTTCCCCTGCCAGTAACCTGCGTGGATTTTTTCTCTTGTTCACTATTAGAACTTGGTAGTTCTCCAAGAGACAAAATTCATAAAATTGTAAGGGTCTACTCCTATGGCTGGATCCTCTTGTGGCCTTTATTTCTCAGACATCCATACTGAGCCTTCAGCAATTTTCCAATTCTAGTTCAGCATTTCCCACTCTAGCATTTGTGTCTACAGAGTTTTCTATTGCCCCACACTGCATATTCTACACATGCACCCATCTGTCTAATTTGGTGGGCAGTGGTTTGCACTCTGACCTAATCTCTACCTCAGATATCAAAGTTGTCAATTTTTTTTAGTTTGTTTAGCTTTTTTATTTGCTGTTAGAATCTTGCTTCATTTTAGATCAGAAACCAGAACTCCAGAACTTCAGCAAAAAAAAAAATGAATTAGAAGAAAACTTCTTGGGTTGCTTTTGACACTCTAAAGCAAATCACATAATTCAGACAGCTACAAACTTTATGGATTTTGATGAATCACTTATTTGATAAAACTGTCTATGTTCCAGCAGTTTTAATAAGTAATTGTGATATTTTCAAATGAGTAGTATATTTTAGAATGAATTTTTAAGTCCTTTTCCAAGAAGTTGATCTCAGGTTATCAACTTCCCAGTTGTGGGATCTTGGACAAGTCATTCAATATCCCTGATTTAATATCCTTTTCTTTTAAATGTGGGTATTAAATTAAAAACCATTTAAATTCTTCATGACATTTAATCCTACAGATATAAAGTTTCTATTCTATGCCTATTATGTAAGGTTAAGTTCTATATGCTGTAGTATTTTTGTGCTTATCTTTGTTCAGTGTGTTTTGTTTCCACCTCTTGGGCTTCACTGCTGCCCTCATGGTTAAATGTGCTTGATAGACAGCAGACAGGAGGTTTTTAGATGGAAGTGGAGATA
The DNA here is from genome assembly GCF_052094955.1 of Ictidomys tridecemlineatus. NCBI lineage: Eukaryota > Metazoa > Chordata > Mammalia > Rodentia > Sciuridae > Ictidomys > Ictidomys tridecemlineatus. Next base: position 156,548,251 of record NC_135479.1, on the reverse strand, counting down.
AGAGGAACAAGGACAATATAGGCCAACAGATTACTACATAGAGAACACTATTCAAGAGTATCAGTCATTCCCTGATCGTTTACTATGCACAAATTTAGATATAGTCCTAGTCAACTGCTATGTAGACAGCTGAAATTTGTTCCAAAGTGAAAATGAGTGACACAGTTGTTTTCTTTCTCTATTTTTCTACTTAATGCAATACTTCAGACCCTTTGGCATTCATAAAGATGGAGTTAATTGTTAATATTGTTTCTAAGTTAGTATTATGAACAGCAAAAATCAGAAAAGGCTATTTAGAAATAAACAGAAAACTTATATTAAAACATATCATAACTTTAGCATTTATATAGTGATAACTTTATTATTTTAGTTGAATCTTGATTGTAGAATATAATCCTATTCTCTGGATACATTCATTTCCTGATGGTGAAGAAAGTAGAAATGATAGATTTTTTTTTCACAAAACAGAAATACATATTTACATTAAAAGGAATACAATAAATCATAACCACACTTATAATCATACTGAATTTCAACATAAGTTTTCTACATAGAAACTATATGCTATGATTTCAATAAGATTTAATCCCCAAATATTTATATGCTGAAGGATTAATCACCACTGTGTTGATGTTGAGATCATAGAAATTTTAAAGAGATTAGGCCTCATGGCTAGTAAGTAGATGGTGATAATGTCATCCTTATGAATGAATTAATGTTCACATCAGAGTGGGTCAAGTCTTGTGGGATAAGATTAATTCCCATAAGAATAAGTTGCTTCAAATTGAGTGTACTCCATACACTTGGCACCTTTTTTACTCAATCTGTTCCCTTTCCACTTCTCTGCTATGTTGACACACAACCAGAACTCTGTAACCTTGATGTTTGAACTCTCCAATTACCAGAATTGTGGGCCAACCCCTCCACCATCCTTTACTTGTAAGTTATTAGGTTTTTTTTTTTTTTTTGGTGGGAACACAAAATGCTCTACCAAAAGACTTCTAGATCTGATGAACAAACACAGCAAAGTAACAGAAGACAAGCTCAATATACTAAAATTTGGAATTTTGCCAATAAGAAGAAGATCTGAAAAATTAGAGCAGCTTTGGAACTGTATAATGTGCATAAGTTAGAAAAATTTTGAGAAGCAGACTAGAAAGCACCTGCACTGCTATATTAGCAGAGGAAACTCTGGCAAAGGCTTAGGAGATAAGGGAGCTAGGAAGGAGCTATAATTTTTTAGAGATTAGCTACATGGTGGTGAAAAGAATGCTGATAGAAATGTGGACAGTAATAGCCATGCTGATGAGGTCTCAGATGGAAATGCACTATCCTATTGGAAATTGGAGTAAAGGACACCCTTGTCACCTCAGTGGAAAGAATTTGGGTGCATCACATTCATGTCCTAGAGTTTTATAGAAGGTGAAATTTTAACATGATGAAAAACCAGTGAAAAAAATTCTGAACAGGTGGCAGCTCATTTCATGAAAACTAGGGAGCTCCAGGATGACTCTGGTGCTGGTTTGAGTGGAATGAGAAGAAAAACTTCAGTGAGTGACTTGAAACATGGCAAAGTGAAAACAAGCTACTCTTTTACTCTTTAGTAAAAGAGTCTTCCTGTCAACAATGGGAAAAAGATCCATCTGAGAAGATTGGTAAATCTCAGAATAGAAATACAAGCAATATGAGAAAGCAAGGAAATAAATACCTCCAAAAGTCTATAACCTTCCATTAACTGAATTCTCACCTATTCATGCCAAAAACACTGGAAATTTTAAGAACAAAGGAATATATCTCAACAACATAAAGACTATATATAACAAACCCAAAGCCAACATCATACTGTATGAGGAAAAACTGAAAGCATTTTCTCTAAAATTGGGAACAAGATAAGAACATCCATTCTTACCATGCTAATTCAATAATTCTTGAAACTGTAGCCAGATCATTTAGGTCAAAGAAGGAAATTAAAAGAATACAAATAGGAAACAAAGTCAAATTATCTCTATTTGCTAATGACATGATTCTATACTTACAAGACCCAAAATACTCTACCAAAAGACTTCTAGATCTGATGAACAAACATAGCAAAGTAATAGGAGACAAGCTCAATATACAAAAATCTATTCGTTTTCTATGCTCCATTAGTAAATCCACTAAGAAAGAAATTAATAAAATAATTCTGTTCATAATAGCCTAAAAAATGCTCTTGAAAATAAATCTAACCAATGAGTTGAAAGACTCCTACAGTGAAAATTATAGAACAATGAAGAAAAAAAAAAGGAAGACCATAGAAGATGGAACAACTTTCCATGATCTGACATATTCAAAATTAATATTGTCAAAATGGACACATTATTAAAAACAATATACAGATTCAATATGATCCCCATTGAAATACCAATGACATAAATCATAGAACTATGGAAAAATAATTCTAAAATTCATACAGAAGAATAAAAACAGAATAGTTACAGCAATACTGAGCAATAAGAATAATCCTGGAGGCATCATAATACCCGATCTCAAATTATACTATAATGCAGAAATTACAAAAACAATATGCATTAAAACAGACACAATTAGCGATGATATAGAATAGAAGACAGAGACAAATCCATGTACTTACAGTCATCTGATACTTGACAAAGGTACCAAAAATATACATTGGAGAAAAGATGGCCTTTTTAATAAGTGGTGCTGGGAGAACTATATATCTATATGTAGAAAAATGATACTATATTCCCATATTCACTCAGCACAAAGGTTAGCTCAGAGTAGATAGGACCAAGGAGTTAGTTGGCACAGGCACAAAATTCCTTAATAAAATTCCTAAAACTCAATAAATAAAAAAACGAGAATCAATAAATGGGATGCCATCAAGTTAAAATGCTTCTGCACAGCAAAGGAACTAAGACCATATCCTACAGAGAGGAGAAAATCTTTGTCAGCTATTCTTCTTATAGGAGATTAATATTCAGAATAAATAGAGAACTCAAAAAACTTAACACCAAAAATTTTAAAATAGCACAATCAATAAATGGGCAAATGAACTCAATAAACATTTCTCCAAAGAAAAAAATGTAAATGGCCCTCATATCTATGAAAAATAAAAGCTCAACATTTTTAGTACAATTACTTTGGAAAACAGTATGGAGATTCCTCCAAAGACTAGGAATAGGAAAACACCTGTAATCCCAGAATCTTGGGAGGTTGAGGAAGGAGATTTGCAAGTTCAAATCCAGCCTCAGCAATTTAACAAGGCCCTGAACAACTTAGCTAGACCCTATTTCAAAATAAAACATAAAAGGGGTGGGGCTGTGGCCCAGTGATTAAGTGCCTCTGGATTCAATCTCTGGTTCCACATTAAAAAAAAAGTCTAAGAATGAAACCAACATATGATCCAGTTATCCCACACCTTGGCATTTATCCCAAAGAATGAGAATTAGCATACTATAGTAACACATGCATACCAATGTTTACAGCAGCACAATTCACAATAGGCAAATTAGAGGACCAACCTAGATGTCCCTCAATGGGTGATTGGGCAGGGGAAGCTATGATATATATACTCAGTCATAAAGAAAAATGAGATTATGTCATTTGTTAGTAAATGGCAGGAACTAGAGAATGCCATGCTGAATAAAATAAGGAAGACTCATGAAGTCAGTGATCAAATATTTTCTCTTACATGTGAAAGCTAACGAGAAATAAGGAATTTAAAAAAGGGAAGGGAGATCTCACAAAAATAGAAAGGAGAAGAGTAAATAGAGAAAGGGAATCAGGTAGAGGAAGAGGGATGAGGAAGGGGAGGAACAGGTGAATGAAATTAACCAAATTATGTCATGTGTGTCACAATGAATTTCACTTCTGTGTATAAATACAATGAATCAGTTAAGAGTAAATAAGTAAAATGCACAAATTAAAAATTAAAATTCTGAACAAAAAGACACTCAGATGGATACTTATTTAATTTTAACTGCTTATGCCCAGATAAGAGAAAAAGGAATGGCTTAAAGATAGAATTTACAATTAAAAGGAAAACAAACTTGAAATAATGCAGAGCCTGAAAGAAAGAGCAAAAATAATCCATGGCCCAGAAAGTGGTTGCTAAAGAAAAACCCACATAATTACAGTTATATTTTACTAGACAAAGGTGTCATGAACATACATTGGAGAAAAGATAGGCTATTCAATAAATGGCACTGGGAAGGCTGGGAATCCATATGTAGTAGAATGAAATCGAATCTCTATCTCTTACCCTGTACAAAAGTCAAAGTGCATCAAGGACTTAGGCATTAGACCAGAGACCCTGTGCTTAGTAGAAAAAAAGTAGGCCCAACTCCATCATGTTGGCTTAGGAACCAACTTCCCCTATAAGACTCCTAAAGTGCAAGAAGTACAATCAAAAATCATTAAGTAGGATGGAATCAAACTAAAAATCCTCACTGCAAAGGAAATAATCAAGAACATGAGCAGAGAGCCTACAGAATGGGAGAAAGATCTTTACCACTTGTTTCCTCAATAGAGCACTAATATCCAGGTTATACAAAGAATAACAACAACAACAAAATAACATCAAAAAATCAAATAATTCAATCAACAAGTGGGCAAAGGAACTGAACAGGCACTTCACAGAAGACAAAATATGAATGGTCAAAAATATATAAAAAGTGGGCTGGGGTTGTGGCTCAATGATAGAGTATTTGCCTGGCATATGTGAAGCACTGGATTCAATTCTCAGCATCACATATAAATAAATGAATAAAATAAAGGTCCATCAACAACTAAAAAAATATTTTTAAAAAATATGAAAAAATGTTCAACATCTCTAGCAATTAGAGAAATGCAAATTAAAACTACACTGAGATCCCATCTCCCTCCAGTCAGAATGGCAATTATCAAGAATACAAGTAACAATAAATGTTGTTAAGGATATAGGGATAAAGGTACTCTCATACATTGCTGATAGGACTTCAAAGTGGTGCAACCACTATGGAAAGCAGTATGTAAATTCCTTAGAAAACTTGGAATGGAAACACCATTTGATCCAGTTATCCCACTCCTCAATCTATACCCAAAGGACATAAAATTATCATTGATGCAGCCACATCAATGTTTATAGTAGCTTAATTCATGATACCCAAGCTATGGAACCAACTTAGGTGTCCTTCAACAGACGAATGGATTAAGAAATGTAGTATATATACACAGTGTAATACTACTCTTTGTAAAGAAGAATGAAATTGTGGCATTTTCCAGTAAGTGGATGGAACTACAGAATATCTTGCTAAATGAAATAAGTCAGTCCTCCAAAACAAAAAAAAATAATAATATATAGAGTTGGGGACATAGCTCATTTGGTAGAGTGCTTGCCTAGCATGCACAAGGCCCTGCCTAGTTCAATCCCAAGCACCACACCAAAAAAAAAAAAAGACTAAATGTTTTCTTTGCTATATGGATGCTAATCCACAACAAGGAAAGGTGAAGAGGAGAAGAATAAAAGTCCATTGGATTAGACAAAGAGGAACAAAGGGAAGAGATGTAGGAGGAGTAGAATAGGAAGGACAGTAGAATGAATTGGACATAACTTTCCTAGCCTTGAAACAGGACCAGGGTTAGCCTGCATCATGTACAACCACAAGGATAGGTTCCTAATTAGAATAAGTTATACTCTATATATGTATAATATGCCAAAATACATTCTACTGTCATTTATATCTAAAAGAAACAAATAAAATAAAAAAATAACAACAACAAAAAAGAGGTTGCTAAAGAGATTAGCACAGATAAAATATAGCCAGGTGCTATGTCTCAGGATAATGGCAAGAAGGGCCTAAAATCATCTTAGAAATTTACAAAGATGCTCTCTCCCATCATAGGCCCATAGGCTTTAAAAGTCAAAATGATGCCAGGAAACTTCACCAGGCTGCTATATGCTTGCAGCTCATGGGTGTTTTGGAATTCTGCTCCCTGTATTCCAGAAAAGTACACCTCAACCATTTCAGTTGTGGTTCAAGTTGGCTCACTCACATGTTGAACCAGTACTCAAAAATGATCAAGCTATATACCTTGATGGCATTCAAATAGTATTATATTTAGGTAGGAGGTATCTCCCTCAAACTCACATGAGAGACAATGCAAGAAAATTTAGAGGTAAAATGATTGGATTATGATATCCTTAACTTAATTAGTGCATTCATCCACTTAAATGGGTTTAACTGGGTGGTAACTGTAAAAAGGTGGAGTGTAACTGGAGGAGATGAGTTATTGGGGTGTGACTTTGGGCTTTATATTTAATCCCTGTGGAGTTCTCTCTCTCTCTCTCTCTCTCTCTCTCTCTCTCTCTCTCTCTCTCTCTCTCTCTCTCTCTCTCTCTGTTTCCTGATTATGCTCTGCTGAGCTGCTCTTCTCCATCACACCCTCACACCATGGAGTTTTGCAATAGGCACAGAGCAACACAGTTGGCTATCTATGGACTGTTACCTCTGAAACCATGACCACTGAATACATTGTTTTCTACTCTAAAATTGTTCTTATCAGGTCCTTTGGTCAGAGTAGTGACAAAGTTGTCTAAAACACATGGTTTGATAATTCCACAGGCATGAAGAATGCAGGAGCTATGGGGATCAGAGAGGTTTCCACTGAGATATCAAGGAAAATCAAGAAATTTGCCAAAGGGTGGAAACTTGATAGAGAGTCTCTACTGGGATAATGTTCAATGGAGCCACAAGAGTGGACTGCTTGCAGCATATAACTCTGGTTTGGAAAATTCACAGGCACCCAAACTCCAACCCATGAGAGCATCCAAATAGACAGACCTCGAAAAGCCATGGGTGCAGGGTTTCGCAAAACTTTGGGGGCCCATCTCCTTCCCCAGTGTGCAGAGGATGCCAGACCTAGAATTTTAGGACTTAATGTTTTCCCAGGATGGTTTGGAACTTGCTTTGGGCTAGTGACCACTTTCTATTTCCATTTCTCCATTAGGGAAATTCAATGCTTATCCCATCCATATTCTACCATTGTATATTGGAAGTAGAATTTTGATTTGGGGTTTAGAGACTGACAGATTGAGGTGTTTGCCTTGAATCTCAGATGGGACATTGGTTTTTGGAGTGGATCTACAATGAGTTAAACTTTGAGGACTATATGGATGAAATAAATTCATTTTGCATTATGAGAAGAAGATAAACATTGAGGTCCAGGAGAAGAATATTATGGTTTGGATATAGTTAGTTTATCTTTCAAATGTTCATATGCTTTATGCTTGGTCTACAGTGTTGTGTTGAGATGTTGGAACATTTAAGAGGTGAGGCGTAATAAAAGGTAATTAGATCTTTGGGCTTCCCTTGTGAATAGATGAATTCTGTTTTGTAGGAATGGGTCAATCTGGCGAGACTGCATTAGTTCCTGCAACAATAGGTTTTTAAAATCAAGTCTGGGATCTCTTCTTAATCTTTTCCTGGGCATGCCATTCACTCCTTTAACACACCCACCATCATTTTGATGCCAAGAGACCCTCATCAGACTTGGCCTGATGATGGTGCCATGTTCTTGAACCTCCAGAACTTGGAGCTAAATAAGTCTCTTTTCTTTATAAAGCACCTAGCCTCTGGTATTTTGTTAGAACAACAGAAAAATAGATTAGGACACCATTTACATTAAATAGACCTCCCTTATTCACATCAAAGCTGACCAATTATGACCAAACCCAGAACAAACATCAAAGAATGAAATTAATATTCAAATCTTGAAATAGCCTTGCTAGTCTGATTCCTAAAACTGCAATCCTAACTTCAATATATATATATATCTCAATAATCCATTACTCAAAACCTAAGAAAATGTATAATCTTATTCTATACTTCATCATGTATCCACTCCATCATGTTGAAAACTTTGTTTTGAATACAAAATTTATCAACCTATGTAAACAGAGAGCTTAGATTACTACATATAGCAATTCTTGATTACTAGTAAACGTGTAGGGACTTCTTAATTCTTGCAACAGAACATTTCTCATTCCATAATTTTATTGTCTGCTTCTGTGTTGCCTGCTTTGTCATTTAGAAAATGTACAATAGACCTTGGACATCTTATTTTAAGTCAACACAGCACATTTAATTTATCTTATAATTAGAAATTTCTGTCCCTTTATAAACGAGAAAGGCACTGAATGTTTCTAGCCTTTCAAAGTCAAACATGTTTATGTCATTTATGAAGATAACTATTGTTCTCCGAGCCTGGGATGTATTCATTGAAAGAGATCACTTTCCTTTGCACAGCTGGGTCCAATTGCTTTTCATTTGAATGTGAATTGCTCATTCACCTGAGTATTTTATTATGTTGATGTCCCATAGTTATTTTTTTAATTAAATAATGGCACAAGGTAATATACTCATGAAGGTATTAAGAAGACTCAACATACAAATGAATTATAGGATAACAATACCTGAAGCAGTTTCTAGAGCAGAAAAGGCATAAGAAAAAAATGGTGTTCACAAAAAAAGTAAAGGTTTATTTTTGTAAATTTTGTCCTTTTCTATGGTAAATGAATACAAGCTAAGACCTTATAAAGTTAATTCAATGTCTTTCAGTCCAAGGTTGACAATTCCTCCTGAATAATTTCATCATAATGTCAAAACAATACTATATTTACTCTTTTGTTGCTTTGGATAAGTATCTAAACTGTTAGCAGTTGAAATTTTACTATACATGTCGTGGTTCACTGGGGGTTCCTTTCATTAGATTCAATTTTGATTTACTTCAGTCTTCTCCCATTTTTTGGCTTTTAAATATTAGTTGGTTAATTAAAAATGAGAAATTTTTGTGACAATATGTCTAAACCTTCCCTACCAGGTTTTGAATGCTTTGGTTACATATGAAAACCCTTTCAGATAGTCTTGGAAGAAGACAATAGCTGCCTTTTCAAATATGTTGGTGGCATGACTTTTACTAAAAGAAAAAACTCAAGAATGTATTACACATTTTTCAGCAATACTAATACTGTTGGAAAAATTTCTACTCTTGTCATTTCACAAACATTTTCTTTCAACAGTGCCAGGACTTGGACTATTTCTCCATCAAATTTATGTAACTTTATCATTGATGATCTTGAGACCAAGAACTCTGCTGCTAAGTCTCTACTTGGTCCATTCTGGATGTCTCCAATAGCATCATTGGAACCAAGAAATGTCAGGATGTCTTGGGACTCTAATATGTCCAAGATTCAGTGTAACTTGATTCTAATTTTTGGTATTTAAACATTTTTTTTGAGAAATAATCTCTACCCATCTACTTACAGGTTTTTCAAATGAATATTTTCAGAAAAGTTGGTCTTTTATTATAAAATTTTCAAAACCAAGAACGTTTTCTCTAGGCTTATCTGATGACAATTTCAGAATTGGGAGGCCAGGGAGCTCACACTGAGAAACATACATGCCTACATTTTGAATGTATAGAAGAGACATAAGCCTATGTCTTAAGGAAGAAGGGTGACAATCACATGAACTGTAATTTATTGATCACTGTTCTCGTCAGCTTTGCGTCGCTGTGACCAAACGACCTGACAAGAACAATTTAAAGGAGGAAATATTTATTTGGTTTCATGATTTCAGAGGTTCAGTTTATGGTCTCTCAAATTCAGAACTCTGGGCCCTCTTGAGGAGGTGAGGCAGAAAATCATGGCAGAAGTGTGTGACAGAGGAAAATAGTTCAGGACTTGGCAACTGGGAAGCAGAAAAAAAAAATTCTGGTCACCAGGGACAAAATATAAATCCCAAAGGCACACCCCAATAATCTATTCCCTCCAGCCCCACAATACCAGCCTATAGTTACTGGCAAGTTAATCTATGTAAGTGGATGAATCAATTAGGTGACACTTCATAATCTAATTTCACCTCTGAAAATTCTTGCATTATCTCACACATGAGCTTTTTGGGGATACCATATTTCTAAACCATAATAATCACCCATGGATATCATGACACTTCTATTTGCTCTAAGAATATTATTTATACACTGACAACATTTCTGCAGAGTAGCTATGATTATCTATATTTGACAGTCAATAAAAGAGAACATTGCAGGGTTTAGTTACTTGACCAAGATCACCTAGCCTTAAAGCTGGCTCTTATTCTGTTTTTCTGATCCTTTCCACAAAACCCACTCTTGTTTTCTTATTGTCTCTAATTCCCTTAACAAAACTCCACTCTGGCTGTGAAAATTTTATCTGAGTTATTTAATCCTTCCTAGTCTCTAATGTGTTTTCTGCAAAAATAAAATAATAATCTTTATTCACCTCAATGAGCTTGAGTGAAGGTGAAATAAAATTATGTATATAAGCAGTCATGCAAATTATAATTCATCATTGTCATTAATAAACATTGTATTATTATTAACTGCAATATTTTGAATAATAATTATAATTTTTTCTCAAATGTTTTGAGCAGTAAAAGTAAGTTTATAAACAATTCCAATCACACTTAGTACAAATCTAGTCAAAACATAGTATCAAAGCTATTAAAAGTATTTGCTTATCTATTTGCTTAAAATTATGCACTATACTTGGAAACACAAGAAATAGCTTTTCATATATTACCCAGAAAAGGTAAAACATAGAAAATATAATAATCAAGGAACAGGGGAGATTATGCAAATTTCTCAATGAACAATGGATAGAATTACTATCACTTTGATAAATGAGCATGTGTCATTTTCCTTCACATTTCAGATGGGACCTGGGTTAGCCTGGATTCTTCTATGTCTTCCTTACATCTCTTCATTGTCTAACTTCTCCACCCAGCCTCAAACAGTCATGAGAGTTGGAATTTATAATCACAATCTGCAACATCCTCATCTTTCATCCCACCCCCAGTCCCCTAGTGGCTGTGAGCAAAAGGAAGTTAGCATTGTTCCTGAGGACTGCAGATCTGATGAAGGCTCCAAGTATATGATCTAAAGCAGAACTGTTCTCACTTTAGCTCCCAGTTGTCAAATAGAAGGCATCGTTGCATGCTTGGGCATGTTCCAAAGTAGACTTTATTGTCTTTTGCCCCCCTTTGCCCCTTACCTCAATTTATATAAATAATAGGTGGAGCTACATTTCAAGTACAATTTAGAGATATTATTTGCTTCTCTTCCTGTCACTTTCTCTCTTTTTAATATTTCCTCTCTCTTGATAAATTAGATTAGATACATATAGATTTATACATATGGATACACATATACCATCTCTCTTCCTACCCAAAGTGTAATAGTACTATGTGCTTTGATTTCCATCTCTATTTTGTTTCTTGTGCTTAGATAGTTTCAAAATAATTGTATTTCAACCTCACAAGGTATAGGACAGTTAAATGCTGGCCATGGGAGTACAGTGGGTAAAGAGTGTATGAAGAATAAATAGATGTGGCATGATGGGGCATTAGAGAAAGGAATTATGAGGCAAAATCTTCAATCTAGATTCCCAAACTTTATTCCTGCCACATTCACATTATTCCTCTGAAAGAGGAAGAAGCTGTAGTAAACATGAAACTGTATTCTTATATAGCTAGAAACTGAAACTATACTCTTCAATAACTCACTGGGTTGCCCTCTCTAGTGCATTGATATTTCTCTGTTTTACAAGGCTTCTGTATCCTATGGGAACCCATAGTCTCTTATATTTGGTATTTAAGGATAATTTGTTGACAGTGCCTATATGTTTCACAAAATAAACCAACTTATGCAAGTGGAAACATACTCAAATCATCAAAATATTTGTAAAGTACTACAAAGAGAGAAATAATTTAAATATAAATTTGTGGGTCCAGAGGACTTGACCACACATCTTGGCTACGTACATCCTAACAACTTATTAGAAAGAAATATAGGAAGTTCAAGAGATGCACGAGTTATATCAAATCCTATGAAGATAGTGAAATGCCTGCATGTGTATAACAAGAAAATATGTAGGAAAAAAATGTGTAACACAATCAATAGCATGAATGTGACCCGAAGAAACTCATTGTTTGTGACTATTCAGAAACAAAATCTAATTTTCAAAACATCTCAAACCAAAATTACTTTTATCTTTGAAAAACCCATGTATTTAACAATTCAAAAGAAGTAAAATGAGTTTCATGTATTGTTTTGATATTTTAACTTCTTTGAAACTACACCAGAAATCAAATGAAGTTTGAAATATTTTATTTGAAATATTTTTAAGCCAATCAGAATATTGAAAGTGCTTACAAAAATTAAATATTTGTAAAGATGTGGTCCATTTTCTTAAATATCAATTGTTGCTGCCTTGTCCAGAGCCAGGAAATGTCCCACCTGGGTGGAGAGGAATACCTCATTTGCTCAGAGAGGAACACCACACAGTTCACTATCAATCAAGGGTGACAGCACCCAATCCTTCCTCATCTTGCGACACTGCACCCACTGCCTTTCCTGTGTGGTAGTCTCCACAATGGGACAACAGACAGGGCCTAGAAGCAGCTGCCCCTTGCAGCACCACCTACCACAGTGTGCCATCACTAAGCAGGCTGCCCAAAGCCATCGCACAGCCCATCCTTCCAGGCCCATTTCTGAAAAGTGGTTGCCTCCATCTTGGGACACCTCCACCTCCATCTTGGGTTACCTCCACTGCCACCTCTACCACCTTTAGTTGGGACAGATTCCATCTTGGGACTGAGGCCTTGAAGCCCAACAGCAAGGTACCTACAGGCTTGATGCTACTACTGCCACCAACTAGGGACATGGTCACTTCCATCTAGGAACAACAACCAGGACCTGGAAGACTGTCACCAAGGTAAATGTGGACCTGGTTGCACCATAGGTATCTCTAGTAGGTGTGCTAACAATCACCATCTTTTGCAGAATCAACAGGAAGCCTTGCATAGGGTTGCCCATCTGTCTTTTTTCTCTCCTGCTAACAGCCAACTTGTGTTGATTCCCCTTTCACTCATCCTATAATCTAATACCTCTGTATTCTCACATCCTACCTCATAAACATCACATCCTACCCCCGACCCCTTTCTCTCTCTGTCTACCATTAGAAATTATAAACCTTTATGCAAACCTATTGGCTATATGGTAGAAGATAACCATACACAACATTTCTGTTTATAGTCACAAAACTATAAGTGTCTATATAGAAGCTAATTGATTTATGGCTGCATATTAATTGCAATGGGTGCTGAAAACATTAATTTCCACCTTAAAAGTGAGGTATTCCTAACCTGCAGGGACACTACAAGATTATAGGGTAGAAACTGCAATACCTCAGATCTGCACTGCAGGAGAGGAAGACACACAGACAACAAGAAAACACAAAGGAGGAAAATGATCCAAACAAACCAAGATACTATAGCAATAGAATATACTGACAGTGGAGTAGATGAAATGACAGAAAATGAGTTCAGAATGTACATAACAAAAATGATCTGTGAATTAAACGAATTAAGCAAATACAGACAAAAATTGATCACACCAACAAAGAGATAAGAGAAGAAATACAGGTAGAAAAAGATTACTTCAAAAAAGAGAGATTTTGGAAAACAAACAAACAAACAAACAGAAATCCTTGAAATGAATGAAACAATGCACCAAATTATAAAACTCAATAAAAAGCATTATCAATAGACTAGATTGCTTGGAAAACAGAACTTCAGGCAATGAAGACAAAATATTGAATCTGGATAATAAAGTTGACCACACAGTGAAGATGGTAAGAAATCATAAACAAAACGTCCAAGAATTATGGGATAACATTGAAAAGAGCAAACCTAAGATTTATTGGGATAGAGGAAGGCTCAGAGATTCAAACCAAAGGAATGCACAATCTCTTTAATGAAGTTATATCAGAAAATTTCCCAAGCATGAAGAATGAATTGGAAAATCAAATACAAGAGGCTTACAGGACACCAAATGTACAAAATTACAACAAGTCTACATCAAGATACATTAGAATGAAAATGCCTAGCATACAGAATAAGGATAGAATCTTAAAGGCCATAAGAGAGAATTGTCAGATTACATATAAGGGGAGACCAATTTGGATCTCAGCAGATTTTTCAGTCCAGACTCTCAAGGTCAGGAAATCATGAAACAACATATTCCTAGCTCTGAAAGAAAATGGATGCCAACCAAGAGTCTTATATCAAGCAAAATTAAGCTTCATATTTGATGTTGAAATAAAAAACTACCATGATAAACAAAAGTTAAAAGAAATTACAGCAAGAAAATCTGCACTACAGAACATTCTTGGCAAAATAATTCATGAGGAGGAAATGGAAAGCAACAATAAAAGTCTGCAAAAGGAGGAACTACATTAAAGAATAGGCCAGTGAAAGAGAAACCAAGTCAAGTTAAAAATCAAAAATAAACCAAAATGACCAAGAATACAAAACATATTTCAGTAATAACACTGTTGTGAATGGCTTAAATTCATCAATTATAAGATGTAGACTGGCAGTGAATTAAAGAAAAAGAACCAACAATATACTGCCTTCAAGAGACTCATTTCACAGAAAAAGACATCCACAGACTTAAGGAAAAAGGGTGGGGAAAAATGTACCACTCACATGCTCACATCAGATAAAGTGGACTTCAACCAAAGCTAGTGAAAAGAGATAAGAAGGACATTTCATACTGCTTAAGGAGTTCATATATCAACAAGACATAACAATTATAAATATACATGCTCCAAATAATGGAGTATCTGTGTATGTCAAACAAATCCTTCTCTAATACAAAAATCAAATAGACCACAACACAATAAATACTGGATGACTTTAACACACCTTTCTCATCACTGGATAGGACTTCTAAACAAAAACTAAACAAAGAAAGTATAAAACTCAATAATACAATCAATAATTTATACTTAACAGATATATATAGAATATTCCATCCATCAACAGGCGAATACACTTTTTCACAGCAGCACATGTATTCTTCTCCAAAATAGACCATATGTTATTCCACAAAGCAAGTCTTAGCAAACACACACACAAAAAATAGAGATACTATCCTGCATCTTTCTGATCATAATGGAATGTAATTAGATATCAATGATAAAATTTTAAAAAATGACGTTACTCCAACACTTGGAGACTAAATAACACATTGTTGAATGATGCATGGATAACCAAAGACATCAGGGAGGAAATAAATGTTTGTTATTAAAGGTAAATGAGAACTCTGATACAACATATCAAAATCTCTGGGACACTAGGAAGGCAGTGCTAAGAGTAAAGTTTATTGCATTTAACCTCATTCATTAAAAGAAGGAAAAGTCAACAAATAATGACCCGGTATTATATCTCAAAGCCCTAGAAAAAAGAACAAACCAACACCAAAATCAGTATTAGAAAGGAAATAATTAAAATCAGGGATAAAATCAATGAAATTGAAACAAAAGAAACAATTCAGAAAACCGACAATACAAAGAGCTTGTTCTTTGAAAAAAATAAATAAAATTGATAAACCCTTAGCCACCCTAATGAAAAGAAGGAGAGAGAAAAAAAACTCAAATTACTAAAATTGATGATGAAAGGGAAATATCATGACACTAGTGAAATATAGAAAACAATTAGAAAATATTTGAAATTTCACATTCCAGTAAAATAAAAAATCTTGAAGACACTGACAAATTTGTAGAGGTAGATGGTCTATCCAAAGTAAACCTGGAGGACATACACAATTTAAACAGATCAATTTCAAGCAAGGAAGTAGAAGATGCAATCAAAAGCTTATCAACCAAGAAACTCTCAGGACCAGCGGGATTCTCAGTTGAGTTCTACAAGACCCACAAAAAAGAATTAATACTAATACTCCTCAAATGAAATACAAAAGGAGGGAAACCTTGCAAACTCATTCTGTGAGGACAGTATCATTCTTATACCAAAACCAGACAAAAACACATCAAGGAAAGAAAATTTCAGACCAATATCCCTGGGGGATATTTTTTCTGGGGAAAAGTTTCCCCTAGAAGATGATGAATCTCTTGGGGCACCATATGATTGAGGGGACTGTGGCATATCTTGTAAAGAAGCCCAACGAGGAGATAGAAATGTCAGTGTGGACATAGAACCGAGGTCTGAGTAAGTCATCATTTGCAGGCAGAAGCCTGCCTTTGCCTCGTATACATTTATGAATGAATAAATACATACAAAGCTTAGGACAATGACCAGCACAGGGAAAGAGTCAGGTAAATGTTAATTACTACTATGATCTTTGAGGAAGAATTTGTCAAGTGAGGAGAAAACTAGGGCAGACCTTAGAAAAATACTTCTCATCTGAAACTCATTATATACAAAACCAACACACACTGAATGAGGACATCATCAAAAAATACAATGACTCTCAAAATACTTGACTAAAGTTACTAACATACCAATTGCTTAACACAGTTGCAATAACTATGTTCTTCTCACTTTTCATTTTAATTGATTTGTTTTTACATTGTGACAGATAAAATATTCATTCAAAGCAAAACAAAAATCCCATTTCACCTTGGCTAATAGACAATATTTACTGAGAGCTCAGTCCATATCTTCTGCTTATTGCTATTCCTTACAGATCTCTCAATATTTTGGACAAGGTGGACTTCTAATAAAAATCAGATAAATGGGCAAAAAAAAATGAATACTTATTTTGCACATTGTTGATTTGAATAATGATCATCTTTGTTACAGTTTCCTAAATGTGAACCTGATTGGTTCACTTCCAGTGAGAAATGACTGTAGACAAGTACCAGTAAAGGAGAGAGAAGATGCTAAGATTGAGAAGAATAAGGTTTCAGGGATCCAGAGGAAGCCAAAGGTCTGGGGTCTGAAGGCCAAGCATAATAGTTGAAAAAGGAGGAAAAATCTGAAGCCCAGAGAAACAGCTTTAAAAGGTAGTTGAGCTGAGCATGTGGCACATGCCTGTAATCACAGTGGCCTGGGAGACTGAGGCAGGAGGATTGCAAGTTCAAAGCCAGCCTCAGCAACTTAGTGAGGTCTTAAGCAACTCAATGAGAATTTGTCTCTAAATAAAATATTAAAAGAGCTGGAGATATAGCTCAGTTATTAAGTTCCCTATGTTCAATTCTCGGTGCCCCCGCCCCCCAAATAAAAGTAGTTGAGCTGTGAGCAGACATGGAGGATATTTTAAGGCTCTGATACTTTTCTGTATTAAATGTCCATTAATTTCTGTTTCAGACCATTATCTCCCTGAGAACAAATGCCCCATGATTAGAGTATCTGCATAAAGGGATCATAACTTTCCTACTAAACACAGTCATTCCTTGGTATCTGTGGGGGACTGATTCTAGGATCTTTCACAGGTACCCAAATCAGTGGACACTTAAGACCCTTTTTAAAAATGACATAGTATTTGCATATATTATGCTTATCCTCACATATACTTTAAATAGTCCCTATTACTTATGCCTAAAATAATGTAAATAGTTGTATTGTTTATGAAATGGTAAGAAAAAAGGCTAGTATGTACATGCTCACTACAGATGCAATTTTTTTCTTCAAATACTTTTGATCTTTATTTATTTGAATCCACAGATGCAGAATCCAAGGATGTAAAGGGTTGACTGTACCTGTCTCAAACCAGGAAAACCAATAGTTTTTAGCAAAGTGATGAAGAATATTTTCTACATACAGAGTAATTCAGACAACAAAACAAAACAACATGACTCACAGAGTAGAGGTTGTTTTCATTGGAAATAATAATCACTATTTGGAGGCTATTCCCGTGTCCTTCCCTACTGAATAAGACAAGTGAGAGATACCAATACTTCTTGATCATAAAAATGTTACTACTTGGGCGGGCATACATGAAAAGTGGCAATAAAGTTGCAATAAAGTTCTACACAGTGAATGAACTTTCAATATCAGCCTTATTTAGTGCTGGCTGTGTGGCAACCTGGGTATAACTGAGTTTCAGGAAGGCAGAGATTTTTTCCGCCTAGACATTGAGGATTTAGCAGTGAACTAAATCAATACAAGCAGCACACCTACTGCTAAGGCCCCATGATAAGAATGCTACTTAAACTTTTAAGTGACTGAATCAAGATGCTGAGATGAATTAAATTTTTTTTTTGTACTGGGGATTGAACTCAGGGGCACTCAACCACTGAGGCACATCCCCAGCCCTATTTTGTATTTTATTTAGTGACAGGGTCTCTGAGTTGCTTAGGGCCTCCCTGTTGCTGAGGCTGGCTTTGAACTCATGATCCTCCTGCCTCAGCCTCTCAAGCTGCTGCAAGTACAGGCATGTGCCACTGTATCCAGCTTGAAATCCTTTTTTATGAATGTTACCCGGCACTGGAGCAACAATATGCATGGCCAAAGAGACTCTGACTGTGTTGGGCCACCCTGTGCTGTGTTGGTAGTTTCTGAAGTCAGAGAGATCCATTCATCTCAGCTATTTTCTGGTTTGCCCATGTATGGAGATGAGAAAATTTAAAATGGCCCCAATTTATTTGAATTGGTTTATATAAAGTCACTCTTTCTAGTCTCTTTTTTCCCCCTTACTTTTCTGCTCAAGATAAATGGAAAGACTCCTGAGTACAGAACACAGATTATTTGAGAAGAACACACAGGGGTTATGGATCAACAGGCAACATTTGTCAGTGTTCTATTTTGTAGCAAGGTCCTAGACCACCAGCACTGGGAATCACCAACACAGATTTGAGTGTACCGCCAGCCTCTTTCTGATTTGGAATCTTCCAACTCACATTAAAGTTTGAAAATCAGTGTCTTAAGGTCTGTGGAAGATGTGGTTTATGTTCATATAAGTCATTTCTTAAGTCTTCAAATAAGGACTCAAACCAAATATGCTCAGAGGTCTCTAGATTATACTATTAGAAAATTAGAAACATCTCAGCAAACGTGTGGTCTAGCATCTGGATTTAAATTGGGACCCATGGAACCTCCAACACAAGTTATCACAAACACAGGGTGCAGTGCATGTGGAGTACTTTAGACTCACAAGAAGCATTAATTGAATGAATGAATTTATATTTTCAAGACTCGGTTCTCATCTCAGATGGAGATTACATTTTACAATTATTTCATCAAGACTGGGTTCTCATCTCAGATGGAGATTACATTTTACAATTATTTCACACCCCCTGAAGATATATGGAAACTTAATATCACATTTCTAAGGACTCTAGGTTCCTGGTTTATTTTCACATTAGCAACTTCACCAAGAAATATCTCCCCAAACAAAGAGTATTTTGGAAGCTCAGTACCATTCCTACTAAGGAGCTCTGTTCCTATTAGTCTCATGACACTTCCTGCCACTGCAAGGTGACACTGGGTGACAAAAACAAAAATAATATAATTAGTGCTTGGCAACATTTTAAAAATATCCTGAACATCTGTAAAAATTAGGAGGCTCTCCATGGGATGTATATTTATTTATTTATTAGAAGAAATACTGAATTGCTATCAGCAGTCAATCTAGCAAAATGCAAGAAGGTAAATACTTTCTTCTTCTTTGTTTCTACAACATTTATAACCTCTACAAAGCAGAGAACAGCTGTTACACTGGCAATCTGCAGTATATTTTGGGCAAGTAGGGCAGAAGGGTGACTAATGTGCACTGTAATGGCATTATAAGTGACTCACTGGAGTGCAATTATCAGTATAGTTGCCACATGCTTGCTTTATGATTAAGTTAATCGGTTCCTTAGCTGATTTCACTCTGTGTCTTTCCTCTGGTAAACTTGAACACGTTATTCTATTGCCTGGGGAACCTACTGATAGGCTTTATTTCAAGTAGTCCCTTAGCTAAATTTTATGCATTTTTGGTTGAAAGTTGCTATTTTCTTTGGGTCATGTTTGACCCCACAGACCAACTGGCAAACTGAATCACTATACAAAATTCAAACAACGAAGAATTCTCAAGACATCATGTGTCTTAGCAACCAGGAGTCTCAAGAAAGCATGCTATTTTTCTTTATTGCTTTTCTTGTTTATTCTGCTTTTATTTTTTTAATTGTCATTGAGACACTCCGGGAGGAGTTGGTACAAATTCTTCAGGTGAGAGTGGGCACTACATAGACAACTCTTGGTAAATGTATACTTGCAAATGACCAGAGGAGAACGGTTTTAAGATCACTCCATTAACTGTAACCTACCATTAGAATCCCAATCAAGGAAATACCTTAAAAGTGTATTTCTTTAAACCTGAATTTTCTTCCACTTTCAGAACAATTCTGATCATTTTACTCCCCATCTCAAAATCTTTGATGAATTTTTGTTATTCTAGATAAAGTCTTATAATTTTTAACATAGTAATCTTGGTGGACAGACTAGGTCTTCCCCACTTGAACCCATCATGGTGCATCTCTTAAATATGGCAGAATCTATAATTGTTCTTAAAAACATATGGTAAAAGTTATGGCATGTTATTTATACAATTGCTATATTTTGTTGATAGAATCACATTAGAGACTCTTCTTGGTATATTGATGACTTAAGTGGCCATAACAGGAAAGCCCTCATGGAAAGGAATTTTGATGAGTTTTCTGCTAGAATCTCAGAGTGGCTTCTGGCCAACAGTCAGCAAAAGCAATTATGTCCAATATTACACATGCAAGAAACTGAGGTCGTAACATCTTGAAAATCTAAAGTCGTGGTGATTTATTACTTAGGCATACAAACTAACGCAGCACTCAAAGGTTTCTACCATTTAGCTAACTCTTTAGTTTCTTCCTACATTATGTATGTGTTGTAAATTCCTGTCACACAAGGCCATTCTTAAGTAGTCAGTCTTCTTATCTGCAAAATGCGTATATTAAGTAACTCATTGACAATTCCAGGGATAATGATACTTGGAAAAGTTTTTGTGTGTATTAATTAGTTAGCACAGAGAACACTGATTATAATTCTTGAACACTGAACACATTCAATAAACACTAATTTTCACTCATTTTCATGTTTCTTCTTTTTTTTTTTTTAAGTATCATTTGACCCCCCATCTCTGTGTCTTTGATCATGCTGTTCTTTCTTCCTTTCTGGAATGCCCTTCATATTCATCCCCATGAGAATTCTCTGCATTTTAAAGTCTGACTCAGGGTTACAGCCTCTGCAAAACATTTCTTCATGACAATTATAATTCCACCCCATCTCTTCCCATTTAATACTTAAAACTATAATAAAAGTTGCAACTGAAGTACAAGCTTCTAAAGGAGAGAAAATATATGCATGTAAATAGTTGAGTATGTATCAAAATTATATTTACACTGTATTTATGAAGCATTTTTTGGTGGTATACATAGTGAAACACTGATTTATTAGGAAAATGCAAACTATAAAATAGGGGATAGAATTAAGACCTAACACAGTTATTTTAAAATGTCTGCCAGGATCACCTTGAATGAGTAAAAAAAGAAAACTCTAAGAAAAAAACAACCAAAGCTTTTTTTTATTAATTAATTAATTTTAATTAGGTATTTATTACAGCAGAATGAATTTTGATTTATTGTACACAATTGCAGCACAACTTTTCATTTCTCTGGTTGTACATGATGTAGTGTTGCACCATATTTGCAGTCATACATGTACCTAGGATAATGATGTCTCTCTCATTCCACCATCTTTTCTGTTCCCATGTTCTCTCCCCAACCTTGCCTATCTTTTTGCCAATGTATGTTTTTTTGGCACCTTTGTCTAGTATAAGATAACTATATTTGTGCCCAGTAAAAGTTTCTCCATTTTTCCCATGACCACTCCCCTGGCCCCCCGTTATGGATAGGCAACCCTTATCAGCTTAATGCAATAAACCAAAAGCCTTTGGGTTTTGTGGATTAGCTTACTTTGCTTAGCATAATATTCTCCAACTCCATCCATTTAACTGAAAATGCCATAATTTTATTCTCTTTTATTGCTGAGTAATATTCCATGTGTATATATATATGCCACAGTTCCTTTACCCATTCATCTGTTGAAGGGCATCTAGGTTGCTTCCACAGTTTAACTATTATGAATTGAGCTGCTATGAACATTGATGTAGTTGTGTTATTATAGTATGCTGACTTATTAAGTTTTTTTGGTATAGACCAAAGAGTGAGATAGCTGGGTCAAATGGTGGTTTCATTCCAGGTTTTTAAAGGAATCTACATATTGCTTTCCAGATTGGCTGCACCAATTCGAAGTCCTACTAGCAATGTATGATGAGTGTGCCTCTTTCCCTACATCCTCACCAACATTTTTTGTTGTCTGTATTCTTGATAGCTGCCATTCTGACTGGCCTGAGATGAAATCTTAGAGTAGTTTTGATTTGCATTTCTCTAATTACTAGAGATGTTGAACATTTATTCATACATTTGTTGGTTGAATGAATATCTTCTTTCGAGAAGTGTCTGTTCAGCTCCTTGGCCCATTTATTGATTGGGTTGTTTTAGTTGGGGCCTAATCCATTGTGATGAAGATTAGGGCCTGCTTTTTTCTCTATTAGGGGCAGGGTCTCAGGACTAATTCCTATGTCCTTGATCCACCTTAAGTTGAGTTTTGTGTATAGTGAGAGATAGGGGTTTATTTTCATTTTGCCGCATATGGATTTCCAGTTCTCCTAGCACTGTTTGTTGAAGAGGCTATCTTTTTGCCAATATATGTTTTTGGCACCTTGGTCAAGTATAAGATAATTATATTTATGTGGGTTTGTCTCTGTATCTTCTATTCTGTACCATTGGTCTACCTGTCTATTTTGGTGCCAATACCATGCTGTGTTTTTTTTCCTATAGCTTTGTAGTATAGTTTAAGGTCTTGTATTAGATGCCTCCTGCTTCATTCTTCTTGCTAAGGCTTGCTTTGGCTCTTCTGGGTCTCTTATTTTTCCAAATGAATTTCATGATTGTTTTTTCTATTTCTATAAGGAATAATGATGGGATTTTAAATGGAATCTGTATAGTGCTTTGGGAAATATGGCCATTTTGACAATAGTAATTTTGCCTATCCAAGATCATGGGAGATCTTCCTATCTGAGGTCTTCTTTAATTTATTCCTTTAGTGTTCTGTAGTTCTCATTGTAGAGGTCTTTCATCTCTTTCATTAAGTTGATTCCCAAGTATTTCTTTCTTTCTTTCTTACTTTCTTTTTTTTTTTTTTTGAGGCTATTGTGAATGGGGTATTTTTCCTAATTTCTCTTTGAAAGAATTCATCAATGATGTAGAGAAATGGATTTGATTTATAACTATTGATTCTATATCCTGCTAATTTGCTGAGTTAATTAATTAATTGTATAAGTTTTCTGGTGGAATTTTTTGGATTCTGTAAGTATAGAATTATACCATCAGCATATACTGATAGTTTGAGTCTTCTTTTCCTATTTGTATCTCTTTAATTTCTTTTGTCGGTCTAATTGCTCTGGCTAGAGTTTCAAGGACTATGTTGAATAGAAGTGGTAAAAAAGGACATCTCTTTCTTGCTACAGTTTTTGAATGGAATGCTTCCATTTTTTCTCCATTTAGAATGATGTTGGCCTTGGGTTTAGCATGGATAGATTTTACAATGTTGAGACAAGTTCCTACTATCCCTAGTTTTTCTAGTGTTTTGAACATTAAAGCATGCTGTATTGTATCCAATGCTTTCTCTGCATCAATTGATATAAACTCATGATTTTTATCTGTAAGTCTCTTGATGTAATGAATTATGTTTATTTATTTCCATATATTGAAGCAAACTTTCATCCTTGGAATGAAACCCACTTGATCATAGTGCACAATTTTAAAAAAATATTTTTATGTGATTTGTTAGAATCTTATTGAGAAGTTTTGTGTCAATGTTCAGCAGAGATATTGGTCTCAAATTTTCTTTCCTCGTTGTATCTCTGCCTGGTTTTGGTATCAGGATGATACTAGCTCTATAGAATGAGTTTGGAAGAGTTTCTTCCTTTTTTATTTCATGGAATAATTTGAGAAGTATTCATATTAATTCCTCTTTGTAAGACTTATAGAATTCAGCCATGTATCTGTATGGTCTGTGCTTTCCTTGGTTGGTAGGCCTTTGATGGTGTCATGTATTTTCTTGCTTGAAATTAATCTGTTTAAATTGTGTATGTCCTCTTAACTCAGTTTGGGTTGATCAAAGAAATTTGTGGGTGTCTTAAAGGTTTTCTATTTTAATAGAGTATAAATTTTCAAAATAGTTTCTAATTGTCTTCTGTGTTTTAATAATGTCTGTTGTGATATTTCCTTTTTCATCACAAATTTTAATAATTTGAGGTTTCTCTCTCCTTTTCATTAGGGTGGCTAAGGGTTTGTCAGTGTTATTTATTTTTGCAAAGAACAAGCTCTGTGTTTTGTCAATTTTTTGAATTGTTTCTTTTGTTTCAATTTTATTGATTTTAGTAATGATTTTAATTATTTCCTGTTTTATTCTAATTTTGATGTTGGTTTATTCTTCTTTTTCTAGGGCTTTGAGACATAATATCAGGTTGTTTTTTGTTGACTTTTCCTTCTTTTAATGATTGAGCTTAATTCAATAAACTTTCCTCTTAGCACTGCCTTCATAGTGTCCCAGAGATTTTGATAAGTTGTATCAGAGTTCTCATTGACTTCTAAGAATTTTTTAATCTCCTCCCTGATGTTTTCTGTTATCATGCTTCATTCAATAGCATATTGTTTAGTTTCCAGATATTTGAATAACTTTTCTTTTTAATGTTATCACTGATTTCTAATTTCATTTCATTATATTCAGTTAGAATGCAGGGTAGTGTCATTTTTTAAAAATATTTGCTAAGACTTGCTTTGTGGCATAACATATGATCTATTTTGGATAAGGATCCATATGCTGATGAGAAGAAAGTGTATTCACTTGTTGATGGGTGGAATATTCTATATATGTCTGTTATGTCCAAATTATTGATTGTATTATTGAGTTCTGTAGTTTCTTTGTTTAGTTTTTGTTTGGAAGATCTATCCAGTTGTGAGAAGGGTGTATTAAAGTCACCCAATATTATTGTGTTGTGGTCTATTTGATGTTTATATTTGATAAGGGTTTGCTTGACATACATAGATGCTCTATTGTTTGGGGCATAGATATCTATGATTGTTATGTCTTATTGATGTATGAATCCCTCAAGTAGTATGAAATGTCCTTCTTTATTCCTTTTCACTAGCTTTGGTTTGAAGTCCATTTTATATGATATGAGGATGGAAACCCCTGCTTATTTATGTGATCCATGTGAGTGGTATAATTTTTTCTATCCTTCACTTTAAGTCTGTGGATGTCTTTTTCTGTTAGATGAGTCTCTTGAAGGCAATATATTGTTGGGTGAAGCTTTTTTAGGTTTTTCTTTTTTAAAAAAGAGAGAGAGAGAGAGAGAGGGAGAAAGATTTTTTTAATATTTATTTTTTAGTTTTCAGCGGACACAACATCTTTGTTTGTATGTGGTGCTGAGGATTGAACCCGGGCCGCACGCAAGGCAGGTGAGCACGCTACCGTTTGAGCCACATCCCCAGCCCCAGGTTTTTCTTTTTTTAACAGAAATTTTTTTAGTTATGTATATTAGGATTCATTCTGACAAATTTACTCAATATTTTCTCACTATTTTTCTTTTTCCTCCCCTCCTCTCCCTTTCCTCTACTCTACTGATCTATTTATTTTTTTAATTTTTATTTTTTTAAATTTGTTCTAATTATTTATACATGACAGTAGAATGCATTTTGACACATTGTACACAAATAGAATACAGCTTTTCATTCCTCTAGCCGTACATGGTGTAGAGTCACACCGGTCATGTAATCATAAATGTATAGGGTAGTAATGTTTGTCCTATTCCACTATCTTTCCCACCCTCATATCCCTCCCTCCTCTCTTCCCAATCCAAAGTTTTTCCATTCTTCCCTACCACCCCTCCATTATGGATAAGCATCTGCTTCTCAGAGAAAATACTCAAGCCTTTGGTTTTCTGGGTTTGGCTTATACTTAGCATGGTATTCTCCAGCTCCATCCATTTACTGGCAAATGCCATAATTTCATTCTTCTTTAAGGTTGAGCAATAGTCCATTGTTTATATGTACCACGTTATCTATCCATTCATCTGTTGAAGGGCATCTAGGTTGGTTCCATAGTTTGGCAATTGTGAATTGAGCTTCTGTAAACATTGATATGGCTGCTTCACTCTAGTATGCTAATTTCAGGTCTTCTGTATATAAACCAAGAAGTCAGATAGCTGGGAAATATGATGATTCCATTCCAAGTTTTCTGAGGAATCTCCACACTGCTTTCCACAGCAATGTATGAACGTACCCCCCTACCCCACATCCTCACCAACAGTTCCTATTTCTTGTATTCTTGATTATTGCCATTCTGACTGGAGTGAGATAAAATCTTAGAGAAGTTTTGATTTGCATTTCTCTAATTACTAGAGATGTTGAACATTTTTGTTGCTCGGTTGTGTTTCTTCTTCAGTTAAGCATAAGTTAGATTTTTAAAAATACATTTATTTTTTAGTTATAGGTGGACACAATATCTTTACTTTACCCTTATGCGGTGCTGAGGATTGAATTCAGTGTCTCACACATGTCAGTGGGGCGCTCTACTTCTGAGCCACAACCCCAGCCCCATCTGTTCAGAGTTTTAACCCCTGGTCGTCTCTGCCATGCAGTGAGACAGAGGAAACAGGTTCTGGAGATATGAAACCACTGTCACATGCTACTCCTGTTCCCTCCAAATGCACATTCTTCATTGTAAAGCCCTGCTTTTATTGGTAACCATCTTGCTGTTGTATTCCCTACTATTTCATAACATTGCATATGATGAAAACAGCTGGGACTGTTTATCATTTGTATTTTCAAATGAAACACAAGGACAGAAACAAGTCCAAGAGAATTTGTCCATTGGTAAGGAAAAAAGATGAGCGCATTTTTGTTGTTACTCAATCACAATATTGTTATTACATATACTTACACAGTGATGATAGCCTTCTTCATGCTTTGTATATATTGGTTTCTTTCCTGTGATTGACATGAGTTTTTCATCTACAAAACAGGCAAAGTCAAGCTTCTCTAGTACATTACATCTGGAAGAAACACAGGTAAAAATGTAGTTTGTAGAATTAAACTTTCCTATTGTATAAAAATGGATCTGCCAGTTTCTTGAATCGAACCATGCTTTTTCCCAACTTGCAGTTATTATCTTTAAAATTTGATATGACATTGACATATAAAATAATCATATCATACTATCATATATTTCCCTTTTCATCTCTTGACTGAATCCAGCTGTTAGTTTTTCATGAGATCCTGCAAGGTAGCTGATGAAGTAACAGTTATACTATGAGAGATTAGCTTTGGAGAGAAAACAAATGCCACTACTATTTTTTTTTTAATTTGCTAAGTTTTTTAGAGTCACATTTTATCTTCTTTAGATAATTTCTTCTTTGGGATAATCTGTTGCATATTGGAGGAGTGCAGTTTGTTTCATGAATTGTACACATGCGTACGCACTAATTGAATGGCTGTCTAGCAATAACAGGTGGGAAGATGTTCTCTG
This sequence comes from Ictidomys tridecemlineatus, assembly GCF_052094955.1. Lineage (NCBI taxonomy): Eukaryota > Metazoa > Chordata > Mammalia > Rodentia > Sciuridae > Ictidomys > Ictidomys tridecemlineatus. The sequence continues at coordinate 156,520,760 of NC_135479.1, read as the reverse complement.
CATGTTCAGTTGTTCCCAGGGGGATTTTACAGGATGTTGCTCTGATTCTGTGGCATATAATCTGGTTATTTATCTGTACTTCTTTTGTAAATGTACACATAACTCAATGACAACTTTTTTTTGGGTAAATGTTATTCTAATTTTTGACTGCTATAGTTATAACTTGTCTGGTTTAATTTGTATCAGAGTATATGAATAAACTTGAAATATAACACAAAATCATACACAAAAGGGGGAAAATGAGGTTCAGTCCTGATCAAGCAAAGGAATGTAAGATGTCGTCTAGTTAAATTTCAAGTTATAATATTTTCTTTATATACAGGTAACTTGAGTGTGTAGATTGAAGCCCATAAATAAGAATAACTTAGAAGCTCTCTTTGGTTGTTTTAGAAAGTGTTAGTGCCTATTCAATGAGATACAGTGTTTCATTTTTAATCTATAAAAGGTTTGCAACATATATTTAAAATTAAATACTATTAAAGTTAGAATATTTTGAGTCAAAACTACTGTAGTATACTCATCTCTCTACTAAAAAATAACCCATTTTAACAAGAGACAATTTATTGCAAAGAACCACGTGTTAATGTAGATGCTCTCAGAGCATCTACACTGAAGTACCTTGCATTTCTCAGTCAGATCTGCTTTTCCTTCACACCTTGTTCAACATCTGTCACTTTTGCCTATTCATTAAAATTAACTAGAAGGTTGTATTCATAATGGCAAAGTTTTGTATATATCCTACCACCCAATATTACAAAGCAATTAAGTTTTATTATCAGGAAAAAAATGCACAGGGCTAACTTCCTATAAAATCTTAGTGTGAAAGAAATTCACTTTCCATAAGGCCTCATTACAAAGGATATAATAGGGAAGGGAAACCTGGAAATACAGCTGCCTTATATCCTTTGAACGTTTTTTCAGACTGCTTTCAATATTTGGGCATCTGAAGATAAGGAATATTTATTGTGTGTCTCCCAAAAGAGTAAAAGTAGGACCAAATGAAAAAGGAAGATATATTTTACTCTATTAGCCAATTTCCCATAAGGTTTCCAGCAGTAAGCAAGGACAAACAGAGGGGATGTCACAGAGGGAGTTCAAGTGCCGGATGAGATATTAAACCAGGTAAACCTATGAAACTCCCTGAAAACTTAAGATTCTACCATTAGATTTCCTGAAGGACCAAACTTCAAGTTTCTAAAAATGGATCTGGTTCCACAATGGTCTTTCTTTCTTCTTTAGACAGGTACATTGTCATTTTAGATTTTTCACTGATGATACTTATCATTTGTTATCATTAATTAACACTACAGTACATTAGAATGTCTACAAGAAGCATCAGTGATGGCAAAATGATGAGAGAATACTCTGCCTCACAACCCACCATAGATTGGGTTTGTTCTTGAATACACACACTTACTATCAGCTCCCTGAGGAAATAAGCAAACATACGTGGAGAATGTCTGACATTTCAGGTGAGCCTTAGGAATTGTACCTTTCTTCTGATGAAGATCTGTTTTCCCTATCTGAATGTATTAATTTTGTCATATTCTTTCTAAATAGGTATAAGGTAATTGTAATGACTTTATTAATTATGTTATGTTCAATTGAGATGTACCTTGGAGAAAAAAATTAATTACAGTTGCATTAGTCAGAGTTCTCCAGAGGAATGGAATGTATAGAATGCATATGTTTATAAGAAAGACACTTATTTAAGGAATTGGATCACATGATTATGGAAGCTGGATAATCCAGAATCTGCAGTGTGGTCTGGCTTGCTGAAGGTGCAAGGGTGTGTAAGTCCTCCAGGGTCATCTTTTGGCAATTTCTTCTTGCTAGAGGGAGGTTCAGTCTTTGTTCTTTCCAAAATTGATTGAACAAATGTGTTCACATTATGGAAAGCAATTGCTTTAATCAAAACCCACTGATTTAAATGCCAATCTTCTAAAAACAACAACAAAAACAAAAACACACCTACAGACAAATCCAGAATAACATTTGCCCAGATTTCTGGGTACCATGGTCTGGTCAGAATGACATATTAAATTAGTTGGATTGACACCTAAAATTAACTGTCACTACAGGAATGTATCCATGGAAGTCTGCTAGTCTATATTTCTTTATTATGAAAAATGATCCTGTAGTATTTTTCTCTGTTCCTTGGACTATACTATTATATTATAAGCATATAGTTAGCAATAATTCAGGGTTATATCTCATAAATTTCCACTGACTTGTTTTTTTTTTAATCACTTTACACATAGTAATTGTTTAACCAAATATTGTCTATCAGAAACAAACTTAACTTTTAGCCGTATGTATGTACTTGGGCTTTTTAGATCTATGCTATTAAGAGTTGTCAATAGGCTGGGGATGTGGCTTAAGCGGGAGTGCACTCACCTGGCATGTGCGGTGCGCTGGGTTCGATCCTCAGCACCACATAAAAATAAAATAAAGATGTTGTATCCACCAAAAACTAAAATAAATAAATAAATAGATATTAAAAAATTCTCTCTCTCTCTCTCTCTCTCTCTCTCTCTCTCTCTTAAAAAAAAATATTTGTCAGTGGATCAGTACCTTGTAGTAGCAATGGTTTAGAGGTTTTATGAGGCTACTAAGAATAAATATTATTAAGCCTAATATTAGCCTTGGCACTTAATTATTTCTATATTTTAATTTGGTTGCATGAAATTTTTAAAATTATATTTCATGTGGATAAATATTTGCAGCTACCTGTCTACCTGTGATTATTGGAAGTTTACATTGCAATATCAGTGTCAATTTAAGCCAATTTAGAAGTTAGTATTATAAGAACTGTTTCTTTAAAATTAAACTACTAAGTATATGTTATCATTTTAGAAATTGGCTTGTTGTTAAATGGCTACTTTGTAAAATATATTAATACCTTCTTCCTGACAAATTATCAAATCTATATTTTAACATTATAATGGAGTTGTCAATGACTATATTTTTAAAATATTTTCAAGTACCCTAGTACTTAACTTTATGAGACATTATTGAAAAGAGTTATGTAAAATTAAATCAATTAAAGTAGTTTATTTGTCGTTGTATTCCAAAAATTTGCCAGCACTCTTTGGATAGCAAATACATTTGTAAATTGTATAACTCCCCTTCCATTACATTATAAATGTATCTAAATTATTTGTCAGTTATTGGTCTTACATAATTGTCAGCATCACTATAAAATATTTACATCATTTTAATAGCCACTATTTTACACAAATATTGATTACTTAGCCATTCCTCCTTTGAAACGTTTTTGCTCCTGTTGTTTTTGCAGCAAAAATATGGATTTCAACAAATCTTGGCCACTCTTTTATTATAATTATTTTGGACCCTATGGTATCAAGTATCTTGCATACTAGTGAATCTTTCTTGCATTCCCTGAATGAGTATTAAAAAGTGTAAAATTAGAAGAGCTAAAATATCTATGTCATTGATTTTCAACCCTGGCTGCATTTTAGTATCATCTGGAGAATTTTAAGAATATAAATATTCAGGTTTCCACTAAAGAGTCTCATTTAATTGGTAGGGCAATTTGGGATGTTAGTATTTTTTTGGTGTGTGAGGGGTGGTACCAGGAATTGAACTCAGGGGCCCTCGACCACTCAACCACATCCCCAGCATTACTTTGTATCAGACTTTTATTCTAGCTTTATTTTCTCACTAATGCAGCTGTTGCAGTATATAATAAGCTCTTTGATAAATACTAAAGAAAATGACCTGAGTTTTACTTTTGTACTTATTGGTTTTGAATTGAAATTTCCATGTAATTTGTGCATGATTTTTGCAGAAAGCACATTGGATTATTGGGAAAATTTAAATATACCTAATATTTAATCTAAATACAAATAACCATTATACTATCTTGACATAGTAAAAATGAATAAAACTTCTGGGCAACTTCCAAGAAATCAATATATATATACATATATATATATGTATATATATATAATCCCATATTACTATGATTTATATGATGTATATTCAATTTATTTTTATACAACTATCATTTGGTTTATTAATTTATAATATTTTTGTTCAAAATATTTAATATAAATTGAAGATATGGACCCTATAGGAAATATATCCTCATTTTATTTTATATGTAATATTCAAGCTATAAGTTTTATTTTACAAAACTAAGTTTGAAGAGAAAAGCTTTCAGTGGGATATTCTTAGAACACAGACATCCTACCATCACTATTGAGAACTGCTGGATTATTTCTCAGTTGAAATATTTCATGTGAGCCCCTTATTTTGACACCAGAACTACTTGAACTTACCTAAAATGAGAAAAGGATAAAGAAAGACAGGCACAAAGAAAGAGAAATATAGAGAGAATAAATGATTATGGGTTCAACCTTAGCCTTCCATTTTTATTAAAACTACTCCTAGAAACCACTTATTTATTTCAATTAATTGGGAAATTTTTTTGTAGGACCCACTTAAATATAATTGTCTTTGCCAACATATTTGGAGTATTGTATTTAATTTTAAATTTGGTTAAATTTTTTCTCCTAATATATCTTATTTTACCTTTCATTCTCTTTCAAACAACTGGTTACAACTTTTTGAGATTCTCAAAAATCTTTTTACAAAAGCTTATAGTGAAGGGAATACCACATCTATGTCTTCAACAGCATCACCATCATTAGGAATTCTTAGTTTTCAAATCACTGGCTGATTCCAATATGTTGTACTATCAAGTTTTGGCAGCAAACTTTATTTTAAACTGTGAGAGTAAATGACATTACTTTTCTTTCAATAAATCACAAATAACCCTTCTACTTACCCTTTATCTTCATTGACTTTATGTGCCCAGGACCATAAAAGGGGTGTTAGAACATTCACTACATGAATGGTATTCTCCAAAGTCACTCAGTTCAACAACCTGCATAGCTGTGCAGTACCTCATCTATAGCCTTCTTCACTCATAACAGGAAAAATTATCTAATTTATAACATGTGTATTATTTCACAGACAATATGTTAAGCTTCTGTGGCACTTTTCATATAATCCTCCCAACAAAGTCTTACAACAAAGTCTTATAATTGCTCCTTTATGAAAACTAAAACTAAGACCCAGACAGCTCTGTTTAACAACAATGCAAAGTAAGCATTAAAATTTCCATACCATAAAAGCTAAAACTTGGTGACAACTACGTGTTGGCTTTAGGGACCCATTTGGGTGATTCTGCAGCTTAAGACGCTACCAACACTCTTGATGCCTTCTCCCATACAATGTTGAATGTGACCATCAAGAGATTCAAGAATATAAAAGAGAAGCATCAGTTTAAGTAGTTGTCCTTTACTAACTGCCGGTTAAAATGGAAAATTTTGAATGATTATACATATGAGAACCAGGTCTGAGAAAACATATTAAGTCATCAAAAAACAAAAGGAAAAAAATCATATTATAAAAATCAACCACATCCTGAAGCACTCTTCTGAGAACTTTTCCATACCTTTTAATCTCATTATTTTGACTAATAAAGTATTCCCTCCTTGCTTCTATTATTATATTTATCTGTATTATACCCTATCTTTTATTTTTTTTCTAACATAGAAAAATAATGGTATTTTACTCTTTGAGAAGCTTATAAGTCAAACACTATTATGTTGCTTCATTAAATAAAGAAAAAGTTCAGGAAGAAAAGTAATAACTTTAATAATAATAAAAATTGACTTAAGACTATGCAGTTTCAATAAATTCTTTTAAAAAATATATCAGTAATAGCATTGTTAAGAGTTGCCTCAAGCTTGGCATGGTGGTATACACCTGTAATCCCTGTGGCTCGGGAGGCTGAGGCAGGAGGATTTCAAGTTCAAAGCTAGCTTCAGCAAAATCAACTCAGTGAGACCCTGTGTCTAAATAAAATAAAAAATAGGTTTGGGGATGTGGTTCAGTGGTTGAGTGCCCCTGAGTTTAATCCCTGATTCACTCCCATGTCCAAAAAAAAAAAAAATTGCCTCATGAGTCCTAATTCCCTTAAACCTTTAGATGAGAGTTTGTCCACCTGAGTGCACACTAGTTTTCCAGAAATAGATATGAGACTGTAAGAGGGAAAGAGAGAGAGAGGGAGAATTCCAGGCATTTGCTCATTCAGTATGTAGCAATGGCCACAAGTGAAAATATGAGTGTGCATAGTGAATACTGTGGTGGTATATCATGATCCTTTACAAGTTTACCTCTCATGCTCATCCATGTTCTCATGTTTTTACGGTTGATAGCAGTCACTAAGAAAACAGACTTAAATTAAGAGGTTTTAGTGGGATGATCTATAATCACAAGGCTACAATTAATAACCATCAGCTTACCCTTCTCACCACCCAGATCTTCTTATCCACAGCCAGCATATCAGTGGGTCAAGGTGACTTGCCTGGAGGGAAGACCAGATTTTCTTACTATGTGCCTGTTCCTTGATTGACTTGGCATTGCCAGACTTGATTGAAACAATTGCCTGTTTACTTTTATCACTGAGATCAAAACACCAAAGATCCTATGACTGAATTCATGGCTTACAGAGATGCTCTTCCTTGCCTCTATTATACAAAAGCAATATTCACTGCTTTTCTTGCTGTCCACTGGTTTTAGGATATAATTGCTTAGATAGAAGATGCAGCTTTAGATTCAGTGAAACTCTTAAAAGATACAATATCATAGTTATATCATTTATGCCTCTGGGAGGGACCACTAATCTAACAGGATCTAGAATTATAGGGAAAAGGAGCTTGAATTCAAAATTAACTCATAGAAAGTGATGATGAGAAGGATAAATTTCACCTTTACCTCTTGTTACCTAGGCGTATGCACTTTAGCACTTAAAGTACAAATACCATCTTGTTTGATAATATTTTAAACCTCTAGTTAGTGGCTCTTAGCCCATGCCTTAGTTAGATCTTTACAAGGCCATTCCAATATTTTATCAAGCAATCTTCTTTCAGATAACATAATAAATGCTTGATAGGGACAATGGATGCTTTGTCAATTGATAGAGAACCTTTATTACAAAATAAGTGCCTTGGTACATGGTGATGTTACGTGGAATCTCATATTGGTAGTTCAAACACTGTACAAGCTCTGGGATTGTAGTGCTAGCAAAAGCATAGTGAGAAAAGGGTCAGGTTCATTTCTGGAATAATAATTAATTTCAGTAAGAACAAACCTATGATTTCTTCCAGAGTAGAAGAGGTTTAATAAAATTGATTTTTCAACAGACTCTCTGCTCTCTATCATATTACTGGTTCAGTAACTCCACTGCCATCAGGTAAAGTATTCAGCAGTATTTCCAGTTTGACTGCTCTCACTCAAAGGGTTCCCAACAGAAGGTTACGTTTATGGAGAGCCTCTATTTCAAACACCAGCCCTGATATGTTCTTGGGCCCTTTGAACAAGCATAGGGCAGTGGTGGGGGTAAAGAGTTAAAGACTGAGATTGGCTACCAAGTGATTCTCTCTGTTTGGTTTTCATGAGCCTCTTCGACAGAGATTTCCCAGGAAGTCACTAACAAGAAACACAAAGACATTTATGCCATTTCCATAGGTTTATATTCATGCTCCTTCTTCCTCAATTTTGTTTTTGATTTTATAATCCTACTAGTCTCAGATCTCAATCCAACCACTCAAGCCATTTGCCCCTGTCCAGGATTATTAAAGAAAAACAGAATTCTTCTTCAGTCTACTTCTCTGCAAAAATAATTCACAAATATACTGTTCTTCTTGAAACCTTTCCTGATCCCTGTCCTCATCTCTACAAGTAAAGCTGAGGAAAAAAAACATCAGATTTTTACTCATACCAATGTATAAATATGATGTGTTTATGAAGCAAGTTGAAATTTTCTTTTTCTATTTATTGGAAGATAACCTCCCCACCATCACATTCTCAGGTATGAGCTCAAGGAAAGGTTTAATACTACAAAGATGGATGACATGTTTGCTTTGGGCCAACTATTTGCATAATTTACTTTTGATTTCTGAAACTAAACAGATTTCATGCCAAATATATCATTTCCAGCATATGGTAGATTGATGCTGTTTCCATCCAACAGCGTGCCTTTGAAGAGCTGACAACATTGGCTTATGATGGACAGCTCCAGGTTCATCATTACTTGGTGTGTCTATCTGGGACTTGGGTTCTATTAAGCTTTAGTAGCACAACAAAATATGCTTTTCAAGAAGATATAAAAGGAAGAGAATTACACCAAAACTCTTCAAATCTTCTACCAGAGTTTACCAGAGACTTCCATAAGACTTCTCTATATGCATGTACCTTTAGATATTATATAGCCTCAGAAGTAAGGTAGCTTGTACTGCAAACCGAATTTGATGCAAAGCCCTCTCTTACTCTGGGTCCCAACTAGAGCTGTAATATTCCAAGTCACTGAGGTGAAAGGGTCAGAGCAATAGTGATAGTGGTGCATATTATCTTTAAAATCTGAAGAAGTTGCCTGTAATTTCAGTGGCTCAGGAGGCTCAGTTAGGAGGATCATGTGTTCAAAGACAGCCTCAGCAATGTCGAGGTGCTAAGCAACTCAGTGAGACCCTGTCCGTAAATAAAATACAAAATAGGGCTGGGGTTGTGGCTCAGTGATTGAGTGCCCCTGAGTTCAATCTCTAGTACAAAAAAAAAAAAATCTGAATGAAGAAGGAAACCAAGAAGGGTGCTGTTTTACTTGTAGAAACTATGAGTTATAATAACATATCCCCTCATGGAAAGGACATCCTTCAGACCATTAGATCTTTAAAACTTTACTGATATATTCACTGAATATTTGTAGAGTTGTGTTCCAACCTTATACAGTGTCCTTCTAAGGCATCCATAGTTCTTGCCACTTATTATTCTCCATGTACAATTAACACATCACCAGTATAATAGACATTGAGATGTTCTGCAGAATGCCAAAACAATGAAAGTCCTTGCAGAGAATAGAAAAGTTGGAAGAGCCCTGGGAAGGCAGTGAACTAACAACTAATGCTTTTCCCTTGTTAAAGCATAGTTCTTATTCTTCTTTATTTACCAAGGTCAAAAATAATGCATTGAGCATTCATTCCAATAGCTATACCCCAATTCCCTGAGCTGTACTTATATACTTTAATAACCAGATCATATCTTGTGGAGCATCTCTGATTGTGGCTAGCACTAAGTTTATGATCTATCTGTATGTACTATGATCTTTTGGTTTCTTGTAGGCCATAAGTGGAGACATGGCAGATGCTGGTAATATTAACTCTTGCACACTTCACTTCTTTGACCCTAATCTGTGCCCAATACATAATAATGGTTGTGATTTAATATCATAGATAGGGCAAGCATTTTGGAAAGCCCTTTCTACAATAATGGTAGTAAATTGTTCTTACTCCAAAAGTAAGAGAAGTCTAGAGAAATTAATATAGTAAAACCATATTTTCCCTTGACCACTTGTGCAAGGGACTTGGGCTAGGACTTAATTTACATTGACATTCATATACCCAGCTCTCACTAGAGGCCTTGATGGATTTAAGTCTAGATGTGTTCCTTTATATAGTAGTTACCTACTCTGTTAAGTGTCTTTAAGTTTCACTGAGGAAAGTATTTGGGTAGTATTAATCATATAAACATATAATAGCATTATAAGGTCCTAACTTAAGGAAATCTGTGCATCCACCAAATGACGAGCTCTGTATATAAGAGTCAGCTCAGATTAGGAAGCTGAGTATTCAAATATTCCATTATAGTATATATAAAAGAAAGTCATTCCTTATTACCGTTTCCTTACACCTCTCCAAAAAATCTTAAAAAACAACAATAACAATATCAACAAAAGATGAATGTATTACTTATGCAAGGGGGAACTGGTCCTGGAAAACACTGTGTGTCTGAGCAGTATTTTATTTGAGAAGTGTAAGAAGTGTGCCATTCATGGACACATAGCTGCTCTAACAGCCTGGCTGATCGAAACAGCAGACAAGTTTGTGCACTGTTACTGACTGGCTTCAGACACATGGTTTCTGAGGCAAAACTGTCACTGATCAATTGGGATGGGTTTTAAATGGGTATAGCAGTACTTGCTCATGAATAGGGCAAAGAATCTATAGAGGAATCAATACTTTTCTTTCATGAAGTTTCAGGAGGGAACTTTTGTTCTCAAGCATCTGACAACCTTCCTCTCACTAAACCTTTTTATTTTTTCTCACTATATGAGCTAAAGTATACACTAGCTGCTGTCCATCTTTCTTGTCTTTGGGAACACCATGTCTTAGTAGCCATTGTCAGAGACCCCTGTGACCAAGACTTCCTCATTAACTTCTGTCTGATAAGATCATTATATTCATGCTTCTGCTTTTCTGAAATTGTATTACCCTTATTGACACTAGAAAATTCAGTCCCATGGTAGCTTTTGCTACTGTCAAACAGCCTCTGGAGTTTATAAACTGCTGATATTTTTTTTAGAGATGCTGGTGATATCTCTCACTTAGGAATTCCTCAAAGTCTTAATAAAACGAGTTTCCTCTGGTATTATCAAGGAATATAGGGAGATGATAGCTCTCCATACTTGGTCACACACAAGTAGATAATGGCCAGTATCATTTCCAAGCTTTAAGGAGCTTATTTCAGCAGTGAATCACGACAAATCCAAATGTTCTTGTTAGGTTGTTATGTCTTGAATCATAGGCAAGAAAATCCAAACAACATAATCAGTAGAAAGAAAGAAATTAAGGTTGAATGTTTAACTCAGTGATGGAGTGCTTGCCTACCACGTGTGAGGCAGGTCCTGGGTTCTATACCCAGCACACCCACCATCTGAAAAAAATTAGGAGGAATAAAATTTAAAATTAAAGTATATGACTTGTAGATTATATGTTTTGTCTGGTAAAAATCAGGGAGTTAATTAGAACATTGTTATAAGTCTTGAGAAATTACTGTAAGGTGCATGGATACGAGAGTATTATCAAAAACACTATCCTTTATATTTACAAATAAAACATTGTAAAATGTAGTAAAAGACTTTATAATTCCATACAAATAAAATTATAAAGAAATAAAATTAAGTGAAATGTGCTGTATCTGTATGAAGATACTATTAAAACCCAAAGGATGTTTGAAATATTTTTTCTAGAATAGGCATAGTCTGGATTTTAATGATTAATTTTAAGATAATATATAAATTCAACACATTTCTCATTAAAAGGGGATTTTAAAGAAAACTAGATAATCTGATTTTACAGTTCATTAGAAAAGATAGGTTAAACAAGAAATTTTTGAAAAAGGATTATTTCAGTGGGTAATTTCACTGGATATTAAACTGCATTATAAAGCAACAATGATTGATGGAGAATTCAGTGAAATTGAACAGTAAGTCCAGGAAAAGACCAGATGTGAAAAATTTATACATGACAAATAAGTGGCATAGTGTTGTTCTGAAAATGATTTTTGAAGAACTTAATCAATACATTGAATTCACTAAATAGTGCTTAGGAAATATATCCTATTTATATGATTTTAGGTTTTATATAACTGTTGACTGTTTAAAAATCACATATATGTATACATGATCTAATGACCTGAAAAATTAATTGTGTAATCAATATGCTCTCATGCTATAGTAGGGCCTTGAAACATTAGAGCTCTGCTCAACCTTCTGCCTTATATGATACTGCCATCCAAACTTCATAAAACACAAAGTTCTTAACCCCATGTTTCAGCATCATTCTTAGTGTAATCACAGCCACTACCTATATACATTTTTTTCTCACTGAATTAGCAAATACGTCATTTTGTTTGATTATTTTTCTTTTAACATCTTACTTTCTTTTTCTATGTTAAATTTCTCTCACTGAAATATAAGAGTTAATTCAGCAATCACCTATGCATGACAATTCCATTAGCTCTGGCTCTTATGTTTTATAATTCTCATTTTTACTTTATTTCTTAAATTATAGTCAGGTTCACTCTTCATGATTATCTAATTCTTTGTTTCGGGGGGTTAATTTGGGGTGATTGTCCCAGATCTATATTTACAAATTATTAATTTTCATTTCCTTCAACTATAGCTATTCTTCTGATTAACCCATTTATGCAGTTTAAATATTAGTGGCTATATTTATAATTATAGATTTTTATAGTTTTTTAATCCATTTCTTTTATTTTTCTTTCTTTTCTTTCAGGGGGCTAGTTCTTAGATTTTGGATCAATTTCTTGTTTTATTTTAGGCAAGTTTATTTTTTCTTCTTTATTATTGATCCATTATGCCAACATTTGGCATCTTTATGCTTTGTAAAGTTTTGTGTTTGGGAGATGTACTTAGCGAAGCTTTAATTCCTCCAGATTGGGCTGTGAGCACCTTTTTTGTTTTTACTGGTCAATAAGTCCAAATTGAAGACATTCAGGCTTTGATACCTCCGTGTAATGAAGACAATGTTCTTTGCTAATCTTCTATGAAGTTTATGAAGATTTATTATTTCTATAACCTCAAAAAAGTCCATCTTCTGCCACAAAACGGTATTTAACTCAAACTCCTAGTTCACTAAAATTCAATCTTTCCCTGCTCTTCACCCTTTTATGCCCCCAACAACTAAAGAACTGCTTTTACTTCTCTGGTTTTCATTTAAGTCTGTATATCTGCATCTAGGGGGCTTAATTTTGTCTTTTATAGAAAAATATTTGTTATATATTAACATTTCCACATGGCTTTACAGAGGATTTTTAGAAGAATTTGGCCTTCAATATTTCATAAAGTATATATTTATGAGAAAATTTCAAACATTCAAACATAAGCAAAGTAGCACACACCCTTTCTCCAATCTGAACAATATTATTTGATCTGTACCCTCTTACTCCTGCTCATATTATTTTGAACATGATCCAGACATGAAATGATTTCATCCACAAATTGTCCTATTACTGAACCAAAAGGGAGTTTTCTTTTGTAAAAAATACAATAATTATATCATGATTAACATTATCCATATTATCTTAATATCAACAAATATTCAATTATATAATACATTTTAAGGGTGTTCATTGAATAAACAGGGTAGTTTGTGCTCTGTAGTTTCATGTAAAATAGTTTAGCTCAGGCCTGTGATATCTCTATTACTTTCAGATTGAATCTACAGCTCTGATCTGATTTGTGTTCAATTTTTTGGCAAGAACACTTCACAGGTGGTGTCATGTTCTTCCAGCAGGAGACACAAAATCTAGCTGTCTCTATTTTTATGGTGTTATCAGCTGTTCATTTCCAATAACTAGATCTATTCATTTAATGGGACTTGCAAAATGGTTATGTTCTAAATCTAAAACTAATCCTTAAATTTCTAGTTGGGATATTCCTAAAAAGAGAAATGCTCCTCTTTCCATAGGTAGAATGTATACAGGAAAGAATGGGAATGTTTAATTTTTTCCACAATTAGCAGTTTCCAAAATAAATTTTCTCTACTGTCTTTTAATGGGTATAAATAAATTTTTAAAAATAATATATTATTACTTCATGGATTAAATCATATATGATGTATTGTATATATTGTAATTGTTCATACCCATGTAAACCTCTTCACCAGAAGAAGAAATTAGAACACATATAATTATGTACATGTTTTATACTACTACTCAAAACATCTTCAATTTCCTTATCATCTACAATATAAACTTCTAAAACATTTTAAAATTATATTATGACTCACTAGAGATAACCAGTAAAATTTTCTTTTAATTCACTTGGAGAAGATCTCTATATTAATATGCTATCCATTATATATAAATTTATATTTGTTTTCTTTTCAATTTTTAAAATTTTATTTTTGACATGTAATTTTATTTTTGATCACATAAGTAGTAAAAGTTCCAAAATCAGATAAATAAAGCAATGCATACTCATAAAATTTTGTCATTACCTCCTGTACTATGTCATTTCTCTTTTAAATAGCCAACTTAAAATATGCATACATCATATATTTTAATCTCTCTCCCTGCTTAATACACAAATAGAGTACAACATGTATATTTTCCTCAATTTAGACTTTTTCAGTTTAGTAATATATCAGGAATATTATATGGCATGATTACAGAGATATTTCTGAGTTTTATCACACTTGCCAAAAATACCAAATTGCCACTGTTGATCCAACCAATGTCTTGGAAATAGGGTTTTTTGAAACACTTAAGATTCATTGTTACACACTCAAGAGAGTACTATTTTCACTTCATATGCTACATGCTGAATTTTTAAAAATGTAGTATGTGTTTGAACTTCAAATTAATAAGTATACATTGATCCTTTAAGTGTTTATCAAGAGATGTTAGAGAATCTTATTTATCTGATTTTTAAGTACTTAAAACTCATCTAGAAGCACACATGTATCTTTGACATATTTTAGATTTTTTTGAGCTAAGTCCATTCCTTCAGGATGGGAGGAATTTTTTCTTTCTTTTTTTTGTGTCCCTATTTAGTCCAAAAAATTATAAGTTTAATAATATGCTTTCTACTATTTTTTTAAATAGTTGATAAAACTATAGTACATCTCTGAAGCAAGTGCATAACCTGAGAATACTCCAATGGTGCTGCTCCCAGATGTGCTGACTCTCCATCAGTCCTATTGGGAGTACTTTGCAATCAGGAATAATTCAACTTGACTTTAACTACCCTAAATAATTTCTTTAAATATTCTTCAGACTACACACTTTAACAATAATTGCATTTTTTATTTAAAATCTATAAGAAGAGTTAAGAACCAAGAATATTTTACAGATTAGAATTTAGAAATAGCATATATCTTACATGCTAACAAAATATGAACTGTACAGACCTGATACTGCCAAATACCAGAAAAACAAAATGCATTAGATAATGTCTTACATTTTTAGTGCCTTTAATTTTACATATTAACCAGCCCCCTCACTTTATTTGACCCAGACAAGACCTAAACAGGCAAATCTAGCCATCCTCATGGGGAAACTCTAACCCATTAAGGAATAGCTAGCTTTAGTGGGTATACAATTATCTAGCTAAGGGGAAATTTTGTTACCTATCCATTTTACTTTCATTACAAATACCACACAGAAACCAGCATAAATGAGAGCAAGACTTAGTGGTTATTTTGCAAGAGAGCCTCAGTAAACTTGCTTTAAGCCAGTATTTAACCTACTTCTTCAAGAACAATCTGAGGAAAATCTAAAAAGTGACACAATTCTGTTTTAACAGAGTTGGTATTAATTTGACTGCAATATCAGCTAAACTTCTTTTGCTATGGAAAGTAAACTGCACACTGTACACATAGAGGCAGACAGACAGACACAGTTATCAAAAAGGTAAATACTAAACTACAACATAATGTCAAGTTGATACTCTTAAATCCACCACAGATGGAGACAATGCTGGAACGCAAGGAAACTCTACAAAGACTGTCAAAGCAATTTCCCCCCTGATTGTAAAAACAAACTGAGCTTCTGAAGATATTTTGATCTGACCTTCTGAAGATGGTTTGTCTGTTTTTGGAAAAGGGAATTCAGTGGCTACTTCTGGTTATCCACTGGTTTCTTGAGCCCTTGACGTGCCCAGATGTTTGGAAAAGACCAAAGTCTCTCAAAGTCTGCTCCCATTCAGGCTGACCTGAGTCTTTCATTTCAGTGCCATTTCCTAGACTCATCCACATTTTACCAAAATAAAATTTTAGTAGATAAGGAAATCTAAGAAGATCCAACATAGCAAATATGAAGAATTTCAACCTTACCCATAACCCTTGATGACAAAAGAACTATAAATGTTATAAGAAAAGGTTGGATATAAAGTATTGAAAGTGATAGTAGTGATAATGGAAGTCACTTTATGTAGAAGAAAGGCCAAACTTGTGACGTTAAAGCATTTTATGTCTTTATCTCTTCAACTGAAATCCCATGAAGTTTTAAACACTGTGTTTCATCCCCAGTTATTTCTTATATTTTTATTTTGGGACAGTCTCTCTATGTTGCAAGAACTTGCTGAGTTACTGAGACTCACCTGCCTTAGCCTCAAGAGTCACTGGTATAACAGGCATGTACTACGACACCCAGTGAGTGATAGATGTTTTTAAGCTCCTAGAGCAGAAACAAAAATATCTACCACAATATGCAAGCAATATGAACAGTTGTTGACATAAGAAATGCAAATATATAAATAAGAAATACAAGACTTAGAATATTCTAAAGCTAGTGGATCGCCATGTTGTCTACATGCAGGGCTCATATTTCTAAGATGAAATAGATGAAATAAACTATTTTTTTACAATGATTACATGTGCATTTCCCAGCCACTCCCATATCTTTTGTTAATTATTTTCATGTTCCATTGGCACTGGTCTTGGATATGATTTTTTTTTCCAAGATATGACACCAAAAACACAGCCAACAAAAGCAAAAATAAACAAGTGAGACAACATCAAGCTCAATAACTTCTTCACAGCCAAGGAAACAGCAAAATTAAAAGATAACATATAGAGCCACATATCCAATAAGAAGTTGCATCAAAATATACAAAAGACTCACATAATTAGCAAAAGACTTAAATGGCCTACAGGTATATGAAAACATGGATATAATCAATCATCAGAAAAATGAAAAATGTATCCTTAATGAGATATCATCTCATACCTGTTGGAATGTCTACTATAAAAACAAAAAGGATAACATGTGTACAGATAAGGAAAGTGTGGAGAGAAGGGAACCCCTGCACATAGTCGGTGGGAGTATACTATGGTTTGGATATGGTTTGTCCTCAAAGGTGTATGTGCTGGAAGTTTGATCTTCAATGTGGTGCTGTTGAGGTGGTAATATTGGGTTCATGGGACAGCACACGCAGAAGAAATTCATGAAGTTCTCCAAGGACATGGTCAATTCTCATGAGAGCGAGTTGTCATAAAAGAGTGATCCTGCTTCCTTTTCACTATGTGAATGTCTTGTACCCCACCATTTGTTGTCATCTACCACAGTTGACATAGCTAGATATTCTTCACCAGTGGCTGTTTAGATAGAACTGTCTGACCTTGGATTTTCAGCATCTAACCTCCCATATTTTGTTATAACAACACAAAATGTACTAAGACAGAATGTCCGCTGATAAAACCATTATGGAAGAAAGTATGGGATTTGTCAAAAAATAAATAGAACCGCCATGTGATCCAGAAATCTCACTACTGAATATATATCTAAATAAAATGAAATAATTTCATTTCAGTTGGTCATGGAGACATCTGCACTCCTATGATCACTGCAGCACCATTCACAATAGCCAAGCAATGTAAACAACCTAAGAGTTCATTAACTGATTAATTAATTAATATAATGTGGTATATATACACATGGAATACTATTTACTTATAAAAAGAATGAAATTATGTCATTTGGACAACATGAATGGTACTGGAGGTGATTATGTTAAGTGAAATGAATCAGACACAGAAAGACAAATATCACATAATCTCACTCACATGTAAAATCTTAAAAAAGTTGGTCTCAGAGAACTTAAGTGCACAATGGTGGATATCAGAGAATGGGAAGAAGGAAGTAGGGGTGGTGAGCAAGGGGCTGATCCATGGTATTAAATTAGTTAGACAGTAACAACAAGTCCTGGTGTTCAATCACACAGTTGGTTGAATGAATAGATAAAAATAATGCACCACATATTTCAAAAGGTTACAGAAAATATATTGAATGTTTTTACCATAAATAAATAATAAATGTTTGAGGAGACAGACATACTTAATATGACTTAAATATTATACAATGTGCCCCATGCATCAGAATATCGTATGGGATCCTATTAATATGTAGAATTTTTAATATTTTTATGAGTCAGTTAGAAAAAAATATTTATGAAAAAATTATGTACATGTATAAAATAGTTGAAAGAAATGTTACCATTTTTTACAGTATGGGCAAACCTGGATAACATTGTGTTAAGTGAGATAAACCAAACATAGAAAGACAAATACTATATGATCTCATATGTGAAAAAAACAGTTGAACTATTGAAGCAAAGAATAGGATGGTTACTGCCAGGGACTGGGGGTGGGGGCAGTGGAGATATAGGCCAAAGGGCAGAGACTTTCAATTTGGGGAATATAATATACATTATGGGTGGTTATGGATTTGTTCCTTAATTTGGTTGTGGCAATCCTCATCTTAAAACATATTGAACACCTTAAATATATTCAGTGTTTGTTTGACAATTGAATATTTTTTAAAAATAATAAAAAGAAGCACATTCAGGATTTGGATTTCCTAAGCATCATGTGTCCCCCACAAACATTCTGAACGACCAGAAGCTACAGCTGTTGTCAGCTAAGGATACCCCAATGCGGTACTTGAATGGAACAAAGCCCATATATTTACCTTTCATACAAAGCACTTAGCTCAGTAGCTTAAATGTAGGGAACTCATTAAAGTAAATGTTCATCCAGCAAATACATTCCCCAAAAAATAACAAAAGAAAGAGCAAATAAGGGCAACATTATTTACTGATCGTTTTCCTACTAATTGTTTTACACACACAAAAAAAGAATTCAGAATAATGAGTTCCTCTACATTCTAAAAAATCCTTTGACACATGAAACTGTTTTTGTGTGTTATAAAATGTTCTCAGACATAACCATAAAAGAGCTGAAACCCATATGCTTTGCTATATTATGGCTAAGTATTTTCTTTAAGTTATCTGAACACAGATTTTTCTTAATAAATGTATTTGTGAAAAACAATCAACTTATCGAGAAGGCAGATTAGGAGAGTTAAGTCTGCTTCTGAAACACATTCTGAAATATAATATGTGAACTTGAAAATACCTAGTTAAAGATAGTTACTACATGTAGTAACTGTATATCTTTTAAATTATAATTAGGGAGACAGAATCTGTAATAAATATACAAATAACATATGCTTCATATGGCAAGCTTCACTGGACTCAAATTTAATTTTTTATTTATTACTGTGAAATCACATTTTGTCACAGGGAGATTTTCTGCTGAGAAAATTTACATTTGTGATCCTTAGAGGTAATCATAAGAGATGAGACTAAATCGAATAGGATTTGTCTGCTCTTAACCAGCATGATACTAATGTATCCTTGAAATGGGTGACTTGAAGAGATTCTTAGATTCCCAGAGGGTAGAGGAGTGGGGAGTAAATCCAGATGGTTTCTGTCACCTAAAAATAAATGATGTCAGAAATACTTGACAGTGAAATGTTTCAGAGCATCTGAGAAACCACTGGAGTTTTCAGAGCAGGGGAACAGGATGGATGCTAAAGCGTAAGTGTACGTGGTTATGAAAGATTTTAAAGTCACTCCTTGTATGGCTTGTTTTAATTAAATGGTAGAATGGCATATTTGAAATGTAATTGAGGTGATTTTTAAAATTATTTTCTTTTGTTCACTGAACTTTGATGAACTGAGGTAGGAGTGTTAAAGAACAGCAAGATACATCAGAGATGCAAAGAGGAGAAAAGTAAAACACTGTTGACTTCGAGTGTGAAATCCTAAGGCCTCTGTGAGAGAGACAGTTTCCCACACAGAAGTGAAGCGAAAGGCTGAATTTGGAGAGATTGGGAGAGAATACAGAGAAGTTAACCCCTGATAGGAGGGTACCAGAATGGGGAATAGGTGCAGAGGTACAAAGCATACAAAAAAGTCACCATTAAGAGTATTCCTAGCTCTTGAGGAAATACCTTCCATCACCCACCCCCGGGAGCTTAAAGGTCAGGCACACAAACTCCTAGCCTACAAGCATTGTAGGCCTTACTGCTGTCAAGAATTTATATATATATATATTGCTTTTCATCAGCCATGAGGACTTCCTTAGTCAGCATTCAAGATGCCTCCTTTAGATTTTCTAGAAATGGTGAAGCCGTTTGACATTGCTTAGCCCCCACTTGCTTAAGAAAGGTTGACTAGAAAGCCTCTTTCTCATTTGGCAGAACTTGGGAAAGTGGGATCTTGGTTATTGTCAAGGAAACGGCTAGAGTTAAACAGGCAAGCAAGACCTTATTCAAGACCATTGGAACAGGGGTCAAGACTATCTTCATAGTCCTGAGCTTGACTATCCTCAAAGAGCTTGATGGCAACACAGTGTGGATTTATTATCAATGTGCAGGTGAAGGAGTGGGTGGGATATGACTGAGAAGAACTTGGTTAGGCAACAAAAGTAGAGGAAACAAAACTTGATTAGATCAAGTGTTGGGAAGAGGAACCTGTTTGTACATTAAGAGTTGGAGAAACTTCGGAAACTGGTTTGGCAATATCATTTGCTAAAGCAAGGCTCAGCAGGCCAATGACTGAAGGGTGTAGCCTTGTTCAAAGGAGCAGTCGAAACATGCTGCCCAAAGTTTGTCCAAGTGGCGAGTCCTTGTCAATAACCACATGAAAAGCAGCCTTTCTTTTCCCTCTTTCCCATCTACCGATCTCTATCAGCCTAAATCCTCACCGTTCTCCTGGCTTCATTGTTTATATAATAGTACTCTTCAGACCAAAAAAAAAAAAAAAAATCCCTGATGGCCTGTCTTAATAACACCCATTTTTTTTTTTTTTGAGAGAGAGAGAGAGAGAGAGAATTTTTTTAATTTTTTTTTTTTTTTTTTAGTTTTTTGGCAGACACAACTTCTTTGTATGTGGTGCTGAGGATCGAACCCGGGTCGCACGCATGCCAGGTAAGCGCTCTACTGTTTAAGCCACATCCCCAGCCGGACATCCATTTTTTTTTCATGAATTATTTTTGCTGACAAATGCCACCATGCCTAAGGCAAAGCTCCTTGCCTCTGGCCTCTGTTGTGAAGGAAAATCATCAGGTTAAATGCTCAGTGAGTTAAAATCATCCATCCTGCTTTTCTTCAGCGATCTTCATGAACTAGTCTTGGGTGAATCTAAACCAATGGATCCTAGCTCATGGAATTACTTGTGGAACTTTGTAAACACATAAATACTTTAGACACAGTCCTGGACAAACTGAATAAGAATCAATTTAATGTGTGCTAAAGATGGAGACGGACTTAGTTTTTACAATGTTCTTAGGAAACTGTATGACTATACACACTTTGGTAATAGTCATCTTGACAAATGTCCTCCAGGGCAATACTCATCCCCCAGAGCTCACAATAAGCATGCTGGTTCATCAAAATATCAAGAAAAAAAAGGCAGGGTCTAAGGGAGTGGATTTTTAGTGTTTGTTTTTTAGACCAAAAAAAGAAAAATTATAAGAACTTTACAATTTTAGTTGTAGCTACCAATTATTGAGTGCATTCTCTTTACCAACCTCAATACAAGAATTGTATAATCTTTACACTGGGTCCAGGAAGTCATTATCTTTACTCTGAGATGAGAAAGCTGAACTGGTAAAGGTTGCATAATATCACCAAAGTCATGCAGAATGTGACAGGACTAAGAATCACACATTCTTGTCCCTATTATGTAATAAAGTCTCAACATTTTGTCTCCTTGGATTTTTTTTGTTTGTTTTAATTAACTCTTACAGTTATCTAATGAGGCTGAAATTAAAAGACAGGAAAAATAAAAGGTAAAACTACCATATGCCAACTATGAAGTTAACTATTGCTAATATCTTAAATATCTTTGCATGTTCTTAGTAATATGTACAGCTTTTATTTGTGATGGGATATATCCATATAGGAATGCATTCTGCTTTTAAGAGCATATTTATCAGAAGCATTTCCCCACATCTTTGGAAATTTTATCCTCAATGATTTTATAATATTCTATTTGTATAATATAATCATTCTGGTTTTGGTCACCTTAATTGTTTTTTTCTTAGATTTAATAATGTTGGATGCTTCAGTATAGTATAATGTGATAAATATGAATAAACATACACACATACGTTCACTATGTATCCAAATAGCTATTTTTAAAATATTTTCCTTAAATACTCATTTGTTAGTAAAGTAAATGACTTAGAAATTCTAAACATATTACATGAACTTTCTTCCTAGAAAGACATGTCTTTGGTCGGGCATCTATAACAAAATACCATGAATAGGTAATTCAACAGCAGAAATGATATTTTGCCTTTTGGCTTCCTATTTGTTCAATATTCTGGAGGCTGGGTAGTCTAAAATTAAGAGGCTGTCATGTTTGTTTTCTGGAGAAATCCCCTTCCTGGATTAGGGTCACCTGTCTTCTTTTATGTGCAAGGGTGATATATAGAGAGAGCTCTTCCCCTTCCAAGAGGACTAGTGTTATTGTGGGAACTCCATATTCTTGGTTTCTATAAGTCCGTTCATCCTCTTGAGCCTCCACCTCCTGATACCATCACATTTGGCGGTAGTTTGCAGTATGCACATTTTGTGTATAAACTGCAATAAATTATGAATATATTCTTAGTAAGCTGGGACACAATATTGCATAACTTAATTATAATCAGCATAATTTCTATATTTAATCACATTATCAAATGTATTGATATGCAAGAAAACAAATCACTTTATCTTTACAAATATGTATTCAGTTCATATTATGCTAAGTGTTAGGAATAAGAAGATAAATAGATCATGGCCCCTGCCTTTAGAAAGCTCATACTCTCAAGGTGTTAAATACATGCTAAATAAAACACACTATGTTTGATAATAAGGGATCCAAAGAACTAGTATGAAGTTGAAAATGTCCAACTCATGGAAAGGTGAAGGAATGAGAGAAATCTCAGAGTTAGTGCTATTGGAGTAAAATATGAATAGATCCAAAGATCACATTATTAGGCATAACTATATTTTGCAACAAAAAGTAGGCTCTAATGGTGTATTTTTCAGAACTGAGTATCATATTTTAGAATTACATTGACCAATAAAATATGCTTTTGAACAAAATACATATCAGAAGATAGCATAATGGCTAATTTTCTGTTGCTACAAACTTTCTTACTCATATTTCACCTACATTTGCAACTTTTATCATTTTTTCAATACTTTAATCTTGGATGTTGACTTGCTTCTACCATAAAAATGATATTTTGTCTTTAGGCTTCCTATTTGTTCACACACCAGAAGCTTTGTCATCTGTTGTAATTCTGTTATCCCTGATTCTTTGTTCTCTATATGTAAGAATAAGGTGACTGAAGAGATACATAGGTTACATTTTGTAACAAAACAACCCAATTAGAATTTACAAGGATTTATGGAGCTTTTACAGTATGCCTGACATTGTATTCCCAGATAAAGGTAAAAACAGAAATCCATAACATGTAGACTTGAATAAGAAGAATTTCTTTCTCAGCTGTATATTTAAATAAACCACAAGATACTGATCATGAAGTAATTAAACATGAATGCTCCCCTCTGTTCTATAAGCAAAGAAGATCTTACCTGAGAAAGCATTTCTACCCAGTAGGGAAACCCATATACAATTGAGACCCTAAAGTATGAATGGTTCTTTTCTGCCCCAAACAGTTTTAATTCTAGCATCCATATTTTCTCCTCATTATATTCATAACCAGTAATAGATCACAGTACGCAGAAGTCAACACAAAAGGTCATTCAAAGTTACTAAGTAAATAATGGGCTATTCTATAGTTTTATTTCAGTAAACAAACCTCTGGGTAAGTCAATTAATTGATAAACTCAGGACTACAAGTGAACTTATATAGTGGTAAAAATTGAATAAATGTCTTTCAACAAATAATATCTCATCCTAAGGCAAAAGGCCTGGAATAAGGCTGTGTGGGACATACAAAAAAAGATGACAAAGAAACTCCTAGAATTCAAGCATATTTTTTAATCAGGAAAATTAGAAACTCATATCAGAATCTTTCCACTGTAGTCTGTAGATTTTGCTCCATATTTTTAGTAGAAATAAATAGTGTAAGTCATCATAAAAACAAGAATATGATCTGTCCAAACACTTTAAGGTAAAGAACTGCAAGTGAATTGGATGGATTGAACCTACTATTTAGAGGAAAGATTTTGAATGCTGAATGTTTTCTTTGATATAAGGAGGTTGATTCATAGTGGGATAGGGAGAGGGAGCATGGGAGGAATAGATGAACTCAGATAGGGCAGAGGGGTTGGAGGGGAAAGGAGGGGGAATGGGGTAATTAATGATGGTGAAATGTGATGATCATTATTATCCAAAGTACAGGTATGAAGACATGAATTGGTGTGAATAACTATGTATGCAACCAGAGATATGAAAAATTGTGCCCTATACATGTAATAAGAATTGTAATGCATTCTGCTGTCATATATAAATAAAAAAGGCAAGATTTTAATTCTGTATAGTGGTTATGACAGATAATAAGTTCACCTATCCTCTGGATACCATTTTAACAAGTCCTGTGTTTAAGGAGAAAACAAGTTAACAATCCCATCTAGGAGGATCACTATTTTTTTTCTAGGATATTATTGTAATTATCTCAATCTGATATATCAATAGTGTCATCTGCAATATCATTAAAAAATGAAGGTTCCATCCCATTTGATAATCCTTTCTTTATTTGAGGTAATATTGATGCAGAAGTGCTCTTGAAAATTGTAGAAATAATGATGTTAGCCCTCAGAAGAACCACAATTTTGAGATCCTCAACTAGTCATCCCAGTTCTTTCTTGGGAGAAGGGAGAGCTGGGAAAGGAGGTTCTGATGAATCATCTCCAACCTCACATTTTTCTCAGTTGCTTTTAATATATAAAATATTCTCTAAACCGTCATGTCTCAGAATTTGAATGAGAAATACACCAGAGCTTCATGAGGATGAGCCAGGTTCCAGAGTCAGCAATTGACCTGGTTGATTCTACTAGTCTACTAGAGACCATGCATGGTCTGTCTCTCTCTCTCTCTCTCTCTCTCTCTCTCTCTCTCTCTCTCTGTCTCTCTCCTCTCCTTCTCTCTCTGACTTCTCATTTTCCAGGTTAGTGCTTTTTACTTTAATATGTAAGTACTACCTAGCAACAAATTCCACAAGGCTTCTTAGGTAAAGCAAGCATTGAGGCTTGTCTAGTGGCTCTAAGTCATACATATTTCAAATGTCAGGTAGAGATTATAATTGGTTCATCTTGGGTCAGTTGTCCCTTGCCTATTCAATCAATTGTATCCAAGGTACTAGTGGGCTGGAAAAGAAAGTTTTTTGACTGCAAAACAGAAACCAAATGACAGGAGAATAGAATAACTTACCTCTTCAATATGATTGCTATTGACAGGTTGCATCAAGTCTGAGAACTAGGAGTTTGGACTAAGGATCACTAGGGTCTTTTCCAGGAACACAGGTAAAGCCATAAAATTCCCAGTGTAATATATTAATAGTGATAATATTAAATAATTAATAAATTTTTATGAAAATATGTACTGATACGATTAATTGCACAATCATTCACTGAATACTTTCTACATAAAACTGATTTCATTAAATATCATGTATGACTTATTATCTGCATATTACATATCACTACTATATTATATATTATGTATTTTACAGAATATATGCTACATCATATGTAATAAGGCCATGATAGTACATAATACTATATTATATGTATGTATCAAATAATATTATTACAAATCTAGAAGATTACAAATTTATCCCCAATATGAAATGAAAAGCTGATACTTATTTTTACTGTATATACTTAAGGTATACAATATTTATATATATATATAAAGAATTATTATAATCAAGCAATTATATTCCTTACCTCATATAGTTAGCTTTTCTTTTTTGGAGTAGGAACACTTAAATCTACTATTTTAGCAAATTCTCAGTAAACAATATCATATAATAAGTATACTCTTCATGCTGTCCATGTCTCTTGACTTATTCATCCTTTATAACGACAAGTTTGCACCTTTGACCTACATTCCTTCTGCCCTTGGTAGCCACCCTGTGATTCTCCATGTCTGTGCATTTGATCTCTCCTTAGATGTGGATGCAAGTGAGGTCATGCAGTATTTTTGTTTTTGTGTCTGGCCTATGTCACTGAGCATAATGTCCTATAGTTTCATCCATAGAGTAGCAATAGGCAATAAAAATTCTTTGTCACATCTTCAACTTGGAGCTCATGAAGTGTCACAGCAAATGGAAAACATCAGGGGAATTTCAAATATTGGATTCTAATTTCCACTTTTCTATACTTCATATTAATGTGAGGAAAATAAAATATCCATAAAAGCCCTAAGTTCCATAGGCTCTTAAAAAAATTCTTACCTCATAAAATTTTAACATTGGAGGAGTCCTTAAATGCCCTCAATTTCTGATTCTAGGCATTGCCAAGTATAGAATATTTTATGTGTGAGATAATTATAGAGTGAAGTAAT
Organism: Ictidomys tridecemlineatus; assembly: GCF_052094955.1. Lineage (NCBI taxonomy): Eukaryota > Metazoa > Chordata > Mammalia > Rodentia > Sciuridae > Ictidomys > Ictidomys tridecemlineatus. Next base: position 156,494,497 of record NC_135479.1, on the reverse strand, counting down.
ATGACTAGTTATAGGTCAAAATGGGCCCCAAATAAACAAAAAATGTATATCTAGCTATAAGTCATATAGATTAATATTTTTAAAATTTATTTTTGAGTTATTTCTCCCAAAAAAACTTAGGAAAAAATATGAAATCTATTTCATGACTAATACTCATTGAAATGAAATCACCATTTTCTAAGTGTTTTTCTTAACCAATCTAATGATTAAAAACAGATTTTTTTCTCACAAAGAACTAGAAACAGAGATTCCAAAGAACTTTTCTTCCAAAAAGAATATGAAAATCATGTTAGAATCAGCCCAGATTACACTTAAGCAATTTAGCATAGTTTTGTTTTTAGAGAGATAATAGTTTGAGAAGTTTTTCTTTGAGGACAAATTTCTGGGACAAATGTCCAAAGGGCAAGGACAAGGGTTTTTCTTTCCTTAAGAATTATTCACATTCTGTGTTTTGACTATTATGTTAGTCATCAAAGCTGTCTCCTTGTTTATATGGCTGAATATTTATCACTAGACAAGAAATAGTTGTGGAATTTGTTTTATGAAGGATCGGCCAATGCAGCTGTCCATGAACATCACCATCAAATGCATGATACTCCTGGGATGCTTGATGGGGAAGAAAACTGAAATTTAGAAAGTATCCAGACAGTATGACAGTATGTGTATGGAGGCCAAACTCCAAAGCCAGTTTTATTGTAAAGCGTGCCTTTTTGTTTTAGATTATAATAATTATAAAATTTGTTCTAAAGGGTTTTTTTCTAATAAGTTGAGTTTTTCAACACTAAAGTATTAAAATAAAATGATCAATAATATAGATTTCACATATATGAATGTGGTTTTACTTTATTTCTACAGTTTATTTACTACTATAAAATTTATGTGTATAAATGTGTATACATACATAATACTAATACATAGATATACATAGATACATGAATTCAAAAATGTACCTAGAAACACTACACCCACAGAAAAGTTTTATTTTTATTGTACTGTTATCATTTAAAAGATTTTACCCTAACCACTATTATAACTTGTAGTATATAAATTATTTATTTTTCTTCAAAGAATTCTTTCCTAAAGAGTACATTCAAAGCTTTCAACAGGGAGAGGCAGCCTGTCATTTCTTTTTCTAAATGTAGATGTGATTCTATTTCCCAATCACTGATTCTGTACGATAATGGCATGATTGCCAGCTATGATCCAGCAGCCTTCCAGAGTGGTTATTGTCTCTTACAATTCCTCTGGTACTCACTGAAATAATACGGCATATTGTTATTTTTGTGTGTGCTAGTTTTGTCTTTCGAGCAGATGCTAAGTTTCTTGATGATGTAGCTCTGCCTTTAAGGGAATTTTCCCATTGTCTCAATTGGGTAATGTTTGAGCTAAAGGACTGAAACTGAAAAAGTAAGTAGTTGATTTATTTTGATACTAGCTCTCACAGAAAGTAAGGGTAGCAAATACAGTCAGGCCTCACGAGAAAAGGAGCTTTTGCGGTAAAGTCAGTGTAGGTGATGTTGAATAGGATTTTTTCTGATAAGCTGTAATTGCAGTAAAGATCACTATAAACTTAGCTCATGAGAGGCCCTAAGTGCTTCATATTCTAAAGAGAACTCTGAAGAACAATGCAATGCACAATGGAGGCCAGATTTCTCTCCACAGGACTTGTAGCTCTCAGTCTTCCTCTTCTTCCCAAGTGAACAAAAAGTGAGACTTGAGGGATGATGGAAGTGTCAGAGGCTGTTGACAGTACACTTGGGAAGAGTGGGAAGAGGTAATTAGTAGTCCTCCAGTCCACCCTCCCCTTCTCAAACACGGAACAGAGACAGTAAGTTCTTCTCACCACTACAAAACCAAATTTAAGAGATGGTTGCAGAGATCACAAGAACAAGAATCCCTCTAAGAAACACAACAGAGCATCTCATTCTGTGCCTGGATGTTGGTTAAACTGTAGTACCTTGAAACCCATTAGCATGTGATGGCTAGAGAAGAGGATGATGGGGACATTCTTAAGAGAGCTTGACTTGTGTCCTCTGAGGGTGGCATGTTATCTGCGTATTTTCTTCAGATTCTGGCAGACTGAGGATCATCTGGAGTGTCTCACATTATTAGGACTGGGAGGAAACATAATGAAGCATAGTTTTAAAAAGTAAAAGCAGCCTCTATTCCACCCCTATTTTCTTGGACCCTCAGTATGTAAAAGAGAGAGTTTCAGTAGTTATTGGATATTTGATTGAGGGAGAAAGGGAATTAATGAAGTGCTAGAAAATACAGAGGTGCTCAGGCAGCTGCCAGCCAAAGCAATCAGATACCCAAAACAGAAAAAGGTACAGAAGTCAGATGGCAAGCAGGATCATAGAGGGACACAGCTGCCTTTGCCAAAGGAATGATCAACTGTAGAGAGATCCAGTATCAAGATGAAGTTCGTTCAAAAACACCACACTTCCTATGTCCTCAGAGACATCCAGCATTAGATCAATCAGATGCAACCGAATGTCCAGGGGCACTCACTGCGGAGATAATCTTGTCCAGCCAAGCAGGGACAAACGTCTTTATTTTTATGCCTCTCTTCTGCAATGCTAAGCCACTAGAGGAGCAAGAGAAGGGATGAGAGAGGCAGGGTGGAAGCAAATGTTTTGAATCCATGTGAGATTACAGCATGAAACCAGACTAAATTTTAACAATTCACAGTGGCCAAGAAGATATAGAATCTTTCTAAGGCAAGCTAGGAGGGATTTAGTGGAGTAACATTTGAAAGGTATAATTGAAAAATAAAATCAAATGATGTTAATAAAATCTAGTCTTATTAAAGTCAACATCTTCTCTCAAGAGTTATTTATCTTTTGCATTTTTTCATTTCCAGGAGTGGCGTGGTCTCTCAATCTTCTATTTTCATTACCTCCAGCTCCTCTCTCTACCTGAGTTTGTCGTGTCTGAATATGACTTAATATGGTCCTGATGTTCTGCGACCCCGGTGAAAGCCACAATCTCGCTATGTGCATCCTGATATAGGCTTTCAGAAGAGGACTTTTAATTTTCTCTACTCATCTAACCAGTTGATTCTCCTTAGGTCGATCATTGGTTCAATTAGCTACAGCTATGTTGTACACACACACAGTACCAACAGAGGCTGTTGGAAATTTTCTTAAAAAGAGACATGGCAGGTAGGTTTACTGGGGTTTACTCTGAATACTCACTTAACGTTTTGTGGATTGTAGTCTCTCTAGGATAAGTCAAATTCTAAAAGGCATAACTTCCTTAAATCGCAAAGGGACTCTAGCATTACATCAAGGTGAACCCTAATCGGTCCATTGCCTACTTATCATTTGTGAAGCAAGAGGAAGTCTTGTTAAGCAGGTCAGATGTGACATCTGTTTTTGGTCAGAAGTGAAACAAGCAAGATAATCTTCCTTCAAATTACTTGCTCACGATTAGGCAAAGAGCTTCAGGTAAATGAAAAGTGCAATTGCATTAGTAACGTACTTGTTTCTCAAGGCGGGATGTGAAAAAATTATATAGAAAACTGAATTCCGCAGTAGACAAATTCTGACCTATGTGGGGTGAGGCAGGCCTGAAACTCGGGTGTTGCAGGGTTCTGAATGATATCTCACTCATATCACGTCCTTGAGGACAGCCGAGGGTTTTGCATTTGATATGCAACTGAGAAGACACAGATATGTGCTGAACACTATTTTCCTGTTACTTGGCAACAGTTTCTTTTCCCTCTTAGCAACAGTAGAGAGAAAAGCTTTTTGAAAACTGAAAAGACTACAGAACAGAAAAGTCAAAGCCTTTCATATATCCTCCAGCTGGAGGGCATATTAGAAGAAGCTGAATTCAGCTGTGGATAAAATGAAGTAGACTTGTTATCCTGTTAGGAAGATGCTCCTATTGAAATTTAACCCGAAGTTTTAATATCTATTGAAATGTAACACAGAGTTTTAATATTCTAATCATCTAAGTACTTTGCCTCCATGCCAACTAGTTAACTATTTCAAAATACAGTCCTCTTTGTCAATTTGCATGAAATTCTAGTTCTCCCAGCATTTCGGCCTTAGACGAAAGAGAAACGTATCGGGAGAGGCAATCATTTTCACGTAACCCCTTATTACTTGATTAACCAATCACATCCTGGATTTCCCATTGAATTAAAAAGCTAGAAAGACTGCAGATGAGCTGTAAAAAAGAAAGGTAGAAAGAGAGGTTGATTTTTGGCAGAATCTTTGATGTGTAAAGAGATCTTCAGTCTTCTCTCCTTTGTCTTAGTAGAAATGACTTTAAAGAGACTTTTTTGAGTCATGAAGAATTTCAGGATTTTTTGTTGGTTGTTGTTATTGAGCAGTTTGTGTCACTCAAGACACAAGAGGTGGGAATAAAGAATAAAAGAAAATAAGAAAAAAGATATACTAATATACTAGTCTGCAAGAAATAAAAACTTAGTAGGAGGAATTTCAAATCTCAAATGGTTTTAAGAGGTAAAAGCCATTACGTTAGCTGAAAAAAGTAGCCACCAAGATTGTCACATGTTTAGATAGTGTGACCAGACAGTGAAGACTCAGACTGTTGATGTGAACCCCTAAGTCGCTGTTCTGTTGATGCTGATTTTCTACTAGGGGACTGGCTGTCCACTGTATTTGCAACTATCACCTAGTTTTTCCTAGGCTAGAATAAATGACTCTGTACAACCTTGTACATACCTACGGACACGCAGGCATGTACCCATTCTCTATAGGCCCCAATAACATTGAATATTCTGTAAAAACCACCATCACTTCTTCTCAAAAACTACTCTAGATACATAGCTTGGATCAGAATAAAATCATGGCCTCAGACCACTGGTTTGAATATTTACTTTGCCCCTTATTAGCACTGCATCTCAATTCTTGACTTGTAAAATGGAAATGATAACAATTTGCTGTAAAGATTAAATAAGCTAAGGCATGCAAAACGGAACAAATGGTGGCATCATGAACATCCCATGGGTATCCCCTAAGAAGCCAGGCTGCTCTCTTGACTCTGCTCTCTTGATCTCTGCCCTCACCACCTACACTGGCACTGGTATCTATTAGTGTGAGGGGAAGAGCTTTGCCCTGCTCCCTGGTTGCCTTCTTCTGTTATTTTGTTTACTCTTTTCTCCTTTTCTACTTCTGCGTTGAAAAACAAAAGAAAGAAAAGAAAGAAATTGCTCAGATCATCCATCAGAAAGGAGAGAAATGATTAGACCTGTTTCACTAATGGGCAATTCGCTGTGTAGGAAAGCCACTGCATGTGTACCCATGAGCATCTGTCTCTCTTTTTCTGGGCATGATAAGCCAATTCTTTATAGGACTCATCCATCTTGCTCTCCACTCTTCTTCCAATTTCCTCTAAGCACATTCACAAATGCAGCCATCTACTCTAGTACCCAGCCAGTCCAAAAATGGTGAAAATATTAGGATTTTAGTATTATAGATATTCTCTCAGGCTTCTTACACTTGGCCATGTTTTCTAACTCAACTTAATTGGTCTGTACTTGAATTTCTTAGGCATGAGACTAATAAATTACAATTCAACATTCCCTCTCATTTGAATGTCAAATAATTTTTTTTGTATGTAGAATAATTCCCATGGTCAATTGATGGGAAGGTGCCTTGTCAAGATTTATTCAGGCTCCTGGAATGAGGCTTGATTATTGTTACTCTTCTAGAATTTGCTTTACCTACTTTTAAGTTGAACTTATCTTTAATTCATTGTGATATAGAAATTACTATTTAAAAAAGAATAGAAGAAAGATCAGTACACAAAGGAGAACAAAGGGAACAGAGGAGGGATGGGTTAGGGAAAGACAGTGGAATTAAGTGCCCTATGTACATATATGAATATACTACAGTGAATCTCACCATCATGTTCATCTGTAAGACACTAATTTAAAATATATATATATATATATATATATATATATATATATATATATATATATAGAGAGAGAGAGAGAGAGAGAGAGAGAGAGAGCGCAGAAAGATCAGTAATGGGAAGGGAACAGGGAAAGGGAGATGGGTAAGGGGAGGAGAAGAACTGGGGACAGAATTAGAGCCAATTATATTCTATGCTTTCATATGTCAAAATGAATGCTATTTTCATATATAACTAAAAAGATCTAATAAAATTACATGAAAAAAGAGAAATTACTGTTTTGTAAAGCACAGGTGAATTCTATTAAAATTATAACTCAAATTTATAAACTCATGTCAGCCTCTCAGAGATCTGGATTCTAAACTCACCAAGGAGTAAGGACATAGTAAAGAACCATGTAAAATTGGACAAATAGTTTAACCTGTGATGTACCTCCCTCAAAGAAAGAGACAAAATATATTCTACCCATTTCAGTATTTTACAATGGTCAATAAAATAGGTATTTTAATTATAGTCATCCTTCAGGATCTGTGGGGCCTTTGTTTGAGGCATCCCCCATGGATATCAGAATTGGTGGAAATCAAGTCTCTTATCGAAAATGATGTTATTTGCATATAATCTACATATTTTCTCACACACTTTAAGTCACCTCAGGATTTGCATATATACAATATAATTGGTATACAAATGATTGCTATACTGTATTGTTCACTAAATGACAAGAAAAAAGTCTATACATGTTCAGTACAGACACAATTTTTTTTTCTAAATATTTTCAAGTTGTAGTTGGTTGAATTCTCTGACGAGTAACTATGGATATGAAGGGGCTTAATGTTTAGATTACAAAGTTTTCCAAATGAAGAGTTTGAAAAGTTAATTAAATTGTTCAAAGAACCAGATTTTTCAACTAGAAGAAAGTAAATTGCTGACCAGTCTTCTTTATCCCCTTTTCTTTACCCTTGCAAAAAAAAAAAAAAAAAAAACTCTGAGCATTTACCTTCTTTCTCTCATCCTTTCTTAATACCTATAATGTAACAATTAGTATTTATACATTGATAATTATTGAAATTAAGTGTTATGTAATTATTACAGTACAAAATAGAAACACAAATTTTAAGTTGCTTGCAACAATGCAATAAGCCAACCCCCCTTTGGAGAAAGACAATGCTCTATTTTTTGTCCCATTTTTTCTTACTATCAACCCACCTAGGAAAGCTGATTCTGAATCAGACAGCCCATTCAGATTTTCTATACTGGACCCAGACTGCTGAGCTTGGTTAGAAGAACTACATAGGCATATTTTGGTTTTCATTATAAATGTGTGTTCTCTGTTTGAACTGAGTGCTCAATGCCACCAATTATTCTGAGTATATTTTCTCAGTTAGCTCTGCCTCATTTTTTATAGCTAGAAATTTAATGCCTTTCTACTCTCTTAAACTCTAACCTTCTTGTCTCCCTGCTTTCACACTTGCTGTGTCTCAGCTTTCAGTCTCACCAGATAACTACAAGCCTCACAGCGCATGGAGAAATTATCAAATAAATTCTCATCTCTGCCATCCTATCCAAAACCTGTCTCTGCACACATATTTCTCTTTCTATTTATTAGAAAATACAGTTTGCCCAAGGCAATCACAATATATTCATATCTTCCCAGGGTAATTATTATTAGGGCCTCTTTCCATTAAAATATCACCCTCATTATACTGGAAGCTCTGCTCCACCAACTTCTGTCTTTCAATATCAGGAGACCATCACCTTTTCCTATCTGTTGTTTACACTGTCCTTTTCTTGCATCTTCTAACTACTATTTTCTTCTGGCTTTCTCCCATCAACCTTTATGATTTTCCCATAGTAAAATTTAAAAATCGTCACTGTTTTTTATCTACCTATTTTTCCCAGTCTACATTTCTTGACTACACTTGCTTTTTTTCTTGACTACACTCCTATTGCTATGTTTTGTTTGTTTGGTATTAGGAATTGAACTTTTCCTCTCCACATGCATCATGCTTTTTATGAGTTTTAGCACTTCTCATGTGCTCTTTTTTTTTCTGTTAAAAATCTCAAATTCTCAGATCAAATAAAATCTCCTTGAGAAATGCTTCCATGATTCTACGTGGCACCTTCAAACTTGTACTAGGTTTCTCCAGAGATGTGGAATCAACAATATTGTATAAAATTTGTTAAAAGGAATGGGCTCATGTGATTGTGGAGGCTGAAAAGTCTCAAGATTTACAGGTAACAAGCTAGAGACCCAGGGGAATAGTGGAAACTCAGTCTGAGTATAAAGGCCTGATGGTGTAAGTTTCAGGCCAAGTGTGTGTTGGAAGGCAGAAGAATAATAATGTGCCAGATCAAAGACAGCAAGAGAGAATTCTTCCTTACTTAGCTTTTTGTTTTATTCCAGCCTGTAACTAATTAGATGAATGCTGCTTATATTAAGTAGGCATTACTCAGTCAACATATTCAAATATTAATACAGTTTAGAAACATCTTCATTGACACATCAGAAAAATTTTTAATCAAATATCTGGGAAACTTGTGACCAATCAAGTTGACACATAAAATTAACCATCATAGTAACGACCTGTATTAATGGATAACTTATGCAATCCACATACTTATGAGAAAAAAGAGTGTTCATCACAATGTTCAGTCTACATTGAATTTTTGATCTTCATTTTATGTTTTGCCTCCTTAATGAATGCTTCTTTCTCCTCTTGCACAGCATTGCTGGATATGACACAAATCCTAGGCACACAGTTATACTTACAAATACATACATACTATTATACATACTATTATTAAATACATACTATTATTTTGATATATCACAGATTCAAGACTGTATGACTCAAAGTGTAAAAAAAACTAAGAGAATTAACAATATAATCAGCACTAGACAGCAAAATCAGCATAATCATAAAATACAGGCATTCCTGCATTTTAAAGTACCTCACTTGTATATATCACTAGAGAGACTAAGTAGTCATTTTCTCTTAAAATTCTAATCTACTCTACTATTCTCAGATGCGCCTTCAATCCCATGAATTTTTTTTCAACCTTCAACTTTCTATCTACTCAATTTTGATAATGATTATTCCAACACTTAGTTCAACCCTGTCATTATTTGAAGGCTATCATCTCTTCATAAGATATTGGGCAAAGTAAAATAATCCATTTTTTAAAAAATTCTTTTCAAAGGAAAAAGAGAAAAATATGAATTCTGCTAATATTTGTCTTACACTAATATTTTCTGCTAAATCACTCATAATAACTGTAAGCTATTTCAGAGTTAGGTCTACATTCTCTTGTTCCATTGTTTAACTAGCAACCACTCTCATGTCTATATTAAACATTAGGGGAACATGAGTAAAGAATAACAACAACAACAACCAAAAAAAACCCCTCAAAAATCTTAATACTAAGGCAATGTTACTTCGGCAAAATAAGTGATTTTTAAAAAGTCCTTTAATCTGATAACACAGTTTAAATGATCTAAGCATTGTTCTAAGTAAAACATTATCTATAAGTTCATTTGAGAATCATTGTGTCAGTTTTTCACTGTTGACACATAAAATATTGGTCAAAGTAAAATAGTCTAAATTTTAAAAAGAAATTCTTTAAAAAGGAAATAGAGAAAATATGAATTCTGCTAATATTTGTTGTCACCAAAATACCTGAAAAAGAAAACCTAGGAAAAGTTTATTTTGGTTCATGGTTTCAGAGGCCTCAGTTTCAGTTCATGGTGGGTTGTCTCCACTGTGGAACATCATGGAGGACGGGCCCTGGGGAGGAACAATGCTCTCCTTAAGGCACCCAGGAAGCAGAAAGAGAAAAAAGGACCACAAGGAAGGTGAATCCTCCCAAAGCACAGCCCCAGTAACCCACTTCCACCAGCCACACTTCACCTGTCTACAGTCACCACCTGTCTGGTTGTGTTTGTGGGGGTAACAGGTGAATCAGTAGACATAAAAAAGAAGACTCATGCTTACCTTTGTAGATAAAAGGAAGGCAACTTCTATGCTTTTGTGCCGGGACACCCATCTTTTCCTGCCATTGGATAGTGGATCTCATGATTTGGGGGCCATTGGACTCTACTTCCCCTTCCCACTCTCAGATCTTTGCCCTCAGATTGAGAGTTAAGACTGTCTCTCTCCTGGTTCTCAGGCCACCAAACTCAGATTGAATTACACGACTGGCTTTCCTCATTTTCCAGATGATATACCATAGTACTTGTTGGCCTCCATAATTACATAATATAAATCCCATAATAAATCCTTTTTTTTTAATATGTAGTTCTCTCTGTATATTTCCTTGTTTCAGTTTCAATGAAAAACTTTCACTAATATGGTGGTTATATTTACTTCTGTCTTTTTGTAGTAATACATAGCAGCATCTCGTTGCTGAAAAATATAAGTTCTTGACATGGAATAACTGGTTATCTACATACGTAAAAATGACTTAGACCCTGATCTCATAACATGTACTAAAATCAATTTGAAAAATGGTTTAAATATTTTTAAAATACATGAAAATGAAAATTATGGAAAAAATGAAAGCTCTATGATGTTTTGTACAATGAATTTTAGATATAAAACATTAATAAACAAAAGAAAATATAGATAACAAGAACCAAAGGCAAGCAGACAAATGGAATTGCACTAAACTAACAGGCTTCTGAATAGCCCTGAAACAATGAACAGAAAGAAGCAAGAGACAACAGACAGAGTGGGAGAAAATATTTGTAAATTCATCTTATAAGGCATAAATATTCACAATATATGCAGAACTAAACTTAGCAGTAAAAAAAACTGTCAGTTTAAAATAGGCAAAGATCTGGGCACAGTGGTGTATACCTGTAATTCCAGATGCTCAGGAGACTGAGGTAGGAGGATGAAAAGTTCAAGGCCAGCCTCAGCAAAAGCAAGGTGCTAAGCAACTCCATGAGACCCTGTCTCTAAACAAAATACAAAACAGGGCTGAGGATGTAGCTCAGTGGTCAAGTGCCCCTAAATTCAATCCCTAGTATGCTCCCCCACCTCCAAACTAGGAAAAGAACCTGAATAGCTATTTGTCAAAAAATACAAATGACCAATAGATATGTAAAAAAAAAGACACAGCATTAATCATTAGATAAATCCATGTTTAAAAAACAATGAGCTCCATCTCACACCACTTAGAATGGCTATTATGAAAAAAAGATGAAAGATAAGAATGTTAGAAATGATGTAGTTAAAAAAGAACACTTGCACACTATTGGTGAAATTGTAAATAAGTACAGCAATTCTGAAAAACAAAACAGACATTTCTCAAAAATAGAACTACCATATAAAATAGCAATCCCACTACTGGGTGTGTATATATATATATGAAATAATGTGTGTGTGTGTGTGTGTGTGTGTGTGTGTGTGTGTGTATACACACACAGAATACTATTCAGCCTTAAGAAAGAAGTCTTCATTTGAAGCAGCTTGAATGGATATGAAAATAATTTTGTTAAGTGAAATAATTCAGGTACAGAAAGATAAATGCCACATGATCTCACTTATATGTAGAATTTACAAAAGTCAATCTCATGGAAATACAGAGTTTAATGGTGGTTACTAAGAGACTGGGGGTGGGAAGTTGCTGGCAAGAAGAAACAAAACTTTCATTAGGTAAGGGTGTATTCAAGAGATATACTGTGTAACGTGGTGAGTGTAATTAATCAGTAACCAGGTATTACATTCTTAAAAACTGCTGAGAGTAGATATTAAGTGATCTCAGAAAAAAATGATAAAATATGAGATGATGCGTGTGTTAACCAGCTTAATTGAGAGATTTCACAGTGTGTTTACATTTTCCAACATCACTTTTGAGCATGAGAAATATATACAATATTTATCTCTCAATTAAAATTAATAAAAATGTTAAGTTGAAAAAAATCAGGCCTTACAAGTAATCGGGATCAATCAGTTGAAACCTCAATTTTAAGCTTTCTACCTATAAAAATTTGTACATCTTAGAGTCTCTATACACATATTGTCTCAATTATATAGTTAAAAATACCCTCGACTCTAATTTTCAACACCTAAAAATAATATACATAAAACATTTAACAAGCCTACAGAAATGAGTATATGATCACTTTGTGCAAAGCAGAATAACTTTGTTTTGCTCCACGTTCCATTACCTAGGTGTCTAGTTTAATCGGTGCTCCAAGGTTCCTCACTTTCCAAGCTGCATACAGAACACTGGCTCTGTGGCTCTCTTGTAGCTATTGTCTTCAAGAATTTTAGCAAAGGCACTGATCTGGTAGTTTTTTTGTAGACCCTTTTGGGTCTTCTAGGTATAGAATCATGTCATCCGCAAATAGTAATAATTTAAGTTTTTCTTTTCCTATTTTTATGCCTTTAATTTCTTTCGTCTGTCTAATTGCTCTGGCCAGTGTTTCAAGAACTATATTGAATAGAAGTGGTGATAGAGGGCATCCCTGTCTTGTTCCAGATTTTAGAGGGAATGCCTTCAATTTTTCTCCATTCAGAATGATACTAGCCTGAGGCTTAGCATAGATAGCTTTTACAATGTCGAGGTAAGTTCTTGTTATCCCTAGTTTTTCTAATGTTTTGAACACAAAGGGATGCTGTACTTTGTCGAATGCTTTTTCTGCGTCTATCGAGATGATCATATGGTTCTTATCTTTAAGTCTATTGATGTTGTGAATAACATTTATTGATTTCCGTATATTGAACCATCCTTGAATCCCAGGGATGAATTCTACTAATTCAGCAAAGGGGCAGGATATAAAATCAACACACATAAATCAAAGGCATTTCTGTATATCAGTGACAAAACTTCTGAAACGGAAATGAGGAAAAACACTCCATTCACAATATCCTCAAAAAAAAAAATAAATAAAATACTTGGGAATCAACCTAACAAAAGAGGTGAAAGACTTATACAATGAAAACTACAGAACCTTAAAGAGAGAAGTAGAAGAAGATCTTAGAAGATGGAAAAATATACCCTGTTCATGGATAGGCAGAACTAACATCATCAAAATGGCGATATTACCAAAAGTTCTCTATAGGTTTAATGCAATGCCAATCAAAATCCCAACGGCATTTCTTGTAGAAATAGATAAAAGCAATCATGAAATTCATATGGAAAAATAAAAGACCCAGAATAGCAAAAGCAATTCTAAGCAGGAAGTGTGAATCAGGTGGTATAGCGATACCAGATTTCAAACTATATTACAGAGCAATAGTAACAAAAACAGCATGGTACTGGTACCAAAACAGGTGGGTGGACCAATGGTACAGAATAGAGGACACAGAGACTAATCCACAAAGCTACAACTATCTTATATTTGATAAAGGAGCTAAAAGCATGCAATGGAGGAAGGATAGCATCTTCAACAAATGGTGTTGGGAAAACTGGAAATCCATATGCAACAAAATGAAACTGAATCCCCTCCTCTCGCCATGCACAAGGTTAACTCAAAGTGGATCAAGGAACTAGATATCAAATCAGAGACTCTGCATCTGATAGAAGAAAAAGTTGGCTCCGATCTACATATTGTGGGGTAGGGCTCCAAATTCCTTAATAGGACATCCATAGCATAAGAGTTAATAACAAGAATCAACAAATGGGACTCTCTTAAACTGAAAAGTTTTTTTCTCAGCAAGAGAAACAATAAGAGAGGTAAATAGGGAGCCTACATCATGGGAACAAATTTTTACTCCTCACACTTCAGATAGAGCCCTAATATCCAGAGTATACAAAGAACTCAAAAAATTAGACAATAAGATAACAAATAATTCAATCAACAAATGGGCCAAGGACCTGAACAAACACTTAACAGAGGAGGACATACAATCAATCAACAAGTACATGAAAAAATGCTCACCATCTCTAGCAATCAGGGAAATGCAAATCAAAACCACCATAAGATACCTTCTCACTCAGTAAGATTGGCAGCCATTATGAAGTCAAACAATAACAAGTGCTGGCGAGGATGTGGGGAAAAGGGTACTCTTGTACATTGCTGGTGGGACTGAAAACTGGTGTGGCCAATTTGGAAAGCAGTATAGAGATTCCTGGGAAAGCTGGGAATGGAACCACCATTTGACCCAGCTATTGCCCTTCTGGGACTATTCCCTGAAGACCTTAAAAGAGTGTACTACAGGGATACTGCCACATCAATGTTCATAGCAGCACAATTCACAATTGCTTGACTGTGGAACCAACCCAGATGCCCTTTAATGAATGAATGGATAAAAAAAAATGTGGCATCTATACACTATGGAGTATTATGCAGCACTAAAAAATGACAAAATCATGGAATTTGCAGGGAAATGGATGGCACTAGAGCAGATTATGCTTAGTGAAGCTAGCCAATTCCTAAAAAACAAATACCAAATGTCTTCTTTGATATAATGAGAGCAACTAAGAACAGAGCAGGGAGGAAGAGCAGGAAATAGAGATTAACTTTAAACAGAGACATGAGGTGGGAGGGAAAGGGAGAGAAAAGGGAAATTGCATGGAAATGGAGGGAGACCCTCATTGTTATACAAAATTACATGTAAGAGGTTGTGAGGGGAATGGGATAATAAACAAGGAGGGAAATGAATTACAGTAGATGGGGTAGAGAGAGAAGATGGGAGGGGAGGGGAGGGGGGATAGTAGAGGATAGGAAAGGTAGCAGAATACAACAGTTACTAATAGGGCATTATGTAAAAATGTGGATGTGTAACTGATGTGATTCTGTAATCTGTATTTGGGGTAAAAATGGGAGTTCATAACCCACTTGAATCTAATGTATGAACTATGATATGTCAAGAGCTTTGTAATGTTGTGAACAACCAATAAAAAAAACAAGAAAAAAAACTGAAAGGCACTGATCTGAATATCAAGGAACCATTTCCTTTCAATAGCCACTCCACCTTCCCTATCAATTGAAACTCAGTCAAGTAGTATTTCTTCTTGTTGCAGTTATTTATATTATCCATCTGTCAAAAAGACTAATCTTAGTAGATACTAGACTGACCTTCAATATCTTCAGACTCAAATTGGTATCATATAGTTGGACCTCCAATTTTAGGATAAAGTGGTTCATGAAACATTTTAATTTTAAATGATGATTCTTAATTTGGTTTCCTCCAGTATGTTTTCAATATTTACATAAGTGTGTTTTAAATAGTCCTGAAAAATAGAGTACTGAAGGAAACAGATTTTTTTTTTTTTTTTGTTCAAGGTCATCAAGACGTGGTACTAGGGGATGCTCTTAGATGAACTTGATGTATACATTAATCAAGGATGACTGTTTGATCAGCAGGAACACTAATAATTAATAACAGTTTAAATATAGTCAAGAGTTTTTCATTATAAACAAAGTTATGATAAAAAATTTATTTGAAAATTTATATCTATTTAAGCATAAGCAAAAGTTTAATAATCTGATACATGTATTTTGCAAGTTAGATAATATTAAAATAATTTAAAAGCTGATTTTCAAATAAGACTACTGACTCCCAAGTATTTGTTGTTTCTTGAAACATTTTGCATTTTTAGCTATCTATGTACTCACGTTCTTCTTTGAAAATATAGAACTAACAACTTTGAACTTATCAGTGGGATAAAGGGTTAATTAACAATATAAATTTATATTTCTCTTTGATTGCATAAACTCTTAAACTCTTTTTTTGCATGAGTCACATAAAGGATAAGATGTTTATGTGCATTTATGCTAATTGTTGACCTTCTGTCTTGATTAACTAAGTCTGTATGCAATTATAATTATAGACATATTTCATGCTTAACTAACATAGTACATATTTAGTCTATATACAGAAAAATATGTCATGTGCAAGTGCCATAAACCAGATCCAAAACATAGAGGTTTTCAATAAACAGCTCTTATGGAAACAGTAATTGTTTGGGCATCCTAATTCGGCATGACATAAAACCGTGAGGAATTTTAAAAATAAATAAGCAAATGTTGATATTGATCAGATGTTCTATGGATGCTTACCCCAAAATGGATTCATCTAATTGTTGAACAACAAATTCAAGAAAATATACAATTATCAGAGTTTGGGGAGATAAACTTCATTACTAAAAAGACTATGTTCTGAGCATGGTATTTAGTTATGGACATCAACCTTGAAGGGGTAAACTTATATACTGGAGTTTGTATGAACAAGAACCACTGGAGTTACTGGGGTCTTAGGTCATGGCATATAATTAAGTAGTGTGCTAACTAGGTATATTCAGTGTAAAAAGAAGGTCATCAAAAAAAAAAAACAAATAGGGGCTGGGGATGTGGCTCAAGCGGTAGTGCGCTCGCCTGGCATGTGTGCGGCCCGGGTTCGATCCTCAGCACCACATACCAACAAAGATGTTGTGTCCGCCGAGAAATAAAAAAATAAATATTAAAAATTATCTCTCTCTCTCTGTCTCTCTCCTCTCGGTTTTAAAGACTATCTATGCTTGTTCTAAGACTTTCAGGTCATAGGAGGTAGCTGAAAACATAAGGCTACAACTTTTATTTTAACACAAGAAAACTTCCATATATTATTTAGAAATATATATAATAACTTGCATTATAAAATGAAGGGTACTTCTTAAACATAAAAAGGGTCAAGGGACATGTTGGATTATCTCTGTATTCATGCCCTGGTAAGTTTGATTATTTCTGAGTGTATGGTATAAAAATGACAGTAGAAACTAATTTAAAAAGTGATGTCATCAAAAACATGAAGTACTTAGAAATAAATTTATCAAAATAATTGTTAGTTTTTCCTACTGAAAAGTACAAAATACTGTTGAAAGATATTAAAGAAGACCAAAAAAGTGGTGACTCATGCCCATTAGATGTATAGGGAGATTTAGTGTTGTTAAAGTGTTCATTTTCCCCTAAGTCATCTATGGATGAAATAAAATCAAAATAATAAAATTTCCAGCAGACATATTTTGATAGAAATTGACAAGTTGATTCCAAAATTTCTATCAAAATACAAACAATCTGAAATAAAGTAGTTTTACAAATTAAGAATAAAGCGGGAAGATTTACACTACTATGATTTTAAAACTGACCTTAAAGGTATAGTAATCAAGACAACATGGTATTGGCAAACGGGTAAACATGTAGCTCAATGCAATACAATAGTGAGTTCAAAAATAGATTCCCACATAAGTGGTCAGTTGATTTTTGACAGAAGGGTAAAAATATTGCTATGAGGAGAAAACAGTATTTTCACCAATTTGACCTTACTTTGAACAAAAACAATTGATTTTTCACATGGAAAAAACATGAACTCAGATGGTTACCTAACAAAATTAACTCCATCATTGACCTAAAGGTTAAAAAGAGGATAATAAAACTTCTGGATAAAAGCATAACTAAGCAAAAATTTCTTATAGAGACAATGTATACATTACAATAAAATATTATTCAATTTAACTTCAGGAAAATGAAGTATTTTCTTATCAAAATGACTGTTATAAAAATGAAAATTTCTATGATCAAAAATCTGTGCCCCCATAACTTATATTGAAATTGTTATGGTTTGGATGTGAGGTATCCCCCTAAAACTCATGTGTGAGAGAGTGCAAGAATGTTTAAAGGGGAAATGATTGGGTTGTGAAAGTCTTAACCCAATCAGCAAATTAACAACCTGATAGGGATTAACTGAGTGGTAACTGAAGATGGATAAGGTGCAGCTGGAGGAGGTGGGTCATTTAGGGGTGTGCATTTGAGGTATATATTCTGTATCTGGTGAGTGGAGTCTCTCTCTCTCTCTCTCTCTCTCTCTCTCTCTCTCTCTCTCTCTCTCTCTCTCTCTCTCTCTCTCTCTCTCTCTCTCTCTCTCTGTGTGTGTCCTTATCATCATCATGTGGGCCACTTCCCCCTGACACACTCTTCTTCCATGTTCTGTTTCACTTCAAGCCCCAAGGAATGGAGCCTGCTGTCTATGAATTGAGACCTCTGAATCTCTGAGCCCCTAAATAATTTTTTTTTCTCTTCTACAATTATTCTGGCTGTGTCTTTTAGTCACAGCAGTGAAAAAGGCTGACTAGAACAGAAATCCTAACCTCCAAGGTAATTAAGGTTGGGGCCTTGGTGGATGATCAGGTAACGAGAACAGGCCTCTTCTGATTTGAATTAGTACTCTTATAAACAAAAGGATTCAGAGAGCTAGCTAGATCCTTTCTCCATATTCAGGAACCATTAGAAGGGCTATCTATGAACAAGGAAGCATGCCTTCACCAGTCATGGAATCTGTCAGAGCCTTGGTCTTGGATTTCCCAACCTCTGGAAATGTGTGAAATAAATTTCTGCTTTTTTAAAGCTCCCCATTTGTTATGGTTTGCACATGAGATGCTCCTGGAAATGCTCATATGGCCATGCAGTGATGGTCAGAGTTGGAATGATTAGATTATGAGTGCTGCAGTTGAATTGGTGGATTTATCTATTTGATGTATTACTATTTTGAATCAATTATAGGTTGATAACTGTAGGCAGGTGGAGTGTGGCTAGTTGAAGTAGGTTGCTAGGATATACCCTTGGGGATTATATTTTTTTCCCCCTGGATCTTCACTCTTTCTGTTTCCCACATGCCATGAACTGACAAGTTTTCTTCCGCCATGATGTTCTCCCTCACTTCGGGGACTCAGTGGACTATAGATGCTAAAACTGTGAACCCAAACCAACTTTTCCTCCTCTACGTTGTTCTTGTCAGGTATTTTGGTCACAGAGACAAAAGGCTGACTAGCACACCAATATATAGTATTTTGTTGCAGCAGTCTGAATGGACTAAACAGAAAGGAAATCCACATACTGGCAAAAACAATATTCACAATATGTACATCTATCAAAAGTTTGTATTTTATATGTAAACCACCCAGCAATCATGGATGCTGGGCGTGGTGGCTCATGCCTGTTATCCCAGTAACTCTGGAGGCTAACGGAGGAGAATCACAAGCTAGTGACCAGGCTCAGCAACTTTGAGAGACCCTGTCTCAAAATAAAAAGTAAAAGATTCTGGGGAAGTAGTTTGGTGGTTAAGTATCCTGGGTTCAACTCCCAGTACCAAAGCAAAACAAAACAAAACAAAATATTAAAAAAAATCATTGAGAGAAAAACAAATCAATAGCAAAATGAGTAGAAGAATTGAACAGACAGTTCACAGGAGAGAATATATGAATGGCACGTAAGCATTAAAAAGATGCTCAGCATTATTAGTTATTATCAAAAGTCATATTTAAACTATATTTAAGTACAGTGCTCCACCCAATAAAATAAAAGGGAAAAACAATCATTAGTAATAGGAAGAAAATCATGGATTTCCAGCAGTTGTGATAGAGAAGCTGACTGCAAAGAAAAACTTAACAAATTCCTTGGCAGTAGAAATGCATTATATTTCAATTTCAATGGGGTTACAGTGGTATTTATTCAAACTCAATAATTACACACTTAGAAAAGAATGCACTTTTTTAAAAAAAGATTCAAATTAACTCTATTGTGCCAATCAATGTTCTGAATATAGTTATTTAGGATGTCCACTTTGGGGGAAGTAGTATGATGGGTATACAGAACCTGAGTAACATTTTGGAACAATTTTTGAATCTATAATTATTTTTAAATGAAAAGTTTTGAGAAATAAAATCCTATTGTTCCTACCAAAAATAAATAAAACCCTGCAAAAAGGAATGCATTTTATTCCTGTAAGTTACACTGCAGTAAAATTACTTAAAAAAATAATAGTGCCAAAATGCCCATAGCAATCAGAATGTGTGAGCTAAAATATTATGGAAGCATCTCAAGTATCAGTATTTGAGAAATAAAAACAATAAAAGACACTATTCAAACGATTATTGAAGAAACTGAAGTCCCTAAAGAAAATACAGATGTTCACAGAATGAAAAAAAAAAAGAGAAAAGTGAGAAGAAAGAAAAGATTTATTTATACTGATAGACACTTTTCCATGTAAACAATGACTAAATATGTTGTGTAGAAATAAAATCTGATTATAAAGAAAAATGGGAATGTTCTGATGGTGTTTGCAGGAAATGATGTTTTCAGTTAGTAGTAATGTAATTTAGAACGGGCATGAAAGAATGTTCTCTTGGTACATCATTCCAAACTGTCTTTTCAATAAAGAAGACATATGGCATTAATTATGAGATAGCGATGTGAAAGGCACATGTTAATTTTCATATGAAAGAAACTGCATAAAATATCTTTATGACTACCATCATCATTATAGTAACACCTCCAAGATACTTGCCCAGCTTGGAAAAATAATTCAAATTTATGTCAATTACAGTCAGCTAAATCAAAGAGGTTGCTGTTATCACATTGAGAATAATAGTGCTTTTTCTTTAATATCAACAGGGAAAATTTCAGGGAAAGAAATGCACCTGCTGATATTCTTGAATTTTCTTAGATTTCATGTATGTGTGTGCGTGGGTACGTGTGTGCATGTGTGTTTGTGTAAGTGTGAACACTCGCTGGGTGCAATATTTCTGTGTTCTAACTATAATTAGGTTTGGGAGGGATGAGTTGACAAAAGCTTTGGCTATAGGTTCACACTGCCTTATTAGTGATTTTCCTATCATAGACATGTTTTGCAAATACCTGCTTTTTGGATTCCAGTCTCCTTCTTTCTGCCTTGATTTTGAATATCTACATCTTCACTGCTATTATAGCTGTCTTCTTTGAACTCCAGCTCCGCTTTATAGTTTAGATATCCATCATGCTTGAGTTGCTCAGAGGACTCCTCTGGTTTTCCCTTGGATAACATAACAACACAGCTACAGAGAATATCAGTTAAATTAGGGTAGGATAGGTAGCTGAGAATAATACTCTCCTTTTTGATAATAATACAAGTTATAAGGAAACAAAGTTATGCATGCACAGACTAATGTAACAAAAGTGACAGAAAATCTACAATAAAAAGCAAACATGTACTTCGGATAATATAAATAAAAGAAATAAATAAAAGAAAAAAAAAGCAAACAACCTGCAGGTGCAGCTTATTCCTGTACTTCCCAGTGTTTTCCTCCCAGAGGAAACCAATTTCAATCATTTTTACTCTTTTGCTATTTTTCTAGGTATAAAAAACAGACATATAATACTATTTATTGGTTATTGAGACATTATTTACTAAGTATGAAAATAAAGACATCTCATTAACACACGTATCTACTATTATTTTCATCTGTTCTTTATACAAATGTGATTAGTTTTCATTTATCTGTTTAGATATTTTTCCCCTACGCTGCTGGGGATTAAACCAAGGACCTTTGCAAATGCTAGGCAAATGCTCTACCACTAAGCTACACCCCAGTACTCCATTGATATCTTTAGTAGTCTTCAAAAAATTGATATTTCCTATAATTTGAGCTTTATACTATCTTTCTTTTATTTTTAAACTTTCCAGCTTTTGCTAGCTATGTTTGAATTTATTAACCCCTGTTGTTCTACCACACCTCGTTCCTTTCTTAAACCTCCTAACTTCTGTTAGCTATTTTACTACATTTTTGAAGATAGGTAATACTTGCATTTTTTTCTTAAACCTTATTAAATGTGTTTCCTCATATTCCAAAAGTTTGCTTCAGATGACATCTCAGTTTATAAATGTTTTCAGTTCTCTTTCTTTTGGCCAATCTGTTCCCCTGAAGCATCAAGTCTATAATGCAATTGTGTTTGTTAAGGAAATAGTGTGAGTCATACATTACAGTCCACAATAACATTTTGAAACAGGATCCTCAGGGTACACTTTCAGACTGACCAAAGCATTGTTAATTGTTCTACTCTGCTAACTTTCGCCTAGACAAGTCTTCAGATCTGGATTTTAGGGGAAAGTGTCATGGCCAGAAAAGTCCTGATGGGTTGAAATCAACAGGCTTGGTGCCTGGAAAGATGGGTCAGAATCTAATCTCCTTCAAGGGTGAAGAATTCCTAATGAATCACTTAATGGAGTTTTTTGCTAAAATCAAGTTTTGTGAAGAAGTCTACAGGATGGAAATAAGATTCCTTTAAATCTTTCCTCCTAACAGTCCTCTTACTGTTAGATCAAGATATAATCTCTCTCTCTCTCTCTCTCTCTCTCTCTCTCTCTCTCTCTCTCTCTCTCTCTCTCTCTCTCTCTCTCTCTCTCTCTCTCTCTCTCTCTCTCTCTCTCTCTCTCTCTCTCACACACACACACACACACACACACACACACACACAAACTTACACCTATTCATACTAGTACTAGTTTTGACAGTTTTCAAACTGGAGGAGGTGGTTTCTCAGGTGTTTTTTGTTTTTTGTTTTTTGTTTTAGTTCCTGACATCCATTATCTTCCAAATTAAGCAGGAACTATAAACCTAAACCTGAATATAACTACTTACATACATAAAAATCTAAACAATTTTTCTTGAAATACTCTCACTCTTGCCAGCATCTTCAGCTGATTGTCCTATTGTCTTTCCATGATAACTTCATGAAGAAAAAAAAATCAACCATGGATGAATTCAACTGGCCATATTTTAGCTCTGTTCTTTTAGGCAGTTGGACTGAAGAAAACTCAACATTAAGACTGATGATAATATGAGTGTAGCTTTAAAAAACGGAAACAGTTCTTAAATTGTCTTATATTAAAATTTTTCTTTCTTATCTATTCTCTTACTCATTCTCTACCTCTATTATGGAAAAATTCTTTCTCTCATATATCCCACAGTCTCATCTTCTCCCTTGCCTCACCTTAGGCAACTGTTCTTTCAATGTACTTTATAGAGACACCAGAAACCACAACAGGAACTTGTCTCAATTTTTATATTAGTGGCTATATACTGACCTATATTTTACTCACCCTTGCTTCCTTCCCTTCTTCACAATGGGAAAGGCTTCTTCTCTAGGTGAAGCCTTTTAAGCTCAGATAACAGAGCTTGAAAATCAGTAAACTCAATCAAGAGTTTAAAGACAGATTTAGAAAAAATCATCTTGTCAAATCAGGTCAAAGTAGAAATCATGATGATATGTAAGAAGATATTGTGGAAGTACACAGAAAAGATGAAGACTTGAATTAAAGAGACGACAGAAATCATAGATTTAGTGCTTTTCAGAGTATTGAAAATCTTATTAATCCATTGACTATCTATAATGTGAGAGATGTCATTCTGGTCATTGAATATAGAGCAGTAAATACAACATACAAAAATCCCTACATTCACTTCATTTTTTTAGAGGAAGAGAAATAATTAATGTGTGATGCATGTTGTTAAGATAGATATTAGTCTGGGCTTTGGAGAAAGATATGTTAGAATACATGGGTATAGGATTCCAAGAAAGGTCAATAAATGTCCCAAGGGAATTTTAAAGAGGAGATCAAGAGATAATGAAGGTCCAGATCATGTAGAAGCCTTGTAGACCATGGTAGAGTCCTGGATGACATTTATGCTAAATGAGATGGGAAGACAGTGAAGGTATTTTGTTGAGGGCTGAAATCAAGTCAAGATGGTGCCTGGCAGTTAGCCAGGAGGAGTGGTTTGTGAGGCAACAAACCACTAATAAGTAATCTCTCCTGGAGATTACTTATTGGCTGATTGCTGTATCTGGATGATGCTAATTGAGTCAAGCTGAGTGTAATTAGTTAGGTATATATACCCCTGCTGCCCCACAATAAAGCAGTTCCTGCTTGAACCTTCAAGTTGCTTGTCACCTCCCAGTTATTTGCCCAGCCAGACTGCGGCAGTATTTGACTAGAAGACTTACCTTTAGGGAGTCTTGCTCTATAGTGTGGAGACTACACTAGACTGGGAAACAGGCACCAATGTGAAAGTTCAGTAGGAGACTCTATAGTTCAGGGAAGAAATTATAATAGTTTGATCCAGCAAGTTAGCAGTCAAAAGGATTTAAATTTTCAGATTGTGGATGAAAAGATAAGTCCAACAGAGAGTGTTTAAAGAATGAATGGGCAGGACGTGGTGGTATACACCTGTAATCCCAGCAATTGAGGTGGCTGAGGCCAGGGCATTGCAAGTTCAGTCAGCCTAGGCACCTTAGAGAGGCCCTCAGCAACTCAGTGAAACCATGGTTCAAAATAAATAATTAAAAAGGGTTGAGGTGGCTCAGTAGTAAAGCACCCCTGGGTTCAATTCCTGGTATAATCCCTCCCCCCGCCCCCCCAAAAAAAGAAATGATGAATGGTAGATGTGAGAAAAAAAAGGCAACGATATGTCCAAGATTTTTGGACTAAACAATTGAAAGAAAGCTTATTAGTTTCTGAGTATTTTGGGAGAAGATCAATTTAGGTTGGCATGTTAATTTGAGATGTTTCTTAGACATCTGAGTAGATATCTTAAGTGGGTAATTCTAAATCTGAAATTCAGGGAAAGCTCAGGTTGGACATTTGCACTTACAATCTATAAACATACAGATGGTAATGAAAGCATAAGATCAAATGAGGTCACCAAGGAGATGAGTGGAAGCATAAAGAAAATCATCAAAAACTGAATTGTAGGGGCTGGGGTTGTGGTTCAGCTGTAGAGCGCTCGCCTCGCACTTGCGAGACCCTGGGTTCGATCCTCAGCACCACATACAAAAATAAACAAGTGAAATAAAGGTATTGTGTCCAACTACACCCAAAAAATAAATATTAAGAAAACTGAATTATAGATTATGCCAAGATTTACTTCTCCCAGGAAGATAAAAAGGACCATGAAGAGGAACTGAGAAAGAGTAAGGAAGATTTTACTGATCTAGGAGCCAAGTGAAGGAAATGTTTCCAGGAAGAGATGATGATAAAAAAAATAACAAATCCACAGAGAGATGAGTAAGATGAGGATTTAGAATTGCCTGATATATTTAACAGTATGGGCGGAGAATATTAGTAACCTTGTTAAAAGCAGTTTCAGTGGAAACAAGGCAGAAAGGGAATTATAGAGAGTTTTCAATTTGACAGTTTTTTAAAAAGTAGAGTATTTTTCAATTAGCTTTTGATTTAAACAAAATTGAGCAAAGGTTACAGAGATTTCCCATATTCCTCCTTTATCTGCATCATAAGAACCTACATGTATATATCATTAACACTCAGAGTACATGGTTTGTAGTAGGGATCCTTTTTTGTGTCATGCATTTTATGGGTCTGGAAAAATGTATTTTCATGTGTATCTTACATTAGAGTAGTGTTGCTACTCTGCTTATTTTTCATTCCCTTCCCCTAATTCCCAGTAACTTCTGATCTCTTCAGTGTCTACATAAGACAGAACCCAGACTGCATTGGCAATCATATTGTACATGTTTTGAAGATTATGCGAATTTTTCTTTTAATAGCATCTATTTCCTTTGCAAAATGCAAAACAGGGTCATCAACTAAGAGTTCAGATGGTGGAGGAGGTTTTTGATGTTTGAGGAGAGAAGTCATGAAGTCATTATTTAGGAGAAGTGGAAGAGTAATAGACCCTGGAACAAAATAATTAGTTGCACATAGTTAAGTTTATATAATGTGTTTTCCCCTATTACATAAATATCCCTTTCAAATCATATTTTATTACCACAATCATATATACCTGCAAAATACATGAAGTGATTCTTCCAAGTCTCTTACTTTCTCTAAGAGGACATATGGGAACCCTGTTTAAAATATATATTATGGAATATATATATGGAATGGGTGAAGTTTAGAATAAACTCCATGGAACAGAATTGAAATCAGAAGTACCAGTTTTTTAAAATGTGTGTATATTATAGATACAAAGATTAACTGGATGTATGCTTGTGTGTGTATAATATTCTACCTATCTCTAAAATAATTTGAGTCCTAAGTAGAAATGGATATACCTACCACTCTGATCTCAGTCTACAGATTATTCCTCAATAAAAGAAAGCAGGGTTCCTTGTAGGAGTAGTTAATCACAGAGCTAGACCAAGGAAATAAATACAAACCCAAAGCATTTTGTAGTATCAGAAAGAAGGAAGAGATCCAAAAAGAATGGAAGCATATTAAAAGGGCAAAGGGGGCAACTTGAAAGAGATCTTAATTTCAGAGTTGGAATAGTAGAGTAATAAAATCAATAATGAGAGTATTGGGTTATAGCCTTTAGAATAAAATAAATATTTTTGAAAGAATTATATAAGAAGTGACTAAATGAATAAATGAAGATAGGGGACGATATTTCCTTCAGAATGTTTTCAGTTATTAAGAGTAGATGATAGAAGGGAAAGAGAAAATCACCACTGAAACAACAGTAGTATTTGTGGCATACAATATATGCTTATATGCAAAAAGTGGAAGGTGGAGGTTTGAGATAAAACAGGATATTTACATAATTTCAATCTCCTCAATACAATAATTGCAAAAAGAAAAATAGTAATTTTGCAACAGAAAACTTGACGGACACTGCTCTATCCAAGTGGTCAAGGACAGCATAACCAGTAATGAGATACATCAACATCATACATTCCTGATATGAGGCATAGATAGCATCACTTTTTAGCATTCCTTGCTAAAATGCTGTAACCTCTGTCTAATCATGAGAAAATGTCGAATGAACCCACATTAAGGGATAGAATACAAGGTAACTACCAGTATTCTTCAAACATCTTGCAGTTGTGAAAGACCAAGCTAGGTATTGGAGCTGTTGAAGACTGGAAGAAGCTGAGGAAACACAAGAACCAAAGGTAATGTGGGATTGTGGATTGAATCCTAGTACAGAAAAAAGCATTAGCAGAAAAAAATTAATTAAATTCAATTAAAATCTATAGTTTCATTAAATAATAAAACACAAACTGAAATCTTTATTTACTCTTTTACAGAACACTAGTGTTTTAGCCATTTCCTCTGCTCAACTCCAAATCCGCAAAGGTCAAGATCTATGCACGTGATAGTAGATTGGGAAGAAATTATTAAACTCTGCATTAAATGTGAATTTGACCTATGACACTTTAGTATAATGACCTGTAATGCATTTTCATTCCCCTCTATACTGTGATTTTCTTGAAGGCAAAGAACTTCTACACTAGAACTAGACCTTAGACATAAGAACAAGTGTTTGCCAAATGTGTATATGAATACTTGCTGAGTAATTCTAACCAAGACTCCTTCCTATAGATAACTAAACATTATTAAACATTTTTGAAAATTTATCTCATAGAAGGTGAGAGCAGAATAGTGGTTACAAGACAGGGGAGAATACAGAGAAGAGTTGAAATAGATTAATGGGTGCAATGTTATTGTTTGTTAGGTAGAATAAATTTTGGTATTTTGTGTTACAACAGAATCAATATAATTAACAATAGTGCATTTTATATATATAAATAGTTATAAAAGAGGAATTTAATTGCACTCACCATAAAGAAATTTTGAGTTTAAGGTGTTAGGTAAGCTAATTATTCTGAGTTGATCATGTGTAATGTATACATGAATCAGAATATTACATTATACCTTATAAATATGTGCAAATTTGGGGTCAAATAATAGTAACAACAAAATAAAAAATTTTTGAATTTTGATTGAATCACCTGTCTGTGCAAAAATATCGTGTGCATATAACTTTGTTTGTTCTTGTGCATTTAAAAAGAAATAGGTTTTATTTCTTAGAGAAGTTGCAGATCTATAGAAAATTAAGCAAAAACTACAGAGATTTACTATAGATCCATAAATTTTCTGTTGCTTCCCCAATAGTTTCCCTGACTGTTAACATCATGCTTTGGTATGGTACAGTTATTAGTTTTGAGGAGCCAATGTTGATATATTATTGTTAACTAAACTTCACAGTTGATATCAGGGCTCACTGGGCTCATACTTTGTTTTTTACATTTTGTGCATTTTTACAAATGTCAGATGGCATAAATCCACTATTAAAACATCAAGAACAAGGTTTAGTTGTTCTAAGAAGCTCCACCTATTCATCATCCTTCCAGAGCTCCAGGCAACCACTGATATGATTACTGTCTCCATACTTTTGCCTTTTCCAAAATGCAATACAGTTGGAATAATACAGTGTGTGGACTTTTCTGATCAGTTTCTTTCACATAGTGTTGTGCATTTAAGGTAACCCTATGTCATTCCATGTTTGGCAGTCCATTCTTTTTCAGAGCTGTACAATATTTCATTGTGTGGATACATCACACTCTGTTTCTCCTTTCGCCGTTTCAGGACAGGTTGATTGCTTCTGAGTTTTGGCGTTTGGAAGGAAGCCGTTATAAGCCTTCATGTGCAGGTTCTGTGTGGACATAAGTTTTCAATTAGTGTAAATACCAGGAAGCACCACTCTTGGATTATATGCTTAAGAATATGTTCAGTTTTGAAAAAAACTGCCACACTGACTTTTAAACCAGCATCCCATCAGCAAAGAATGAAGGTTTCTGTTGCTCCATGTACTCCCTAGTATTGATGTTACCAGGGTTTTTAATTTTAGCCATTTTAGTAGATGAATAGTGGTGTCTCGATATTTCATGTTGCAGTTTCTTAATGACATAGGATGTTGAGCATATTTTATTTGCTTATCTTTAGCCTTCTAAATATTTTGCTGATGTGAGATCTTTTCATATATTTTGCTCAAGATCTATATCATGTGCATAGATCTTGGGTTGTATGCTTTCTTACCACTAAGATTTTTTTCTGTATATTCAGTATTAATCCTTTAATAGATAAGTGTTTTGCGAAGATTTTTTTCTCTCAGTCTGAGGGTTGTCTTCATAATTGCTAAATGGAGTTTGATATTTTTAACAGATTTTATTTTTAGAGCAGTTTTAGGTTTGCAAAAAAGTTGAGCAGAAGGTACTCAGAATGTCTGCATATTTTCTACCCCCCACATATGTGTACCTTCCTTTGTTATCAACATCCCCCATCACAGTGGTGCCTAGTTACAATTCCTACCTCATACTGGCACATTATTATCACTCAAAGCCCATAGTTTGCATTAAGGTTCACCCTTATTGCTGTGTATTATTTAAGTTTGGACAAATGTGTAATGATGTGTATCCAATATCATAGTATCAGAGTAGTTTCATTGTGCTGAAGTCCTCTGTGGTCTTTCTATTCACCCCTTCCTCCTTCCTAAATCCTGGATGGCCTTTTTTTTTTTTCCAGGTGCAGAAAAATTTGAGAAAGATGGAAGAATGTAAATTAATGGTAAATTAATGTCAGATGGCATAAACCCACTGACATTAACAAAATGACAGCTCACCTAGAGTTTTGCTAATTTTTAATGGTATTATGTCCTCACCCAATATGATCAGTATAAATGATAAATCTTAACTTTGAAATAATAAGTAAGAACTCCATTCTATTTTGTTCTGAAAAGCAGCATGTTACATTTGATACCAGCTGGGAATTATCACTGAGCAGGAGCATCTGACAGTGAAATCCATTTATAACTGACTTTCACACGTCCATATTTATTCATAAGTTGTTACAACAAACAAAAACAACCAAAACAAATAAAATTTAAACAACACTTTACTAAGAATGCATTGAAATATATAAATTATGATATGAAAAACTAAAACAAAGCTGGTACTTGTCAATATTTATATTCTTGAAAATAAGCCTTTTCTTTTCAATTATTCTTATGCTTGAATAAGAAAAAGATAAAGATGATATTGTAAAAAAAGTCAAGATTTAAATTTTATTTGAAAAACAAAGTTCATGGAAGAAAAAATTATTAACATGCGTACACTGAAGATTTTGTTTTCAATCTAACATCATTTTGGTAGAAAATTTCTATATTTTAATTTCAAGGAGAAGATAACATCATCACAATTTATTAAGGCCTGTTTTAGTAAAAAAGGAGTAAGACACATAAATGAAAGTGAAATGATTATTTTATAACCTAATGGATCAATTCTTTCTAGTTAATGCCACCAACTCAATCTGTTTTTAATGCCAAAATAGAAAGACTCATGGGTAATAAATAGCAATAAATAACATTACCGGCTCAAAAATCTAATCAAAATGTCCAAAATGACTTTTTTTATGAAGACAGGAGTATTCTGAAGCAGAACATAAGACCTATTAAATAGATTTTCCTATTTTTCATCAAGTTTCCTTATTTCCTTTAAGCACAAACAGCTTTCCTCTGCATGCCCCAAAGTCAGTAAGATTTTGTTACGTTAAAGACAAAGATATAGATTTTTGAAATAATCATAGTTTTCTTTGTCAAAATTAAACAATATTTCCTTAACAAATTCTAGATGATATTTTGTTTCTAAATGAAACTAACATACATTGGAAAATAAAAAAGCCACTTCATCAAAAAAGAAGAGGAAGTAACTGTAATGATGGGTGTCTTACAGGGTGAATATATTTTTAGGGTCTTCAGAATTTAAATATTAATGAAGCAACAAAAAATTAAAACATAGTAAATTGATTCTATGAAATTTAGAGATTAATAAGAGGGTCAGAGTATGAATTGAACCTAGAAATTTGACTATAGCAAAAGAATCATATATTTTTGCAATGAGAAAAGGGCTGGTAGAAGCAAACTCGGACCCAGGTTATTGTGTATGTGCAGTGATGATTTTGAAGGCTAGGAGACCTACCTTAAAGGGTCTGAGTTAAATGGCAATGAAAACGCAACCTCAATGGAAACTTTCAGGAAACAAATAGAATCTAACAGTGACAATAACATGAAATTTTTATTCTTGGATTTATGCTTTCATACATTCAGCAAGCAAATACAATTTTATTGGTGTTATTATCTAAGCATAAATTTAATTTTAATTTTTCTAGAAAAAATTCTACCAGTGTTATTTCAAATCTAAAATTATGGTTTGGGGACTATTTTGAGATGGAAACTGAAGCTGCAGACATTTTAAATATTACCAGAATATATCAGGTGTGCAAGATCGCAAAAAGTCCATTCATAGGAAGGAATATAATTGATTGTAAAGTTTTTTTCTTTCAAAATAATCACATACACAAGAGGTTATTGTCCTTTAACTTTGTCCTCCCATTTGCTACTCCCATTGCTACTCTTTCCTTCTTTCAGAATTGAGACCTTTCCCTCTTACAACATCAGTCACTCTAAAAGAAGCCAGTTGGTAGGTGTGTGGTTCTCCTTGTATACTATTGTCAGTGGAGGAATGCACCCACCCAAGCCTACTTAAATCTGAATATCAGGAGAGTGCAACCCTAATATTTGATTTTTAAATATTCTTGTTATTGATTTTAATGGGCAACCAAGTTTGAAAAACTGCCTTCTGTATACTGTTAATAAGCTAAGTTTGGGAACTGTTTATGGGCCACTTACTACATACTCAGCAGTTGCATTAGTATCATGGGCATATGAGAGCTATGTGAATGTTAATCTGAGACTTCATGTTGCTCAAAAAACTCCACTTGAAAATATAAATATATAAAATAGAAATTTCTAAAATGTAAGTTAGTAAGTAATCCTCCCTATTGGTCCTTAGATATTTGTTAAAGAACAATGTAAAAAATTTTAGGATCAACTGACATGGTGATATTGGTGTAAGTTTACATTTATTAATTAATTTATGCATTATAAGATGTGCATAAAATATTTGCTTTTCACAAAAGTTAGATCCTCTAAGGTGGTGAATTATGTTTTTATCATGTGCTACAAAGTTTACAGTGTCATTATTTCAATCAAGTGTAACTTGATGTATTTTCCAATGGGTAAGATTTTCAATTAGAGCTGAAAGGTCCTGAAAGTTTAAAAGTGAAATCTTGGTTAAAAGCACAAGCTGTGGAGTTGGATTGCATAAATTAAAGTCCTACTTTTGCAATTTACTAATTGTGTTTTCTTGAACAAATCTTTCAACTTGCTTGTATTCAATGTTCTTATCTGTAAAATTGTGATAATAATATTAATACTTTATCAAGTTATGAGGAATAAATTAGAGTATCTGACATATGGAGAGTATTATGTGTTAGATATTATGTTACAAGTTTTCATAGTTGACAATATTGAAGGACTATTAATATTTATTCAAATGTTCTAAACATGCTTGTGTGTATCAGTATAAAAATGTTGTACAACCGTTTGCTTTATATTGCAGTGAATTTTTTCTGAGTTATCAAAATATGGGTAAGCTTGGAGAATAGATGATTGATGCAGATATATCTGTTATTTCTTGCGTTAAAATATACTGGGAATCACTGATATAGATGCAAAGGAATTTGGAAAAGGATATTTAATTGAATGCTAATCAAAAAAGGAATGAGTTGAGCTCTTATACATTGAAAATATGAAATTTCACTAGTCAAGAAAAAAGTAGAAGGGGATTTCTGAGGAGTTTCAGGCTGAATTATGAAACATGATATAAATTAAACTAGTTGTCTGCATCTAAGACTGGTTCTTTCCTTCCTGCCTTCCATCCTTTATTTGTTTATATTTTCTTTCTTTTTTCTCCCTCTATCCCTTCCTTTCTTTGAATAAAAAATACTGAAAAGTATTCATATTACTATGCATTAATAAAAAGACAGTTTTCAGGATATGTTCAAATTTCCCTAGATAACCAGTGAAAGATGATTGAAAATATATCAACATATCTGCTATTTGTTAGTCATACTGTGATAAAAACACCAACAATAGATTTCCTGTATTATTATATTCAAAAGGCATTTTTGTAATTACAAACTATGTAACAGCATCATGATCATTATCATCATTTTTTATTCTAATGTGAAAACAATCCTTTGTCTAAAAATCTGGAAGTTTGAATTCTCTATACCCTAAAATGTGGTTTCTTTAATGCAGTAAAGTTTAATTGAGAAGATCCCACCCTTAGCACACCTGGCACTGGAGGCTCTAATTCTTATCACAATTCCTGATCTCCTAAAGAGATATTTAATTTTGAATAATCTAATGCTATTTTAGTCTTACAATTTGAAAAATGGGGAAAATAAGGTCATATAAACCCACAGGATTATTGTAAAAGATCAAATATAAGTATTTCAAATGTTTTGTAAGAATAATATGTGTTTAGCAATATCCTGTTATCTTTAATTTGGGTACAATTTTGAAGATGATGATACATTCTTTGAAGTAGACATCATTGAGCAAGCAGCATCTGTGAATGATCTGTGCCTTTTCTCTCTGTATCTCCAGCATCTACAACAATGCACAATTTAGACTGTGTCTAGTTTAAATATTGTTGTTTGAATAAACGTTAAAATATGCAGTGTAAAACAGTAGGTTAAATCATGGAGTTTGAAGCAGAAAGCCTGCGGTTAAATTTACCTTTTCTGTTTATTGGCTCAGTGAACATAAACAATCTTAAATTCCCTGAATTGTCATTGTTCTCAATCTTAAGAGTAAAAACACTGATATAAATTCAATGGAAACTATTAATTTTTTTAAATATATTTACACAATTACATGAAATGTTAGTGGGCTTATTGGTTCAATGAAATCCATTAATTAAATTATTTTACATAAAATATCTCTTTATGTGATAGACATATATCAAACACTTCCTAAGTGGCCCAAATCCGGCTAAGACCTTGGTTATAGCTAGGAATGATAAAGATATAGTTTCTATTTTTTGTGATGCTTATAATTAGTGAAGGGTAAAAGAGATTCATAAAACCATATTCATGTTTAAGAATCATCTTGAA
Organism: Ictidomys tridecemlineatus; assembly: GCF_052094955.1. NCBI lineage: Eukaryota > Metazoa > Chordata > Mammalia > Rodentia > Sciuridae > Ictidomys > Ictidomys tridecemlineatus. Next base: position 156,461,048 of record NC_135479.1, on the reverse strand, counting down.
GAAAAATATCAGTTCTCTGAGAGTACTGAAAAAAATGATGATTGGGAAAGATTATCCTGAAAACATGAAAATTAAATAGAAGTTTTATCTTTACCACCTGTACCTCAGCAAGAGTGTTAATATCCAGGATATACAAAGAATTTTAAAAAACTTAACATAAAAAAACTGCAAATTAATCTAATCAATAAATAGAAAAGGAACTTAAGAGACACTTCACTGAAGAAATATGGAAGGCCAACAAATATATGAAGAAATATTCAAGATATCACTAGCAATCAGAGAAATGCAAATGAAAACATGAGATTCCATCTAACTTCAGTCATAATGGCAATTATCAAGAATACAAGTAACAATAAATGTTGGGAAGAGTATGGGGAAAAAAGGTATGCTCATACAATGTTGGTGGGACTGCAAATTGGTGCAACCACTGTGGAAAGCAGTGTGGAGATTCCTTAGAAAATTTGGAATGGAACCACCATTTGACCCAGTTATCCCACTCCTCAATCTATACCCAAAGGACTTAAAAATCAGCTTTGTACAGTGATGTAGCCTCTTCAATGTTTATAGCAGCTCAATTCACAGTAGTTAAGCTATAGAACCAACCTAGATGCCCTTCAACAGATGAATGGATAAAGAAAACGTAGTATATATACACAATGGAATATTACTTATCCATAAAGAAGAATAAAATTATGGTATTTGCCAATAAATGGGTGGAACTGTAGACTGTCATGCTAAGTGAATTAAGCCAATTCCCCCAAACCAAAGGTCAAATGTTCTCTTCAATATGTGGATGCTGACACACAATGGAGAGGAGGGAAGAATAGAAGTTCATTGGATTGGACAAAGAGGAATGAAGGGAAGGGAGGAGGCAGTGGGAATGGGAAAGACAGTAGAATGAATTGGACGTAACTTTCCTATACTCATATATGAATATATAACCAGTGAAACTCCTCATCATGTACAGCCTCAAGAATGGGAGCCTAGTTAGAATAAGTTATACTCTGTGTATGTATAATATATCAAATCACACTCTACTGTCATATATATCTAAAAAGAGCGAATAAATTTTCAAAAAGATAAATAAATAAATAGATATTATAAAGAAAGTTGTAGACAAAGGTGGGAATGGAAAATGTAATTCAGAAGGAGAAAATAGCATGTGCAATGACCCAGTGGCAACAAACAGCATGATTATTTTTATTTGTTGCTGGGGTCTAGCTCAGTTGGTAGAGTGCTTGTCTTGCAAGCACAAGGCCCTGGGTTCAATCCCCAGCACCAAAAAAAAAAAAAAAAAAAAAAAAGCTGATTTGTTATATATAACAGCAGAATGCATTACAATTCATACACACAGCATGAATTATAAAATTATAAAAGAAAACTCTTTTGTAAAGATTGCCTTTATGGAGAGCTGAAAACAAAAGAGAATAGTGTGAGATGAGTATGAAGAGGCAAGGATGCCTTTGTACAATGCAGTAAGGACTTAAGTCTTCATCCTAAGAAAAATGGGATAAAAATCTCTAAAGTTCTTCTTAATGCCAAAATTAAATAATAGAAATTAATAAATAATGAAGTTCTCTGAGACCCTCAAGTTATTTTTTCATGTAATTTCATTTTAAAATATTTTCTAACCTTTTCTTCAGCAGCATTCATGATAATGGTAATTAAAAGCAAGTTCATATGAATAAATATTATTTCTATGAGCATTTCATTGATTCCAAACAGAAAGATTTTTTTTTTAATTTTTTACTTTCTAGAACAGTTATTTCAAATTAGTAACTAAGAGACAATAGATCAATAATTTTAAAAATGTTAAGTGCAACCTTGCTTAGGAAGCCCCCTGTTTCACCATCTCTCTCTTATTTTATGTAATTCTGATTCTGTTTTCCACACATTCATTACTGGAATGCATACAAACATAGTCATAAATGAAAACACTTACTAATTAAACTGCCACTTATTCAATTAGCCCCCACTCAGACATCCCTCTTAGTTTAACCTGGCATTTTTTCTTACCCATTAAACAGATTAATTTGTCAACATTTGAATAATTTTCTTGCTAATATGCACAAATGCTTATCTTACTATTATTATCTCTCATCTGTCTGTATTTCTGTCTGCATATCTTGAGCATCTACAATGAGGATAAAAAGGTAAATGAATTTCAAGCTTAAACTATAAAGCTTGCAAATCATGCCAAAGTTTCAAAATCTTTGAGACAGTAAATTCGGAAATATTCCTAAAAATCAGACAAACTACTATCAAATAAAATCATAATGGCAATTTATATGCATTAGAGATTTATGTGTTAGACTCTCTCTCTCTCTATATATATATATATATATACATACATATATATATATATATTTCAGTCCTTACCACAAACCTATGAAGAAGGATATTCATCCCCATTTTTAGAAAAAGAAAATAATTCACACAGAGATTAGTAATTTGCCTCTGTGATATAAATGAAAGTCGGATGAATGAGGCTTTAAATCCACACAATCTGAACCAGAGAACACATCATTCTAATGACTCTTGAGCTAATAGAATTGAACCAAAAATAAAGTAAAAAAATAGTGATAAGACCAATATTCTAAGAGACTTGAATATCAAAGGGCAAAAGAAAGCTATTGAGGAAATTGATAGAGTCCTTGGATAATTTGCAGAAATGACTGTCTCTATTAATGCTTTAAAAGTTAAAATTTAGAAAATTGTATTGGTTTAATGTGAAACTTGGCTACAAAAATCACATATAAAAACTCATGATTTCCCAAGCTTTAATTGAGACCCAATTTCTGTAAAATATATGATAAAATAAGCTATTTTTTTAGTAAAATTTGGTTTTACTTTTGCCATCTCAATTAAACTTTTTTTTCCATTACATTCCAAAAAAAATGTTGATCTGCATTTGTTGCCAATGTTTTTGATTGTTTCCTTTCAAATGTATAAATTTTGTCTTATTTAGTTTAGCTCCTCATCACATGACATGTTTGTGAGATGGGGTGTATTGCCTTTCTCTAGAATGATCTAAGGGACAGTATTCCTTTTGCTGTCATTGGTATTTCAGACACAAATCCAGGTTCAGCTACTTCCTGGCACTTTGAATCTTGAAGGAGTCATGGGAAGTGAAGACACAGTTGAGAAACTATTTTAGGGGATGGAGTTGCTGCTAGAAAGAAAGAAGCAGGAGCCCAGTGATAGTAATGGAGTAATGGTGACCATTCATTATGATGATATAGGACAAAATAGTGGCCATGTTGCATTTGATAGTGTTTGACCTGACTTTTCCTGTGAAGAGCAGTAGTTTTATGGCTGAATCATTCTCCATGGCATCCTCCACTTCATGGTTTCCTTGGCATTATCATCTTAAGAAGATTTCTCATTTTTCTTAATAATCAAAATTGAAAGCATAGGCCCTTACCTGCTCCCATTATCTAGGAACCACGTAATGGTTTGGATGTGGTGTCCCCCAAAAGGTCAAGTGTGAGACCATGCAAGAAGGTTCAGAGGAGAAAGAATAAGGTTGTGAGAACCTTAACCCAATCATTGAATGGATTTCTGAAGGGATTATTAATTGAGTGGTAACTGAAGTGGTAGGGTGTGGCTGAATGGGGCAATTTAGGGCATGGCTTTGGGGTAGATATATTTTGTATCTGGAGAGTGAAGTCTTTGTCTGCTTTCTGATCTCATGTGAGCTGCTTCCCTCTGCCACACACTTCTCATCTCTAGCCTCAAGGAATGGAGCCAGCCTGCTATAGACTAAGACCTCTGAAACCGTGAGCCCTCAAATAAATTTTTCCTCTTCTGAAATTTTTCTGGTCTGATCCTTTAGTCACAGCATTGGAAAGCTGTTGAGAGCCACAGCCAAAGGGGCCCCAGCAAACTTGCAGCTGCCAGCAAACTTCCAGCTGCCAGCTGATGATTGGCTCACAGCGGCCCCAGCAAACTTTTAGCTGCCAACTGATTGGCTCCTCTGCGGTTATGCTCATTGGGCTGTTTCCCTGCCCTTTCAGACCACGGAGCTGCTCATTGGGGGACTTTTTTTTGGCTCCGCCCACGCGACCCAGCCAATCGGCCTCAAGAGCAGGAGTGGGGGAGGTTGAGAGGCTTGTGGAAAGCCGGTGGTGGCAGTTGGGCTCTGAAGGTTTTTCCTGAGGAGCTGTGTGGTGTGATGTGTGTGTTCTAAAAATAAAGTTCGTTTCTTTTGACAAGTGGCTCCTGAATTGTGCCCATCCAGACTGCGGCAAAAAGCTGATTCAAACATACTTATATCTTATGTCTATGCTGGTACTGTTTTTTTTCCCTACTCTGTTTTCCAGTCTCCCTGATGTTTTAGTTCCTTCTAATAATTTTGGGTCCTCCAAGAAGTATACGGCAAAGTAGGTGTTCTTGGGTACAATGGACACTTCAGAAGGACAAAAGAGAAGGGGACAGAGAAAGAGCCAGTACTTTAGGCAAGCTTTTTCTGATATCTATGAAGGAAATGAAAAGAAAGGAACAGCTAAGTACTACAAAAGTATTCCTATCTCCTCCTGCTGATGATGTTTAATCATTTATTTATATTCATAATTTTTGTTGTTGTTGTTTAATTGTTTGGATTTACAAGGAGTCCCAAGGAGTCCAAGTGCACTAGTGGCAGCCATAGCTCATACTTCAGTGGGACGTATTCCATGTCCCTTGTCTTAAGGGACAAAGACCTTCAACAATATAGACCCAAAAGATATATGAGAAACCCCAAATCTTCCTATAGATTACTGGGGAAAAGGACCAGTAGAGCCACTATTCTTTTTCCTTTTGTTTTGTTTGTTTTCTTAATTCATGTAACATTCCTGGGGGGAACACAACACCATCCATATTTTAAATTTAATGAATACATTTCATTATAAAGGAGGCATCTCAATCTTTCACAGCGCTTCCTCTAAAATGTTTTTCAGCTATGTTTTCAATAGGCTATCCAGCTGCCTCTGGATAGCATGATATGTGGTATCACTTAAGATGGTAATGGGGCCATTTATGCACCTCCTTCATTGTGAAGTGGGTCCTCAGTCATGCACTTTGTGTGACAGTCTATACCTGTAGATCAGGTCTTCTCTAACTGCATTGTGTTGTTGACTGGGATTCTGAAAGCAGCAGAAGAAAATATATACTTTGAGTATGTATCTATCTCTATGTCAGTGGACTATTAACTCACAAAAAATGAAAAAGGCCAATGCAGTTGACTAGCCAACAAGTGGCTGGTTAGTTCCCTTATATGTCATTCCCAGGGTTCAGCTTTGGCTATTGCTTTCTCAAGTTTTCCAAGAGCTATCCTAGCAGAAACTTTGTCCCATCAGTTGAGTTTCTTGCAAGTAAGTAAAATTTCTTGCCTTGAAAAATTTCCCCCAACCAATGGATTCCTGCTAATAAAGTCTTATATTTTTCACCTTTTGATCAAACACCCTTGAAATCAACCCTACAGATACTTCTGGTGGTATGTACTAATTCTTGCATCTACTTCAGTATGTAGGTTTCCTTCCTTATTAGAAATAATATCCCCAGCCAGGTTATGCTGGGATACAACCTTAGCGGCTAAAAGAGGGAAGGTGCATGCATATCTTGAGGGAGTCATCAGTTATTCTGTGGGTGAGAGCCCTCTGCCAAATCTTCTAGAATGGGGTCTTACCAGCTTTCATTAAGGAACTGTGGGCTAGATCTAATAAAGGTTCTCAGGGTCCACAAGAGTCTGAAGTGATCCTCAGGAGAAGCTACCAGATACTCCTATCTCATGTTTCAAAATCCTAGGATTTTTCCAAACTAAGGCTATTCATAATACACATCTTGTTTATTTAAATGACTCTGAACCTCTGACATTCTATAAATTCTCAGTAAACTCTATAAAATACACCAAAGAAGCTCTATGATCCCTACATTTAGATTTTTTTTTAATAGCTGACATCTCTCATATTATTATCCTTCTGGGAAACAATACAACTTAGCAGTTTCCTGCCAACGCCACTGTTCTTGTAAGATTTTGTGTTAGCATACAAAGTATAGTATGGATAGCAATCTGGGATTAAATAGGCAAAGGTGCTATTACGAAATTTTCTGTGAGAGAAAATGAAGGGTGAGTTCCAGAAGGGCAGGGGAAATATGAGACATGTCTGAGAAGCAAGGAAAGTAGGTGAAATTGTCCTAGACCAGTATGAAGTCTAAGGAAGCACTTACATGACCAACAGCTAAAACTACCAACTGGGTCAGTCCCTTGTTTTCCAGACACAGGATTGCCTTAATACACCCCACAGTGCTCAGTCACTGACTGGGAGCATCCTATGAGAAGCATGCCTTAGGGATAAATTCGATGTATTTTGGTGCATAACAACTGAGACTCTTGGGCACAGTCTGTATAGTTGAAGGTCTGTAAGGTATATTCTCATGGCTACTACAGCATCATCCAAGTCATATTTAACAAATGCCTGTAAGGTTTTCCCCTTCCAACAGATGTCTTAATCAATTTGGTGCACCACATGGTATTCATGATGGCATCTTCTTCACTTTCCAGTTAGTGGATATGGTCATTCAAAACCCCATATCACTGCCTGTCTTCCTGCAGTGCAGACACTACTGTGTTCCATCAGTTTCTCTGAGAAGAAATATTAGGATGGAATGAGATGTGCAAGTTTTCTGGGGATACATAGTAGGAAAGAAGGAAAGCCTGTAAAGACGGGGAGGACCTTAATAACACAAGATGACATGACACCAGTAAAAGAGAGAGGGGGAAAAAAGGAAGATGGCACAGGAAGAGCTGCAGATTGCAGCACAGTTCAGTTCCAACACAATTTAATTAACAAAATTAATTAATCACATTATTGTCACCCATGAAAAATATCTCATACCTCACAGAAATGGGCCGCATACTTGGCCCCACCATGATCTTCCAGTGGGAGCACGCTTTTGAAAATGTGGTCTCAAGTGAATGTGGGAGACGATATTGATGAGGAGCAACTAGGGCTCCCAGTTCATTAGATTCCCCATTGCAGGTGCCAAGGTTTCTGCAGCTATAGTGCCTTTGCATATTCTTTTTAGTTTTTTTTTAATTTTTTATCAATTCTTTTCTACCTAGTATTTATTCATGTTTTAGGTCTGTCTTAACAAAGTGCAACAAATTGAGTGCTTAGAACAACATAAAATTTATTCTCACGTAGTTCCAGAGCCTAGAAGTCTGAGATCAAGGTGTCAGTGGAGTTGATTCCTTTTGGAGGCCCTGGGGAAAGCTGTTTTATGACTTCCTCTTAGTTTCTGGTCATTAGTACTCCGTGACATCAGATCTGTCTCTGCCTGATCCTCACATGGTCTTTTCCCCAGGTGTCTTTGCCTCGGCTTCTCTCTTTGCTCCCACTGAGAGATCATGGTGGGGCCAAGTATGCAGCCCATTTTTGTGAGGTATGAGATATTTTTCATGGGTGACAATAATGTAATTAATTAATTTTGTTAATTAAACTGTGTTGGACTGAACTGTGCTGCAGTCTGCAGCTCTTCCTGTGCAATCTTCTTTTTTTTCCCCTCTCTCCTTTTTTGGTGTCATGTCATCTTGTGTTATTAAGGTTCTCCCCTTCTTTACAGGCTCTCCTTCTTTCCTACTTTGTATCTTCGGATAACTTGGACACCTCATTCCATTCTAATATCTGCTTCTCAGAGAAACTGATTGAACACAATTTTTACTACATGATTGCATGCCTCTGTTCTAATTCCCCTCTTCTTCTATGAACCCCAGTCTCTGGATTAAGGCCTACCCTCATATGCTATAACCCCATCTTAAATTGATTATATTTGTGAAGATTCTATTTTCAAAAAAGAATGGCAGTCTAAGGTTCCAGGTGGTCATGAATTTGGGGTGGAGAGCATTCATCCCTTTATATTCTTTCCTCCCTCTGGCCGTGTTAATTTCCAGTATCTCTTCAAATTCAGGTTTCTGGTCACTTCCTGCTAATTTTACATGACTACCTTCATTTCCTCTGTTTCTAACACCTTCATAGAATTATATATGCTTTGCAGCACTTGTCACAGGGTGATTTTGTATTTATGTGAGTAGTCTTTTATTGATGACCATCTTCCCAGGCTAACTTGTTATACTTAAAGGGTCAAGGAATTACTTAAAATTTTGTTCACTACTGAATTCTTAAAATATAGCAGAGGGCTTAGAATGCAGTAGGTACAAAGACTAAAAATGAACAAATAATTTGTATTGTGGAATAAAGGGCAAAGGAGGCAGGGCAAGAGGGTGGTGATAGCACTGTAGAAACATCTCTGTTGGTGCAGAAGAAGCACTGAGAAAAGTAACCCTTCCTTCATGAACTTTGGTTAGAGAAGTTGGAGAATTGAAGATTGGAGTTTTGAACCATTCCAAACTGAAGGCAGAAAGGAAGAGAAGAAAGAAAAGTACCAAAGAGCAAGAGTGTGTTTGGTAAGCTGACTTGCCCCACCCTTTATAGGGATAATATAATGTGGGTCTACCACAATTTAGGAATAAGCAGAGCAGGTCCTGACTGCACTGAGGGTAAGGATGGGTTAATGCCATCAAAAATAGAGGAGGTATCTATTTTTCTTAAACAACATATTGCCACTTGCTATTAACCCCAGAGGTTTCTAAGTCTGTTGAAATAGGATTTTTATGCTGTATGGAAGCCTCTATTTGTCAGTGGAAAATAAAATAATTGAGATTGGTGAAATTGCATGAAACTACGATGGGGAATAATGGAGGAAATTTTCAAGGCAACGTTTACAAACAGAAGGCACCATCCACAGGTGTCCTCTTCAATTAGAGAGACTTGAAAATATGATGCCACCAGGAAACAAGAGCAAAGAAACAATCTATGAAGAAAACAAAGAAAATAGCTAACCAAATGGAACCTAGAAGAAGGACTTTGATGATCAATCTATCTGACAGAACTTAGCTGGGTCTTTTTCAAGCTCATGAACTTTTTGCAAAAGTGCAAACTTCCATGCTTTTAATGTTTTATATGTGATGATATTTTTGATAGTGCTGATAGAAAAATTCAGGGGGGTCACTTGTTAATTCCTTTCTTAGTGCAACTAGAAGGATAGGGAAGAACAGTTTACCAATTTAAATTTAAGTTTAATGCTTTGTAGAATTAAGACCTAATATTTAACTCCAACCGAGAGGATGGCAATATATCATAAAGTACACACATGTACTCAAAAGTATCTGTTGAAATGGGCAAAGGGGAATGAAAAAAGTAGGACATGTTTAAAGAAAACTACACATAGTATCAATGAATACTTTGGAAAACTAATCTTATAAACAGACTATTTCAATAACTCATTTGGAGTTGTTCCTATCTTATGAGAATTTCCCCCTTGATTGAAGCATTACAACCTCAATCAGATATTACTCTGTAGAATGGTTGGAGACTAGTTTTTTCAAGCTATGAGTTATTTCCCCAAATATAGAGAAAACTTGCTTCAGTTGTCTCACATACACACTGAAACACACACACACACACACACACACACACACACACACACACACAGAAAAAAAGGATTAACTTTGTACATGTGAACTTTAAAGGACCTAAGCCACATCATGAAGATGTAAGAGATTCCTAAAGATTTGAAACCAAATTCTGAGTTGTTGCTGTTATGCATTTTTATGAATTTAAAAAAAAATTAGTCATAAGTGGATCTTTTAATTATTTATTCATATGCAGTGCTAAGGATCAAATCCAGGGCTCACACATGACAGCCAAGTGCTCTACCGCTGAGCCACAACTCCAGCCCCAATAACTTTTGAGCTCAAAAGCAATGACTACCTTTGATATTTATCACAAAGGATGGTTTTTCCCACACCTATAAAGAAAGCAACAACAGAAACAACTTCTTCAGAAACACAGCCAATAAGTAATTCATGTCTTAGAAGAAAAATTGATATAAAACAAGGAATAAATACTTGGGTGGAGTTCATTGAAATGTTATTAAGTGCACCTCAATAATAATATTTCTTAAAGTGATGATGACATGTATTTTATTTGGGCAAGAGGTTTGTATAATCTAGGTTTTTAATCCAACCATTATCTAAAAAGATATATAAATGGTCAGAGGTTTTTTTGTTTGTTTGTTTGTTTGTTTGGTACTGGGGATTGAACTCAGGGACACTCAACAATTAAGACGCATCCCCAGCTCTATTATGCATTTTGGCTAGAGACAGGATCTCACTAAGTTGCTCAGGGCCTCACTGTTGCTGAGGCTGGCTCTGAACACATGATCCTCCTGCCTCAGCCTCCAGAGCTGCTGGGATTATAGGCATAAGCTATCACACCTTAATTACTTTTTTAACATTCTTTTCTACTCTAAATCAAAAGGGTGAGGGTGGTATATTTTAAAATTTACGTCCTTAGAATGCTAACATAAGGATGAATTTAACTCCCCCCACCATCCTTAAATTAACCAAGATGAGGGACATAAGATTGCTATTTTAATTACTGGAAATTTATGCTAGTAAAAAATACTCTCAAGAGGAAAAAATGCAGTATAAAAATATAAGAAAATAAGATGGCATTAAGTCAGAACACTATTAAAGAAATTATGGTGCATAAAATCTCTCATGTAAGTGCAGAGAAGTAAATATAAAAGATGTGAATGTAACTGGCTTTCAAGGATAGATGTATTTTATAAACCTAAGAATGAAGATTGACCAAATGTCTTAATCAATCCACTCTTTAAGGGAACTATCAATTTTAAAAGCCAAGGACCTCAAGGCATAGAATAAAATTGTCTCAGAATCATAATAGAAAGTGTATAAAAAGCCTCTCTTTCTCAAGGCACCACACTGACCTGACTATCTTTGATATTTTCTGGAGAAACAGAATGGTATGAGGTACCAGCCTCATAGTACTCTAACACTTGCAGAAGCCCGGGAAAGATTAGAATAGCATTCAGAAGGAAAAACCACAAAACTCATGGAGAACTATCTCACATGTGCTTCACTGGAGCACATGAATTCTTCCACATGAATTGGCTTTAGCAGTTTGGACAAACATCTCAAAGTCTATTTCTAATAACTCAACCATTTATTCTTAGATTAGTAAGATATTGAGCTAATTTCAACATATTCTGTTTCAAGTGGAATTCTAAATTGTAAGTGACACCTTTCCCTCTTGTCCATAACCTCTGATTATCAGATCCATGAGGTAAAAATCTCAGGAAAGAAGTATTGCTCTTAGGAAATAATTTCCTGTTCCAGGCAGAGGTCACAGGAACAAAATTCACTCTTTTGTATCAAATTATGATTATTTCTCTTATGTATTCAAGGACATTTATGTGACCAATGTTGCCTGTGTTGTTGCTTCTTAATTTTACTTCTTTGAATTTTTATGTTAAAAAGTATGTGCAGTATTACCTATCTTGTGATTCATTTGTGATTTGAGATTTATTCATGGGTATCCATAAGGTTCAGACAGAATAACGCTTTATTTTTTCTATTATATCATAAGGTAGCCTTAATAATTCTTCATCAGTGATTTCTAAACATTTGCCAAGCACTTGCTTATTGTCACCTTAGCATCACACAAATGCTCATCATTAAACCTGTGGATATGTTTGCATTATTGCACTAGTTAAATTTTTCTGTAGTATTTCATCTCAAGAAACAATGAAAGAAAATTTTGAGATGGAAAATGTTTACCTTTAACCCCAAAATAATCACTTCTTGCCTAAAATAAGGTGCAGAATATCGAATTTTATTCATTATTGAATTAGTTTTGTTTTAAATTTTAATTTATAATTTTCAATGGTTATACACAAATATTATTAATTTTTAAAATATGGAATATATATTCTCTGCTCTCTGAACATTCTTTGGGATTTTCTATGAAGATGTTTTTGTTTTCTACAAATTAGGTGATTTTAATCTCTTACTTTCAAAATTTTATGCTTTGACTGATTTTTTTTTCTTGCCCTATTCCATAGACTTAGACCACAGGTCCAATGGAGTAAAGGTTAGTATTAAAACTCTTTTGTATTGAGGCATGGTGGCTCACACCTGTAATCCTAGTGGCTCCAGAGGTCGAGGCAGGAGGATCACAAATTCAAAGCTAGCTCCAGGAAAAGTGAAGCACTAAGCAACTCAGTGAGACCCTGTCTCTAAATAAAATAAAAAATAGGGCTGGGGATATGGCTCAGTGGTTGAGTGTCCCTGAGTTCAATCCCTGGTATCCATCACCCTCCAAAAAAACCTCTGTTGTACCTAAGTGTGCAGGCAATATTAGACTGTAGTTTTGCTTTTTCTCCTTTTCTCTCCTCCACTACTCCTCCTTCTGCTGCTCTGCTTTTTCTTTTTCTTTCTTACCTTTTCCCCCCATAATATCCGCCTGCCTTTTGTTTCAAGGTAATCATAGTTTAAAAAGATTTTCTTTGTATGCTTTCTTGTAGCATTATCATAGAAATTGGATTGTTTCCTCCTTGAATACTTTCTAGAATTCCTGACAGAACAGGTCTACCCTTTGTATAAGGTAATTAAGTTTTTATTTGTTCTAATTAGTTTTACAAGATAGTAGAATGCATTATGCACATTATACATAAACAGAGTATAACTTCTCATTCTTCCGGTTGTACATGATGTAGAATCACACCAGTCATGTAATCATATATATATGGAGGATAATAATGTCCAACTCATTATACTACCCTTCCTACCCCATACCCCTCCCCTCCCTTCATTCCCCTCTGCATAATCCAAAGTACCTCAATTTTGCCCTAGCCACCCCCCTGCCTCTTATTGTGAATTAGCATCCACATATCAGATAAAACATTTAGATTTTGGCTTCTGGTGACTGGCTTATTTTTGCTTAGTATCATATTCTCCAGTTGAATAATATTCCTTTGTGTATATAAATACCCTTTTTTCTTTATCTATTCATCTGTTGAAGGGCATCTAGCTCGGTTCTATAGTTTGTCTATTGTGAATTGCTTAGAGTTCACTTCTTCAAAAGTTAAAGGAATATTAGAATATTTATTTCTTCTGTGAATTTTGTGAGTTCTTTCAAAAAATGTATGTACCAATGGTAATAAATTTATTGACAAGTCTACTTATAATATACATATGTCATCCCTTTATGGTTTGCTGTATCCCTGGGGGAATTTTTTTAATTGTAGTTGGACACAATACCTTTATTTTTATTTATTCATTTTTATGTGGTGCTGAGGATTGAACTTAGGGCATTGCACATCCTAGGCGAGTGCTCTACTGCTGAACCACAATTTCATTCTTTCATTCTTACTCTTGGTAATTTGTTCCTCTTTTTCCCCCTCTGAGCAGTGTCCCTAGATATTTGTCAATTTTATTCATATTTTCCTGATTTCATTGACATTTACCAATTTGTTTCTGTTGTAAATATCATTGATTTCTGCTCTTAAATTTCATGTGCATGTGCACACGCACACACACACACACACATTGCCTTTGTTAGCTTTGGTTTTTAATTTATCTTACTATATTTAGTATTTCATGGTAGAAAATATAGTCACTTATTTGAGAACTTTCTTCTTTTCTAATGTATCGATCAAACTATGAATTTTTCAAGTATAACTTCATCTCAAAACTTTTTCTGTTTTGTTTTGGAAGACTTTTATAATTTTCCTCATTTTTCTTTAATTTTGCCAGTGGATTATTTTGAAGTATATTGCTTAACTTCCAGTACTTAGAGATTGTCTCACATATCTCTTTGTTGAATACTTCTGTTTTATATTGTCATAACCAGAAGATATTTTTCAATTCAATATTCTGAATTTGTTGAGATTTGCTTTATGATTCAGAGTTCAATCTATTGTGACATTCATTCTATGTGAAATTGAGAAAAAAGTGTATTCACTATTGTTGAATGAGTTATTCTATAAATTTAAATATGATTATGTTAAAATTTTTATATTTATCCTGATTTTTTTGTCTTGATGTTCTATTGTATCAATTCCTAAGATGCAACTGTTGAATACTTTATAAATAATTGCGAGAATTAATCTATTTACTTTTTTCAGATCATTCAGTCATTGTTTCATGCACAGATATTTAAGATTATTGTACCATTCAATTATTTTATTTTCCTGAATGATTTTTTATACATATATGTGTAAATATATATGTATGCAAATATATATTTAATATATATATATATATATATACATAGATTTGGAAAAAAATAAATGTATATTTGCATCTTTGTCAATAATTTTATTGTAACTCTACTTTGTATATCAATTGTCAGCCTCTCCCAATATTTTTGGGATTCATATTAGCATTATAACCAATGCCTTTATATTTAAAGTGAACTTCTTGTGTATAGCATATGTAGGATTTTAGTTGTTGTGAATCTGAAAATTTTTATCTTTTAATCAGTTATTTAGAACATTTACATTAAATGATGTATTAACATAGCAAGGCTTAATGTTATTACCTTTAGTTTGGTTTCTATTTGTGAAATCTGTCTTTTCTTGTTATTGTTCTTGAGTTACTTGACTATTTTTAAATTACCATTTTAGAGCCATTATGGGTTTATTAATTATAATTATTTTAATGTTTGTATTGGTTACTAGTCTTCTAATAATACACCTTTAACTGTCATAGCTTGCATCCTAATAACATTATGTCAGTTAACATGTGCAGTGTGAATATATTGAACATAACCTTATGTTTTAAATTGTTATGTGCATTCACATTAACATATATTTAGCTATGCTATGCTATAAGCTACACAGTGCAAAGTAATTATTTAACATTGATAGTTATTTTATGAAGATTAAAACATTGAAAATGTCCTTTAAATCTGCTCTCAATTTTGTATTTTCAGCACTCTTTATTGTGTGTGTATGCATATGTGTGTGTTTGTTTGTATGCATGCAGGATTGTTATCTAAGTTTCTGTTATTAAATTACTTTCATTTGAAGTTTCTTTATATATTTTTCATCTTTAGGCAAAAAATTCTGTAGATTTTAGCCTGAAAAGGTTTAATTTGCCTTTACTTAGATTTCTTTTTTATTTCCAGTGTATGAATGCCCTTGTATTATTTTCTGGTTTGTATAGTTCCTTTTCTGCTGTTTCCCTTAACTTTGTTTCTCTTTATGCAATGTGTCTCTCCATCCCCCTGGTTGCTTTCAATTTTTCTTTGCCTTTCACCTGTTTGGCTGAAATGTATATATTTTTGGTTGATTTTTCTTCCTACTGAGTTTCCTGGATCTGTACTTAGAATTTTTAATAAGTAGAATGATGATTCTTTACTATGTCCACACCCAATGCCTTGGTACCTTTGAATGTGGTTTTATTTGGATAAAGAGTCTTTGCAGATATAATTAAGTAAAGCATCTAAAGACAGGATTATTCTTAATTATCTGAGCATTCAGTCCAATTGCAAGTGTCCTTATTAGAGCCACAGAGAGCAGGCCATGAGAACATGGAGAACCACAAGCTAAGAAATATCTGACGGCACCAGAAATCAGAAGAAGCACAGAAGAAGGCGTCTCTGGAAACTTTAGAGGAAGCACGGCCCTAAAAACACCTTGATTTCATATTTTTATTTTCTAGAGGTAAATGAATAATTTTTTTTCTGAACTCTTAGATGCTGAGGGCCATTACCAAGTAGGAATGACGCATCGAAATTTCCTTGCCAAGCGTACCCCATGCTGCTTAGAGGACATTTGATGGAACATTGCATGCATGCTTTAATAAGGTGACCTTGCTCAAGGACCAAGGCGGATCCGGGTTTAGAGCTGATCAGGTTTGAGGAAGTAACCGGTTCCTTGAGTTTAAGGCGTTGCCAGTTTAAGATAATGGGTTTTAAGGAAGTTGGAGATTGAAGATTATTGCTGGGATTAGGGTGTTCCTGCTGCTTGTTTCCGTTGAGTTCTCGTGAGATTAAAATGGGATTTGGAGATAGCCTCCTGGAGTAGGTGGATTGTGCGGGAGACGGCAGAACGCAATTGCCCCTGGACCTGTGTGGAGGCGGTGTGAGAGCAGGAATAAAGAATTGCTGTTTGAACCTACAAAGGTGTGTGGTGGCTCGTGATTCTGGTGCCAAGCCGAGACCTTGGCACTTAGGGATTTTAGACATGTATTACAATAGGCCTAGAAAATTAATACAATTATTTTTGATTTGGGATCTGTTCTTACTTCCTCAAATATTTCCTGAGTCAATAAGCTCATGAATAGAATTCATCCTTGTTCCATTTTTCTGTTTCTTCATTTCTAGCATTTCCCATTTGACTTTTAACATTGTTTTCCTCTCTGATGAAATTCCTTAGTTTCCTGGATTTTGTCTGTCATTTCCAGGGATGAGTTTTGTTTATGCCTCTTCCACATGAACAGCGGATCTTAGACTGAGCCCATGGTGTCAGAGGGTTTGTTACCCTTCCTTCAGAGGTTTATGTTTTGTTCTTTCTAGAAGAGAAAGGCCAGAGCAGCATGTGGGACCTCCTGCCTTTGCCTCAGCAGTCACTGATCCTCTCTTGAAGGCCACTCTGCATCTCTGCATGGCCCTGATTGTTCTCATGCTACCTAGAAAACATTCCAGGGGAGCATCTGTCTGTCTGGGCTCTTGGATGTCCTAATCTGACAAACTAGCACATTCTTGACCTTTAGTAATTTGTTAAAAGTTTAATTGTTCTTGCCATGACTGCCACTTCCTCCTGTAACTTTCAAATATGGAGCCCACTCATCTTTTACTGAGAGGGACTCAGAATATTTGAAATTCAGTTTTCTTGCATCTTCGGATATATTTTGAGCTCAAAAACCAAAAAAGAGTCACATTTACAGATGATTTACTTCTCTTTGTTATGTGATAATAACGGTCTCTTGCAGATTTTAACATCGTAGGGAGAAACAAAGCTTCCTTTTGTTACTTTTCCAATGTTGACATTTTATGCAGTTTTTTTCTCCTGTTCATTCTGCATTTCATTCATGATTTCTTTTTTTTTTAATTCATCATATATTTTTCTTTTAGCCATAGATTTGTCTGTATTATCTGTGTTTTCAAGGAACAAATTTTTGGTGTTTTTAATATTGATTTTGTTATTTTTAGTCTTTCCCTATTTTGTTGTTTTATGGCATTTATTTATTTTCTTATTTAAAAATTTATGTTGATTAGGCTACTATTCTTCCAGTCTTAATGTTTTTTTTTTCCTTTTCTAATCATGTATTTTGGTAAAATTCTAAGTGCTGTATTGACTGATCACCAAAAACTTCAACATGCAATGTTTATACTGTATTCACCCTCAGTTCTAAATAATTTTTGATGTCCATATGACATTGCTTTTTACCTTAAGTATCATGGGATTATGGTACTTATTTTTGCTTTTTGAATAGTATTTATTTTTTATCTTGTGGCATTTTATTAAAATCCCTATGATATTGAATTTGAATCATCTTTTATGTTCTAAGATATGGTCCACTGCACAGCTTTTTTTATGAAATGATTTTGTTTATTATATGGAAACTTATGTAGCAAAGTTAGAAGAGTAAGGTGTGGTGTTGGGACCTTCATTTTACACATAATTAAATGTGAACTTAGAAAGCTCAAGTGACTTATAGAATTTCATTCAGTGTATAAATATTAAAAGCCAAAAATAAAAGCAAGTCATTTCATAGTAGAAACACTATTTCTACTACATTAAGTATTACTTTGTAACCAGGGAAGTCCTTACTTTGAGTATATAATATATGGGATTAAAATGTTACAGAACATCAGAGGGAAATATCACAGTGAAAATTAATTAAAATTAGTAGGTTTTTAAAAATTCATCTTGTATGATATAAAACATACTCGAATATTTAAAAAATAACTAGGATTATATGACCTCATAGAGACTTTTTGCCCTGAGATGCTATAATTATAAGAGTGGGATACTCTAGCCATATTTCTTTTTGCATGTGTTTGTTTCTTTGTTTGACCCACTTTCAGGGACTGTCAAATAACAACCAGTTCTCCTTGTTAGTTTGGAAATACAGTACTTTGTAACTTGAAGTGTAGTATTTTAAATTTCAACTATTAATGTTAAATTTTGCTACTATATCCATTGCCTCATTAATAAAAACTTTGTAGAATGATTGCTTTATCTGAATTTAACAGAGAACTTTTAAAGTCTTAAAGCAAGTCTTAAGGTCCCAAACCATAGCAATGATATTTGAGAATAAGTTCTCTCTACCACTACCCCCACAGTTATTTTCTCAGAAAATTTAATTATTTCTCTCCAATGAAGTTTCAAAGTATTGTATCTGCAAACAAAATTCTTTGCACAAGTGGCCCTAAATCAAGACACCCAAGAAAAAATATTAAGAAATATATATTTTAAATTGATGGAAAAAAAATCAAAGTTCCTCATCTGGAAGAATGTAGTCCCCAAAAGAAACCAAATTAGTAATTGTTAATCAGATGCAACCTTTGCTTAACCAACAAATGAGAATTTATATTCTGTCACAAACCTTGTTCTATGAACTTTTAATAAAAATGGGTATTGTTACCAAAACAGGGAATGTTTAAAACTTTGTAAAACCTTAACCCTGGAAGTTCCCGAGTATGTTTTCCTTGAAATCGTCAAACAAAATACAGCACTCCTTGGGTCAAAAATATATAATTTTGTTCTAATCTGTTCAATTTGTAATTGATTATGTTTAGACTTCCCCTCAGTTTAAAAAACTTATAAATCAACACACTATAAAACTGACATATTTTTTCACATGCAGTTTTGTGAATTTTATGAAATTATAACCCAACTCAGGATCAGAACAATTCCAAGACCTCAAAATTTTCCTTTACCATGCTTTTGTAGTTACACCCTCCCTCATTCCTGTTCTCTAGAATCCCCCTTGTCTATTCTTTGTTATGATAGTTTGGTTTTTTAAAAAAATGACATCTAAAGAAGTTACATAATAAGTATCCTTTTGAGACAGACTTCTTTTTTTTTGATGAATTTACTTATTTATTTATCTATTTATTTTTATTGGTTGTTCACAACATTACAAAGCTCTTGACATATCATATTTCATACATTAGATTGAAGTGGGTTATGAACTCCCAATTTTACCCCAAATGCAATCTGCATTTGGAGACAGACTTCTTAAAGGGAGCATAATGTTTTAAGATCCATCTGTACTGTTGGGTATTAAAAATATGTTCTTGTTTAGTGTCAAACCTTTATGGATTTACTATAGATCCATTTAGTGGTTCAAAGACATTTGGTATGTTTCCAATTTTAGAAATCATCAATAAAGCAAATATAATATTCATGTATAGGTTTTTGTGTGAACGTGAGGTTTTGTTTTTTAAATTTTTTTAGACTCAACACCGAGGACTACCAAAGTCATATGGAAAGTGTCCGCTAAACTTTATAAGAAATTTTGGAATATTTTCTCGAGTAACTGTACTATTTTGCATGGAAACTGCATAGATTAGAATTCCAATGCCTTCAGACCCTAATCAGCACTTGATATTGTCAGCTTTTTGTATTTTAGCCATTCTAATGGATATGTAGTTCTATAGAATTATGGTTTCAATTTTAACCACAATTTATCTTGCAGATAATGTGGTTGAACTTCTTTTTATACTCTTATTCACCATTCACACATCCTTTTTAATGAGCATATAAATGTAGTTAATATCCCTTGTCTCAACATCCTGATATTTTAAAAATCCAACTCCCAGGTATTTACTCTAGAGACTAAAGATGAGAGGGACTTCACAAAAGATAGCGTGAATTGCTCTATAGACCCTGTCTCCAGCAAAACTGGTAAAAAAAAAATCATGAAAACAAAATTTCAAGCCTCTGGAAATCATCCTAAGGACATATAGCTAATGAAGATGTATTCATTAAAAATCTCTACTAAAATTTAGTGATAACAAGAAGTGGCTGATACTTGAACTTATACCACCTCCCTCTGTGTCTCCCATTCCAACTCAACACAGCAGAAGTTCCACTCTAGAAACGTACATTCAACAACTCAGGGCTCTCCTTCCCCCATGCTATGGTTTAGATATGAGGAGTCCCCTCAAAGCTTATATGAGACAATTCAAGAAATTTCAGAGGTGAAATGATTTGAGTAATGAGAACCTTAACCTAATCAGTGATTAATCCATTTATATAGATTAACTGGGTGATAACTGTAGGCAGGTAGAGTGTGGCTGGAAGAACCAGGTCCCTGGGAGCATGCCTTTGGGGTTTATGTTTTGTCCCTGGTGAGCAGAGCTCTCTTTCCTTCTTGGTGATCATCTCCTTACCCCTCAGCCATACTCTTCCATTATGATATTCTGCCTCACCTTGGGTCTAGAACAATGGAGTCAGCCATCTGTGGACTGAGACCTCTGGAACCATGAAACAAATAGCCATTTCCTCCTCTAATTTTTCTTGTTGGGTCGTTTGGTCACAGTGATGTGTGAACTGACTAAAGCTCCCTACCTCCTAATCAGAAGGAAAATTGTGGGGTCGGGGAGGCAGTACACCAGCATTTCCCTTGGTCCCCCAGTTACCAGTAGCTGAGATAAATTCCATACTGCTTTAAGTGAGATGTGGGGGCTCCCTTCTTCTGCCCAGACTCTACTCAAGGGAGAATGGTTCTACCTCTTGAAGGCATCACCAACTATACGAGGCCTGATTGTTCTTCCCCTTGCTCATGCGATGGATCTCTTGTAAGGTGGTTCCTCTGTACAGGAAGAGGCAAGCTAAGTAGACCCAAAGCAACAACTCCACCTCCACCACCATTTTTAAAGTGAGGGTGGCAGCAAAGAGGAGCAAACCATTTTCCCAGTATCCCAGAGCCACAGTCCGGAGAGTGTCTGACAGGGTAGAAGCAGACCTTGAAACAGAGAGCTCCTTATTTCTTTTCAGAGGAACTGATTTCATTTATAATAGAATGAGTATAAATTCAAGCCCACAGGTTCCCTTACAACTAGTGGGTGGTAGTGAATGGCCACTGGGAGGAGACAGGCAGATTCTTTGTTGATATAGGCTAAACTATAGGCTGGCCAGTTTTCCTGAGAACCTGGAGTGAGGGCAAACCTCAAACCCTGATCTCAGGTATTATTTCTTCAAAGGACTCCAGTTTAGCTCTTTAGTTAATGGAGCTATTTATGCTTCTAGGACACTGTTGTGAAAAATTAGAGTAATAAACAGGTAATCAGTGAAGCTCAGCTTCTGGGAGTAGTCGGGGAAACTGACAAACAGAATCCTTCTAAAGCCACACTCATCCCAGGGTGAACTGAAATGTGCTTACCCAGGGTTATTACCATGACAAGCAATATCATAGGTGTGACCCATGGTTGTTGGGGGGATGCCAGAGGAGTGGGTGAGGATAAGGATAAGACAGCAATAGACCCCCAAATAAGACAACCAATCACAGAAACGTAACAAGCAGTTCTCAGTAACAAACCCCATGTGTGGGACACCAGTGCTTAGAGTTGCTACAATATATTGTTTAAAATGTCCAATAGCCAACAAAATTTGTGAAACATATAAAGAACCTGGAAAAATATAACCATACACTAGGAAAAAAAGGCAGGAAATAAACTGCCCTGCAAGGGCAACCAGATATGAGACTTAACAGAAAAAAAGACTTCACAATGGTCCTTTTAAATATGTCTAATAAGTAAAGGAAATAAAATCGTGATTTAAAAACTTAGATGTGGTGAAAATGTCAATAAAAATATCAGTAGAGAAATAAAAATTTCTAAGGATACCTCTGATATGCTTTAATTTACATTAGAATTGTTTTAGAGACTCTACCAAGAACTTCTTTCTCTTCTTGGAGACTCCCCATAGCAGAAGTAAAATGCTCTGGTGGTTTTACTACTTCTGGACTATGCCAGAAGTTCCATATGCTTTATAGGATAAGAGCACTGGGCACATGGCAAACTGCTGTGATTTACACCAAATTGAGGAAAGCTGTCCTGCCTGTTACAGGTCACTCTTTAGTGAAGTGTGTTGTTAATCAAGTGGCCACCTGCACAGATCTGTGAGTCATCCTAAGAATACGCTTGATGGAAACATCTTAATGCTATGAGTACCCATTGAAATGTTCTAAGAGATTTTTAGCGTCCTGTGAACTGGCACAGTTTCTCTTAAAATTGAAGAGCAATGCATACACAGTTCATAAGAGAAGAAAGGAAAAGAACACTTACAACCAGTGTTTTGCATTCAAGGTGCCATATTTCTTCCTCCCCACCTTCAAACCAATTCTCTTGGAATTGTAGAGCTCTTGTAAATATCAAAAGGACCATTCAGTGTGTTTGAGGAGAAATGTGCTGAGTTGGAGCGTTGCACTTTGGTACAAAAAATCAAGGTCTTCTTAAGCTTCAGCTTTCCCATTAAGAAAACAGAAATAAGTGAAAGAACGGTTTTCTTGAAGGGTCTTATTAGCAAAGTATAAATTCTTTGACCATTATGGAAGAAAATATGTATACCAATATGTAAATGAAAGGAGGACACTTTAGCCATTTATGTGAACGTATCCAGTTTCAGGAGCCAGAGTTAAATCAAATGCTCTGCAAAAGTTATCACAGAACCTCCAAAGAAGATGTATTGGAGTTTAGATAAAGGTTATGCCCCTAGACATTCAGTAGGATAGAGTTTAATTCTATAGTCTGGAAAGGTCAGGAAATTTAGTTTATAGATGTTCCCTAAATGGATTATTTTTCATTTGTTCTTCCCAAATGCTATCCAATCATAAAAAATTTCACTAAACACTTCGTTGTGGTGGGAATTCTTTATGCTCAGACTATGGATATAAGTGTTACTAAAAGCTATTTCTCTAATCCACTGTCCTGGAGGTGGAAGCACAATACAGACAAAGCTGTAGAAAGCTGGCACCGATCTAACAAGTAAGCAATGCTTAGTGTTTCGTGCCAGAAGCTAGAATTGTTGCTGCTATTATAAGAAGGGCGAAAACAAGTGGCAAAGCCTTCTTTGGAAATGAATACACTATTGGCCCAAGGGCAGATGTGAAATCACAATGCCATCAATGGACCCTATTACACAAAGAAAGCATATTGAATGAGCCCACCTTTGTATTAAGAGGTAAGAAGCCATGTGGGAAAATATTTTCCATTACTGGACCACAGCTATATCTGAAATCAAGGACTCAAAAGTGTGAGAGGATGATATCTATCTGGAGAAGCAGTTCCTGTTGCTTTCTGGGGAGCAGGGGCAGGATGTGCTGAGAGAGTCATCTTCCCAGCAAAAGAATTGAGATAGAATAATGAGACTAGGTTTCTAATGGACTTGCCAGCCCCTTTTAGAATTTTGTAAGCAAGCATGGAAAGAGGCCACTGGTTGTGGCTAAACCCTGGCAGAAACTAAAGATCCAAAAGAGTTAATTGTTAAACAGAATGGAGTCCTGTTACTTTCTTTTAAAAATGTTCTTTCTATGCGTCTGCAGCATGGCTGTGTTATAAACAAGAAACTCACATCTATTTGGGGCATTTGCCTGATTATATGAAAAAAAAAACTGTCAGATGGTGTCCTAGATAATAGAAATATGAAGGCTGTTTCTGGACAAGCAGAGCCTGATGCTGGCAGGCACATTTATAACAGAGTAGTAAGAAAAATTCAGGTCTAAATTTAGAGCATCTAAAGAATAGGTGGAATGGAATGTCGTTTCTTATTGATCTTTACCAACCTTTACTCCTTTGCCCCAGATACATTTTACATCTCTCACTTTTCTCTTTTTCATATCTTATTTTATTTCACTCCTTTTATCTGACCCAAATTGAAATTTCTTCATTATTTTCGATTTGTTAGAATTGCATCTAATTTCATCAAATGATAGCAGCTTCAGTAAATAGGAGTTTACTTTTGAAGTCTGAAGGCATACCATTGTGGGCCTGTGAAATGGTTCCAAGCTCATGATGTAAACAATTCCCATCCAATTTCAGTCTTCCTTCTACATCATTTTTAGCACATGGCCTTCATCCTCATGATTCCAAGATGGCTTCTGGGTGGTAGGAAAGATATCCCCAGTCCAAGAAAGAGAAATGAGGATAAGGTAGTAAAAAGGGCAAAAGAAACATGCCAGCTGAGTCTTCCTGCTCTTAAAAATGTTAGAATCATTTTATATCATATTAGCCGAAACAGGTTTACACTGCCACTTGTGAGATGGGGCTGAGATGCAATTGGGATTCTTCCTAATGATGAGCAATGGTTGGGATAAACAACTACTGTGTGTTATCTGAGTTAGTATTATTTTCTGCCTCCTGTTTTTATTATAATCAACTATAATCAATTGTATAGATTGCAATTATGTTTAATTTTTTAAAATAAGAGCATTTGCAGTATCTAATTCTAACTCATTATGAATGATTTTATAAGTTCAATGTGCACTTTTTTTTAAAAAAAAGCAATCATGTCTCAATTACAGACTAAGAATCACTAATACAATGAACTTGAACTTGAATTAGAAAAAAATTAAGATTCTAAATATAGTTGCTAGAGAATGTCTTAATGGGTGGAGTGTCAATGAAATTTTTTCTCTATAAACAATATGATCACTAACAGACTAGTAAATTTTAATTGGAAAAATAAGGCAAAATTAGTAAAAATGCACTCTTCCTATGAAAAGTTATATATAATCTTCTGTATGGATAACGATCATACATGAAAACACCAAGATATGATCCCTGTATTGCGCATCCAGGAATGTTAGGGAATCTGCTCTTAGAATGATCTAGTCATCTTCTTCCTCTCCATCATCTTCAGTATTTTGTTTCCTCTTCTCCACCTGGAGACCTTCCTCTTCCTCTTTCTCCTTTTCTTTTCCTTCTTTAAAATCATCATCATCATTATTTTCTTCTTCTTTATGATTTTCTTCTTTCATCAAGTAAGAGAAGCCCACTTCTTCTTGTCCCTCTCCCAATTCTGACCCTGCTTCACTTCATCCTCCTCCTCTTCTTCCTCACATCCTTCATGTGGACCACCTTCATCTTCCTCTTCATCTCCATCATCTTCATTTCCAACTATATAAGTACTTCATTCTTCTCCTCGTTGGAGTCAGGTACTTCATTATCCTCCTGATCAAATCCATTTAAGTATGTGATTTGTTGCAGCAATTCAAAAATATTTCTCTGTATTCTTTCAGGTTTGCGATCTCACAGTTAAACATATCAAGATTTTTCAAATTTTTATGATTTTGCAGAGCTTCTGATGTACTGAGATCTTTGATTTTTGTTTCCACTTAGATTGAGGTAAGTAAGATCTGGGCAATTTTCTACCAGGACTTCCAAACCTCCAGAAGTGATATTGACACTAATTTCCAAATTTTGAAGTTTATTTAAGCTGGGAAGTTGGGCCAGTGAACTTTATTCCACATTATCTATACTCAGAAACTCTAGTTTTTTAAAAGTGTCATTCAGGCCTTTGATTTTCCCATTGACACACAAGCAGTTGTCAAGAACTAACTCTGTCACTTTCTCTAGGGCTCTGTTCAGTAACCCCATGTTCATCCTCTTCTTCATCTCCATGTCTGCCTCCTGCTCTTCTGCTACTACTCTCCTCCTCTTCCCTCTCCTGCTTTTCCCACTACCTCCCAGCCCTAAACTTTTAAAACATTTGGAAATGAATGAAAAGAAATGCAAATATAAGTGCCCACACCAGATAGATGTGGAGGAGAAAGGAAAGAATAACACATGGAGTCTAAGGAGTTGGGACTCTAACTAGGCTGCCCCTACCTCCTTGTCCACACACCAGTGCTCACACACTTGCATACACACACACACATACACACACACACACACACACACACACACACACCAGCAGTTCTTTTCCCTTCGATTCAATGTTCATCTTTAGCAACATCTAGAGAACTTATTAAAACACAGACTGTTAAAATTCTGCATCCTACTTCTAGAATTTCTGAACTTGGAGGTTCACAATAATGGGATTAAAGAATTTGCATAATTAACAATTCAAAGGTGATCTAAGAATTTGGGCCCAAGGGCCATAATGTGAAAGGAAGTGGTGTTTGGAAAATTTCAGAGAGATTTTATAGTGTATGATCATACTTCTGTAAAGGTCAGGTGAACGTCGGAGAAAAAGACCACCAAGAGACTGTCTCATGCAATAGCAAAGGGTTTGTTGGGGTCCAGCATGCTGGGGCTCAGAGCTCACTTCAGAGGAGCAGAGAACGAAGAGCCCCGAGAACAACTTAAGCAGAGCTTATATACATTCTTTGGAGGAGGGCAGGGACTTTACATACATCATAGCATCCCTTAGCAAATCATCACATACCGCAGGAAAATCAAATAACAACTCTAAAACATGATTAGCACATTCTCTGGCGGGAACAGGTCGGGTAGGGGTGATTGGTCAGTACTAAGAAGGGTATACATTCAAACTGATTGGTTTAAGCCCTGAGGTGTGTACGTGCTGGACTGCACGGTTTCTGGGAGGGGGTTGTTTTTGCAGAACAACCAGATGGTCAGGGGAGATTTCAACATACATTCCAGTGGCTTTTCCGGGAGTTGTTTTAACTGCCACATGAATTTCAGGTTCTGAATGCAACTTAAAAACTTTACAGGACAAACCTTATCCTTTACATTTCAATTTCTTTATCCTTTCACTTCCAAAGACAAGCTTTGGTGGTCATGCTTTCTACATTCTGCAGGATGCTATGTGTTATGGTTTGTATCTAGAATGTCCCCAACAAATCTCATGTGTTGAAAGCATGATCCCTAAGGTTCAGAGGCGGGGCCTTTAGGCAATGATTGGTTCTGATCTCTTCAGTGGACTAATCCATTTCCTGAATTAATCCATTGATACCTGTGGACTACTGGGTGGTATCTGTAGGCAGGAAAGTCTTGGCTGGAGGAAGTAGGTCACTGGGGACAAATCCTTGGGGACTATATCAGTCCTGGGTCCCTTCCTATTTCTCTCTCTGCTTCTGGTTCTCAGGTATTTTGATCACAGTGATTAAAACCTAAATAACATACCATGGAAGATCCAAAAAAAGCCCCTTTATTTAATGTAATGTGCTTAATAACAAAATAGTTATTCTCTTTGTGCAAATATTTTGAACAATAGAAAGACACAAAGCAACCTCCTGAACACTGATCACACACCCAGTCTTTTAGTTCTTTCCATAGAAATGACCCTTGTGAGAAATTTGATATATATTTTCCAGATTTTTAAATGTGATTATATCATAACAGTTTACATATGTAGAGACAATAAATATATATGTACCTATTTACTGAAAAAATCATTATATAAGGTTAAAATATGTTGTGCTACATGCATTTTCCATAGGTTTTCTGTTGTCTGCCCTACGCTATCTTGGAGTGTTTTTCAATTAAAATTGATTTTTTGAAATTAGAAACTCAAGCTTTGTAAAACAGAAACAATCAGCAACATTTTGGGTATGGTTTGTGTCACTCTGAAAAAGGGTGGGCGACATAAGTACTAAAATAAAAACAGAAAACTTTTTTAGTTCACATAGAACATAGCTAAGTAAACATGGTTTTCATCTATGTCCTTTTAGGTAGATCTTTTCTTCTCTTGCACTGGGAAAAATAAGACAGTTTATCATTTTGTCCAAAGTTCATGACTGTGTGTTAACCTGAAAATATACCTCACATATATGTCTTAAAATACAATTGGCTGCATTTTTGTTTAGAAAAGTGATATATATATTCACTATAACAAATTAGTAACATGAAAATATAAGAACTCAATGAAAATGATTCTGAGACAGATACTTTATCAATGTCTTTTTTTGATATTTATTTATCTTTTTACCATATTTATGGAAATATGTATGAATATGTATTTTGAATCATGCTATTTATATTTTACTTTCTACTTTTTTTACTTGCTAAAACTTTGTGATAATTTCATGTGCGCTTTAATTATTATTTTTTTTATTCTTTTTTTTTATTGGTTGTTCACAACATTACAAAGCTCTTGACATATCATATTTCATACATTAGATTCAAGTGGGTTATAAATTCCCGATTTTTACCCCAAATGCAGATTGCAGAATCACATCGGTTACACATCCACAATTTTACATAATGCCCAATTAGTAATTGTTGTATTCTTCTACCTTTCCTCTCCCCTACTATCCCCCCTCCCCTTCCCTCACATCTTCTCTCTCTACCCCATCTACTGTAATTCATTTCTCTCCTTGTTTATTTTCCCATTCCTCTCACAACCTCTTATATGTAATTTTGTATAGCAATCTGAGGGTCTCCCTTCATTTCCATGCAATTTCCCTTTTCTCTCCCTTTCCCTCCTATCTCATATCTCTGTTTAATGTTAATCTTTTCTTCCTGCTCTTCCTCCATGCTCTGTTCATAGTTGCTCTCATTATATCAAAGAAGACATTTGGTATTTGTTTTTTAGGGATTGGCTAGCTTCACTAAGCATAATCTGCTCTAGTGCCATCCATTTCCCTGCAAATTCCATGATTTTGTCATTTTTTAGTGCTGTGTAATATTCCATGGTGTATAAATGCCACATTTTTTTTTTATCCATTCATAGCAGCACAATTCACAATAGCTAGACTGTGGAACCAACCCAGATGCTCTTTAATTATTTTTGAAAATAATACTTTAAATATTTTTGTAATAATCTGTTATAAAAGCCCTAACTTAGCCTTCCTCCTTGCTTGTTATACATTTTGCTTTAAATTTCCCATATTTATTCATTGCAATAAATATTCTAATTAGTTTTGATTATTTCCATAGTTTAGATTCCTAGTAGTTATAATTCTAATGTGAAGAAGGTTAATATACTCAGGTCCTGATACATATCACCAAACTAGTGTCTAGTAAACAAGATTTCTAATAATGCACAATTTTTCTGTTGTGATTTTAAAATATAAATGAAAAATATTTTTTGGCTTTATTTTATTGCAAATAATATAGATCATTTTACTCAATTAACAATTTTCTTTTATAATTAAACTTTATTTCCTATAGATTATTTTGTATTACAGTATTAACTGATATTTCTATAATTCATATTTTAGATATTAATTTGCTACTCTTAATATTTCTGAAAATTCTTATCATTTGTCTTTTTTAATATTTTGAAGTTCTGAATATATTTAATCAATTTTATTAATATTTTCATTGAGAATTTTCATGTTCTTTTATGCTTAGAAATTTTTAAAACATTCTCAAATACATATTCTCCTGTATTTTATACTTATGCTTTCTCTTTTGTCTTTATAAAGATAATTGTCTAATTTACCAGTAACTAATTTTAACATAAGGTTAATTTTGTTATAAGGTACAATATGCACCACCACACCTGGGTGATGCAACATTTTTATATACTATATATATTAGTAAAATTTCTCAACTTTAAAATCTGAATTTTTTTTCCAATTTATGTTGTGGTCTCCTATTTTTTGATAATCAATGCTTATGTGTTTTCTTGGTTTCTTAGATATTTATTCCTCCAGGAAAAGTGTAGAAGCACTTTACCACATTGAAAAAGTTGCTGTTTGTATTTTATATATCTACTTTGAAATTTACAGCTTCTACCCTTTCTAATTAAAGTTGTATAATGTATATAGCTTCTGCATGATTCTATATTATTTATAACCATTCACTTTTATCTGAAGCATATAATGACTAATATAATAAGCATATAACTATGATGTATAATCAACATGTAAAACACCATGATTTAGTATGATATATATTGTGTAATGATTATCACAATCAAATTAACATACCCATTACTACCAATAGTTTCCATTTGTGTATGTACATGTGTATGATGACAACACTTAAAATGCATTCCCTTTTCAAATTTCACTAAACAATACAGAATCATTAACTATAGTCATCATGTCAGGTACTCAGAACTTACCCATCTTATACCTGATAATTTGTATCCTTTGACAAACATCTCCCTATTTCCCCACCCTAGGTATAGTTCCTGAAAAGTATGATTCTACCCTCTGCTTCTTAGAATCTGACCTCTTTTGATTTCACATAGGATATCATAGTGTTTGTCTTTTGGGGTCCAACTTGTTTCATTTAGTGTCCTCCAGGATCCTCCATGTTGTTGCAAATGACAGCTTTAGTTTGTCTTATGGCTAAATGATATTTGGATATATACAATGCATTTCTTTAGCTTTTCATTCACTGAAGAATATTTAGATTGTTTCCATATATTGTCTATTGTGAATAATGTCAAATGGAACACGAGGTGCAAATAACTCTCCGAGGAACTGATTTCTCTTTCTTTGGAAATATACCCATAAGTGAAAATATTAGATTGTGTGATCATTCTCAATTTAATTTCTTTCTGGAGCTTCCCTTTTTTTTCGAATATAGCTGTAACAATTTTTATCTCCACTAACAGTGTACATGGTTTCCCTTTTTTTACACACCCCTGCCAACATTTGTTATCTCTTGGAGTTTCAATTATAACCATCCTAAGAAGTGTTAGGTGATATCCTTGTGGCTTTGATTTGCATCTCTTTGATGATTAGTGATGTTGGGCATCTGTTGACCATTTGTATGTTTTCTGTGGAAAAACACCTATTCGGATCATTTGCCCATTCCATAGTCCAGTTGTTTGTTTTGTTGTCTTCCTTTGCATTCTCTCTCTCTCTCTCTCTCTCTCTCTCTCTCTCTCCCCCCACCACTTTCATATTTATTTATTTATTGCTTTTGTTAAGTTGTGTTGAGTTCTTTATGCATTTTGACTATTAACTCCCTTATCAGATATATGATCTGCAAATATTTTGTCTCATATTTTGAACACTGACTTTTCATTTTGTCCTTTGTCATATCTGAAATAGACATTAGAAAATACGCTTCAAAGATGTGCGCCATCAAAGTTCATTTAAGTTTCAATCAGTTATGATCTCTTTTAGTCCTGGTTGGTGGGATTTTGACCGTACAGAACTTTCAAGAATTTAGATTTTCATCTATTGATTACACTCAGATTCATGTGTCAGGAGTCAAATCTATAATTGTTACGTTACTTTGATTTCTCTCACACATGCTGTTCTCTACTCTTTCTGTCTGTCTCTCTTCTATTTCTACTCCTCTTGATCATCGTGGGCTATTAAGTTTTAAGGAAGAACTGCACAATTAGTCTCCCTTTCCTGAGCTGATCTGTCCAATGAAAAGTTTTCTGTTTAAACCGTCCTTAATTAAATCCTTAAACTGTGATATCTTAAACCATCTGTAAGTTTTGTAAGGAGTATGATTTGTCCCTTGATCTAGGATGAATTTTAACTGACTTTTGCTATGAAAAGTTAGTATACTCTGGGTGTGGTTGGAGTGTCCCTCCAGGATCTATTGTGATTAAAGCTGAGTCTTTTAAAAGCATTGTTGGAGGTGGTGGGACCCTTTATGAGTGAGCCCTACTGGGGGGACTCGTAGGTCATTAGCAGCCAAAGGTATTTTTTGTGGAGGTCCATCAGCCATTCTGATGAGAGGATTGTGTTAAGACTGAGTTTGAACCCACATGGCTCATATGTTTGCTGGCTTCAGATGTGACTATTTGCCTTTCCTTGCTATCCCCACCATGAGGACATGCAGTCAAGGAGCAGCCCTTGCTATGCCATTTGGGTTTTGAACTTCTAAAATTGTGAGCTCTATAAATCTCTTCTCATTGACAAATCGCCTGTGTCAGGTATTTCATTCAAGTGATTAAAGATGATAAGTATAGAAGTTATTCTCAGTTTTTAATAATTGGTATTGAGAAGAAACTTTCATTTCTTCTTAAAACTTTATGACTCCTATGATCACTTCTTTCCTATAATAATTGCTATATGCTGCCATGGACATCCTATCACATGATGCTATCAATTTTCCAAACTTTCCCCCTAGGATTACAAGTCCGTCAGGTACAAGTTATGTCTTCAAATTGTTATGGACAATCATTTACCAAATGTTTTAACATTACCAAACATTCTATCCTTTCACCTTCTGATCAGCAACTTCCTTGTGTTGCCTTCAATCAGTAGAAGAAACTGAGGTGATGGGAAGCTAAGTAGATGCAGATTTAAAGCTAAGTAGAAACACATTTAAAGCCAGGCCATCTCACCTAAGAGTCCATTGTTAGCTGCTGTGCTGAATTGCCATATTTAAGTTACACTCTATATGAACAGGAAAGAAAAACGTAGATTATTCTCATTCATGTATTTGTTTTGCTTGCATTAAGCAAGATCTTATGCAAAGGCACATGCTGATTTTTTTTTCATATTTAGGTAAAAACACAAATAGTCATGAAGTGAAGTATGCATTATCTCTATTCATTATCAAATGAGAGCTTATACTTTGTACTTTGCACACTTTAACATACCTGCACATACACATACATGGCTCCAAATGATGTTATTTTCTTTTTAAACATAAATTTTATTTTTAAACTGTTTAAGATAAAAAGGAATTGCAAAAATATGTAACAGAGAGATCATGTATATTCCCATCACAACCAGTTTCTTATTATCAACATTTTTATTAAAATAACAAATTTTAGTAATTAATGAAGGAATATTAATTGATGACTAGCAACTAAAGTTTATGTTTTACTTAGATTTCCTTAGTTGTTACCTAACGTTCTTTTTTCAATTCAGATTCTCCATCAGGATATCACATTATATTTTTTTGTCATGTCTCCTCTGGTTCCTTTGAATATAGTAGTTTTTCATATTTTACTTGTGTTTAATGACACTAAATATGGTTTTGAGGAGTGTTGGTCAGACAATTATAGAGTTCCCTGTATTGGGAGTTGTTGGGTGCTTTCCTCACCATAGGACTGAGGTTATGGTTATTCTGAGAGAGACGCAGGGGTAAGAGGATTGTCCTCATCACATCATACTTTATCAAGCCTCCACCAGCATAAGGTGTTGCTAGGGATGCTGACCTTGGTCATCTGGCTGCAGTGGCATTCATCATGCTTGTCCACTGTAGTGCTACTCCTTCTTTCCTTTTTACACTCTGTGGAAGTGTGCTCAGCCCACACTTAGACTGGGGAGGTAGAAGCCATGCTCCACTTCCTGGAGGGCAAACATTTTACAAATGCTTGTAAATGTCCCTAAATATAGTGGCTATTTCCTTATACTAACAATATTTTTCAAACTACATAAAAAGACATTTTCTTTCTTTTGGAAAATGAATTTAACTGGTAGTCAGTGAGAGGATTTATGAGCCATCGTGAGCTTTATAGGCTAAAAAGCACACAACATGAGGTTCAGAGAGAAAAAAGAAATGATAAATGGAGACGTGGATTGCTTAGATTTATAAGGGTATGTCACTGTGTTTACTTGGCAAAATTTGAAGATAAATTATTTCTATATGGCTGAATAATAAGACTAAAAGATAGCAAGATGAAAGTTACCAAAATATCAAAATATGAGAGTGCTAAAGGTCACTTTATCTAACTTTTGTTTTGTTGAATAGCTAACAAGAAATCTGCAGTTTTTATTTGCATGTGATAATGATGTCATCAAAACAATGACATTAAAAGTCAGAATGTTGAATTCTTATTATTTTGGGGGTGGGGTGCTGCTAGAGATTGAACCTGGGGCCTCCTGCACGTGGAGCACATGCCCTACAACTGATCTCCACCCCCAGACCCCGAATGTTGAAACTTTTCCTGAAGTACATTACTCATAAAAAACCACAAATCATAAGTTTACAGTTCATCACATTTTTAAAAAGTAAATTTACTCATTATTGTCATGCGGTTCAAGAATGATTACATTACCAGTACTACAAAGCTGCCTCAAACCTTCAGTTACTGCTTCCCCAAAGCAAACATTAACCTAACTTCTAAAATAATACATTTTGATTTTTCATGTTCTTGCAGTTTATACAAATTGAAGCTTCTAGTATATATTTTCTCATGCTTGACCTCTTTTTCTCAGTATTATATTCATTAGATTCAATTATTTTGTGCATGCAGTTGTACTTCATTTATTATAATTGCTACATAGTATTCTCTTTGAAAATATACCATTTATCTTTTCATTCTATTGTTGGATATTTGAATACATTCCAATATTGGATATTAATAATAGTATTGTTTTGCATACATCTGTTCACATCTTGTAGTGAGTGAACAGATGTATGCATTTCTATTGCATATATGTCTAGGAGATGAATTTTTGGAACATGTTCACCTTTAGAAGATACTGCATTTTTCACAATAGCTGTACTAATTTATACTCCCATTAATAGTGGATGAAAATGAGCTCTTGTTGCTTCACATTTCTGCCAACATTTTTTTTGAGGGGATCCTTTTCATTATAGTTCTTCTTGCTGATATATCACAATTTTATGTGCCTATTAAATAATAAAACTGATTTTTTAATAAATTTATTGGCTACTTAAATACTATTGTGAAAAATCAGTTTATGTGTTTTGTTCAGTTTTCTAAAACATTGCATTCTCCTTACTGATTAATAGAAATTATTTATAATATTTTTTGATTCTACTCCTTAGCTGGATATTTGTATTATATATCTCTGCCCACTGTATTGTATGTTTACAATTTTAATGGTGATTTTTAACTACAAGTCTCAAATCTAATACAATGCTCATGCACACTCACAGAGATGTAAACATCTACGTATTTACTTTATTGTTAGTGTTTCCTTTTTCCCTGCTTTTAAAAAGAAAACATATTTTCCTACTCTGAGGGCCTGAAAATGTTCCTCTATGTTTTTTTCTAAAACTCTTATTTTGGTATTAGGCCTTAGATGTCAAAATTATTAATCTATGAAATACTAGTCTTTATAAGTGGGGCCATGAAGCCTCCTACGAAAAAAAAATTTACATTTAAATCTATAATATATCTGGTATTGATTTTTGCATAGTCTGTGAAGTAGAAGTCAAGGTTCATTTTTTCTCCTATTGATTCACTATTTTTAAAAATGGCTCTTCCTTCAAGTTTGAACTGATCTTCCATATGTAAATATTTGCCATTGATCCGTTCATCTATCCCCATGCCAATTCATACAGTTTTATTCTAATTAAGGCAGCATCGTACTGATATTTGTAGTTTAAGTTCTCCAGAGTAGTGCTGCTTCAAAATTGCCTTATCTACTACTGGTCCTTGGTCTTTGCATGTAACTCAGTTTATAATCTTCCACATATATGCACAAATATTTGTTGAGATTGTAATAAATGTGATGATTTATTTGGAGAAAATTGCTATATTTTTTAATTCATTAACAAAACATATACCTCCAATTATTTAGAGATATGTGTATCACCAATTTACTTGGAAATCTTAATTCTCTTTCTCCTTAACATGTATTGACATATTCATCTCTCTGTACACACACACACACACACACACACACATACACAATACTTGATGATTTATTATTATGAATATATATGAATATTCTTGGTTAACAAGATTCGCACATCTTTTATTAAACTTATTCCTAAGCATTTGATGTTTCTGAGATAATCATAAGTAAGAACTTTTCATAATTTTTTTTTGTACCAGGGATTGAACCCAGGGCTGCTTAGCAATGAGGCACCTCCCTAGCCCTTCTTATATTTTATTTAGAGAAAGAGTCTCACTGAGTTGCTTACGGCCTTACTAAGTTGTTGACTCTGGTTTTAAACTCATGGTCCTTCAGCCTCAGCCTCCCAAGCTGCTGGGATTACAGGCATGCTCCACTGAGCCCAGACATAAATTTTATTTTCTATATGTTATTATTGATATACGAACATAAATTAATACATTAAATTGAGCTATGCAGAATACTCAATGTCATTTTTGGATCTATGAAAATGTTAATTTTGTATTATTAAACATAATGCATTCTCTTTGTATGTAGTGATTTGGATATATTTACATATAAATTTTTAACAGTTGGTCTGTTGATACTTTTGGATTTTGTTCTCATTATCATGTCCAGAAATAATGACAATTTTATTTTTTTAATTTTTATTGCTTTTATCATTTTCTTGTCTTGTTGCATTGGCTAGGATATTAAAGTTAATTTTAGGAGTCACTGTAATTACTATTACAGTCAATAAAATTTGGCCATGTGCATAAAAAGAAGTGGAGTCAACCAACTGATTAAATAAAAGTAGCATCTGCAGCTTCTGCTTTTTATATAATCAATTTTTATAAAATCAATAAGTATTATATATTTTTGAAAAGAAAAATTCTAGGAAATGACTACACAGTCATTATAAGATCTTTATATTCTCTTTATATGACTTTGTATAATATATATGCATACTTAACAGTATCTCCTTTTACATTTATACTTGCTCTGTGATGGTGTTTGTTTTAGCAACTCAATCATACTAACTCTTTGTGGAAAGAAAGTATGTCTTTTTTATTCTATATATGTCTAACTGCATAAAAATGCAGACCCTTGTGTGTCTACATATATATATATATATATATATATACATATACATAGGTGTATATGTATACATATATTTATATGTATATAAAATGTTTAATTATCCTCTACCATTTTCAATTTCTGAAGAGTTCTTTTTTACTTGGATATGAAAAAAGCAATGTATTATGTAAGTACTATTAGTACTTTTAAAAGCACTTCACTAATGTGGAACAGTTGATTTCAAACAATTTTAATGTAATCTTGTTCTTAAAGCTTTCAGGAAATTTTATTATATAAGCATGTGATACACATATAATATGATTTTAAATAATGACATCTATATAACCATAACTTTACTACCCATTGGTGGGACCTGCTTGACACAGTAATATAATAAGATATTTAGTGCACCTCCTGTGTCCTAGGCATTAGGCAAACTACTGTGGAGTCAAGAGATTTGAGGAGATCACAATCTATTGATTTAAGGATTTCAATGTCCTGGTTGGGAAGAGAAACTGGAATTCCCATTTGGCAGCAGAGGGAGAGTCCCATGAGCTAAAATTTCCTTTGCAGAGATTTTTATCCAGATGGTTTCATCCTAACTTTATGACTCACTGCACTGGAAAGAAAACAACATATGGCCTAACACATATGGATTATTGCAAGAGCTTTCTTGTTTATGACTGTACCCTGGAGCTTCAGCCTATAATCCCCTTTACACAAAGTTCTCATATCAGATTAACTTTTTCTAAAAATGAAATGTATGACTTCTCTATTCAAGCTTCCAGGTTTCCTTCACCCTATCTCTGCCAATATAATACCCCATCTCTCTTTCTTCTTAATAAAATATAAATTCTTCAATCTTGTTACCATATACTAACCCAATTACTCCTGGGATGTACACTCTCAGTCCCTCCACATGGTCTCTGAATGTGGACATGTTCATGATAAACCTGAAACTTTTGATCATTACTCCCTCATGTTGGAATAAATTTGCCCTATGTTTTCTACATATTCCAGTGATTTCTTAGTCTTTTCCCATCATGAACCTTATTAACAAATTGAGAAAAGCCAAGTCCTGCCTCTAAAGCTTAACTATGCTATGCTATGGTTGATTAGAAATCTTTATATGGTTTAATCTACATTAACCTTCAATATTCAACTACCCAACTCTCATATTATTTTATTTTCTCTGGTGCTGGGAATTGAGTTCAGGGGCACTTTATAACTGAACTACCTCCGTGGTTGTTCTTATTTTTACTTTGAGACAGGTTCTTCCCAAGTTGCTGAGTGTTTCACTAAATTCCTAAAATTGGCCTCAAACTTGCAATTCTCCTGTTTCGGTTTTCCAAGTCCCTGGGATGACAGTCTTGCACCACCAGCCCCAGCTCGACTCCCATATCATCTCCATGATAACTTCTTCAACTACAAGCTGATTACTTTCTTTTCTAAAGTTTTACAATAATATGTCTCCTTGATCATAGTCCATATGTCCCGTAAGATCCTAAAAGGTTACTCTTTTGTAAATTTTATTGTTTTCTTAATATTTAACACAAAACACTTTTTTAAATAAATAGTGTCCAAATTCCCCAGAAATTTCTGTAGTGTTTGCTAAATTCTAATGTCTTCTAGTATAAACTGTAATATTTTAAAATACCCATTGTCTTGCGATGACTCTGATTAATTATTTTTGGAAGATGTCCATGAGTTTCACTGTTTTTGTTTGTTCTTATGCTTCACAGAAAATCCTTAACTGTATCCATGATTGTTAGCTGCTATTTTATATGCTGACAATAAATATCCTTCAATATTAGCCTTTGTTTACATTAATAAAAAGTCATATGCAAACTGTTATATATTTTTAAAACTAACACTTTTTAACAACAGGCACCATAATAGTTTTATCTATATATGCTTAGATAGTCATCATTATGAAATATTAATCATAAAATCCTTCTGATACAAGAGGCTTATCTTTATCAAATCTGTTTGTGTAGTTGTGATAGGTCAGTGGGTGTAATGAAGAGAAACTTAGAATCCTATGCTGAGAAAAATATAGGAACATAGTAAATACTAGTTGATTAATTGATAAACTTTCTGAGTATTATGATTTCCAAGTAATTTTTTAAAAATCCTTACCGTGAAATAGAAGGGAGATTATTTTGAGCTAAGAAATATTTCCTGCCTCACTGTTTTTTATTTTAGAAATGAAAGAGATGTAAAAAAAAATCCTTTATTTTGTGAAACTTTGTGGAACCACCTGTTCTAGTAGAATCATGCCATATATTTAAGGCAATCATAGATATAAATGTTTATGCAAAGTGGTTAAATGAGAACTAGTTCTATCCCTGAATGTACTAGGTGACTTTCTTTCTCCTTTGTTTAATTTCAGTAGGCCATAATTAATATGTTTTCCTAAAAGACAAAAATCAAACAGCCTAAATATTTACTATAATAAAAGTCTTTGCTAATATCTCTGTGGTGACATTAGAAATCCTTACTTAATCATATTGGCTGAGCCAACTGATGGTGCTACAGAACTACATAACAAGACAATGTTTGTTTCTTTTGTTGCTATTGTTGTTCTGCGTTGATTTTTTCTTATTTTTGTTTTATTTTTTTTTACTTTTCTTTCCCATTTTCATTCACTAAACAATAGTGTAAGGACATTTGCACAGGTATTATAAGTAAGCTAGACATGATATACTGCTGTTTTATATAAGGGACTTGAATATCTACAGAGTTTGATATCTCTGGGGGGTCCTCAAGGCCAACCCTAGAATACTTTTCTTGCTATTAATGTGTACTTTTACCTAAGAAGTAAAAGTTTCTGTTTATCCAAATATTCACAGTCTTCAGCTCACAGGCATATTTAAGCTCATCCTATTTAAAATTATTTCTTTGCTACTATCTTAAGAAAAAAAGTAGGTTTTTCTAAGCAGAACTATCTTTTCTACCTTCTCTCTCCTCAACCTCTATACTTTCCTTCTTTATGTCTGGTGGTGATCCTACATAATAGTTCAAATTCATAAAGCCATGCAAATTAACTCCAAGCAACCTTTTCCCAATACTTTTGTCACCCATCACTAACAGGTACACCTATATGAAATTCAGTGGAAGGCAGGGATTTATGTTAATGCTAAACTTGTAACATGCAAAACTGTTGGTCTTGTCAGGCAAGAATAGAAAAAGACATCTCACTAAAACTGGGGGATTTAGATTCCCTGTCCCTAGTGAATAGAACATTGTGATACCTGTTGAGTGTCTCAGCTTTTGCAAAAGAAGCTTGTCCTTCTTCTATACAAGTGGTGGGTGGGGTGGGGAGAGTGTTCATTTTTTTATGTTTCTTTAGTTTCATCGTCATCTATTTTAGAGCTGACCTCCAACCCAAATCGAAGAGCATTGTTGAACAAGACTTTTTTTTTAAATTGCTTTACTTTTGTTATATTTTACTAGATAACTTAAATTATACCCAGAACTCTTGGGTATGGGTGGAATATTTCCTTATATAACTCAGTCATGAAACTCTGCCCAATGTTAGAGTTCCATGCGGAAAGAATATCAGTGCTCTCATTAATATTTTGTATGAATCCACAGTTCCATAAAAAGTTGACTCCTTAATACCTTTGTATTTTCTCAGATCTGCTCCTTTGCTCTTGCATATTTCACCTAACTCTCTCCCCTCCTACTTACCATGTAAGACTTACCTCAAATCTCTGATTATACTAGAAGATTCTTCTCATCTTGTTTGTTCAATGAAATTTTAGTTTTATTAACTCCTACAATGCTTACACTCAAAAGAACATAACTAGAAATTATATACAGTCTGGTACTAATCTTATTTTTCTTTTTGCTTACTTTGCTTTGCTATTCCCATTTCCCCTCTTTGAACATGAGATCTATAATTTATATTTCTTTACATTCTCCATAATATCAAACATAACAACTTTCCCATGAAGATTAATTAATATGTGTTGGATGATACACAGTTGATGGTAAATTAAATCAAAATCAGTTTGTAACTTCTGTATTAAAATTGACAAATATTTACATGGTTTTGTGCCTGAGAAACATTTCTGAAATTCTAATTGTAAGCAAATCCTCTGTTCTGATCCATTTTTCTGTCAAAACCCTGGGTGGTTCATTACCCACATGCTGTAGTGTAATAATAGTGTGTTCTATAACAAATAGTGGGATCCAGTTATGGAAATTATACTGGCAAAGATTCGTGGCTATGCAAATATATGTTCACAAAACACATTAAAGTTTCAACAATGATTTAGTTAGAATCTTATAACTGGCTAAAAACAATTTTCATTCCCACTCCAAAATTAGCCTTTAAATAACAACTTTGGAATTATCTATTATCAAAATAGTAATAAGGCCCAGTGCACACCTGTAACCTAAGCAGCTCAGGAGGCTGAGGCAGGAGAATCATGAGTTCAAAGCTAGCCTCAACAAAAGTGAGATGTTAAGCAACTCAGTGAGACCCTGTTTTTAAATAAAATACAAAATAGGGCTTGG
This sequence comes from Ictidomys tridecemlineatus, assembly GCF_052094955.1. Classification (NCBI taxonomy): domain Eukaryota; kingdom Metazoa; phylum Chordata; class Mammalia; order Rodentia; family Sciuridae; genus Ictidomys; species Ictidomys tridecemlineatus. Next base: position 156,420,214 of record NC_135479.1, on the reverse strand, counting down.
GATGAGGTTCAGTGGTCAAGTGCCCCTGAGTTCAATCCCTAGTACCCCCGGCCAGTGTTAATAAATTAGTGATACAAAATTCTTGAGATCCAAGAATAAATCATCCAGTTACCAGATTTTGTAAATTTGGCATCATCAGGGTTTGATTGAAGCCTCTCAGCTCAATGAAAATGAAACAATGGGCTCAAAATGTGGAAATTTGAAAAGACAAAATTTTATGGAGATATAGTTCATGGTCTCAGACACATACCATACTTGATAATTTAAGCGTGCTATCATGTCACTAATTTTTCTAGAAAAAGTTTGCTAATTTCATAGTTGCTCTCACATTAGAAAACACAAGCTTTGATATTTAAAGAGATTACAACCATGAAGTTAAAGTTCATTGTTAAAATGTAATATTTTTCCTGAATATGATCAGAAAAAAATGTTGAAATAAAAAATAATATCAGAAGAGTAAAATTAAAACATGGATTGGTTCACTAGGCCAGCATACTTCCACCTTGGAAGTGTGTATAATTGTGAGTTAAAAGGCATCTTGACATCATGGGATTAGATCATGTAGAGTTGGAAGAGGAAATTGACAATAATAGTGAAGCTGCAACCAATGATAAGATGACAACTGTGCAGGATGGACAAGTTTTCATCCGTTCAGAAGCCACTATTTTCATTAAATCTTTAATTTATCCAGATTAAAGATCTGGATAAATAACATACATAGCCTCCTTGGATATATATATATACAGATTTTGAACATTTTAACTACTCCAGGCCAATATCAACCTTAAGCATTTCAAAAATAAGCATGGTAGGAGTTTAAAAAAAACTACAAGATTAATATATACAATTATGATATGTGTCCAAGACCATTGAACTACATTCCCATAAAATTTATCATATCAAACTTCCACATTCTGAGACAGCTGAATCAATATCTATAATGAAGTGCTCTTTCTATGTTACAATTGTCAGAAAACTAAAGCATGATACTTGTTTTAGAAATACATAACTACTTAGTTGTAACATTTGCAAAGATGGAAAGCATTCTTCAAAGCATACATCTGGGACCAATATTCTAAAACTACTTTGTCTAAACTGACTAGTCATTATGTTTCTGACGTTCACTGTCATTTAAGGTAGTGTCCCTATTTTTATTAGCAGTAGAATTAACTTGCTAAAAGAAATACAACTAAGTCAACCTTGATTTTATTGGTAGAAATAGTAAGTATCTAATTACATGTAAATATCTTTTAAAAGACCAATATTACATGTTACAATAATGTCACTTTAAACTAAAACAATATTTTTAACACGATTAGTTATTCTTCATCAATTTTAGTCTCTTTATTTCAGAAATGATTTTCCAGAAAGGCTACAAATTTTGTTTTAGGGCTTACAAAATATTCAAAATTACATTAGGGCACTCAGCAGGACCACTTCATCCTGAGCAGCATGTATTTTGGGAGAAGGAACATGTTAGGCTCATTTCAGGTTTCTGCATAATGAGGCTTTGCCTGGTCCATAGACATGTTTATGTGAGGTGACAAGCTCAAAATAACCCATCACCGATTCTTCAATAACCTGCCATTTGGAATAGGTCCACACTCTACCCAGAAAATGGCTATTCCTATCTAGACTGGCATATATCTCACCACAGACATGGTGGCCTGTAACAGGATAAGAAGATCAAAATGCTGCCGCAATAGTCATCAGTGGAGCATATAATGAAAAAGCAGTGAGACTAATCCACAGTTACAAAAATAGAGTGATCACATAATTTAGGCCAAGTGAGCTCCTAAACATGTTGAGAATTGGGTTTCGTGGTTTTTGGATATGTATATTTTTAATGTTTATAGTCAACAGCATAAAATCAGAGTTGTGAAAGTGTTGCTTTCAAAATATACTGTAGAGTGTAATCGTTAAGAGCTTAGATTCTGCAGTCAAAGAGAATTCAGCTTGAGCCCTAGTGGTGGCTTTCAATATCCAAGAGTCTGGGAAAATGACTTAAACTTGATGAATCTTCATTTTTTTTTTCTTGATAAATTAAGGATAGTAATGACACCAACTGCAGAGAGTTTAAAGGCCAAAGTGAAATAAATAGTGTAAAGTGCTCAGCAAAACGTTTGGAAAAACAGTAAAAGTTACATAAATGCTACATATTTTTTAACATCATCTGTTTTAGTCAGCTGTCCACCTTTGTAACCAGAAAATGAAAAGAAAAACCAGAGGAGGAAACGTTGACTTCATGCTCAAGGTTCAGAAGCCTCAGTCTATAAATGTCCAACTCCATTGTTCTGGGTCAGAGTGAGACGAAACATCATGGTGGAGGAGTGTGGAAGGGAATGGGTGTGTCTTGAAGCAGCCCAGGACATGACAGTCAAGAATCAGAGACAAAATATAAACCACAAAGACATGCCTCTAGTGACCTACCTCGTCCACCATCCCCCACTTGCCTACAGTTACTTCCCAGTTTATCTATATCAGTGGATTAATACATTTATTATATTAAACTTCTCATACCCAGTCATTTCACATTTTCTCACATACAGGCTTTGGGGCAACAGTTCATATCTAAACCATATATCATCCAAGAAAAGAAATTCAATTAACACAGTGATAAAACCAACATGATGATATTTATTCACTAAATCAAGTCTTTTAAACTCACTAGTAGTTCACCTTTGCCTATTAAAATTGAATTGAGCAAACTATAGGTTAATTTGGGTCATTTCTTACATAGATGAATGTTTACCATGTCCATGAAATAAAATATATGATGATTTAAGCACAAATACTTCCAAGAAAACCACACTAACTTCATTGTGAGGATTCACCCCAAAGATTAACTTGTATTATGGCTCATTGTTGAATAATTTAATAATGGTGATATTGTTGTTTATATGAGGAGAAAAAAATATATATGCATTTCCATTCAAATGTAATATCAAAATTATACCAAATGTTTCTTTGAGATTTAGACTTAGTGCTCAAAACATATGCATTGTTCCTCGGTATTTTTTCAAACTTCTATGTAACTACACACAGTTACATAGAATGATAAATAATGTCATATGTTAATAAAGAAAATCAATTAGTAAAAATTAAGCAATAAAGTTTGAATAAAGCAATGCTATATGTATTTGGTGGCTAGGATAAAAAACTGTGATTATGAGACTTCAAAAATTAGGTAATTGTCAGAGATGTAAATTATTATAATAAGGCTTATCTCATAATATAGTTTTTAATAATGTTCCATAAAAATACCACCGATTGCAACTTATTAATTTCTAGTAGACATCTTTGGTAGAATACGGTAAAAATAACTACAATTTATCCTGTACTCTGTTGGTAGTTTAGGAGTATGCATTAAAGTAGGATATATTTGAAAGGCTAGATGTTAGAGTTGCTATGTTATAGGACAATGGGTTTTACTGAAAATGTTCTAAATGATAAAATTCCTAATCTTATTTAGCTAGCTTAGAATGTGGGAGAACTAATGAATTGGAGTTTGAATGGACTCTAGGGAAACATGAGCACAGGAGCATTTGGGAAGGAGGGGACAGCATGTCAAAGACACATCCAGGCTCTCACAGGGAGGTAGTTGCTGGTCCTGTGAGATCTGAGTTAAGAAGGTGGAGTTATGCCTTGGGTTTGTGGAGTGGGGAATCATAAAGAAAATGTATCTTTAAAAAATTATTTTCCAAGTGTTTCTCCAATATCTTTTTGTTTTGTAATAGCAATAATCAAGGGACTATGTGATCTTACTTTTTCCCTTACATTTTTAGATGAACACTGAGTAAAAGCATACACTCCCCTTTCCATACTTATTTTCAACTCTGACTTTGGGGCATATGTGTACTTGATTTAATGACGATCAAAGTACCCTAGCCAAAAGTTACACCTTTATTTAGCATCCAGAATATAATAATAGATTAATGAATATTTTTTTAAGAAAAGAACATACCTATAATTGGTACATGTGTGGCCTACTTTTATTTGTTTAGTTGTCAATTTGGTTAAGCTTTTCATAATACATATCCTCAAATTCTTGGTTCAAAGCAAAAACTAAAACCAAAAATAATTTACATTTAATCATATCTTTCCCCATCTCCTCCCTCTGTTTCTCTTGTTGTAGGTAATCATAGTCTAAATGCTGAGTTCTTCATTCCCTACATGTTGTTTTTATGTAGTATTGAATTGACATATACTACCAAAGTGTTTAAAGATTTTTATTGTCCTCCAACTATAAAAATGCTTTAACACCACAATAGTTTTTGACTCTTTATTCATTTAAAGATTCTATTGCTGACATTCATTCAGAATCATTGCTTGTTACTGTAGTTCATACATTTCGACCACTGAAAAATATTTTGTCATATGAACAGTCTTGGGTTATTTATTCACTCCTGAATTTTTTAATGCATTCTCCAAAAGTCATGAGTTGGAAGTTGATATTCATTGCAACAGTGTGGGGAAAAGAGTTGGAGCCCTCAAGAACGTATTAACTTCTTCATCATAGGAGTGGTTTAGTTGTCTTGAGAGGAGGTTTATTACAGAAGGGAATCCAGGGTCTGCTCACTCTCTCGCTCAAGCATGCCCTCTTGCCATTTCACCACGGGATGAGGCATCATGAAGACCCTCAGATGCTGTCCTTCAACCTTGAACTTTTTATCCTCCTGAACCTTGAGAGTTAAATATATTTTCTTTATAAATTATCCGTTCTCAGATATTCTCTTATAGCAACACGGGAACAAAGATATCCACTCTTTTGTGAATAAGAATGGGTAGTTACTAAGATTTTAATATTTCAGAAGTATTACCACAAGCACTGTTGATTGAAGTACAACTGTGCTTTTGTTTTATGTAGACTTAGTGTTTTCTTGAACAATCAGCTTAATCTGTAAATAAAACAACAGAAATGTAGACTTGTTTCTTTTAAATATGTAGTCACTAGGAAGATGAAGGTACCTATCAGTGCTTACGTGATCTGGCCCCCACTCGTCTCTGAATTTCTCTTTATATCATTTTTCTCTATTTCTCATTATATCTAGAAATAACGGTTTTCCTTCAAACCCTGGAACATGTTAACTATCCTGTTATTTGGTGTCTGAAAAATTCTCATTAATTTAAGGAACATCTAAATTTGGTAAATTTTTGGAATTATTAATAAATGGGAAGTCACAGATAGTAAAAAAAATCATGTCAAGGATAGCTTTTAGATTAATGAGAAGTTGGTTGAACTATGAATTGCTAAAAAGAAAGACTCTTGGTTCATCGAAGTAAAATTTATTCAAATAATATCTGTGATATTTCTTGTGCTTATTTCTGAGAGTGACTACTCTAGAGATGAGCTTTATAAAAAGGCAATCTAACAGGACAAGAACTGAAGGAACATTTTGTGTATTTGCCCAACATGTAATGGCTTAAAACAACATTTATTTCTTACTTCAATTTTCTATAGGTCAGGAATCTGGGAATGACTTAACAGGGTCCTCTGCTTCAGGGTCTGTCCTGAGGCTGCAGTCAAGGTGGTTGCTGAACCGCATTCTCATCTTAAGGCTCAATCAGATGGACTCAGGGATGCTTCAAAGCTCAGTCATGCAGTGCTGGCCAGGATTCACTTTCTCAAGGACTGTTGGACAGAGGGCCTCCATTCTGTTCTGGCTGTTGGCCAGATGTCACCGTCAATTCCTTTCCTACTGAAGCCCTAATTGGAGAGCTCAAACAGGGAAGTTTGTTTCATCAGGTAAAAAAATAAGAAATGCCAAAGCTAAAGAGATTGTGAAATGGAAATTACATTTTCATGCCTCAATTTCAGAAGTAGCATCCCACAACATTTAATTTAGAAGAAAGTCGCTAGGTACAACCCACGCAAAAGACAAAAGGGCATAAATATCAGGGGAAAGAGATGATTATGTGCCGTTTCATACGCTTCCCATCACATTCACTGATCAAAGGGCCAATAATTTTCTTAGGAAGCATATGAAATTTCCAAATGTCATTTACTAGATAGAGTTCCTCTGAAGAACTTCTTGAATGTTTTAAAAAGATAAATGAAAGAGTAGAAAGTCACCACTGTGATTTGTTATTGTTGTGTCTTTGTCTACTTTCAGTATCAGGGTCTCAAAGTGACTTTTTTTTTTTTAACAATAAACTCATATTGATGACCCAATCTGCACAAATAACCATTTCTTGACATTGTCAGCTGAGCTAATATGATGTCAATTGTTGAATGAAAAGTGAAAGCTGGAAAAGTTCTACTAAAGAGAATTTTAGTTATCTAAATCTGCACATGCTTTATTGCGTTTTATTCAGTATTGATCCAGGAGTTCCATTGATTACAGCCACCCTTTATTGCTAAGGTGATAATGTGCTGTCTTTGCCACAAATTGCATACAATCCTGTAAAGATTACTTGTCTGAAAAAAAAAATAAAGTAGCTTCTGAGTTGAGAACCGGCAAAATACACTGTGAGGAAACTAATTTATCATAGTCCTGTATACTAGGAGACTGGTCATCTTATACCAAGCAATCTTTAATTATACAAGAAATCCATACATTCCATCTTCTGTGAATTTTTATTAGAGATTTTCTAATATATTAAAGATTAGACATCCTAGAAACAGCACAATTTAACTCATAATAAGCTACAAACTGTATGCTGCATTATTCTAAAAAGATGAAGAAAAGGATTTAAGTTAGAAATGTGTATGATGCATGGTGTAAATCTTGTATCCCTTTCTGTGGGATAGAACTGTAAAGTCATTGGCATTCAACATGAAAGTGACATGATCCCAATATTACTCACACCCTCATTCCTTTGGGACCAGTCACCTCCCCTGGAGCTGTCAGTTGCCTTAATCTCTGAGTTACATTTCAGACTAATGTTTGCAGGGTCCTCTTGCTCCCTGTACTTAAGCAAACTGCCTTCAAACAGTGGTGAAAAGCTTGGCATCTTTTTTTTTCTCCTTATCACAGAGTAACTGCTAACCTCCTATGTTATAAAGAAATTCTTTGCCAAAGTTTATGAATAATCTACATTTTATTAAATTCTGTAAATATTGCCCTTCTCAAGCCCTGAATCCCTATAACCTTTTACTCTGTCTAGCAGCCCTTGACTCCCTCTTCTGCCTTAGGCTTATTTCTCCAGGCCTTGGGTTTCCAACTTTTTCTGGCTTTTTAAATTTTGGGAGGTCTTGAAATGAGGCTTCAGTTCTTTGCTCTTCTTTGACTAGACTTTGTATCTTTAACATTGCCATCATTATGCTGCGTATTTGTGCTTCCTCAAATAAAAGAAAAATGGCACTGAGTTACATTATATCTTAGGATAAATGAACATTTCTTTAAACTTTGTTTCTCCTGTCAAATTTAACATGTTTTTTTTTCAGCAAAGTATAGAAGTTTTTTATGATTTTATTCTGTGACTTTTTTTCTAAATTAAACTTATATGCAGTTGTCATATGTGATGTTTAAAGTACACATTATACATTATGGACTAGTTAAATCTAGCTAATTAACATGTCCATTAGCTCATAAAATTATCATTTTTGTGATGAGAAAATAGCATCTCTCTTAGCAGTTTTCAAGACTATAGTATAAAGTAATTTTGAGCAAAATACCAAAGCATCATACAATTTGATTTCAAAATATACTGCAAAGTAGTAGGAACCAAAGAAACATCGTATTTGCATAAAATAGACCAAAAGCACAAAATGAGATTCTAGAAATAAATCTACATGTTTATAGGCAAATGATTATCACAAAAGTGCTCAGAACACACAATGGAGAAAGGAAAGTTTTTTTTTTCAGTAAGTGATGTTGAGTAAACAGAATATCCACATGCAGAAAAATGAAATCAGAACTTTATTCAGTGCCTCTTATCAATTCAAATGGTTTAAAGATTTACACATAAACCAAGCATGGTGACTCGCTCCTGTAGTCTCAGTCATTTGGAAAACTGAGGCAGGTAGATTGCAAATTTGAGGCCAGCCAAGAAAATTAGTGAGCTCCTAAGCAACCTAGGGAGAACCGGTCTTAAATAAATAAATAAATACATACATACATACATAAATACATAAATAAATAAAACAAAACATGGAAGATGTTGAGGCTGGGGTCCTGGCTCAGTGGTAAAACACTTGCCTGGCATGTGTAAGGTACAGGGTTTGATTTTCAGCACTACATATAAATAAATAAAGATCCATTGACAAATAATTAAAAAAAAAAAAAAGAAATGGAAGATGTAGCTGAGTTGTAAAGCACCGCTGGGTTAAAAAGACAAAACAACACCTCCATGCAAGCGTGCCCCTGCCAATGATTTTTCTGGATATCTGAAACTCTTGAGTTGAGACACAGAAATTATTTGATCATTCTAATTCTAAGTTTTCTTACCTGAAAATGAGTATGGTAACAAGACTTATCTCACAGTGTTTTTATAAAGGTTAAGTGGTATTAATCATTCCATGCAGTTTGCACAGTAATAGGCATGTACAAAGCTTGTTGATCACAAAATGTGATCATTTAATACACTGAATATCCCTTATTTGAAGTAACTGGGACCAGACATGTTTTGGATTTCAGAATTTTTTGAATTTTGGAATATCTTGAAAATGGAACCCAAGCCTAAACAGGAATTCATTTTTATTTAATATTCACCTTTACACGTAGAGTGAAGGCAATTTTATACAATATTTTTTTACATATACAATATTTTAGATAATTTTATGTATGAAAGTTTCATGGTATGGAAATTTCCACTTGTGGCACTGAAAATATTTTAGATTTTAGAGTATTTCAGATTTCAGATTTTTAGATAAAAGGATTCTCAACCTACATTTAAATATATACTTCTTTCAAAATATATACCATTATTGAAATATTTAATAAATCAATGAAATATATACAGAGATGAAGAATTATTCTATATGTGTAATAAGAATTGTGATACATTCTGCTGTCATGTATTTAAAAAATAAAACAAATTTAAAAAATAAAAATAAGAGAAATGAAATATTATTTGTTTAAGAAAGTATATCTAAATGCGCAAGATTAGCCAGCCAAATTCTGAAAATGAATCATGGTAGGAATTTAACTCTATGTACGTATTTTATAGTTTAGTATAAACATTTCATAAATGTTTATTTGTGCAATAGGAAATAATTTCTAAATAAGATAATTAGTTGAGAATATTACAAAGGCAAGCTATTTATTGACTGAAGTATAAAAAAATAAAATTTCTTCCATAAAAATCAGAAACAAATCTTAGGACAAATGATTCCACAAGCAGGAAATAACTGCCACTGATACTTTAGATACTTTATCAGTAGCATATGACTATGACTCTTTTATAGCAGCATCATCAGTATTAAATATAGCAATTTGAAAACAAAAAATAAAAATCATCCTTTAGAAGATGATTTTTATTTTTTTAGTTAATAAATAACAGTGGAATGCATTACAATTCTTTTTACACATATAGAGCACAATTTTTCATATCTCTGGTTGTATACAAAGTATATTCACATTAATTCGTGTCTTCATACATGTACTTTGGATAATAATGTCCATCACATTCCACCATTATTAATAACTCCATGCCTGCTCCCTTCCCTTCCCACCCCTCTGCCCTATCCAGAGTTTCTCTGTTTCTCCCATGCTCCCCCTCCCTACCCCACTATGAATCAGCCTCCTTATATCAGAGAAAACATTCAGCACTTGGCTTTTTAGGACTGGCTAACTTCACTTAGCATTATCTTCTCTAACTCCATCCATTTACCTGAAAATGCCATGATTTTATTCTTTTATTGCTGAGTAATATTCCATTGTGAATATGTGCCACATTTTTAAAGGTGCATTGTTGATAGCTAGATTAAGAATATATTGTTCCCTGACTGAATAAGTTCTTATCAGTAGAGATGTCTGAAAAAGGTTGAATGGCTTAGAGACAAAAACATACAGTATTTTGCCATAGTATAATAAATGCGTGATGACAGAATTGGATTTTCTAACATAGTAGAGAAGTTAGCTGCATCTTGTAAAGTAATACAATACTGACACTGGTGCTTTCAGTAAGTTTTGTTTACTTTGAGAAGTTTAGGAGCTCACTAGAGAGAGCCTAACTCTGAACTACATAGAAAAATATTTTGAGAAGTTCAGGAATAGGAAGTATTATAGACAGAATTTAAAATAAGACTGTCATGTACTTGTTGTAGAAAAGCAACTAATATTTTTACTATTCTGCACAATAAAGGCTTTCTGAGCAAAAATTACTGGCAAATAGGAGGAAGGTGTGCTTGAATAATAAACATGTCTTGGAAGTTGAGGACCTCCAGAGTGATTTACAGTCCTATCTTCCCTGGAGCCATTTATTTACATTCCAAATGGTTGTTAACACCTAGGGATGTTTTCCTCTTCCCCTGGAGGATCTCTGTTTATGTTAGAAAGCTAATGTTCTATCTTCTCCCTGGAGAGGAAGACGGACTGTTATGCAATAGTTTCTATATAAACTGCAAAATTTTTAATCCTGGGGTTTCCTCCTGTCTTAGAGATTGTGCCTTTATCCTCATCAGGTTACCTTGAGGAAAAGAAACGTGAATAGAAAACTTGTGTGGTTACTGCTGTAAATATCTGGTGCAGAAGCCTTGTATTTGATTCTAAGTTAAAATAATATTACAAACTTATCATGTGCTTGTGTCATTTGTAGATACCAAAAAGTACTCATAGTTAAAATGAAGAGTTCCATTTTCTTTTATACTATTAATAAATGTTTCATCTTACTATTGTATTCTTATGTTTACAGAGAGGGTGCAAATAGTACCAGTTATGTGTACAGGACAATGGGTCTTTAGGGACTTCAGAGCTTGGGAAGGGGAAATTGCCAACAAATGCAGAGGCAAAATGAGACCCTATATGTAAACAAAAACAGTAACAATCCTTTTGGGGCTCTGAGCTATAACTTACTAAAATTTAATCAGCTGGATTTGCAAAGTCCCCGGAGGTATTATTGCCAAACAGAGTTTAAAGTCTACAGAGATGAGAGGAGAGACATAGGGCAAATTTATTTTAATGTTTCTATAATACAAAATTTACTCACTTTTAAGGACTGACCTTTATTCTGAGATTTGTTACCTACTCTTTGGAGTTCAAACATTCTTTTAAATAATAATGATAATGTCAAATTCTGTTTGATTTGTTGGTTCATGTCATGGTTGGTGATTAGTCCTTATTATTATTTTGAAGTTTTCTGATAATAGAACAGTCTTGGAACCACTCTTTAAATGATTGTATTTCTTATTAGGCTTGGTACCTATTGTTCTAGCAGCAACTGTTAGATGAAAGTGGATGCGTTAAGGTAAGGTGTGGTAGACTAAACCCAAGGTTTTGATAACTCAGAGAAGTGTGTTCATATCAACAAGTAAGTCATTGTTAAATTTGAAAGTAGAAAATGTGCCACTTTATTACTATCTGCATAAATATTAACTATGTTCTCAGAGATGAAAGACATGGAAAGTTTTAAATAAATATAACATCATGGTAAATCAAATTCCTTTCTCTGTGAGTTGCTTCTTAAAAGGTGTCTGCTTCTTATTGGAATTGAAAAACACACTTGAATGCATAGTTTTATAAAAGTTCTTAAGAAAATTGAGAGAGCCAGAGGATTCAGGAACTTATTAACCATTTTTAGGGCAAATGGACTTCATCTCTGTAGCAATGAGAAGTAATTGAAGAGTTTTAATTTGTGTGTTTGTGTGTGTGTGTGTGTGTGTGTGTGTGTGTGAGACAAAATCATGTACATGAATATTTTTTGCCTTTTTCTTGGTGCTGTGGTGCTGGGGATTGAACCCTGGGCCTTGTGCATGTGAGGCAAGCACTCTACCAACTGAGCTATCTTCCCAACTCCATATACATGAATCTTTATAAATGATCCCCTTGGGTTGCTGAGTACAAAAGAAATTGTTGGAAGGAGGCAAGAGAGGAATCCTGAAAGCTAGTAAGAAAATTATTACAATAAATGAGAGATACAAATGGCAGAAGAAGTAGAGTGAAGTCAGAGTTGTGATGAATAAAGATTAGTTAGTGGTTCAACTTGAATGTGTAGATGAGTTTCTTCTATATAACTATTTAGAGTGATAATCATTCTTAATATAGTAAGTATAAGTAGATAGAAATTATCCCAACAATTTGAATTATGTAGTCTAGAAATTGTTCTAATAACTCCTCATATTTGAGTCAGGTTATAATCGTAAGCAATATTGTGTGTGTGTGTGTGTGTGTGTGTGTGTGTGTAACTATATGCCCTTCCATTATTCATGTAATTTTATAAACAATGAAAATCAATAATTACTGTATAATGGCCAAATTAAAAATGAATAATATCCAAGCATCTTTTCACTTTTGGAAAGTAGGGAAACCAGATTCCTTTTTAATTTATGAAAACCAGAAAGAAAAAAGTATCAGGGGAAAAAATACTTTAAAGAACCTCATTAGTATCTATACAACCCCTAATTTCAGCCTGTCTTCTCTCCATTGTAATTAATCAACTCTAGTCAAACTCAATTAGCTAATAATGTTTTTGTATTTCTGTGTCACAATTTTGTTTGATTTAGGACCCTTAATGTTGGAAGAGAAGCAAATTAAGTTTGCACAAAACTCCAGTGCATGTGTTTTCTCTTTTCTCAGAATTTCTACTTCTATTCTTTGAACTGTCTCCAGTGATCTTATGCTTAGAGTTGCATTTATAAACTTCTCTAGGGAAAGTTTTTGATAGCATTGTTTTGAAGCAGGAAGCACATCAAGAAAGAGTTGCTCAGATGTTTGTGAAAAAAAATTGTAGATATGCCTACATATTTAGGGTGAAATATGCAAAAGCTGTACTTCTTCAGATGGACTGGGAGTTAGGTCAACTATATTTAGACTTTCACCTTATTCTACCTCTTTCATTCTGTTGAAACCTGAATTAAAGTGTTATTTGTCTAAAATATGTTTAAGGAAGTCAATTGACTCCCTACAGTGTTAAGGTAATATTCATCCTCTTAAAGATAAAGGCTATGTACACCTGATGTGCAAAGATGCTGGGTATTGACTTAACTTGCTCCCATCAGTCTAGCTGAACAACAATAAAAGAGATAACTATCCTTATTGAAATGCCAAAGACCAAACACATTTGAATTCTATTGTGTAGTAAGAATCAATAAGAAAAATTGAACCTAAATCGAGAATTAGGTAGGTTTGGGCTCCAGTCACTTTTGTCATCCAACAGTAGTGAGATGTTACACTAAGGTCATAAATTCCTTTTTACTTTATGGAAATGGAAGTTTTGTGGTTGTAAGTGACTGAGAACCAACAAAAACATCTTAGGCAATTGGAATAAAGTACTGATTGATATAATCAAAACTGCACCCAGGGCAAAGATGGAGTACAGGGATGCCTAGAATTAGGAACTTAAATACCTCTAGAATTTATTTACTCATTTCTTTCTTTCTTTTTTTTTTTTTTAAATCTCATTCCTCTTAGATAATTCTTTCTCTTCATGGATATTTTACTAGAAAGAACAGAATTTCTGTCTCTTGGATCTAATTGGAAACATTCCAGGGAAGAGCTTTGATTCAACTGGCTTACATCAATCATCTACATCCAAATCCAGGGAGATGAAATAGCATGATAGACCAGTGCCTGACTGAAGTGAGATGAGGGTGTGGCCCCCAGATAAAGGAGACACTAATCAAAGTAGGAGAAAGTGATGAGCAAAAAAATGTAGATGTCAAATATGCTAACAAAGTTGTGGTGAGAATTATAACTATATATGCCAAAATATAAAACCTAACCTAGATAGCACATACTAAGCAATTAATGTGTATAGATTTTATTTTTCTTTCAGTTTCTTCTTTAGAACTGTCAAAACAGCCAAAATCACTCTAACACATCTTAATTCTACGGTATCTCTTATCTTCGTGGTCAAACTGGATTTATTTCATCTCTTCAAGAATGCCTTTGATATCCAAGCTTGTTCAATAAAAAATTGGTTTCCAATGAAGAAGCCAGCATGAAGTTGTGGTAAATAAGCATACATTTTAGTGTCATATGCGGTTGGGTTCTAGCTTCACTTCTGCTACTTGCTAGCTCTCTATACTCAAACAGTTACTTTTTCCTTATTTACAAAATAAAGACAATGTAATGTTTATAAATCTATAGTAATTTCTTGGGAGCATTTGGAAACAAATAAGTAAATGATAGTTTCTATTAAGACAGTTCTAGAGGTCCTGAATATTCCAAAGGATTCTTCCCTGTCAACTTGTTCTGTTCAGAAGGGAGGAGAACCTAAAGAAGTCCCTAAAGGTCACCAGTAGATATTGAATAAACAGAAACTTGTAAGCGGCTCTTTTGTTAGCTTGTTTCTTTGTTTTGTTTTGTTGTGCTCTTAGGGATTGAACCCAGGGTTATCTACCACTGAGCTACACTCCCAGCCTTTTATTTGAGACAGGGACTCACTAAGGTACCCAGACAGGCCTTGACCTTGTATTCTCCTGCCCCGGCTCTCTGTGTCAATGGGATTGTATGTGTGTACCATCTCGCATGCCTCCTAAGCGTTCTTTTCTTTAAATATTTTCTATGTGGACATACTGATTTCTTTTTTTTTAAAGAAAAAGAAAGAAAGAAAGTCAAAAATAAAGTATAAATCAATGAGAGCAACAATGAAAAAGTTCATCAGCTGTGAACCTCAGGTTCAGTTTTTCCAGTTCAAACATTTTCTGACCTTGAAGCAGTCCTGATCTTCTTACATTCTTCTGCCCAAAGTTCTCATCTGTAAATCTGGAATTAGACACATTTCAGCATAATAGCTTTTTCTTGCAAAGAAGTAAATAAAAATGGTACTATAAAAAGTCATATTGTAATAGTGAACTATATAATTATCCTATGATATCAGGTTTTAAAAAAGAACATATAGAGCATTGAATGTTTTCACTAGTCATAGGTATCAAAGTAGAAATTAAATATTTTGGTCAATCAAGGAGTTCTGAGGTTTATTAATTTTAAAGAATAAACAAATTACTTTCAAAGTGAGGAAAACACTACCTGCCAACTCAGGTTAGCTCTTAACATGTAACCTCTTAACAAATACACTCAAGTTCCCTATATTGGCTCAGGAGATTAAAAGTACAAAAAAAAATCTACATGATTTGATTTTTTGGATGCTCACATGTTTGGGAAGAAGATTTCATAGAGACAGTACAAATCAGCAGCTGAGGCAGCCATGGAGGTGCGCAGATCTTTCATGAGAGAACTTGCTGGAATCAATAGCTGTAGCTATTCTCTCCCAGGACTAGGACTCTTTCTACCTAGTGATTGTGAATGATGAGGGTACTCCAGTTATTCCATAACTGTAGTCCAATATCTGAGCCACCTAATGGACAGGCTTTACCCTGGGCTTCTCATATGGCCACCCAAAGCTTTGTTAGCCTTTCAACATGGTCTGAAGCTCTTCTCACAGAACCTTCCTTTTTCTTTCTTTCCTTTCGCAAGTGTCAAACTTACACTGAAATCTGCTCCTACCTCTTTATTCTTTATGAGTGTTTCATCCAATTAATCTTTTACATAACTGATTTCATCTTGATCTGCTTCCCAGAAGAAAGTCACATGGATCATTTAAATAAAGCATTAAAATCAATATACTGATTAGGTTAGAGCTATATGGTATTACTAAAATCAAAAGGTCACACAGTTATTCTCAAAAATCCTAATGAAAACCACATGCTTACCTGACTAGTTTTGAATAAATTATTATTTGCAAGTTTCAATTAGTTTACCAAAAAAAAAAAATAGTGAAACGATCAGTGTTTTGTGTTGTCCTCCCTGTCTACAATACTAGTTTGGAATGGATTTTCTTTCTAGTGACTAGAATGTCCTACCTCTAGGACATTCTAGTCACTAGAAAGACAGTCTTGGGAGAAAGCTAAAATAAAGAAGTAATATTATCATGTTGATATTTATCAAGGTTGGAGATGAAAATTGAAGTGGAAATTTTTTGAAAATATAATTTTTAGAGATATCCTGTGGTGAATACTATGTGAATAAAATGATAAGAAATAGACACGTTAGACAAGCAAAGGATAATTAATGCATTTGGTTTATACCAGGCTACACAGAGAAGAAGGAAAAGTAGGCGTATTTTGCACTGCAGAGACTCTTAATGTCACATTAAAGAAATGAGATTTGGCAAAACAGCTATAAATAGTCGGGGGGGGGTGGGAGAAAAGATACAAAAAGTTTCTACCCAGGAAGGATAGAAAAATGGTGGCCCTTGAATGAAAATAAAAAGTTGGGTACAAGAATGAATTTTACAGGAAAATGTTATAGTATAGATACGAAGGAATAAACTTTTAGGACAAAAGTGGTAAATTTGAGAAAGCTACATAGTCTTCCTAAAAATACTTTTAAAGTTAGAACTTGTTTTTCAATATCCAATCCTAACTATTACAATTCTAATTCACTCTTTGACTATAGCCTCTGCCATCCAGAGTTTCCATGATTCCTGACATTTTTTTTGTACCTGCTATAAGCCCTCTCACTGGAGCACAAATTGATTTGTATAAATATCTACTTCTCCGAAGATTATGTTTTAACATTATCATTACTTCCCTTAAGGAATGTGGAATACCAGTGATCAAGCTATGAGATGTGTGCTTTGACATACCAAAAAAAAAAAAAAATCCTTGACTTCTCCACTAATATTAAACCCTAAGACACCCTGCTGACTTTGCTTGTACATAGGCTAACCCTGTATAATCTAAATGTATGTAACTGAAATTACTGAGCAGGAGATAAATTTGGATGTGTGGATTGGAATGTAGACTCAACAGTTACCATCCAAAAAAATAAAGGAAGGTCACTCATTCATTTACTGGAAAAATATTTACTGATATTTATTTTGAGTCAGGCATTTTTTCTAAGTGATGGTGACACAATGGTGATAAATACATAAAGTTCTGGCTGTGAATTTTATATTCAAAGATACAGACAACAAAACTTATTTATAAATAATTACTACATATTTTCATAAATATAAAATTTCATTCATAATTGTTAAATACAATGTATAGCAGGGAAAGAGAGGAGAGAAGAGTTGGAGACCAGGAACTTAAAAAAAATCAACTAGAAAGAATCATTAAAAAGGTAGAATTTTATAAAGGAGAAAAATTATCAAGGATGAAATGGATAAAATGAAGTTGTTATAGTGGATAGAATAAAGAACCATTCCCATTCTATATTTGACCGTGACCAGCAGCAGCCTTTCTACTCTGGAATATTTTTAAACTTCTTCTACCTGGGTTTTCACTCATGGTTTTAAGGGTTAATGACACGTTTTATTTTTACCTTGAATGTTGTTATTGTTGTTTTTCCTAAATTCTGATCTCTTCTTATTTGTGTTTGATTTTTAGGATATCAGTATCTCCACCTCTATAGCCCTAGCTCATGATGGATGTTCAGCTTTTCTAATTTATCTATTACTGTCATTTAAATATCAGTTGAGGTAAGGATGAACCTTTCACACTCTCAACGTAGAGTATCTCCAGAGATTACTAATAATTAATCAATTAGCTATTGTGCAAGCTTGTTATAAGCAATCCCCAATGCACTATAAAATATGAGTTGATAGAAAAAAATAATAGAACTCACACCAATGTTTACAATAATGCCTCAGAATAAGGCAAAAAAGAAAAGAGGCAAAATTATTGTTGTAGAACTAGGTTGACAAGCTGGTTCTTTAAATTTGTACTGAAGGAGTGGTAAACGAAGCTGTTTTCATATATTAAAGGAGCGGTAAACTAAGCTATTTTCATATATTGAAGAATATGGGTCATTGAAAGAGGAATTAACTGTTTCTTAAAAAATCAATAAATTATGGAATGATGAAAAAAATATTTTGTAGTGTCCTCTGAGGGCACATTAATGCTTTTCTAGAGACTGAATAATTGCTTTGCTCAATTATTTGAAGAAAAGCTTGTAATATCTTCTTTGAAAAGAAACCAAATTAAAACTGTGTCAAACTCCACAGCAGCCAGTCTCCAGGGACTCTTGAGAAAGAGTCATTCTGCATCCCCTCTCAAGTGTTCCATTTGCAGCAGACTAGTTGGTTACACCTGGGGATCTCTCTAAGGGAAAAGATGAGTCCTTATATATTTCCAAGGTTTTGGCTACTGGAATGCAAGGTGCATGTATGGATCACACAATTCTCTCTCTGATTATGTTTTCTTTTTCTTTATATATATATATATATATATATATATATATATATATATATATATATATATTGTGAGTCAATTGGAATATCAGAAAAAATGAGCACTTTTGTGAAATGGCTGTTTCCATATTTGTTTTTCCCATTCTTACCTCTAGAATCATGAGTGTAGGAGACAGAGATGAGGTACCCTGTTTTGGATTTCTAGCTTTGTTTTTGTTTTTAGCTAGGACTTATGAAAAAATAACAAAGTCATTTGGTGGACGTGAAGCCAATCTTATACATCTGTACAGTTTACATAATTACAGATTTAGAGCCACAAAAGAGCTGCTTACTTTCTATCTCTCCTTCAAGAAGAGTAAACTCCTATGAGATCAAGAGAACAGTTTCTGTTCTGAATTCCCACCCGCACCCCTGGCTGCTCATTTTTCAATTTTACTTGGATATAATTGGCTTATTGAAATCCTGTATATATATCCGAGGTGGGCAAATTTATGTTTAATCTATGTATAATTGAGAAATTATCTTAATTAATCTAATCTATTGTGAAATTATCACCAAAGTCAAGTTAATTAACATTTCTGTAACATGGCAACTTGTGTGTGTGTGTATGTGTGTGTGTGTGTGTAGTGAGAGCACTGAGGATGTGCTCTCTTAGTTTATTTCAAATACACAATGCAGTATTGCTAACTTCAGTAACCATGCTGTGCTTTAGGAACTGACTAGTCCTACATAACTGAGATGTTCACCCTTTGAATGCCATCTCCCTATCCCCTACTTATTCTCACAAGAATTGGTAACCATTTTTCTATGCTATGCTTTCAGGAATTCTCTTAGTTTAGATCCCATAAAAAGTGACATCATGCAGTAATAATTTCTTATTCAGAGTTTTATAGGGATACTAAGTTCTAACTTCAGAGCCTTATTTCTAGACTCAGAATGTTTTTAGGTTATTGTTGCACCCATTTGTAGGAGAGTCTTTCACTCTGAGTCTTTATCACTTATTTTCTATGGAAACTTTGGCAATCCTCTGATAATCTCTGCAGATGGATGGCTTTTTCAATGGTGGGAATGGCTACATGATGCTGTGTTTCCAAGTCTCTCCCTATTGTCTAAGTACCAACTGTTATAATGTGCTACTTTTAGTTTGCTCATCACTTATGATGATCACGAGTTTGGAAGTTTATTCTAAATTCAAACCACAGATATATATATATATATATATATATATATATATATATATATATATATATATATATATATATATATATACACACACACATACACACACACACATACATACACATACACACATGTATCTTAGAATTCCAGCTGAAAAGTTTATTCCCTCAGTAGGAAGTGCCTTGATTAAAACATTCCTGGTGGCAGAAGCTCAGGATGGGGTGGTGCCCTTAGTGATTTATCTGTGATATTGTGAGACACTGGTCTCTCGACTGCGGATTAAGAATTTGTAGCCTAAAGTGAGAAAAGGAAACTGAAAGCACAGCCAAGTTCAGATGCATGAACTGCCAATGCACCAACTAGCTGTGAGAGGCCTTACTAATGATAAAAACAAGCTGCAGGCGAGCCAAGAGGCAGTTGAGGACAGCAATCCTTTGTCTGCACCTGGGATTTCGGTTTTGAGGGAATGTGTTCTAAATGGTTGTGGTTATAAATTCATGAAGAGAATGAATTCAATGCATGTGAAGTGGAAGGAAAAAAGAATGGCAAGCTTGTTTGTTCCATTTCTGTGAACATGGACAGTGGCACCTGGATGGACTTCAGTAGGCTCTTGGGAACATCAGGGAATCCAGCTATGAGGAACTGGGAAAAACGGAAATTAGCAAATTCAAGGCAGGGTAACAGGTTAATTACGGAAAATCATTCAAATGTAAATGTTCTTCTGAAAGTCATTCAGTAGGGAATACTCTTTCAGTTGGGAGAATCAAAAAACCTAACTCTAGGAAAAAAATAATAAGAGAACTACCATAAAAATGTGTCAATTTAAAAAGAATTAAATGAATGAATACAATTCATAGAACACAAAGAGATTAAAACGAGAGTGTATAGCTGGGTTTCTTGGGACATAAATTAAAACAACCACAAGAACATCAACAATAACAACAAAAAGCATGAAGCTAGACTAATTTTTTCATCTATCAGGGACACTTGATTCTTACAGTTTTGCACATGGAAGGGTGAAATAAGTGACTCTGGGTGTTCTATATCCTCCCCCATTTCTCTGCAAACCCACTGTATCACTGTGTGAGTTAGCTCTTTGTTGCTGTGACTAATAGTCAACAAAACAAATGAGAGGAAGAAAAGTTTGTTTTGATTCATGGGTTCAGAGGTTTAGCCCAAAGCTCAGGGATGTTGAGGCAGAATATCATGGTGGAAGGATGTAGTGGAGATCTGCTTCACTCATAGCAGCTAGGAAGCACAGGAGGAGAACAGTGAAGGGGGTCACAGGGAAGATGAACCCTTCCAGAACACACCCCCAGTGATCCACCTCCTCTGGCCATTTATCAACTGCCACCCAGTTCTTTCAGGTTACAGCTCTCACAATCCAATTATTTCACCTCCACCCATTTCTGCATTAGCACTGGAATTAGTGTAAACACCTCATATTTAAACCACAACACCCACTTGCCCCAGCCTATATTTATTAACCAACATTACCTGCATGAGTTTATTGAGGACAAAAATAGTTCTATTGATTTAACAATTCTAAGAACTCAATCTGGTTGCACACAAGCATCATCTGAATTAGAAACAGAATTTCCTGAGTTATAGAAAAATCTTTATTTTTAATTAAATGTAAAGAGTCATTTAGAAACTACAATTGTAACTTGTGATATTTTTCCAGAATATTTGCAACAGAATTGTTTCATAACTTTTTATCAGTGTAGCATGGATATGAAAATGCTTCACTTGATAGAGATTAAGGAGCATTAGTTTATGATCTCAGTATATTGGGTGGCACAAAGAAGGAAGAAGAACTAATGGATCAGAGATACCTGAATTATAAGTAACAACGTTTCTCAGAGGTAGAGTTTCTCATGGACACATGCCTATTAAAATCACCTAGTCAAGCAAGCTTTAAAATCTTGAAAGTGTAAAAGACTATTAATGCTAAAGTCCCATTAACTAAAATTTTGAGTTTAATTATTTTGTTGTGGTGTCTTCCTAATGTTATATTTTTAAAATTACCCTATAATTGAGAATTATTATGTTGGTGTTCAAGTATACAAAATTCCTCTAGCATTCGCTATATCCAATTTAACCTCATTTCCTGGTACCTACATAACACCTGTGCAGTGAATTGAACTCATCATTTTATTCCTTAAACTGATTATGCATATATATAGCATTTTTTGTGCTTAGCTTATTGGGAAGTTTTACAGTGAAATAAATAGAAAAATGGCAACTGCATAATCAACATCTTGATGTATGTTTTAGAGAGTCCAGTATTCTATTGCATTTTTAGCTGGACCTACCAATTGAACTATTCCAATTTCTCATTTCCCCTCAATATGAGAAGGATATAACTTATATTAATACACATATTGAAATTTTGACCATTTCTTTCATTTTGTCTTAATATCATATAGTTCCAAAAGATTTGTCTGGCAACTAAAATCTGTTGATAAATGTGCCATTCCACCTGAAATATTACCCATATTTCACCATTGCATAACTTTTTTAAAAAGAATAAGACAATTGTAAAAGTTTTACTTCTTATTAATTACTAAATCTAGATAACTTTACACCATCCAATATTCTATTTCAGAAACCAAGAGATGGGATTGAATCCGTGGTCATAAGTCCTTGACCAACTGACCTCCCTGCTCTGGGCCTGAGTTGAGGTGATGCCACTTGACAGGAAGCACATGGAACCTCATGATGGCTATAAAACAAAAACAGGGGAGGAGCCGTGGCCAAGGTCCTCACACCTCCTTCAAGGAATGTCCCCAATGATCTAACTTACTTCCAGTAGGCCCTGTCTCCTTAAGGTTTTGATACATCCTAGTAGTACCTAAGGGTAGGAACAACATCAATACATGGGACTTTAGGGGACACTAATGCAAACCATAGCAAATCAGACTACCCTTCTTAGCCTCTAGGATAACCAACCATAGCTGTAAGATGGTAATGGAGAATGGTTAAGAAGATAAGCTCTTTATTGGGTATGTGTGGCCAATGACTAGTTCTATAACTACATCCTCCTGTCCCTGGTTGTTTTGATTTTCTTTGTGCTTCACATTGCTCTCCTATTAGATCATCTCAAACACAGAATTGATAACGAATGTAAAGACAGTGAGTACTCAATGAGCAAGTTGTAATTTAATGAATATTTTTGATGTGAATTTCTTTCTCATTCAGGATACACTTTTGAAAGAGAATCTCTAGTGCATCCTTTTTTCTTCTCTTCTATCTCAAAGCTAAGTGAATCCTTAGAGGTGTGTGTATATTTTATCTCTATTATTAACTTATCATGTATAATTATATAATATTTATGTACTCTATAATTTACTGAGTACCTTCAGTGCGGTAAAAAGTTAGTAGTGTCAACAGAGACCCTGTACCTATTTTACTAACATTATTGTAATATTTTAAAAATACTTAAAAAATGTTTACAGCTTTAATTTTCCCATTTGAAATGCTCCCACTTCAATATACAGAAATTAAAAAAAAATAGATTTACCTCAAGAACACATTTGCATATAGAAAAAACAAACTGCTCAGAGTAGTTATCTCATAGAAGGATGACATAGATATTTTAATTTTTTTTTTCTAGCCAGTTACCCTACTCAGAAGGTCAAGGCAGAAAGATGTCAAGTTTGAGGCTGGCCTCAGTAAATGAAGGAGACCCTGTCTCAAAATATCAAAATAAAAAATGGATAGTTATATAGTTCATAGGTAAAACACCTGTGAATTCAATCCCTAGTACCAATAAAATAATAAATTTTCTTTTACTTTATTTATCTTCTGATTATTCTAAAATAATGCAATTTAAATAAGTCATTTAAATAACAAATTATCTTCACATTGATATTGTAACTTTGATTATGATGCTACATAAACTTGCTATATAAAGTGATTCAACTACATAGTTTTGAAATGCAAAAGTTATTTACATTTAAAGGAAACTTTAAACTAATGTAAAATATTATATTAATCCAAAGAATCATGCAGGTAGTAAATTATTGACAGAAAAGGAAATATTATGTCTAGTTGTCCATCAAGAACATACCCTCATGATTTACTATATAATATATAAATCACCTTCTTAGTGGCTAATAGAATTGATTGTTAACTTTGTCTGAATATCACAGTTGCTCTAAATGATGGTAATAAAAATAAGTTTATATAATTCTTCTGGCTTTAGTCCCAGCTACTTTGGTTGGTCACTTGAGTCCAGGAGTTTGAACCCAGCCTGGGCAACATAGTAAAGCACCTGCATTAAAAAGAGAGAGAGAGAGAGAGAGAGAGAGAGAGAGAGAGAGAGAGAGAGAGAGAGAGAGAGAGAGAGAGAGAGAAAGAAAAAATAATAGAAAGAAAGAAAGAAATTCCTTCTCTCCTTTTGGACACTTAAATATATTTTTAAAATTTATTTGAAAAAGTTAAAACAACTGTTTTGAAGCTTACATTATAGATACTTTTATTTTAATTTGATGTGTATTAATTGAACATACGATGGGTAAATTTAATGTTCAGAGTTTGAAAGGATAATTTTTTCCTGAGTTTGAAAACTTAAAATGTTCAACAAAAGATTTTAAAACAGTCCTATGCTTGGGAGATGTGGGGGTAATTTAACACCTAAAAGCTGTCACAGGCTCTTTGTAAGACTTTATTTTATCACGAGTTGGATATTTGTCCCAAACTAATTGCTTCTTTTCAGTTTTTATACAATGCATGTGTATTTTATGTCTCCCTTGCTTTCAGGGTTTTAAAAATGATGAAAACTATAATAGACTGCTTTGGATAAGATTCAAACTTTTTGGCAGTCTCCTAAGTAACAAGAGCCAGTACTTAATCAAATAATATATTTTAGTCTTTTTGCCTTTTTTTCCCCAAGCTTTGAATCAATGTTGTTTAACTTAACTGCCCATCTATCTCTAGTATAAACTTTTATAGCTTTTTAAGTGATAAAATGTTGTAAGGAAAATAGAACCTATCAGTAATCTAAATGTTCTTAGAGTGCTTCTATTTCCAAAATTTATTTCTGTTCATGTCAATATTTTCTACTGTGTCATAGAAAGCGAACAGTGAAATGACTTTTTCTTTTTTTATCCACACTTTGGACACTTTCTGAAGTTAATCTTTGAGACATTTCTTAACATAAACATTTTCTTACATACAATATTTTTTTTGTATCATGTATATTTGGATTCTATATATTTGGTCATCAGCTAATTTCTATTTTTCACGTCTTTCAGACCTGTTTTTCTTTTTTTAAATAACACTGGTCACATTTTTCATTTTAGATAGAGATGTAGTATAGACAGGGGTCAGATGAAGCAGAAAAGCCTCACAGATGCTTGTCAGAATTCAAACCCTTTGGTATACTACAATATCAGTTTGGTATTGCAACCCCAAGGACATGAAGTCCACTGTGATTGGTCACATTGCTATCTCCTGCAGTATCCTGCTGGGATACTGTTGCCATAGCATTGAAAGGCAAATCTAGCAAAGGTCTCCAGATGCTCTCTGTAGGATGAAAAATGATGTATTTTTTTTCCAATAAAATCATCTACATGCAACCCTAAACAAATCCTCTGCCTACTAGTCATATTGCTTATAAAGGTACTACTAATTATTTAACAAATTTAGGGAAGATATTTTAAAAGGAACACAATTTCTTCTGTTTATTACATTGATTTTTGCCAGTCTACAAATGAATAATGAATTACATTGGGAACATATATTGATAAAAGTTACATCGATTGGACATAAGGTGTTTTCTAACGTTGATATGAAATCATATGAAATCATGCATTTCTCTGTGAGGTAAAAAGTATGTGTATGTGTGTGTATATATATACACACACACATACATACATATACATACATACATAGGTATGTATATATATGTATATGTCACTAACATAAAATACTCATTTCTACTGAGATCATGTGTATGCATGTTTATAATTCCTATGAAAAGTTCAGAATTAATCCTATTGCTTACCTTAGTATACACACTGAGCTAGGAGACCCAATAAGTGAAAAGAACACATATATTTTCTATAAATGTAAATACAGTATTCCCCAGTTATCTGCAGTTTTGCTTTACATGTTTTAATTATCCATTATCAAACATAGTCAAAAGCACATTATTTGTCTTGACTCTTTCAAGAGAGACAGATCACATTCACATAATTTTTATTATGGTATATTATTATAATTATTCAATTTTACTATTAATTTTGTTATTAATATCTGACTGTGATCAAGTTATAAATTCAACTTTACCACAGATAAGCACATATAAGAAAAAAAATTGTGTTTATAGGGTTCAGTATAATCCACTATTTCAGATGTTCAGGGGGTTCTTAGAATGTATTACCTGTGAATAAGGGGAAGTCAAGTCACCGTAGGGCAGCATCCAGATTACATGAAACTGCTGTCTCCTGCTGCTACTGAAAAAGATGCACCAATTCACATAGCCATAGGCATTTCAAAATTGCTTACCTAGATAAATTATTTCCATAAAACTGGGTTAAATTAATTAATTACATATTATTTCTGACCAAACATACATTTAAGAATCTTCCAAATCTTTAAAAAGTTAAAACTTAAAATATCTTATAGTATAGCCAACATATGAAAATCCTGAATATACTAAACTGGTCACAACTAAATCAAACATATTTGATATAAATAATTGCAAATTCAAGTGCAACTAATAAATTAAACCTATATCTGAACATATAGCGTTTTATGTTTCACATATACTTTAAAAAATTGAAATAGTGTAGAAAATTGAAGTCAGGATAATTTTAACTTTCTTTTTTAAAGCTAAATAAAGAAAAGTAATACATTTCCTAACCACTCAAGTGCTTGAAAATCATTTGGATTTTCTTACATGTTTGTACATTGATGAAAATTTTTAAATTCTTAGATTTCTGCATCAGAGATAGAGCAAATTTATACATATTCCTTCAAATTTATTAAAAACTAAAATAAATTTTAACTTAATCTTAATAATTTTTTGGATTATTTCCAAAATATTAAAATACAATGCATAAAAATAATATTCACCAACTGTGATCATGCACTGTGACCGTCACTGGTCTCTAGCGCTTTTTATATTATCGGATCCTCCCAAAGTACAATAGTAAACATTTTAATCTCCACTTTCACATAAGTGAATTGAGATTTAGAGAATTTAAATAACTTGCACAGGGGCATATAAAATAAAATTATGGGTTCAAGCTTTGAATGACTCCTCTTTTAAAGCACCTACATACCTAATTAAATCTTTCTTATGGCCATTTCCTCTTCTAGCAATTGCTTTCTCCTCTGCTTCTATTTAAGAACATAACTTTCCAGAAAGAATTATTCAAACCCTCATATTCAATTCACTCTTTTTCAAATGTCTAGTTTTGAAATATCCCATAATATAAACAGAAGGAGATATAAGATAAAGACTAATATAACACAAGATAATACAAATTATTTTATAAATGCTGATAACATCAATCTTAAATGACAGATCATTACTAATAGACATGTTTGTAATATATTTGTGCTTACTTAATCACATTACCTTTGTGACAACATATTTTTAAAAATTTCTATATTGTGCTAATGAGTTCCTGTGGAAAATAGACACCAAGATAGAGTTCGAAGTGTAGTAATTAAATCGGGAATAACATTTGTGATGCACAAAGGGGGACAGAAGGAATAGGTTGATGGCTCCAACATTGCCTTATCTTTTATTTTCCAAAATCATCTTGGCTATACTACTTTGATATTTGTATGACTTCTTTGATAAGATGGTTGTATAGTGTTTTGTATGTATTTTGATTATATTTTTATTTTCTTATGGTTGAGATTTAAATGTTCCTCCTATAATCTGAGTACAAGTTGTCTATCAGATACGTGTCTCAAAAGGATTTTCTCCCAATCCATAGTGGGTGTTTTCATTCTCTTAACAGTGATTTTTTAATGCATACATTTTGAATTTCAATAAAATCCAATTTATCTATTTTTCTGTTTTAGACAAATATTTTGGTGTTGTATCTAAAAACTGAATGAAAAATCCAAGAAAACAGTTATTTTTCTATATTGTTTCTAGCAGTTTTATAATGTTGCATTTCACATTTTTCATCTCTTGTTTGAATTAATTTTTCTAAAAAACGTGCAGTCTTGATTCATGTTTTTCACAATATCCTGCTTCAGCATCATTTATTGGAAAACTGTTCTTTATACATTGGATTGCCTTGTTCATTAATCAAAGATCAACAGACTATCTGTGTGTGGCTCTAAATTCCGGGTTCTTTTTTCTATTTCATTTATCTGTGTCTATATTTTGCTATCACCATGCTGTCTTAAATACATAAATTTATAGTATGGTAAAATATGGTAGTATCAATATTTGTTGTTTTTCGGTAGTGTGCTGACCATTTGTGTTTTTATTTTTCCTTCCTGGATAAACTTTAGATTGACTTTGTTAGTATATTCAAAATGATTTGATGAGTTATTGGTTGGGATTGTGTTAACTTTGAAGATTAATTGGGAATCATTGACAATAATTTAAGCCTTCTAGTATGTAGGCATGAAAATACCTTCTCATCTATTGAGATTTCTTTGTTATGTTTTTCAGAGCTTTATAATTTTCTGCACACACATACTATAGACACTTTGTTAGATTTATATATAAATAATTCATTTTGGGGTGCTATTGTAAATGCTATGTCATTTAAAATTTCAAATTATAATAGTTCATCATTGTTATATAGGAAAAAATAACTATTATATTAACCTTGTACCTTATAACTTTGATAAACTCATTTATTCCAGGTTAAAAATTAAGGTAGGGTAGGGAATTTTCTGCATACATGTTCATGTTGTCTACATAAATCAGCAATTTAATCTTCTAATCAACATATGTTTATTTTACTTTCTTATCTTATTGCATTAGCTAGAACTTTCAATAGGACAGGTAAAAGAGAACATTCTTTCCTTGACTCCATCTTAGGGGGAAAATATGCAGTATCTTATCACAAAGTATGTTGTTATCTATAAGCTTTTTTAAGATGTCCTTTACCAATTGAAGAATTTTTCTTTTATTACTAGTTTGCTGAAATTTTTTATGCATGGTATTGGAAATAGTCAAATGTCTTTTATGCCTCAAGTATATAAATGTATGTATTTGGGTTCTTTAGCAAGTTTATATGTTGGGCCAATTTGATTAACTTTCTTAAATTGAATTAATCTTGCTTACTTAGAGTAAACCCCAATTTGTCATGGTATAGCTTTTTATTCATAATTGCAATATATGTAATATTTCCTTAAGGATTTTTTATATTTGTATAAATAAGAAATATTGATATGAAATTTTCCTTTTTTGTATTTATCTAGTTTTGATATTAAGGTAATGCTGACATCATAGAATAAGATAGGAAGTGTTCCTTTCCTCTTATTCTACTTCATGGAAGCAATTATGAGGAATCAGTATAATTTCTTTCTTCAGCATTGATAGAATTAGCCTGTAAAAACATATGGAACTGTGTTCTATTTCTTATATTGTTATTAATCATTGATTCAATTTCTTTATAATAGGTATTATTTTATTCAGATTATCTATTTTTTTCCTGTGTGTGTTTTGGTAGTTTCTACTTCTCAAGGAACTGTCTCAGTTCATGTAGGTTATTCTATTTGCAGACAGTGCCAAATTGGAAGCATCCATAAATCAATAGTAATAACTTATCACTTCTAATATTTGCAATTTGTTTCTTCTCTTTTTTTATTATTTAGCTTAGCTTAGAAGAATGTTATCAATTTCATCTAAAAAAAGGTGATGCTTTTCAAAGAGCCATGTTAGTCTTCATTGATTTTCTCTATTGATTTCTTGTTTTCAATTTCATTGTTTTCCATCCAAATTTGTATTATTTCCTCAGATTGTTTAAAGTTTAATTTATTCATTAGTTTTTGTAGATGGAAACTTTTGTAACTTTGGCTTTCCCTTTCTGTTTTTATTTATTACTGTAAATTTCCATTTAAGCATGTTTTCATAGTTCTAATATTAATAAACTATATTTTAATTTTTATTTAGCACAAAATTTAAAAAAAAATACATATATACATACCAAGACACTTTTGACACATTTGTCATATGGAAGTGTGTTTTGCTCATATGTATTTGATTGTTTCCTATCTTTCCATTATTGATTTTAATTCCATTGGGATCTGAAATATTCTTTGTAGAATTTTAGTTCTTTTAATTTTGCTAAGGTATAGTTTATAACCCAAAATGTAGTTTGCCTTGATGAATTTCTATATCAGCTAGTGAAGAATGTATATTCTGCTATTGTTTGAGTCTAAATCATTATAAATGTCAATTAGATCAAATTGATTGATAGTACCCTTCAGGTCAACTTCACCCTTATTTATTTTCTGTCTACTTGTCCCATTGATTACTGAAAAAGAATCATTGAATTATTTAACTATCATCATGGATTTTTCTACATTTTTCAGTTCTATAAATTTTGTCCTATGTATTTCAGTACTCTGGTGTTAGAGGTATGCCTGTCAAGTTTTGTTGTTTTTTAAGAAATGATCTATCTCTTTATCAGTATATATTGCCTTCTTTAACTATGATAATGTTCCTAATTCTGCATCGTATGAAATTAAAACACCTACACCAACTTTTCTTGATAAATAATATCATAGTTCATCTTTCTCAATTCCTTTACTTTTACCCTATCCAAATCTATTTATATTAAAAAGGAATTTTTGTGAATAACATATAAAGATTTTAAAAATGTATCCATCTGACATCTTTCATTTAATTGATATACTTATGTAATTCATATTTAAAGTGATCATTGATGTAGTTTTATTAATACAACAAAGTTTGTGACTTTTTATTATATTTTTTATATTTTATTCCTTTTGTAGCTTTAACTGAGCATTTATATGATTCAAATTTATCTCTTTTGTTAACGTAAGAATAATACTTTTGTCTCATTTTTATTGGTTATTCTAGAATTTGCAATATACCCTTTAAACTAATAGAAATTCATTTTCTAATAACTTTATACCACTTCATGTGTAGTGAATATATCTCATGTAGTATTTGTAATTCCTTGTTTTTATCCCTTATTATATTGATATTATTTCATTTATCCATGTATTATATTATCCAGTTCTTCAAATATTGTTGACTTTACACTTATTCAGTTTATTCCTTTTGATTTTGTAAGGAATAGAGTGATGACTTCCAAGCTTTTGACATGTTAGGGCTGAAACTGGTACTTTGTGTTTGTTATTTAAGTTTTCAATGTTTGTTTGTGTGTGTGTGTGTGTGTGTGTGTGTGCGTGTGTGTATGTTTTCATATATATTTTTATAATGTATATTTATTAGTTTTATACTCAAGTATTCTATTTTTTGTGAGATTTTTCTTTTTTAGAGAAATTTTAGGTTCACATCAAATTGAGCAGAAGATAGAGATTTTCCATATACCACCTGCCCCCACATAAGCATAAAGAAAGATTTATTTCAGCCCATGGTTTTGCAGGTTTCATTCCATGAAGGGCTTGGAAAAACATCCCTATGGGACGGCATGGCAGAGGAAAGCTGGTTAGTTTATGGCAGCCAGAAAGCAGAGAAAGAAGTACAGGAAGGGACCAGGAACAGATAAAGGCCACAAAACCATGCTCCGTTCTCCTCATCTAATCATTTCACCTCTGGACATTACTGCAGAGCCTAACACAAGAGATTTTGAGGAATATTCCAGATTCAAACCATAGCTTAGAAATATAGCATGCTTAGAAATAAAGTTTGTTTTGTTGTTTAATTGAATTTATAACTTACTACCCTGCTAAAAATACTAATTTAAATCTAGGAAGTCATTTTATAACTTAATTGGGCTTTTCTGGATAGGTCATCATATATGATATTAAAGAGATCTTTATTCTTTTTCCATCAAGATGAAATTTTGTCTTATTATTCTGACTAGGTCTTACATTTCTAAATTCAACAGGGGTGGCAGAAGTGTGCATCATTCCCCAATTTGAAGGAGAAACATCCAGTCCTTTTTATTTTAGTATGATGTCATCTGCTGGATGCTCTTAGATACCTTGTTTGAGGAAATGCCTTTTTATTCTTTGTTTGCTTAGAAATGTTATTTTGGATGCTTATTGATGTGAACTTGATTTTCTTCCTCTTCTTTAGTTTATACATATGATGATTAAATTAATTAGCATTCAAATGTTGAACCATCATGGCTTTCCCAGGATAAATATTAATAACTCATGAATTATCCTGTTTATGTATAGGTATGTTTGATTTGCTTTTATCTTGTTGAGTATTTTATGTCTGTGTTAATCAGAGATATTGGGTTTTAGTTTTCATTTCTTACAAAGTCTACCCTTTTAGTATTAGAGTAACTCTGTCTTCATATCTTTGATTGGAAGTATTGTCTGTCATCTATATTCTGGAGCAGATTATGTACAATTGATTTTTTTCCCAGTGGTGAGAGAGGTACCAGAGATTGAACTCAGAGATACTCCAACCATATCCTCAGCCCTATTTTGTATATTATTTATAGACAGAGTCTCACTGAGTTGCTTATTTCTTCACTGTTGCTGAGGCTAGCTTTGAACTGGTGATCCTCCTGTCTCAGCTTCCCAAGCTGCTGAGATTATAGGCACCCAGCTGATATTCAATTTTTAATGTTTGGAGAAATTTACCTGTGAAACTTCCTAAATTGTATGTTTTCCTTACTGAAAGGATATTAATTATAATTTCAAATTTTTAGTGGATAAAGAACAAAAATAATCTGTTCTTTAATGAATTTTGGTCATTTAGCCTTTCAAGGGATTAATAAATTCAATTTAATTGTTAAATTTATGACAATACACTTGTTCAAAGCATTTGTTATGTTTTTACTCTCTGTAGTTAAAGCTTTTCATTTACAATATTGAAAATTTTCGTTTTTAATCTTTTTTAGTCTGGCTATAATTTTGTTGATTTTTTGGTTTGTTTATTTTTTTATTTATTTATTTTTTGGGGTAACTTGTATTGAACTCAGGGGTACTCAACCCTGAGTCACATCCTCAGCCTTTATTTGTGTGTTTTTTAGAGACAGGTCTCACTCAATGGTAGCTACGTTGCTTAGCACTTCGCCACCATTACTGAGACTGGCTTTGAACTTGCAATCCTCCTGCCTCAGCCTCCCAGGCCTCTGAGATTACAAGCATGTGCCACCATGCCTGCCAGAATTTTGTTAATTTTATTGATATCTTTGAAGGTATTCCTTTTAGTTAAAATAATTTTTCAATTATTTTTCTATTTTCTAGTTTCATTGATTTCCAATTTTTAAAATTGTATTTCTTCTATTTGCTTTGTTTTTACTTTATTAAAGTAAACTTTAGATTATTAATATGAACTATGCCTTTTAAAAAATTGTGAATATGTGATGCTACATATTTCCCAAAGAACAGTATTTTCCCTTAATTATAAATACATTCAAATCATATGAGCACTAGGAATGTAGCTCAGTGGTAGAACAAAGCCCTGGGTTCAATCCCCACTATTGCCAAATAAAACATATATGAATGAATATATCAGAAGAAAAGAATAGCCAAAATCTCTATTATAATTGGGGTCTTCAGCACTGTTGTCTCAATAACTGACAGACTAGAAAAAAAAATCAGTAAAGGAAAACAAAAAACTGTGTGTCACATCCACCAATGAAATGATTGCCATTTAGAGAAATACTACAATATAAATTCATTATTTGTGTGTGTGTGTGTGTGTGGTGGTGAGGGTACTGGGGGTTGAACTCAGTGTTGCTCAACCACTGAGCCACATCCCCAACCTCTCTTTTATATTTTATTAGAGACAGGGTCTCACTGAGTTGCTAAGTGCCTTGCTAAATTACTGAGACTGGCTTTGAACTCACTCTCCCCCTGCTTTAGCCTCTTGAGCCTCTGGGATTACAGGCGTACTGCTGCACCTGGCCACAACATAAATTCTTTTGTAATACACATAGTATATTCACTAAGATACCCTAATCTTCAACATTTTAAGTTATTGAAATCATAAAAAGTTATGCTATATTCATAACCTGTAGAGACTAGAAATAAACAACAAAAAATGCCCAGTGCTGTCTATTGTATCCACTTGAAGTTTATGAGTTGAATTGAATTCCTGGCCCTCTATGAGTTCTGAAGGAGCTTGGTACTTTCTGCTGTAACAAATGGAAATACAATAATAAGTTGTCATCTGCAATCTGGAAGAAGGCTCTCCCAGACACATATATTCCTGGAAACTTGATCTTGAATGTCTAGTCTCCAGAACTGTGAGGTACACACACATTTCTGTAGTTTGTAAATCAACCATTTTGGTAATTTTTATAATAACCCAATTGGATTAAGAAACCTGGAAAATCTGAAAATATTTGGAAATTAAGCAATATATATCTATTTCATGTGAGTGATATGTAGTAAGCATTAAGGGAAATTAGAATGCATTCTGAACTGAATGAAATAGAAATGCAATACATGACCATCACACTCCACTAGTGTCTTACCCTGTCTGTCTAAAGCTTGGGCAATGTTACATACCGCATCCAATTTTTGAGATTCATGTTGATTATGATTATGATTATGACCATTGTTTCATGAATAACCCAGAATTTATACATAGATCCATTTAACCTGTTTTATTTCTTCCTAGGTATATCTTGACTTTTAATCATATATATGAGCCATAAGAGCTCATATTCTGTTACGGCTTTGTGTGTGTGTGTGTGTGTGTGTATTAGGGAGGAACTCTATGCTGCCAGCTTTTTCCTATCCAAGTGAGTTAGGTCAACAAAATTGTCAAAATATATCAGGAAAAGTTTAAGAGAGTGGGACTCTATTATTTTTAAGAAACTGAGAGGGAGTCTTAAAATGTGAATATACCAATCTATAGAGCAATGTTTGGAAAGTATACATCTGTGCCTACATCTAAATATACTGTATAAGTATATATAAATATGTATATATAAATAAGAGGACTTCAGAATATGAGTGCATTATAGATTAATTTAATCTTTACAACACTCTGAGGAAAGTATTGTTATAGCTATGATTATACTTACAATTATAATCTTCCCATTTTGAAGACGATGAGACTAATGTTCAAAATGATAAGCAATGACTGGATACTTGCAGAAAACAGATGGACACTTTCAGTTTCAAATCCTATATCATCTTATGATTTTTTGGATTTGGAGGGTTGACCAAGCATTCCAGCATTATAACCATGTCTGTTTACAGTAACAGAAACTACGAGTTTAGAGAAGAGGCACAGCCTGATTTTCCAAGGTTTTGAGATACTGGTATAAGAAATTTGGACTTTACTAAATCCAAACCTGGATCCACTCAAACAGTTTAAAATTGGGAGTGACTCAAAGCATATTTTTGGCAAGATTGATGTGACAACAGAGTGTATGATCAATAAGGACACCAATAGAGAAGTCAGACAAGAGTGCAGTTAATGAGATACTGCAGCAGTGAGTGGAATGTAGTTTTCAGTATGCTATTAGTATGTGGAATCTATCGGGATAGAACGCTATTTTATAAAACGAACACATATTTATATAAAGCAAATTATTTATAATTATATAAATAGAATAAAAATATAATGGAACACAAGTTTCTATTTATTAGATTGTAGGATCATATCCAGATGGCATGAGAAGGGTATGTCTGCCGAAGTAGTGTAGAGATTAATTAACATCTTTTTACAGGGTTTACTTTTACTTTAATCCTTAGAAATATCTAGAATTAACCAAGGTTAAAAAAAATATCACAAGGCTATGTATTGCTTTGCTACAAAAAGTACAATTGGGTATTTCTGATCCTAGCATATGTTGCATTCATGCCTTTTTAATTCCTTAATAATTGGCCTTAAACATCCACTTTGAATACTTGCTAGTATAATTTAATCATTTCATTATCATCTATCATTTAGAAAATTACCTGATATAGTGATAGCTTCTGAACACACTAACTGACAAACTACCCCAGAGGTCACAGCACAGAAAGTCACTTCATTTTAGACTAATCACAGTTTATTAGATGTATTTGAAACTTGAAGGAAGGAATAAAGGAAAAGTTGTTGTAGTTAATCACACTTTGGATAGTTTATGAGTGAGACAAAAGAACTTCTAATGAATTCTGGGTTGTGTATTGTCCAAATATCCTGTCTCACAACATGCCCTTCATTGCTGATAGTCTAATTATGAGAAACAGAACTGAAGAATGGGCAAGGGAATCTTAGACAAAAGGTCCCAGGTGCAGTGATACACATTGTTGCATCAGTGAGGAGCAGAGGCAAGTAACTTGTCAATTTGTATGTTAAATAACTACGGGCTTCTTCTACCTTTCTTGTGCAAAGCATATCTGGGATCATGAGACTGTATTAGAAGTCACCATTGGGTGACTACATGGACAAGGTGTCTTTTAGCCTACAAGATGGATTACTAATATATGCTCTTTCTATCCTTTTTAAATATGTAACACTTCTGTTTATTTCAGCTTACCATACAATTAATTCTTCCGTGTGTAGCTTGTCCTATAGGACATTCATTGCTATGTATATTTAACTCAACTTATAGATTTTTCCTGTACCTCATGTGCTACTTGTTTTCTCATTATGCATATTTAAAACACCCTAATAGTTTGTAGCTAAATAAAACACAAAATAAGGCTGGGGATGTGTCTCAGTGGTTGAGTGTCCCTGAGTTCAATTCCTGGTAAAACCCACCCCCACAAAAATAAAAATAAAAACAGATCCAAAATATGAGACAATACAATCATGCAGCTAGAAAAATTAAAAATATTTTTTAAAAATAACTTATAGCAAAAACATAATAAATCAAATTTTTGGATGTTACTAAACTCTGACTTAAAATTATATCTTTAAATGATCATGTTTTTAAAATGAAAATCATGAAGTTTATAATATCTTAAAGCATCTTAATAAGCTAAGAAAAAGAGTAAAGAAAAACCAAAAGTGAGTACAAAGAATAAATTAATAAAGAGTAGGGATAAACCAGTAACCACTATAATAGAAACCTGCCAAATAATAGGCAAAATTAACAAAACACAAAGTCAACTTGGAGGATGTTAAAAACAAATCCCAACCAGTAGTAGGAAGTAAGGCAGACTATGAACATGAATTAACAATACCAGAAATTTTACAAACCAGTTTCCTTAATATTAAGTCATTATGCCAGGTTCAGTGGTACATGCCTATAACGTTAGCTTACTTGTGAGGCTGAAGCAAGACGCTTACAAGCTTGAGGCCATGATAGGAAACTGAGTAGGACCCTATCTAGAAATAAAATAAAGGCTAGAAATGGCTCAGGTAGAGTGTTTGCCTGAAATGCACAATATTCTTAGTTTAATTACCAGTACTAAAACTAAAGTAAAATAACTCATATCTATTATTTCATTATTTCTGTTTCATATGTCAAACAGCTCATTTTTAAGCTTCCTTTTTTATATAAATTTTTGTAATATAAAGTTGCTTTTAATTAGACAACTTTAGATATACACAATAATTTAGATCTAGTATTTGTGTTATTATCAAATATTAGCATTGAATTTTTTCATTTCTTTCTTCTTTTACATATGACCTTCTAAGGTGATTTTGTTAAACTTTCTAGTTGTATGTTTTGATATTTTTGTTTGTTCTTAGTTTTTAAAGAATGATTTATTAAGTTAAATACATCATAGGAAGAAAAATCACAATGATATACATTATTTGAATATTACTATGATGTTCTTTGGGCCTTGTGGAAAGAATTGTGTATTTGTTGTAGCATGATGCTTAGACAGATTAGACGATTTATGTTAGTCATATTGTTAAAATAGTCTAGGTCCTTACTGATTTTTTTTTGTCTATGCATCTGTCAATTCCTGAGAGATATCTGTTACAATATCATATGGTTTTAGGGGATGTACTCATTTCCCCTTGTAGTGCTTTCAAATTCCTTTTATTTACCTTAAAGACATGTTATAAGGGGCATACTTTAGAATATTTATATATCTTTTTAGTAAATAAAACCATTTATCCTTAAATAAAAATGTTATTCTATCTATTCCTTTTGGCTTAAATCCTATTCTAAATTAATTTTGTCCAAGTAAATTTTTTTCTTTTGTCTATGTGCCTTCTTTTGCTTACATTATCAAAGAACTCATTCTTGAGTTGTCAAATTAGTATACAATATGTCTGTAATCTTTTCCAGAAAAAACATAATGTACTAAATCAAGTCAGAAGTTCCTATGGATTTCATTAGAGTCCCTCAGTGGTTGAACATCTTCTCAATGAAAAGATCAAACCTGTATAAAATAATAAAACTAAATCAGATTAAAAAATTCAAAATTGCACAGATACCTTCAGAGAAAAGAAATATTAGCTACATGAAGGTAACCATGTAGAAAAATCAATTCATCAATAACAATTTTGACTTATTCTAGGAATAAAATTCTTTTTTTTCTTTAATTTTTTAATTTTTTGATAGATCTTTAATTTACTTATATGCAGTGCTAAGAATCAAACTAAGTGCCTTGCACATGCTAGGCAAGCAATCTAACACTGAGCTACAAGCCCATCCCCTTATGCTAGGAATAAAATTCTTTATATGAAAAACATTACAAGGTTTTTTAATATAATTGAGCTCATGAAATGCTTAAAAGACAAAAGTGACATGTCAATTAAATAGCAGTTATCTTTTCATGAAAAAAGAATGTTCAGTTTTTTTCTAAAGAACCAGATTACACCATTAGCTCAGAAGAAAACACTAGGCTGAGTTTGCGGCAACCTGACCATATGGGTTAATATTCTAATTAGTGCACTTGATCCACTGGAAAGGGTAGAAGGCAGGGGCCCTGAAATAACACAAGTCCATCCAAAGTAGGAGTCAGTAATATTGTTTGGATTTTAAATGTCCCCCAGAGGATTGGTGTCTAGCCTGTGATGTTATTGGGAGGTGGTACAACCTTTAGGAAATGGGCCTTGCTGGATAGAAATGAGGCCAAAGAGGGGTGCTCTTAAATGGAATATGGAGACTTTGGCCCCTCCCCTTCTTCGCTTCCTGGCTGTCACAAGGTGAGCAGCTTGGCTCCACCTCATGCTCTATGCCATGATTTTCTGCCTTATGACAAACCCAAACCAATGGGACCAAATGACCATGAACTTAAACCTCTGAAACCATAAGCCAAAATAAATCTTTCCTCCCTCAAAATGATTTTCTCAGATTATTTTGTCACAGCAATGGAAAACTGATAAACACAAGGTCATTTGTGTTACATTCTAGCAAAGAAATTATCTACATTTTGTCCTTTCCCTGAGACTTTGTGAGAAGCTGAATAGTTTAAAGGTGACAGACTGACTTATGAATAGAAGATATTTCAAGTTACCATAGCCCTCAGACAGTGCTGGCTTCCTTTAGCCATCTTTCCAGTGAGAGTCAGGAGCAAAACATAGCAGAAAGATTTTTAAAAGCTTGCAGTTTTAGGGCTGGGATTGTGGCTCAGGGGTAGAGCGCTTGCCTAGCACGTGTAAGGCACTAGGTTTGATCCTCATCCTCAGCACTACATAAATAAATAAATAAATAAATCAAAAGTATTGTGTTCAACTACAACTAAAAAAATAAATATTAAAAGCTTGCAGTTTTGCAAAAAAAGGAACATCTTTAAAACATTGTGGCCAAAGAGGGTATAGTTACAAAGAGATTATTTACATTAAAGAGAAGCCAAACAATTTGCACCAGTACAATAGTAAAGATGTCTTGAGTGCCTCTCAAGAGTCAGCAAGACCTTGCTCATACAAGGCTGCCTATGAAAGTTTTTCCTTGAGAATTCTTTATCCTTGTTTAGCCATCAGGCACTCAAAGGCAACTGCTGTCTTGGTTCACGACTACAATTCAGTCTAGTGGCAAAACTTGGCATCATCTCCATAATGGTGATTCTACAGGCATGCAGAATGCAAGAATTATGGAGGTATAGCAGCTCACACTAAGATTTCAATGGGAAGCCTGGGAGGTCAGGCAGTAAGTGGCATGGTCAGATTTCCTGAAAGCAGCCCCTTGATAGACTCAGCCAGATTTTCTCTTAAAATTGGGAGCCATCTCGCCACAAAGCCATGAAAGGATAATTTCTGTTTTACTATAAATTACTGCAAATTTTGAACTAGCTTGGAATGCCTGCCCATGCCTTGAACTCATCTATGCCTGGTTCTCTCTGAACAGATAGCATCCCTCTCTGAAACTTTAGTGACGCCTCATAAATCTTGGCCTTCCCTGGCCAGATAATGACCCTCTCTGGGGCTCTAATGACCTTCATAAATTCTGAAGTCGGGGCTAGCAAAAATGTAAACTAGCCTTTGTGTTATGCTCCCCAGAGTTCTGTTATCTGTAACCCCACTTTGTGTAACTTTCTGGGCTATAAACCTGGGCTGCAAGAAAGCTGCAGGGATGTCTTGTTCCCTCGGTTTTTGTTGGGAGAGGCAGCCCGGACAGTCGAAATAATAAGCTTGCTTTAATTTGATTTTAATTGGAGTTCAGTGGTCTTTTCTTTCATCCTGGTCTAACACCCTGAAAGGATAGTATGTGACATTGAGAGCGAAACTGGATCTGCAATGGAAACAACAAGAAATTATAGATGTCACTTATTGTGGAACATCTGCCAAGGAAAGCCCCAGGCAGTGAGCCAAAGCCAGCCCAAGAGAATGATCATGGAGGTTGTAGCCAGAAAGACCACAGGAGCAGAGCTGCTCGAGTCCTTGGGAGTACGTGTCCCACTAGCATGGGCCAAGCATAGAGTTATAGGATTTAATGATTGCCCTGTTGGGTTTTGGTCTTTATTTGGTTCCCATCCTTTTCTTGATGACCCTATTCCTCCCTTTTGAAATGGAAATGTTTACTATATTTCTTAGATGGGTAGCCTATTACTTTCCTTTTGATTTTTAAAGGCATCACAGCCAAGCATTTGCCTTGAGTATCAGAGGAGATTTGGGACTTGAACTTTTGAGCAATGCTGAAGCAGTTCAGACTTTGAGGATACTTAATGACCTGAGTGAATTTTCTATTGTGACGTAAACACGAACCTTTGGTGGGCAAGGGTAGAAGCATATGTTTGGGATCTTAAAAGTCACCCAAAGGCCCTGTGCTAACAGCTTGCTTGTCAGGCTAAGACTCTGTTGAGAGGTGGTGCAGCCTATAAGTAGGTGGGGCTCATTAGAATCAAGTGAGGTCACTGGGGGCATTTCCTTTAAGGGCAAATTGAGACATCAGCCTGTCCTCTTTTCAGCCGCCATGAAGTGAGCAGCTCTGCTCTTCCACATGGTCCCAGCCCTGTCACAAACCCACAGAAGTGAAACCAGTGACCATGGACTGAAACCATGGGGAAAACAGAATTTGTTCTTATAATTTGATTTTCTCAGGTATTTTGCCACAGGGACACAAAACTAGCATAGTCAGGAAAGAAATATCCCCAAAGGCCTGGCTGGGGAAAAGAGAGATGGTGAAAATAAGTGTTTCTTGTTAGAAAAATAACAAGCAGACAAGAAAAATCAACTTGACAAAGAAGAAGGCATAAAATAGATAGAAATCAAAGCCTTGAAACCAAAGAAATTTTAGGAAATTGGGGGAAGGAGGTACATTATAATATTTTAGGCAGTAAGTGTCTTGGAATACAAACTTCAGGGGTGGCAGAGTTCATAACCTTGTACTGAAAATACTGGGATGGTGTTGATGGAGATGGAGTCGTATTTCTACACATGTCATCCATAGCACTTGACAGCAGACCTACTTAGGGTATGAATAAATACCTGCTAATTTTTTTTTAATTTAAATATTTTTTTTTTACTTTTTTATCTTTAATTTCTCATTCTTACTTGTTCTTTCTAGCAATACAAGACAATACAATGTATTTTGACATTTTATACATACATGCAGTATAACTTCCCATTCAGTATAACTTCCCATTCGTGTGGTGGTACATGATGTGGAATTTCACTAGTCAAGTATTCATATATGAGCATAGAAAAGTTATATCCAATTCATTCTACTGTCTTTCTTATTCCCATCCCCCTCCCTTCTCTCCATTTCCTTTTGTCTAATCCAATGAACTTCTATTCTTTCCTCCCCTCACCCCTGCTTATTGTGTGTTAGCATCCACACATCAGGAGAAGATTTGTCCTTTATTTTTTGGGACAGATTATTTCACTTGGCGTGATAATTGATAGTCTCCAGTTCCACCCATTAACTGAAAAATGCCATAATTTCATTCTTCTTTAAGGCTGAGTAATATTCCACTGTGGATATGCACCACATTTTCTTTATCCATTCATCTGTTAAAGGACACCTAGGATTGTTTCATAGCTTAGCTATTGTGAATTGAGCTGCTAGAAACATTGATGTAGCTGTGTCATTGTGGTATGCCAATTTTAAGTCCTTTTGTATAAACCAAGGAGTGGGATAGCTGGGTCAAATGATGGTTCCATTCCCAGTTTTCTGGGGAATCTCCACACTACTTTCCAGAGTGGCTGCACCAATTTGCAGTGCCACCAACCATGTCTAAGTGTGCCTTTTTCCCACATTCAACTCATGTTGAAAACTTCATCTCCAAATTCATATATTGATGGTATTTGAAAGTGGGACCTGTGGGAGATAATGAGGGCTAGAGGAGGTTGTGAGGAGGAGGCCCCCATGATGGGGTCAGCAGCTTTATATGAAGAGGAGAGTCCTGAGCTGTCTTGCTGGCTCCATTTCACTATGTGATGCTTTCTGCCATGTTATGACACGACACAAATGCTCCCACCAGATAGATAGCCCCTTAATCTTAGACTTCTCAACTACAGAATTGTAAGAAATAAACTTCTGTTATTTATAAATTATCCAGTATGTGACACTATATTATAACAACAAAAAATCACCCAAATACCAATGCCATTCTCTTCCATCCAAATGCAACTGAGTCAGAAAGCTGTGAGGTAGGGGAGGGAGTGGTAAACAGATCTCACGGAAGATGCTCAACAAACATCCCAGGTGATCATGATATCTGTAAATGAGGATGATCCCTAGCCTAGGGAATCCCAGTAAAGAGATCTCATTCTCATCCATCTGATTTAAATTGGTATGGTGGACAATAAATGATAGGAATTAGGAAAGGGACATGTGGGAAACCATCCGTGAAATGTGTGAGGAACTTTTTGGGCATCACGGCCAAGGAGGGGACAGGCCTGGCACTGGGAACTTCCTGCGGCACTTCCACCTAGACAGACCTGTGGATGCGCCCATGCGCTGACCTTCCCCTGCGCTGAGCTACAAAGCTCCCGAGAAGCAGCACCAGAGATGAGTGTCACCCAGTAGGAACTAACTGAGCTGCCTCTCTGCCTCCACCTCTATCCTATTTTGGTGAAGAACTTTCCAGGAACTTCTTTAATGTTTTCCAATATGAATAATGCAGATGTGGGCTTCTTTCATTGTTAGAAACTGGACCTGCCTGGTCAGCTTACCCATCCTACCCTCACTTTTTTTAAAAGTATTTTTATTAGTTATTAATGGACCTTTATTTATTTATTGGTGTATATGTGATGCTGAGGATCAAACTCAGTGCCTCACACATGCTAGACAAGTGCTCTGCCACTGAGCCACAACCCTAGCCCCCTGCCCCCACTTTGAAAATACTTTCTGTGTTCTGTGGTCCTCTCACTGTTCTATTTTTCTTAGTTTTGATTTCTCGGTCAGCCCATATACCACCTTGCCCGCATGGATATGGGTGATAGGGACAAATAAAAAATTGCCTAATTTTGGACTAAATTATCTGATTTCTAATGTTATCTATTGATTAAAAATTAAAATTTAAGTTTTCTATTGTTAAATTCATTAACAGGAGCTGGAGCTGGAGCTCAGTGGCAGAGCACTTGCCTAGCATGCCTGAGGCACGGGGCAAAATATAGGCATTCTGCCCATCTACAACTACAATTTTTTTTTTAAATCATTAACATTTTCTTGACTCTAGAGTTTAAAATGTACGCTCATGGTCTTATGTCTCACTTCAGTTTTTCTGGGAAATTATTCAAAGATACAGACATATAAATTTGGAAAAATTTATATAATTCTTTAACTTCTCACTAAAACCAAAAAGATATTACAAGAATAATTTAATAACTATTTCATCGATGCTTTTTTTGGAATTTATATGGTATTTAAGAATTAACAAAGCCTGGAATTAAATTATATTGTTCACATAATATTTTCTTTACAATATGTTCATTAGAATGAATAGAAATGGATAGAGATGAAAGCAGTACAGTATTTTACTAAAAAATACTTATTCCCCATTGTATTTTAAAATTTTAATTAAAGAGATTGCATAAATCTAAAGCAAGGTGGTATAATGAATGAAAAATTTCAATTGATATTAGTGAAAGCCATATATGATAGTTTTGAGGGTAACACAGTTTTCACAACAGCTAATATAATGTTTATAAAAGTTTAAAATATAGGTAAGAAAGAATAATGATATCTCTGCTTAAATTCTGTGCTAGTCAGAATGTACCTGTAATGATGTATTCAGTTTCTAGGGCCATGTTTTGCAATAAGTATGTATAAGGTTGTGAATATAGTTTGAACAAGATGGAAAATCCACACCTGAAGAAACCAGTAATGTTTAGCCTCACTCTGCTGCCAGAATACTCCAGTATGGAACTGTCGTTTTAAGGCACAATAATATTGGAATATTGATGGATGGGGTAGTGCATACCTATACTCCCAACAACTCAGGAAGATGAGGCAGGAAGATCACAAGTTCAAAGTCAGCCTCAGCAACATAGCAGGGCCTAGAGCAAATTAGAATATAAAAAATAAAATAAAAGGGCTGGAGATGTGGCTCAGTGGTTAAATGGCCCTGGGTTTGTATTTTTTCCACATAGTTCAAAGTAGAAGTTCATGAAAAAGTTTGTGCTGTGAAATTTCAAGATGTAGAACTATACACAATGTGAGGGAACTATAAAAACACATGGAATGGATTAGAGAACAGTCATCAAGGTG
Source organism: Ictidomys tridecemlineatus (assembly GCF_052094955.1). Lineage (NCBI taxonomy): Eukaryota > Metazoa > Chordata > Mammalia > Rodentia > Sciuridae > Ictidomys > Ictidomys tridecemlineatus. The sequence continues at coordinate 156,375,692 of NC_135479.1, read as the reverse complement.
GAAGGCTTTGTCTCAGCAGTGTAATCACCCCTGGAAGTCTTCATAGATGCACAAGGTACTGCTAGTTCTACAACATAATCCAATAAATGATCAAGAGGCAGGTATGTGGTCCCTCCCCTACAACATCCCCTTGGGACTGCTTCACTGGGAGAATGTGGTGAAAATGACATTTTGATGTTTTCTAGCTGGAAGATTCTACTTTCCATCTCTTGCTACATTCACTTGCTCTTGGAATTCAATCATCATGCCATGAGAAGCCGACGCTATCTCCCAGAGCACAACACAGAAAGCAACTGATCACTGGCAACAACTTGCAAGCCTTGTGACTGAGCCATCTTGGAAATAGATCCTCTAGCCTAAGACTTGCTGCCTGAGCTGAAGCCGTGTGCAGCCCTGTTCAAACTAAAGATGACGATCAATATATGTGGCGTTGCATACATTACTATGCTGGCTTATCAGTGGACAACCAGAAGAGACCTGGATACCTAGAAGTGAGTTCCTCACATTGTGAGTACTTCAAATTGATACTGGGACTGAAAAGGAGACCCCAAGGAGAGTATTAATATAAAATCTTTAAAAAGCCTCAAAGAGAGTATTAACAGAGGATAAATAACCTCAAACAGAGTATACCCAAGGAACTCACATACCAAACTCAGGAAATTTCCAGGTAGAATACTGGAAATGGCACCAATCTCCTTTCTACTGTCTATAATGAAACATAAGATAAGCTTCAGAACAAACTATTGATATATATTTTAAAAATAACTTACTGAATCAAATTTAGAAGTAGTTCTTACTCCCAGGATCTCCAGAAGGCATGTTCTTTCAAATTAAAAAAGGACATTAGGACAAGACTAAAATGAGGGTATTTCCCAATACCACCGAAAAGTTTAAGGCAGTATTTCATAAAACGTACGAGACAAAATAAAAGGCCTTTGGCAGATTTTAAGACTATGGTTCGTAGATCTCACTTAAACAATAAAGCTTTCAAAAATCTTAAGAAATTTTTATAGAACAATTTCACTGGGGATCTACAGTAGAAAAGGGCTTTTTTTTTAAAAAAAGATAATTGTAACATGTTCCATGGAGTGGATGCAATAACATGCATGGGAGACCCACAATATTTTTAAGAGAACTGTTCTGGTAAAACTCCTGCCATCTTAGACAAAAAGAAGGATCATACAAAATAAGAAGCAGCATTTGAACCACAAACATTCTGAGAGAGTGTATAAATTTTCTTTTCACACAACAAGTTACCACAAGCTTAGGAATTTAAAACGAAACAAATTATACTTCCAAAGATTTCAGTTAACTGTGGCCAAATGTGGGCCCAAAATATTAGATAGAAAATCCCAGAAATTAAAAAAAAAAGTTCAAATTGTGTGCCTCTACATGTGATGTGAATAATGTAACAGACTTTCGTGTCATCATGCTCCATATCAACTAGGATGTGAATCATCTTTGTGTAGAGTGTATACTTGCTATATGTGCTACCTACTCAGTAATTACTTCATAGTCCTCTTGGTCATTAGATCTACTGTCTTGATATTGTAGTGCTTGCATTCAACTAGTTTTTCTTTCATTTTGTTTTAATTTTTTTTAGTTGTTGATGGGCCTTTATTTTGTTGATTTATTTATATGTCATGTTGAGAAATGAACCCAGTGCCTTACACATGAATGAAAAGTGCTCTACCACTGAGTTACAACCCCAGCCCCTCAGTACTTTTTATTTTACTTAATAATGGTCATATAGTATAAGACTAGAGATTAAAAAAATCACCACTATTCTAAAATATGAAAAGGCAGATTAACTCTGGTTCTATGGCAATGGTATAGGGAATGTAGGGAAAACACAATATATATGGGATTCGATTGGTGGTTTCAGCAATCCACTGTGGATCTTGGCACCTATGCTTAAAGATAAGAGTGAAATACTGTAGTACGGACTTCTCACTGTGGCTGATCTACCCATACCCACTAATAGATGTCTCATTTGCTGACCAAAGAGGCTAACACTGTCTTAAATGTGGCACCATTTTTTGGCTACCTTGTTAAATTTTGTTATATTGGACAAACATCATTTTACAAGGAGTAGCCCTTTCTTTATACTTGAATTGGCATTTATATTAGATATGAATTTTCCTCTATTGTTGATAACTCTTTTGTCTAAAACATAATCTGTGAGTTGGAATTTTTATTTAAACTGACAATGAAGGGTAAAAAATAAAAGTCTGCATACATTTTAAATTTATTAAATTAAAATTTATGTGTGAAAGAGAGGCCAGGTAATTTAAGTTTCTGAAAGGAAATAAATTTCCATTACTACAATTATATTTAGGACAAATGACTAGTGAATTGCCAAAGTATATTCACTTTCTGAGATAGTTCTAGAAAACATCTTGGGGTGCCAGAGTCTATTGAATCTACATTTGATATTATTCCACCTGTGAAAAGCCAACAAATGAAAAGATCACTGAAGAGTATATAAGGAGATAACTGTGGGGCTATTATAATTAGTAAACAATTAGTGTTCCTGAGAGAATTTAATAATATAGTTAATGTTTCAGAATATCTTGATCAAAGTTTTATAACCAATGGTACTTTAAAAAATGGTCCCATCAAGGTATGAGTATGAATGTATTATAGTTTGAACTGTTGGAGATACAAGAAATAATGAGGTGTCAATAAATAAAACTAGTGACTTGGGTAACTTGTCTGCAAAATAAGATGGCAGAAAATTTCACAAGCTCAAATATTTTTCCAAAAATTGAAAGAAAAAATTTTCTTGATACTGAAAGAACAAATCTGTGCATAGTGAAATGTTGACCATGATCCCTAACTGACTGATTTTGAGGCAGTTATCATTCAACATATCATAGAGTGTTTCATGAAAGGACAAGAGAACCATCTTCTCGATCTTTACATTCACAGATGGGGAAAAAAAAAACACTTTTCACCACTAAGGGATCAAATGAATGAAGGTAAACCCTAAGAAGACTCACTGAGACTGAAATGTGGCAAAATTCAGGGTAATCAGACTTATACTGGTGTTTTCATATAAGAATAATCATTTAACATAAGGACTCCATTAGATAAAAACAAATTCCTGGGAGGATGTGCTTTACATATAAGAAATCATGTATAGGGCAAGAGAAAAAAAATAATGTAAGATTTCCTCCTACTTCTTTCAGTGAGTATTCTGTCTTTGAATTCTTTTAGCATCCTCTCTCTGTCATTGAAAAAAAGATTAGAGAGAATAAATATCTATTTTCTGGAGTTCTCGTGTGGTAAAAGTTATACATTGGAGAAAATACCCTTTTGCTGTTCAATAGGAATATACAAGACACATTGAAAACTACTACCTTCCCTTAAAAATTCCAGTTTCCACTGACAAACCATGAATGATAGTTGCTTGTCACTTGTCTCCTTTACTCCTGAATGTGGAGACAACTTGTATTTTCCCTGTTGACTTTTGGGTTTTTGGTTACCTTCTCTTCTTGCAATTTTTGAACTTATAGTATACACCTATTTCCTTTTATAAACATTTTTTGTTGCTGTTCAAATCTCTCTTGTTTGTTCTTGACATTTCCTGTGGCTGCCCTCCCATCAGAAAGCAAAAGTTTTCTTTCTAAACTATTTCAGTGTCTCTTGTCATTTCGTTTAGATCTACACTCTTACCTAGGCTGTTCCCTGCCATAACTTTGTCCCCAGTCTGAGGCAGTTCTTTGTATTTCTTTCTTGAATTAAGTAGTAGAAAATTCAAAATTTCATCTATTCAGACTTTCTCTATTTAGTACTCAAACTTTCATGAAACCATGATTTTTTCGGGGGAGGGGGTTATTTTTATTTTATTTTATTGTTCTTAGTTTCTTCCAAGAATATATCACATACCAATCAGTCTTAACTTATACAAACAGGTTGTTGGCTTGGTTGGCCAAAAATCCAGTCTGTCAAAAATTTGACTTAGTACAATTAATTTCAGATCAAAATATCTTATTTACTTTGTAATTGCTTCAGTATAAAAATTTTGCTTTGGAAAGATGGGAATATTTTTTTCTCATGGTTTTAATATTACCAACAAGTGCTTTAAGGGCTGAGAATATAGCTCAGTTGGTAGAGTGCTTACCTTGCATGCACAAGACCCTGGGTTCAACCCCCAGTACCAGAAAAAGAATAGTGTTTCATGTAAAGGGAGCATAGTGGTGTTATTGTCATCACTGATTTATTAATGAGAGTCTCAATAAGGTATTATGGGAAGAAAACTGGCTTTGATCCAGAAAGAAATTTCTTCAATGTTAGCTTTCCCACTTGCTCTATAGTTCCAAGTTTTCTCTAGGTATCAATGTCTTCATTGGTAAATTATGGATAAAGATACCTGCTTTGAGAGATTATCATGCGAACTGACTGAAGATATTTCTATTAAACTGCTCTGAGTGCAGTTTTTGAGTCAGTTGGCATTTTAAGTAATACAGTCACCTGCATTGATAAGCCTGGAACAGTTTGATATGGAAAGTTATATAGAGCACCATGTGTGTTCAAAATAAACAGTGATTCCTTTTCACACAAAATGCTGAGAGGTGGTAAAAACTGGGTAGGACATGATGAACATGCAGGAACTTCTCATTTTATTTTTGTAAAGAATTTGGAACTGCGATAGGCTTACATAAGGAGAAAGATTTTATAAAAGTACTGATGCAAATATTATTTTTCTGGGAGTTTCAAGTGATGCAGAAGATAGTTGAGAAATAACCTTGAAGAATTATTACATTAAATAGATATAAATATATAACAACAACAAATCAGTTTTCAAAAAGATGCCATATGTTGTAGATAAAAAGGTAAGAAGAAGAATGAATTTGGGTTTAAATAAGGGACACATTATTTAGAAGAAAATATTATTTAAATTAAAATATAGTAAGTTTATGTTTTTTTTCTGAAGTTAAATATTTAGTTAACTCATTTTGGCCAAGGCATAATATGTTGTCGTTAATTAGCCAGTTATAGCTACTTAATAAATTGTGGATTCAAATATTTTTGTAACTTTGGTGTTCACTTCTAATTTCAGAATGTTTGTGAATTGCTTTAAAATTAAGTTTGATTTTATGGGCATCACTTTAGGTATTTTGGTAAAAGGAAACAGAATCATTACTCATATTTAATCTTACTCTTCATTATAATCACCTGTGAGTAGCAGAATTACCCAGGGTGCTTTGCACACACATGCATGAAGTCTTGCTTATAATTAATAAGTACCAAAATGAAGCACACTTTTGATAAATGAAGTACTCACAAAATTATACCATCTGGTATAATGACTCGGTGCAGGGATGAGTAATGAACTGTGAAATATAGACTAAAGCATACATTGAACATCTATAATAGATCATGATAGTAATAAAAAGGTAAATTTGTTAGGACAAATGTAAAAGACCTTGTCAAAGTACACCTTTATTATATATTAAAGTTTTGTACCTTGAAGTGTGTCCTTATAGAAATTTGATTTTAAATAATTTTATTTATTTATATTTCAATCAATGTATAAAATTATACATATCATGGGGCACCATATGATATTTCATACATGTATACATTTTACAGTGTTTAAATTGTTGGGAACATATCTATCTCCTCAAAAACTTATTATTTCTTTGAAATAAAAACTTTGCAAAATCCTTTCTTCTAACTTTTTTGAAATGTACTTCACAGTTCCATTATCTGTGGTCATCCCATTGTATGATAGAATTCTAGAACCTGAGAAAAAATTTGAACTGAAACTCAAAATATGGAATGAACAGCAAAAACACATCTCGTATCCTTGGTCTAGAGTAGGCAAAATGACATAATGGAACCAGTAAACTGTTAAATCTTTAGAAATGTTGTGAGCTAATGGACATCCCATTAGTGGCTTGAAATCAGCTGTGGTGGGAAAGTTTACACCATGGATACTGATAAGATGCCACACATTAGGGCTTCTATCTCTCTGGAGAGCCCATTCTTATATACTTAGAGCTAATGATTAGTTAAATAAATCACAGTTCCTATACTCTCTTTAAACAACAATTGTAGGGTTGCAATTGAAAACTCTTCCAATAGGCATCCTAATTTTGTTAGATTATATTGTATTGACTGTAGTCCTCATGCTGTGGATCCTATTTCTAGACTTGCTCATTCAACATATCTGCTAGTTTATATCCTTCAGCCACCTGTTCCCACCTACTGTCCTCTCCTCATCACTGGTAACTACTGTTGTATTTTCTATCTTTGTATTTTTGATCTTTTTTTGTTGTTGTTTTTTATTCCCCATATAAGTGAGTTCACGTAACTTTCAGAGAAATTAACAACTGAGATTTCTGATAGAAGAACTGCCCCTTAAATTATATTTTATGAACATTTTAAGTCAGAAAGATAATTTTTTAATAGCTGGGCCTGGTGACGCACACCTGTAATATTAGCAAATTGAGGCAAGAGGATCACAAGTTTGAGTTCAGCCTCAGAAACTAAGCAAGGACCTAAGCAACTTAGTGAAATTCTGTCTCAAAATTTAAAAATAGTAAAAAGGACTGGGGATGTGACTCAATTGTAAAACACCTCTAGGTTAAAATCTCCAGTACCAAAAAATATAATAATAATAATAATAATGATGATGATGATGATGATGATGATTTTTATTACAGAGATCTTCCACTTGGAAACACAGTATTTTATTCTAAACACAAATGTTGACCATTCCCTTCTTCTAGGAATCCATTTTCATCAGGAAAGTGGTATAAATTAAAGTTGTTTTCAGTTGAAATACATTTATATGTGCAACAAATTTAAAAGCAGAAATAACTACCCCATGTGAGTTTTATTATTATACTACCTATAAAGTAATTTTACTTTAAAAACACATTCTAGATCTATACAACAATCACACAATATTTCCAAGAACTCAGGATCCTGTGTGATTATGTAAAATATTAACCATGGGCCTCAGTAGAATCTGACCATATTTTCATTTGTCAAGTTATTATCTGAGCTGAGTTTTGAGGATTATCACCTGATGTGACTGATGAGTGGATTGATTGAGATAGGATCAAGTAAAAAAATCAGAGAATGCATGTGGCTAGAGCAGCAATTATTTATGTAAGAAGGAGACACTCTCATGAAACTCCATAATTCAAAGGACAAAGGTGATGTATTGAAAACAAAGTGGATGATTCACCTATTCCTCCCCATGCCAACTCTACCAACCTTTCAAAAATATGTTCATTGTTCTGTTATGTTCAGTAATTTTTTTCTAAATCTTGCCACAATCTTCTTAAATTGATGGCAGACATTGATTGTCCCAGACTCATTCCCTAAGCTCCTTCCTTTTCTCTCTCTCTTCTTTTCTCTTCTATTTTATAATTCAAGGTGAATATTCATCATGCTCAGAGCACACCATTTTCCTTGTTTCTGTCCCAACAAAATTAATAATTATAATTCTACTTGCAGCTATGACATTGGTAGCAGTATCATGCTAAACATTCCTCTAGAGGTTTTTTTTTTTTTTTTTTTTTTTTAGATTTTAAGTATCTTAGTTCAGACTGCTACAACAGAAACAATATTTACACACAACAAACATTAATTTCTCTAGTTCGGAGGCTGGAAAGTCCAAGATGAAGACAACAGCAGATTCTGCATCTGGTAAAAGGTCTTTTCCTACTAGATGGAGGCTTTATGCTGTGTTCTCACTTGATAGACAAAGAAAACACATTTCCTACATCTCTTTTTTAAGGACACCTGTCACACTCATGAGGGTTCCATCCTCACAACCCAATCACATTCTAAAGGACCTACTTATTAACACTATTACATTGAGGATTATGATTCAGCCTATCCATATGAGGGGACCACAAACATTCAGATCATAAGAATAAGTTACTCTGCTACATCTAGGTAGCTGAAGTCAGTAGCTTTTACAAATTACAGAATGTTTCATAAATAAAAATTCCTAACTCACAAAAATTTTGGTTCTACGTACAAATTATCATTAATATGTACTGAATATTGTTCTAAATGCTTTATATGTTAAACTATTCAGATTTTAATAACATTTTTATAGAGTTGTTTTCAGTAACAGTTCCATTTTACAGACAAAAAACTTGAGACACAGACAAAATAAGAGGTTTAAGGCCAGGAATCTGGATTTAGAACTCGTGTTCAAAATCATTGCATTATATAGACCATCTCATAATGGTAGATTATCTCAGGGCATTTGAGAAAAGGCATATTTCATAAGCACAAACTAAGCAATATAAATGAAGACACTTTGATTAAAATGTCTTTGGTTTGATTAAGCTTTGGCAGGGATGCAAGCCAAATCTATGCTTTTGCTGTTCTCCTGGGGTCCAGAGAACTGCCTTATCCTAACATGAACTCTGCCTATTTTCTTATACTGCTCTTTACTTGAAGCTGGACATAGCAAAAATTCTTAGTTATACTATCTAAAAAGAGGTGGGAATAAAAGAGAGATAATGAAAACTCCAGCAGCACTGGATTTTAAGAGAAAAATTACTGCTGATTAGGGTCTTCTTTAATTCTCCATATTCTTTATTGAGAGACTACAGCATTTACTGTGCTTTCCATAGCTGCTCATGTGGATTTTTATGTCTAAGAGACTGAATCAGATTAATTAGAAACCTGTCTCTAAATTCTTGCTTAAAGTTGGAAAATTAAAGTTTTTTTTTCTTTTCCTCTTATAAATCAATCCCCCCCATCACACACACCAAAAAAAAAAAAAAAAAAAAAAAAAAAAAAAAAAAGCAGACAAACCCAGACTTACAGAATAAGAAATGAGACTTCATCCTCTGGCATTTATAAAACTTAAATAGTATCCATAACCGTGAAGAACAATGTATGCAGTGGGAAAATTAAAAGAATGGTCTCTGATTTAACAGAAACATGAAGAGTATATCTAGGTATGTAATGAAGGAGATATTAACAAATCATTAATCATTTGCTACAGTTTGATAATTGAGGACATCTGATATCAGGGAAATCAGTGGACTGAAATCAGGTATGCTCATTGAAATTCTGTACAAGGAAGTGTTATATGCTTCTAGTTTCTGAATTTCACCATATGATTATCTAAATGTGACTCACAGATGATAGTGAATGAACCAGAATGCATCCAAAGCTGGGAGATTGTAAGAAAAGGGATGAGCACTTTGGAACACCTGATTTTAAGCAGGGAATTTCAGAGAGGATCTGCATATATATTAGTGTGTGTTTTTTTTTATCTCCTTCCCTCTCCTATCATCCAGAGATGCAGAAACCAGCTTATCGTGCCACAGAGAGGAAAGGAAAGGATTTTTATTTCTAGAGAAACTGAAGTATCCTAGATCTACCTAACAGGACTTATTAAAACTTGAAGCCTCCCAGTTACAAAATATATCTCCATGCCAAATTAATCACCCTCAGTCAACCAGAGCAGTTAATAAGTTATTTTTTTCAAAAAGACCTTCAAGTCAACTCTTTGGCACCACACCCCTAAGTATAAATGTAGTCAAGAATCAACAGATACTTATGGATTGCTTCTAACACCTGGTTAAAAAACAAAAGCAATAAGCCAGGGTAGAGATTTAGAGGAAACAAAAATAACATTGGGAAAAAAATGGGAAAAATAATTCACAGTCTCAGTGAGATAAAAGATTATATTTCAACCTTTCTTGAAACAAGAGTATGATGTTAGAATAAAAGAAGAGGGAGAAATAAAAGCTTTTGGAAATTAGAAACACAATAACTGGGAAAATGGTGCACATCTGTAATCGCAGCTACTTGAAAGGCTGAGGCAGGAGAATTGCAAGTTATAGTTTTGCCTGGGCAACTTAGCAAGATCCTGCCCAAAATAAAACAAAAAGGGATGGATATGTAGCTCAGAAGTAAAGCACCCCTGGATTCAATATCCAGTGTGGGGAACAGAGAATAAATTACAAGTTTCTTTGAGCCATCCCAAGGCAGAGGCAATGCCCTTCTGGGAACTCTCCGTAGAAAGGCATTGAAGGAAATTGCTTAGTCCCTGGTGATGATGCCCTGTTCAAAGAGGATGCTGTGCAGCTCACAGAATTGATTGGTTCATGGCCCTGAGTGCAAATGCCAGCTGCCGGGAGGTAGAAGAGATATGGATGAAGGCTGATAAGCTCCAATTAGGCTATTTTCTCACAACTTTGGCTGGTTTATTTTGAAGAAGCGTTCTTACAGTAAATCCTTTTGATGTTTATACCTATATAATCAACATGCAGAGCCTGCTCGTGGCCTCTCTCCAGTCAGGAGTTCTGTAGATCCACCGATCCAGAAACTGAATAAACGTCACAGGGGCAATCCAATACTACTGCCCCCGCCCCACCCCGCCAAAAAAAAAAATGTTACAAGAATTGAGAAATATAATTTTAAGAAAATCGTGGATTAGTCCAGAGGGATCAATATCTGACATGAAGGTGTTCCCAGAGGAGTGAACAAAACAGAGGGAAGAAAATTTAAAGTATCATGAGAAAATTCAACAGCAATGTAAGTTTTAGGTGGGGGGATGTGATTCAGTGGTACAGTGCTTGCCTAGCTGTGTGCAAGGCTCTGGGTTCTATCCCCAGCAAGAGAGAGAGAGAGAGAGAGAGAGAGAGAGAGAGAGAGAGAGAGAGAGAGAGAGAGAGAGAGAGGGAGAGAGGAGAGAGAGGAGAGAGAGAGAGAGAGAGAAGAGAGGAGAGAGAGAGAGAGAGAGAGGGAGAGAGAGAGAGAGAGAGAGAGAGGAGAGAGAGAGAGAGAGAGAGAGAGAGAGAGAGAGAGGAGAGAGAGAGAGAGAGAGAGAGAGAGAGAGAGAGAGAGAAAGGAACTGTTAGATTTCTGCTTACAGTCTGTTAGATTTCGAAATGTTGCAGTGAAAGCACAAGAATAAACAACATTTTCATTCCATTTCATGCTTAGATACCAGTGGGAAAATTTCAGAATCTACAGGATAGAATGAAGATCCTAAAAGCATCAAGCAAAACAAAAAGGCAATAAGAGGAAATAGCAATCACAACAGAATCAGACTTCTTAGTGGTAATTCAAGATACTAGAGGACCATTGAAACAAAACTTTGAAACTTTTCCAAATAGATATTGATGTCTGGCCAAACTACCAACGCACAGAAAAGTATGATAAAGGAATATTCAGAGAGGAAATGGTTGAAGACACACCTATCTCTTGCAGACCTTCTCAGCAAGCTATTAGAGACTAGGCGCTGCCTAAGCAAATATGGATATCAAGAAAGAAGGAGACATTCATTCTATGATAAAGTGAATAAAATATAACAAAGAAAGACACTTCCTGATATAACCGCCCTCCAGAGAGTAAACATCCTGATTTTTTATGGGGAGATAGAGCTTTAGAACAGAGAACTTTACAGAACAAAAATTAATATATTACATATAATTTTTGCATGTGTAAAATTATGACTGTGGAGTGATTTGGATATTGAAAATGAAAAAATATATATTATATATATATATATTATTAATTCCACAAAAATAGGAAGTGGTAAAGAAATGTAATCACAGACATTAATTGGTCATAACAATATGTACATTGATTATTGCTTTGAACAATATGTTGAGAGAATGAGAGGAGAGGAGTGCAAGAGGGATACTAAGAATTATCTATGATAAGAATTAAAGAGGAACATCCAAAACTGACATATTGAACTGGGGGTGTGGCTCAATGATCAATCATATATTTATCTTGTTTAAGGTTCTAGATTTGATCCCCAGCACCCCAAAATAAGTAGGCAAATGAAACTGACATATCAGAGTAGACCTTTATCATCTGTCAGCTGCTTTTCCTGGTCAGAAGTTAGCTGCATTTGAATTCACCAACACTGCATTTACAGTTCCTACTCAAATTACAGAGAAATTGGTGTTTCTTCCTTTTCTTCTCCCTGTTGACACCACTTGCTCTAAGCTGAACCATCTCAATTTCTTTCAGTGCTTACAGAATAAAAGCTGGTCCTAGGAGCACTGATGTGGCTGTCTTATCAAATAGTATCTTCTTTTCATGATGCTGTAGGCACAGAGCTCCATACAAGTCCCTCTACATCTAGTCAGGAAACAGTGGATTTATTTGACATTTATATTAGTCAGGGTTCTCAGTGAAACAGAACCAAAGAAGTCGGGATGGGAGATTAAGAGAAACTGGTAAAAGTTGACAGGTCCTACACTCTGCCACCTCCATTTCCTAGAAATGCAGGAAAGCCAGTGGTGTAGTTCAGCTCAGGTTCAAAGTATTGAGAACAAGGGAAGCTGATGGTGTAAGTATCAGTCTAAAGGCAAGACAAAGTCCAGCCTCTCAGTGCAATAGTTAGACAGGAAGAATAAAGGCTGAATTCTCCTTTTCTTTGACTTGTATTCTGTTCAGGTTCTCAACAGATTGAATGATGACCATATCGAGGATGGAAATTTGTTTTACTGAGTCCACTGATTTCAAATGCTAATCTCATCCAGAAATGCCTTCACAAATATATTCAGAAATAATGTTTAGCCAAGTAGCTGGGAACACCATGACCCAGGTAAGTTGAAACATAAAATTAACCAACGTGGTACTATAATGGTACATTTTGTCTATTGAAGTAGAAGACTTTACATCATAAGTTGGGCTAAATACTAATGAGATACCTGGTCATTTTTTTTTTTTTAGAAGTTCATGTTTAGCAAAAAGGTTAAAACAACATTCAGATAAACTTGGGAAATACCTCCACATATAACCAACATCTGGTTTTCTTTTTCCTCCTGTGTCTAAACTGGGCCCTGTAGCTTTGTCCAAGACACGATTTTCTGTCAATTTCTCTTTCCAATTGGTTACAGAGCAGTCTTGCTAACATAATGACAGAATTTGTTTTCAATGATGTATGTTAACTTCAGTTATTTTTTACTTTAGATTTTTGCCACAAAATCCAAAATAATATAAATGGCTTTTGTCAGGAGACAACATCCAAGTCTGTGAGTGCTAGAAGATGCTGAAAAAATAAAAACCAAAGTGTCATATTTTGTGCTGCAGTTGAGAACCTTGCTTGATGTATATGATTACCATTTCTGCTTCAGCATGGCCCAATATATTTGTGATGAGTTCATTCTGCATTAGGGCGGGTCACTAACTCAATGTGACTGGGTCCTTATGAGAAGGAAATTTCTGAATCAAAAGCACGCAGGGAGAATGTCATATAAAAATGAGGGCAAATACTGGGATGATACCAGCTCCCAGAACTACAAGAGAGTAAGACTTTGTGGTTGACGCTAGCTGATGGTACTTAGGGGTGCTTTGTTATGGAAGCCCTAGCAAACTAATAAGGGTAGGGAAACGTTACGGTACTGTTTTGTCTCATAAATTTATGATCAGAAGCCAAAAAAGTCCAAAAGCTGAGCAGGAAACAATACCCAAGAGACTGAAAAACTGAGACAATCTTTTAGCAGGGTAATGATGAAAGACAAAATTTAGTATTAATCTCTTCTAAAGCAGTCAGATTTAAGGGGTCAAAGTTCCAAAGATAAAGGAAAAACACGAACATTATCTAGTGCCTTTCTTTCCAAGGCTTTTGGAAATTTCTAAGCGTAGATAATGGAACAAAGTAGTGTAGATGCTATGAAGCCAAGCAAGGCTTTTGACAGACTTACACTGCTAGGCAGATAAAGAGGGGGGAAGAAGTTTACCCAGATCCCCAATTATTATTTTCTCTTCCCCTTTGGTTTGTCATTTGCCTGCCTCACCCATTTAGAGTTGTCTCTTTCTCCTGTCACTCTCAGACCAAAACACACAGAAATACACACAGACACACACACACACACACACACATAACTTTTCTTCATATAACATATAATACATGATATATACTATTTCATTTTTGTAATATTATAGAATATATAATAAATCTTATTTTTTTATAGTGTTACAGTTGGAGAGCTATGTTGTGGTTTGGTCACTTAAGAAGAGTAAAATCCTTCAAAAATTATAAAAATATGCTATAAGATAATATTACAGAGCATATATTAAATATGTATCACCTAAAACATCTATAATTTTCAAAACACAATTCCTAGTTTAGTGATGGAGGATGTGCTTTTATGCACAGACCCTGTCTTAAGTCCCCAGAAACAAAAAATAAAAACAATCAAATGAAAAACCCACAGTACAGTGATCATATTAACATATTAAATGTTGATACAACACTTTAAGCTAATCAATCATGTTTTTCAGTCCTGTCCATTGAAGCAGTGATAACATTGAAGGGATTTTTCTTTCTCTCTGGTACCAGATTTAGTCTAGTGATAGCTATTGCACTTAGATATAATTTTATAGATTGCCTCTATTAATCTGAATCATTTCCACTACCCTTCTTTGTCTCTTATAATGTATTATTTTTGATGAATACAGTGACACTCCTCTCTTGATTTTTTAATTTGCTTACCCCTTAGTTATATCATGATTTTTCTCATAGATTATATGTGTAAGACCCTAGAGTTGTAGGGGATGATGGAGTAGGTAAAGAATAGATCAATTTTTAGTCCCACCTACCATTCTGCTGATATATTAACTTGTAATTCTGCCAGCCATCATAGGAAATAGCTATTTAATCTCCAATTATCTCAGGCAATAAATAACAGATGCAGGAATCTAAGAATTTGCAACTAATAAAATCACAGTTCTGCTGCTAATATCAGAACTCTTAGAGGAAGGAAGCTGTTCACATAGCAGACAGGAAACGATATTAGTGCTGCTTCCATTCATTTACATGGTGCCATAGCCAGTAGCCAAATTGTTACACATGGACAGAGTTGATTCATTATTTGCTGGATTAACAATTGTTTTCCAGTATGCAAAAGTACCATCTTCACATATTTACTTGAGGAGAAAGATCTAAGTATTTTTTCCCTCAAATGTCAAGATCTAGTCAGAAAATTAAGGCAACGTTGACCATTGCTAAGAAGTGCACATAATTTTCATATGCAAAGATAACTTTATCTCTCTAAAACATTTTATAAATAATATTGTAAACTGGAATTTTTTTTACCAGCTTTATTGAGAAATAACTTGGATGGTTTGTCCTCCCTTTTCATTGATAACTTTTCCTTATTTTCTTATTAGTTGATCTTTCTCAATGGGCCAAAAAAACAAGCAATATACTTCAATAAAGAAAAGGAAAAGATGAAACAAACTTCCTGAAACCTTACAGATCATTTTACAAAACAGATAAAGATTTATCAATTACTAAAGATTTTATTTTGGAATTTATTAAGAATTTTTTCCTGTTATTTATTGCCTAAGATAATTGGAGATTAAATAGCAAATATATGTGATTTATTAAATAGAAGTATACAGTCATTACTATACAATAATATAGTTGTTTAAAGAACTAAAACTTGTTTTCTTTCTCAAACATTTCTTGAGTTATTTTTCTATTAACATATATCAGAAACACTGGGTAACCAATAGATACAGGTCAAATTTATAGGATTACACAATAATATTTACTCAAGTTCTGAATGATTAATGAAATTATAAAACATGTCATAAATGAGCAAAGAAGAGAGAGAGTCCTGAAAGAAAGAAGGAAATTATCAATTTCCAAGACCATGCCATTTAAATCCATTTTAGGCCTAAATTAGAAAAAAACTACTTGCGACTTCAGAAAAGTATTTGTAGATTCTAAGAATCTGGATTTATTTGTTAGTCTGGGCATTGTGAATGGGATCAGGGTTAACATTTCTCACAACTATGCTTTTACCTTTGTTCTGGTGCCCATTTTTCAATGAGCATATTGTTCCTGTGAGCAACTCCAAGCTAATTGGAGCTGATCAAATTCTATCCAATGCCCAACAATTGAACTCAACTGTTCTTCAATGAGCAAACCAAAATGCAGTTACCCAGTTGTAACTGATCTCCGCATCTCTCCAGCTGGATCTGACTTCTTCATCAGAATCTTTTCAGCATTTTGTCCCTGTCTTATAAAGCTGAGTCTTATAAAGGTGTTTTCTCCAATGGTTTCTGTATTAAATGGGACCACTGCTTCATGAGGAACATACATCACGTTCCTTAATATCTAATGGTTAATGTTGAGGTTGGAAAACTTTTACTAGTGAAGACCATGTTAATGTTCTAAAGATGTCTTCATAAAAAGGGTATATAAGGTTAGTATTTTAAAAGATACAAAAACAAGGATATATATATATATATGTGTGTGTGTGTGTGTGTGTGTGTTTGTATAAAACAAGAATATATATCCTTGTTTTATATATATATGCATATATATATATATGCATATGTACATATACATATGCTTGTCAATGAAAAAAATGAATTTTGATTTGCCAGTTTGGTGTGAGAGCCTCAAGGGTTCATTCCTACGAACAAGTTTAAAAGTTGTATAAAGGAAGGAATATATAAAGGAGAAAAGGATCACAGAGAAATTGTAGGAGGTGCTGGTCATGGCAGTGAGGGTGATGGTGGAGAACAAAGAGATGAGTTAAAGAGAGAAGCTGCATTCATGGAATAATAAGTACATGATCAATAAGAAGGACTGCATCTTCAAAAGGAGACCAGAGTTGAATGTTTTGTGACATAAGATCTTGTTTTCTGGAGTGAATGTGATACTTCTAAATGCTGGGGTGCTCAGAGGATACACGACTAAATCAGTCAGGGTCATTACAGGGGGGTTGGGTAATCACACAGAGACAGAGAAAATACCTTTTCCTTGGGGTTCAGTGACGGCTCCTCAGCCCCATCTCCCACAAAGGAAGCAAAAGAGAGAGAGAGAATTCCCTATTTATTGAGGGGAAGGCACTAGAGAAAGTTCCACCCAAATGAGGCAAGGATTGGGTTTCAGGGGGGGTGTGACCCAGTCTCATTGGGTGACACCCACTCCCAGAGCTTCATTCCCCTGTGAAGCAGAGATAGGGGTCCACCTGGTTCCTGGAGCAGAGGAAGCCAGTCTCCACATTCCCATCGCTCAAAGCCTGGGGGTGCTCAGCTCCTATGTGGCAGCTCTGGACAGAGGAGCAGGTGTGAGAACAGACAGTAAAACATAGAACAAAATATAAACATTTTAAGAAAAATAAAAAGATTGAAAGATAACTAAAACTCTAATCTATTTGGTTTTGGTTCTTTGTTCTGTCAAAATTATTTTTATAGGTCAGGAGAAAACAGGGTAAAGCATGGCAACAAGATCACAAGTTTTCTTTAAAATGTCAGGATCATTGGCAGTTTTCTTTGGCCTAGATCCTGTAACATGCCACACCATTAGCAGAACTTTTCCCCTCAGTGAACAAAGGTCTTCTCTTCAGTTTGAAGGCCCAAAGAATGCAGCATTTGCAATAGGCCATGAATGCTGATTCATCCTTCTCCGGGAAATGCAGGCCCTATCTGTACTGTTTTTAACATAAATTAGCTTAATCAGAGATTCATTTATTCCAAGCAAACTGTTTTGAGGTCCTGTGAAGGAGCATTCGCCTTGGGATCTCAAGGTCTTTAGTTCAAATCCCAGCAGATGAGAGCTCTGTTTCCTCTTAGACAATGAAAAGTGTTCCTAGGGGGGGAAAAAAAAACCAGAATTCTCAATCTCCAATGTACATGCATCTACTGAGATTTAAATATTTACCATTTTCTGAATTAAGTATAATTTCAGAAATGATTCTGGAATTAATCTTTCACGTGATAAAGAACAACAAATAAGCATAACTAAAAGCAAAATTTTAAAGAAAATACATCAAGACCAACCTCTGTGATATATATACTAAAAATACACAACACATAAAACCTGTTCAGCATGCCATCTTCTTTCACTTCCTGTCCCACCCAAACATTTTTTAACAGATAAATTGTGTTGTATTTCTAAGATGCAAGTGTGGATAGAATGTTTTATGCAGCAAAATTCTGTAGCCCTTTCATACACCCTTTCTTCTTCATCATCTCCCAGCAACAAATATTTTACCAACATATCCAGTTACCCCAAGTCCATTTGTGCCCTACTTCCCAATCAGGAAAACCCTGTAGATGTGTTGAAGACATAGACTTGAATTCCAGTAGTCACAGTTCCCACTCTGCCCTAAGGAACTGTCTCCTCCAGTGTTTATCCTTTCTTTGGCTGAAGTTGTGTCTTTTTCCCAAATTTTCTTCTCTCCTGTTCCCTGGGCCATTACTGATACCAAGGGACACAACACAGGAAATCACTGCCTTTGCTCAGGACTCCTGCTGGTTTTTTTTTGCTTTGGAGATGCAGAGTATAGATTTCTCTGATTCATTAAGAATGTTAAAGGAATGTGCATCTGTCCTCTCAAAGTGTATTCCACTACTGACAGAAATCAAGAACACCAAGTCCAGAAGTCAGCTTTTGAAGTGTAGGAGGTCTTTATTGGAGCAGCCTCTCATCCTATAATACAACTAGTAATCGTAGCACTTTTGAAGGGAGTTTTCACAGCTTTGAGAGCACAGCGCTCATTTCCAGAG
Source organism: Ictidomys tridecemlineatus (assembly GCF_052094955.1). Classification (NCBI taxonomy): domain Eukaryota; kingdom Metazoa; phylum Chordata; class Mammalia; order Rodentia; family Sciuridae; genus Ictidomys; species Ictidomys tridecemlineatus. Next base: position 156,357,206 of record NC_135479.1, on the reverse strand, counting down.
GAAGCTGGAAAAAAAAATAACAAAATCAAGAGCCAGTGTATGTTCTCTTGGTCAGGCTATCCCAGTCACCAGGGCCACTTTTAATTCACACAAACAAACAAATTATTGCTGATAAATTGTTATAAAGGGTATTCAAAACATTCTGCTATGTGCTTCTTAACTTCTTTAGGGGAAAGCAAGTATCACATTTGAACACATAAAACACCTGTCAAAACCTGATTTCCTATAGGAGGTAGATAATGTTGCAGCACAGATGCAGCAACAAATATTTTACCAACATATCCATATGTGAATTATATCAGAAATAATCATTTTCAGCCCTGAAAGTATTTTGTGTTGGAAAAGAATATGCAATGAAGCTGGGCAAGAGGCTCACATTCTTTGTTAGAGAGGCACAGCACATAAGTTATGGGAATAGGAAATGGATGAGACACTGCTATTGAAGGTCATTGGCAAGAAAAAAAATCTTCCTTTGGCCTTTCACTTATTTTTTTCTTTAAACAACTATGGTTAGAAGGTTATGATTGCTGTTGGGCTCATAGGCATTTTCTTTGATGCAAGACGAAAGAAAGGAAGGAAGGAAGGAAGGAAGGAAGGAAGGAAGGAAGGAAGGAAGGAAGGAAGGATGGATGGAAGGAAGAAAGTAATCATATCAACTAGTGGACAAATTATAAACAAAACAAATAATTAAAATAATGGTGGGGCTTAGACAATTGCCTGCCTTTACTCCTTAGCCACCAGTATTGGCTCATAGATTCTGTTAATATTTGCAACCAAAGATTTCAGTTGTGTATCCTATGACTTAAGCTGTGTGGTTCCTTCTCCTGAAATGTTTTCTTTTCTGCCTATTACATTTACGATACGCACTGCTCAGAACTTCCTTTAAGAGAGAACTTGAGGGCTGGGGCTATAGCTCAGAGGTAGAGCGCCTACCTTGCACGTGTGAGGCACTAGGTTTGATCCTCAGCACCACATAAAAATAAATAAAATATATTGTGTCCATCTATAACAACAACAAAAATAAATAAAAAGAGAGAGAGAAAAAAAAAACTTGAATCAAGGAATTCTGAAACCTTCCAGCTGCCACCTGTTTGGAATTCACCACAGCATTGGTACCAAGGCCATGTTGTTCCTGGGATGCTCCCAGCAAATGACTGATTGTGGCTATCCTGTAATGAGTGATCTTTGCTCCAAGGCTTCCCCATCTGCCTAAGATTCTGTCAAAATTTTACTGCAATATGAGACTTTCTATTCAATTTTCCTACTACCCTCTGTCATACCATAGGTATCAGATCTACATCATGTTTTTTTCCCTGTATAAATTTCTAAAGTTCTTCCTATTTACGCTACCTTTCCTTTCATTCTTTATTTTTATTTTCCCCATTAATTGTCTCCCATATTTAATTCATTCTTTTTGCTTCTAAGAGAACTGACCTACCATACATCACCAGACTGATCACATTCAGTTATAAGAATATGAAGGTTAAGTTCAAAAGTTACTACCTTCCTGAAATTTTGCTTACCTTTCCAATTAATTATATTTTCTTATTCTGTGAATCCCTTCCAACAAGAAAAATTTGCTTTTATTTTTATGAGTTGTATAACACATAGACTTTTTTTAAAAGGAGAGAGAGAGAGAGAATCTTTTTTGTAGATGGACACAACACAATGCCTTTATTTTTATGTGGTGCTGAGAATCGAACCCGGGTCCCACCGTGGTAGAGTGCTCTACCGCTGAGCCACGATCCCAGCCTGTAGTCTTTTTATTTTATTTTCCCCTTGCTTTATCTCCCTTATTAGAAGACAGAAAGTGTTATGCAATTAAAAATTTTTATTCCCCCACATTCCTTACTGCACTGCTTGACATACTGGAGATGTCGATAAACTCTTTACTCAGTGCGATCAAATGAATTCTCCTCCTTCATAGGACACACACAGCCACTAGAAATCAACTTGCATGTCTGGCTCATTTTCTTCAATGCACATCATTCTCAAAGGGGAAACCTGTCTCTTTTTTATCTCTAGTATTCTTTTAATGTTCCCACCTTAACTGTTTTTCAGTGAGGATTAGAATCAGTTCTTTGTTGTAATTCATCTATTCATTTGTCCTTTCATTGAGCACAAACTCTGTTCTTGGTCCTATGCTAGGTGATAAAAACACAAGGATGAGGGATATGTCCTGTCTTCAAATAGCTCAGAGTATTGTAGAAAATAATATTTAGAAAAATATTGTAATAAGAACTTTGAATATTTATAATTATGTCTTTAAAGGATTCTGTAGTTAAATAAAAAAGGGGATGGCCAATCCTATCTGAGAAGTCAAGGAAGTGTGCAGAGACAGGATGGTATTTTACATGAGTTGAGTCTGAGGATATTTATGGGAAATCACATTATACAAAACATGAGGAAGTCCTTGGTAAATGTAGTGAGCATTCCCTCTCCAGTAGTCCATTAAGGGAAGTAGGACTTTCTCTCCTTACTGTGAGCAGTTCAACAAGATGACCCACAGCTGGCAGCCCTACTTGGGAGAGCTCTAATTAAAAACAAAGAGCCCACCTCGCCTCAGTTCATTCCTGTGAGGTGAAACTCTCACTCAATACCTGATCAACAGAGGAGTACTGGAACCAGATCCTTGTTCACCCTAAAGTGAGCCAACTCTGGGAATCCAGCCCAACTAAAGAGCTCCCTGTGGAGAGGGTTGACAAGTTGTTCGGACTGAATCACAAATTTTTCTCTTTGTCCAAACTGCTTACCTTTTCTCCTACTTTCCAAAGGGTCTAGAACCCAAAGCAGTCCCTAATAAGAACCCTACATAGAATTTTAAAAAGCCAAACTCAGAAAATGAATATAGAAGTGTGGTTACTAGGAGGGTTAGAGGGTGAGGGAAATGAGAAGTTTTTCACAGGTTAGAAATTTGTGGTTATTTGAGGACCTAATGTCCAGCACAGTGTACATAGTTGATCATTTATTGTGAAGAGCTGGGTACAGCAGTGCACACCAGTAACCCCAGTGACTCCAGAGGTTGAGGCACAGGTATCGCATGTTTGAGGCCAGCCTGGACAATTTAATGAGAGACCCTGTCTCAAATAAAAAATAAAAAGTAATGGGCATGTAGTTCAGTGGTAAAGCACTGTGTTCAATTCCAAGTATAGTAACAAACACAACCACAACAAATATATATTAGGTGTACCTAAAATTTGATAAAAGGGCAAAATTTGTGTATTATTATCACATTTTTAAAAAAGAAACTGTGATGTGATGGATTTGCTAATTAGTTTGTGACACCGTAGGAATTGTTTTACCATTTTATATATGTATACACATATCACATTATATATGCTAAATATATATATATATATATATATATATACTTAAATATATACATTTTTATTTGTCACTAAAAGCTGAAAAAGAAATCGATGCTAACATTATCTCCTAATCTGCATCTCAGAAAACCCAAACTATGACAAGTGCATTTTGCCTAGTTGGGGACAAGTATAAGCAGATGCATGGGCATAACTGGCACTGCTTACCTGTATATAAAAATCTCCTGCTAACATGGCCTCTGAACTCCCTTTACACATTAAATTTGGTTGTTTTAAAATGTTCTCCTAAAATAATATATGTATATGTATAAATTTATTAAATATGTATAATTATACATAAAGGTTCATATATATATATGTATATATATATATATATATATATATATAGAGAGAGAGAGAGAGAGAGAGAGGGAGGGAGGGAGGGAGGGAGAAATATATATATTTTTTTCTTTTCCAGTGTTTACTGCTATGTAGCAAGGAAACTTCTAGGTAGGTTCCCATGAATTACCTAATGTTTTCTCATATTTATATTACTTTCTTGTGAAAATAAAATTTGAGTAAGTAGGAAAGTTACTTTCTTTGCAGCAAAACATTTTCTTTGATTTAGAAATTGTTAGAGTCTATAAACAAGTCAGGATGGCGCCTGGTATTTTGTGAGCCATTAAGTGTGGAATTTTCTTATTGGTTGACTGCTGTATCTAGTTTATGTTAATTAAGATAAGCTGTATATATACCCCTCCTGGCCTACAATAAACAGCTCCCACTCCTGCTGTATCAATGTACACAAGTTCCTCGTCACCCCTCGGCTATTTTGCTGCAGCCGGACTGTGGCAAGTATTATCCCAATGTGAATGACTGAGAAAGGAAAAACCAGATCTCTGTAAGGCAAAGACTTGAATTAGAGTCTTTGAATTCAGTTAAGAGTTACTCAACTTGACACATACTCATAGATCACTTAAGTTACAAAACCTCAAAGACCATAAGCCCTCTATGTTTCTGTACCTGAAAATGCTCACCTCCATTTTGCACCTGATCATTTATTATAGTAAAAACTAACTATGACAATAACAACATTAGCAAAACCATAACAAGTAATAGTGAGGCTCTCTGAGTCCAACCTAGGCCAGCACTGACATAAATTTCATGAGAAGAGGCTCATGGATCACTGGAAATTACCTCATACCATGCCATTTTCTCATCCTGTCTGTGATAAAGTTTTATTTGAAGTCATATTTATTGAAACCGGAAAAGCAATGCTTTTTAAAACAAATTGGAGCAAGTGGTTATACTAAGATGGTTTAAAAACAATTATGGTTGAGAGAAATTAGAGAATCAGTCACTGCTGTGATGGAACTCTTCTAAAAAGTCATAAAGATGCCCTTAAATAACTACATGTTAATATTGGAAGTTACCTTTTTATTCCCACTTGTCTCTCCCTCAAATATATTTGTATAGATCTTTGTGTCAACAATATCACTGAAATTTGTTCATTTCCTAGTGTTGGAATTTGATTCTCAAAAATCAATCTGATTGCAAGCTCAGCCCTGGAGATGCATTCTGCCATCATTTAGCATACTGTTAGACTTGTGTGAAAGGAAGATATGCATTTGGGGGTTGGTATGTACACAAGATGCAAATGAAGAAAATCCAGGCAAAGCATAACAGGGTGATTCTAATTTAGTGCTCAAATTAGTTTTGCAGATAGCTAGACACTTGTCTCTCATTTTCAATCACTCCTCTGTTTGTAGAGCTCTTTGATGGGCTGTCTTGATAGCAAAATTATAGGCAATTAAATTTAGAGGGCTAATCTTTCCTATGATTTCAACTTCAGAAAAATAAAATGGGAGATAGCTTAAATATATCTTATAAAATGAAACAGTATTGTCTCAAAGGATCACTTTGTCTTTTGAAGACACAAGGAGCCTAGCCTTTAGCATCAATCATCTTTATTTTTATTTTTTTCACAAGAAATAGAACTTTTCAACTTGGGGATTCTTGACAGAGGACATTATTCAACCTATCTGCTATAGGATTACTCTAAGATGTAAAGATAGAGAGGTATTTGGCAGCAGTTGTTAACCCACCTGCAGAGAAAACTTCTGTCTCATGTTATCTGTTGAACAGTTCACAGGATCCAGGCTAATGGCTACTTGTTCACAATTAAAATTGCCACCAACTCCTCAGAAATTGTTCTATAAAGACTGTCAGAGAGATTGCAGGATCTGAATATTAAGCCACCCTCCCTGTTTAAATACTAGCTCACTGTATATATGATGCCTCTCCAAGAATGTTAAATTGGTTAACTGAAGCCAAGTTAAAAAAAAAAAAAAAACAACAACTTTAGTTGGCTATCTTCCACACCTGCTTCTGTAGTGGCAGTCCTAAATGCTGTATTTATTTGCATTTCATCTACTAAGCATGTTTATAGGAAACCAGCACCGCAGCATTGAGATACACAGAGAAATTTGTGCTTTAATGAGTTTCATCTGTCCTTAGAAATGTGAGTCATGATACCTGCTTATGCTAAAATGTGATGGGTAATGGCTCTTTTATCCGAAGAATCAATTGCATCTTTTTAGAATGCGTGATTGCCGATACTGTGTTCTAGTTTTCTCATACCAGAAAATAATGCAATTGGAATGACTAAAAGCAAAGCACATTAGAAAAAAAAAATAACACATTCTAATATTGAAATGCTGTCAGAAGAGCTAAAGAAAATCAATATGTATGTACCCATGGTACCCACTGTCTTGCAATCACATATTATTTTAATTGAGGAGAGGAAAATAGGCTTTTAAATACAAAGTAACTCACTTAAATAAGTTTCTTAAAAGAGTCTGTAAACTGAAGATACCTTAGAAATTCCAAATAAAATTTCCTGGGAGAAAAGTTGAATGTAGTCGAGTCATCAGTTATTTTACTCTGAGATAAAAGAAAGTCTTAATATTGTTCTTTCTTGGTTACTTTATTTGAAGATGAATATTTAAGGATTTTAAAGTGATTTTTGACATTTAGTGCCTATTAGATTTCTCCTTAAAAGAAAACAATACTCTGGTTTCAGGACAGTAAAGACTATATGCTTAGGGAATGAGTGTTCAGCCCCTTAGGTAAATACAGTGTAAGGAAGTCCTTTGGCATTGTACAGTTCTGGTTATGTTAGTAACTATTAGTTTAGCTTGGAAAAGGTACATTTTATGATTTTTATGTCTAAAGCACTTATGAAACGGGACAAATTATTGACTCAATAAAAACACAGAGTATTAAAGTTAAGGCTTAAGACTAAACAAGGTAATAAGAATATAGCCCAAATAACCCTGAATTTAAGTTCTCAATAAACATTCACAAACAAACACTGAGAAAGACTGAGTTAATAAAAATCACAGGGAGAGAAAATGAGAGTAAAACCATGAATTAAAGCAATATAATCGTGGCACTAGGTCTCCATGTTTTTGAAGATATGGATTAAGCTTTTTTATTGGACTCATCATTATTAAAATGTGGCAGATGTGGGAAGAATGGATTATTTTGCCAGACTAAGGATGTTACAATGTCTTCTTTATTAATATACTAAAAGTTTACGGTCTTGACTTACTTGAGTCCTTCATTACATGCAATATAATTTGAGGATGTGACCGCTTTTTACAAGTAATTAATGTATAGAAAATATTAAAAATAAAAAGATGCCTGTATGAAGAGTAAATTGTTCTTTCTGCTGGTTGTATGAGTTGTATGCACTAATAGATAGAACCTAGATACACCAGTTTCTATCATGGTTTTCTCATCTACAGAAAGCAAAAATTGGAGTTAGCCAGTGGCCAGGTTTCTTTCCAACTGGAAAATGTTATCATCCAGTAAACTCATATTACCTTTTCTGGGATATATTTCAATACCCACAGACAATTCTCCAAGTTTCTAGACTTTACCTGGGTGTTAAAAAATTCAACTCAGAATTAGCTCAGACTCTCTGATTGAGGGCTCAGTCCCTTAAGGCTGCCCTGTCCCTGTTTCAACTGACATTTGCAAGTCCCAGTTATCACTAGTATTTCTGGTTTATTGAGCATTAATAAAAGTTTTCCATAACTCCTTCGTACAGTTCAAACATTTGCTAGGAAGAAAGAAAAACTAAGAAAGAAAAACATGGTCATCATACCAGTATGCTCCACCCTTGGAAGAAACGCAGGCATACCCACAAACTTCCCTACCCTCTTCCCTAGATCAAAACAGGACAATCTATGCAGAGAGGATACTCCCACATCACCCCCTGGTTGCCATGTTGGGTGTGAGTACACATTCATGAAGGAGTGTGAGCAAGCCCTTCTGCTTATATCTCCCACCACATTTTTGATATGGGTTTCAGAAAAATGATACCTTCTCATTTCTCCCTTTCTTTCCTCCCCCGACCAAGATAAAAGGAAAGTCATTCTCTGAAATTCCCTCCTTTGACAAAGGAAATTCCTCAAGAAGGAATATAATAGTTTTGAATGCTCCCTCTCCACAAATTTCATTAACTAAAGAAGATTAACTCAAAAGATGAAAGATCAGTGTGGACACATCACCCAGTGACATGGTCAATTTTTTCTTAGGTGAACTTTGATTATTCTTCAAGCCCATTTATCTCCTATAAAAATCATTTATTCTCCATTTAAAAATGCCTTGAGTCCCCACTTCCTTGTCCCCTATTAAAAGGTTATTCAAGTCTCAGCCATCTGGTACTTCTATGGCTTTCATAGAAAACTATAAAATGTTATCATCCAGTAAACTCATATTACCTTATCTGGATTTGTGTGATTCTCCTGCATTGACATGGTAATCAATGTGTACCACTTTTTTACATTAATCTGTCTTTTCTTAGTTTTTTTTTAGTAGCCTCAAAGTTTATAACTTTGGGGGTTGAGATTTCCTTCCACTTCTACATATATAATCAATGTTTCAATTGCCCTTTTTAATTCTGTCAAACTGTAGTTCACTATTGAACATTATGGGGTAAAGTGTGTTTCTTGGTCTGAAAAGAAGGTGACCAACCTTCCAAATTAGTGCAATTCTTTATATTCTGGTTCTATTTGAGCCTTTGCACCTTATCCTGGATATAAATGCACAGGCCAGAGTCAGTGTCTGTTTCTGATCATCCCCATTTTTAGCACCCCCCCTGGAGTTACTGACATAAATCTTGCTAGCTAAATTCAGGGTCCTTTCCCAGGAAATCTACCCACAAAACCATCTGTAATCTCTGTCTCTTTTATTAACAAACTAAACAGTTCTTACTGGTTTTTTATGTTTTTGAGGATATAAGAGGAATATATCTTGACTCAACTTATTTCTTCATTGCTACACTTACCCCCTTCCCAAGGTCCATCCATGTCAGGTGGCCAGGTGGCTACCTCAAAGTAATGCACCAAGGGATCCACTTAGTGGTTCCAATCCTTAGTGGATTCTGATAGAAATCAACTGCTTCTACTTTAATGAACATCTCAGATTCCAATAGAGATTTCCATAGTCTGTTCCCCATATAAACATCCTTTTATTAGAAAAATGTTCCATTGTCCTTCTATTTGACCAAGTGGCAGAGGCCATGAGTCAATAAAATCTCAAACACAGGCGATTTTAATGACAATTCAATTTTACCATCGCTTCAAGAATGTAATTCAACCTACCAAAATGATTGGTTTTTACCAACTTTAATCAGAGGTGGTCTTTGAAACAGGATCCTTTTCCTTGACCTTAGAACTGCCATCTACAAACCAAACAACTCTATTGATCAGTTAAGATCTGTTTATAAGGCACTGTCCAAATGATGAAAGAAACTGGCAGCTCCTCATGTAGTTCCAAATTTAGTCCTAGGGGAAAAAGAGCCTCCTTGATTGTGAATATCTCCTAACATTTTTCCAGTATCAAGAGTCTATATAAAACATTTCTATTTTATTATGTGAGTTAATCAGTTTTTCACTGCTTTGAGATAACACCTGAGAAAACCAACTTAAAGAAGAAAATATTCATTTTCACAATTTCAAAGATTTCAGTTTCTGGTCACATGTTTCTATTGTTTCTGGACCTGTCATAGGACAGAAAACCAAGGCAGGAATCAATTGGTAGAGGAAAGTTGTTCACGTGGTGGCCAGGAAGGGAAGAGATAGAAAAAAAAAAAAAAAAAACAGGGCACAGAATATACCATTGAAAGGCATGCCTGGGTCTTCCAACTAGGCCTCACTTTCTAAAGATTCCAAATAGACAATTAAGCTATGAATTAAGTGGTTAATCCAATCCCCAGGTGAGAACATTTATAATACAATCACCTTCCAAAGATTCCACCTCTGAACTCTGCTTCATGGGGGGCCAAGCTTTCAACACATACAATTTAGGGGGTCATCCCGGAAACAAAGTACATCATTATGGAAATATGTGCATTGTCACCCCATTAGTATGTTTCTCTGATCACCTAACATCAGGAGGATTTGAGGATTCAAGATCATTTTATGTCTGTTAATTGTAGGAGTAATTTCAATTAATATACAATAGCATGGTAGAAAATGTCCCTCAAATGAAAATTTTCTACTCCTAAGAACCACTTAGTCATTGCTGAGAGGTGCTCATAGCTTACAGTCTCCATGTGTGACTATCATACATAGAATTTGTCCCAACTAGCACACCACCTTCTGTTCTACATTATGTGGATTCAGTTAATCATGTTAACTATCATTTAGCATGCCCAATTATTAGGGAAGATTAACACATCTCTGCTTTACAATACTAGATATGAAAAATATTATCCAGTAATATATGAAAGTCCATCTCATAATATAATCAGACAAAAGAGACGCAACCACTTCATGTGAAATGTATTCAAGCACAAGAATTCTCTTCCGAACTTTCACCTTAATTTCATTGACTTTACATTTCTAACTGTCACCTCCATTGCAAATTCCTGGGAAGATTTTTGCATTATAATACCAAGTTCAGTAAGTATTTCCAAGCCAGACATAATATTCATTCCCATCAAACATTCAGGTAAAGGATACAAAACTTGTTTACATAAAGCCTTGTTGAACATGCCAATTATTATCCAAAAATTCCCTGTAATCTTTATCAACCCTTACCATTACTCTTAACAGTTATAATGCCTGGTAAGTCTTCATTGATGTTTTGGTACCATATTTCATAAGGCTTCTCTGTAAAAAAGTCCCACAAACTTTTATTCTACATCCACCCAGAACCATTTTACTCAATCATGTTCAAAAGGCTTTGGTTCCTTAGAGAGGGGTAAGGTCCAGGGAACCCGGCCTTTTGTCAATTTTATTATAGTTGATCTATTTCTCCAGATGATTTCGATCTACATTTCTGTTTGAAATTTTTACCTGCTAGTTTAGTAAATTTCTCCAAACTGGGGTAAAGTGGATTTGAGTCTTTTGAATGGTGGAATACCAAATGATGTCCCTCTGGTCCACACAATTAAGGTTGTTTTAAAATCTTGTCAATGTCCTTTTAAATTTCATTCATCTCATGTCTTAAAATTTCTTCCTTAGAGAGGTGAGTCCCATAACTCTCCTTTCTTTTTCCTCTTAGTTTCACCTCTATTGACATTTTGCTTTAGTCATCTGATTTCTTAATAACTGTTCAAAATGTTACTGTGCAGAGATCATTTACTGACAACTCTCCTCTGCCTTTCTCCATTCTATTGTTAATTAACTTGATGCTTTTATTAGCATTAGTGAGACTTACGGAGACGAAAACTTCAATTTTGATATATTTACTAAATTTTGAAGCTTAAATAAATTTAATTTAGCTAATCTTAAATAAATTGAAACTTAAAATAAGTTGATAAATTTTCTGAACTGTTTTTCAATTTTGCAGCAATAATGTTAAATGGGATATCCATGTAAAAGAGGTCTTCTTAACCATAACATTTACCATGACTTGAGTAACAGGTATATTCATAAAACAAATTCCATAGGTCTTGCATACAAAGCATGAAACTGATTCACCTGGAGTGTTTCACTTGGCATTCACAAGGGGAGTCAGATGGTCTTCCCCTTTTAAAACTAAACTCACCTTTCAGTAAATTTTAGGCAGTGCAGGCTGGCAATTCTTTTGAGAATAACCTTCTGTGTTTTTATCATGAATAGCTGACTGTAATTGTTGAATAGCAAGTTGCAAGTCCTTGAAATCCAAATGTGCATTTCCACTCTGCAGCTTTCAAAACTCAAGACATTGCCATGGAATTGGTTACATTCAAAATCCATTTCAGTAAAAGTTCCTCAGGAAGCTGATGACAGCAATGCACAAAATAAGAAAAATTATTTCATGCTATGCCCCCTGGTTTCAGTAGTTTCTGGGTTTGGGTCTCACTTAATATGAACTACCTTCTTGGTGATTTTTTAAAAATTAATTAATTTATTTTAATTAGGTATATATGACAGCAAAATGCAGTTTGATTCATTCTACACAATTGTAGCACAATTTTACATTTCTATGGATGTACACAATGTAGCATCCCACCATATGTGCACTCATACATGTATCTAGGGTAATGAGGTCCATCTCATTTATCATCTTTCCTGCCCCAATGAACTCTTCCTCCCCTCCCTCCCCTTTGTGCAATCAAAGTTCCTCCATTTTTTCCATGCCTCCCCTTTCCCATTATGGATCAGCATCCACTTAGCAGAGAAAACATTTGCACTTTGCTTTTTTGGGATTGGCTTGCTTTATTTAGCATGACATTCTCCAACTCCATCCATTTACCTGAAATTGCCATAATTTTATTCTCTTTTTTAATGCTGAGTAATATTGCATTGTGTATATATACCACAGTTTTTTTTATCCATTCATATATTGACAGGTATCTAGTTTGCTTCCACAGTTTAGTTATTATGAATTGAGCTGCTATGAGCATTGATGTGGCAACATTATTAGAGTATGCTGGTTTTAAGTCCTTTGGGTATAGACCAAGAAATGGGATAGCTGGGTCAAATAGTGGTTTCATTCCAATTTCTCTAAGGAGTCTTCATACTGCTTTCCAGATTGACTGCACCAATTTGCAGTCCCACCGGCAGTATATGAGTGTGCCTTTCCTCCCATATTCTTGCCAACATTTATTGTTGTCTGTATTCTTGATAACTGTCATTCTGAATGGCATGAGATGACATCTTAGAGTAGTTTTGATTTGCATTTAATTACTAGAGATGTTGAACATTGTTTCATATATTTGTTGATTGAGTGTATATCCTATTCTGAGAAGTGTGTATTCAGTTCCTTAGTCCATTTATTGACTGGGTTATTTGTTTTCATGGGGTTAAATTTTTTGAGTTCTTTACATATCCTGGAGATTAGTTCTCTATCTGACATGTGAGTGGCAAAAATTCGCTCCCCAAATGCAGGCTCTGTTCACTTCATTAATTGCTTCTTTTCTTAAGGAGAAGCTTTTTAGTTTGAGTCCATCCCATTTATTAACAGTTGATTTTATTTCTTGTGCTTTAGGAGTTTTGTTAAGGAAATCAGGGCCTAGTCCAAAATGATGAAGATTTGGACCTAATTTTCCCAAAGTAGGAAAAAAGGACAAGGTTTTTGGACTAATTCCCAGGCCCTTGATCTACTTTGAGCTGAGTTTTGTGCATGGTGAGAGATACGGGTTTATTTTCCTTTTGCTGTGTACAAATTTGCAGTTCTTCCAGCCCATTTGTTGAAGAGATTATCTTTTCTCTGTACCATTGGTCTAAATGTCTATTTTGGTGCCAATATCATGCTGGTTTTGTTACTATAGCTTTGTAGTATATGTAGGATAATCTATTGTGATGCCTCCTGCTTCACTTTTATTGCTAAGGACTGCTTTGGCTATTCTGGGTGTCTTATTTTTCCAAATAAATTTCATAGTTGACTTTTCTATTTCTATAAGGAATGATGTTGGGATTTTAATTGGAATTGCATTGAATTTGTATAGAGCTTTGAGTAGTATGACAATTTGACAATATTAATTTTGTCTTTGCAATAGCATAGATCATTTCTTCTTCTAAGGTCTTCTTCAATTTATTTCTTTAGTGTTCTGTAGTTTTCATTGTTTTTCATTGATTTCCAAGTATTTTATTTTTGGGGGGGGCTATTGTGAATGGGGTATTTTTCTTCCTAATTTCTCTTTCAGAGGGATTTATCACTGATGTATAGAAATACATTTGATTTATGGGTATTGATTTTATGTCCTGATACTTTACTGAATTCATTAACTTTAGAAGTTTTTTGGTGGAGTTTTTTGGATCCTCTAAGTAGAGAATCATATCAACAAATAATGATAGTTTGAGTTCCTCTTTTCCTATCCATATCCCTTTAATTTCTTTCATCTGTCTTAAGTGCTCTGGCTAGAGTTTCAAGGACTATGTTGAATAAAAGTAGTGAAAGAGAGCATTCCCTCTCTTGTTCCAGATTTTAGAGGGAATGCTTCCAATTTTTCTCCATTTAGAATGATGTTGCCCTTGCATTTAGCATACATAGCTTTTACAATGTTGAGGTATATTTCTTTTATTCCTAGTTTTTCTAGCATTTTGAACATGAAAGGGTGCTGTATTTTGTCAAATGTTTTCTCTGCATCAATTGATATAATCATGATTCTTAAAGTCTATTGGTGTGATGAATTATCTTTATTGATTTCCATATGTTGAACCAAACTTTCATCCATGGGGTAAACCCCACTTGATTTTGGTGCACTATTTTTTAATATGTTTTTGTAAGCAATTTGCAAGAATTGTATTAAAAATTTTTGCATCAATGTACATCGGAGATATTGGTTTGAAATTTTCTTTCCTTGATGTATCTCTGCCTGGTTTTGGTACCATGATGATACTAACTTAGTAAAATGAGTTTGGAAAGGTTTCTTCCTTTTCTGTTTTATAAAATAATTTGAGGAGTATTGGTATTCATTCTTCCTTGTTGGCTTTGTAGAACTCAGCTGTGAATCCGTCTGGTCCTGGGCTTTTCTAGGTTGGTAGACTTTTGATGGTGTCTTCTATTTCATTGCTTGAAATTGATCTGTTTAAATTGTATATGTCCTCTTGACTCACTTGGGTTAATCATATGTCTCTAGAAATTTGTTGGTGAATTCAAAGTTTTCTATTGCACTAGAGTATAAATTTTCAAAATAGCTTCTGATTGTCTTCTGTATTTCAGTAGTGTCCCCTTTTCATCACAAATTTTAGTAATTTGAGTTTTCTCTGTCATCTTTTTGTTAGAGTGGCTAAGGGTTTTTCAATTCTGTTTATTTTTTCAAAAAACAAGCTTTTTGTTCTGTCATTTTTTTCAATTGTTTCTTTAATTTCAATTTCATTGATTTTTGCCCTGATTTTAACTATTTCCTGTTTTTTACTACTTTGGGTGTTTGTTTGTTCTTCTTTTTCTAGGGCTTTGAGCTGAAATGTCATATTGTTTATTTGTTGACATTTTCTTCTTTTCATGAATGAACTCCATGCAATGAACTTTCCTCTTAGCACTGCCTTCATAGTGTTCCAGAGGTTTTGATAAGTTGGATGGGAGTAGTTATTTACCTCAAAGATTTTTTTTAATCTCCTCCCTGATGTCTTCTGTTATCCATGCTTCATTTAATGGCATATTGTTTAGTCTCCAGCTGTTGGAGTAGCTTTTCTTTTTAATTTTATCATTGATTTCTAATTTCATCCTTTATGGTCTGATAGAATGCAGGGGTAGTATATCTATCTTTTTTTATTTGTTAAGACTTGCTTGTGGCATAACATATGGTCTATTTTGGAGAAGGATCCATGTGCTGCTGAGAAGAAAGTATATTTGCTCTTTGATGGATAGAATAGTCTATGTATGGGCTGGGGATGTGGCTCAAGCGGTAGCGTGCTCGCCTGGCATGCGTGCGGCCCGGGTTCGATCCTCAGCACCACATACCAACAAAGATGTTGTGTCCGCTGAGAACTAAAAAATAAATATTAAAAATTCTCTCTCTCTCTCTCTCACTCTCTCTCCTCTCTCACTCTCTCTTTAAAAAAAATAAAAAATAAAAAAAAGAATAGTCTATGTATGTCTTTTAAGTTCAAATTATTGATCATATTATTGAATTCTATAGTTTCTTTGTTCGATTTTTGTTTGGAAGATCTATCAAGTGATGAGAGAGGTGTATTCAAGTCATCCAGTATCATTGTGTTGTGGTCTATTTGGTTGTTGTAGTTGAGAAGGGTTTCTTTGACATACATAGATGACACATTGTTTGGGGCATAGACACTTATGATTGTTATGTCTTGTGGATGTATGAATCTGTTAAGCAGTATGAGATGTTCTTCTTTATCCCTTCTCACTAGATTTGGTTTGAAGTCCACTTTATCTGATATGAAGATGGAAATCCTTGCTTGTTTAAATGGTCCACGTGATTGGTACATTTTTTTCCCACCCTTTCACATTGAGACTGTGGATATCTTTTCCTGTGAGATGATTCTCTTGAAGGCAACATATAGTTGGGATTTTTTTTAATCCAGTCTGTCAATCTATGTCTTTTAATTGATGAGTTTAGGCCATTCACATTCAGGGTTATTATTGAAATATGACTTGTATTCCCAGACATTTTGGGATATTTTTGTGTTTTTAACTTAATTTGGTGTTTTCTTTGATTGGCCTTTCCAGTAGTGTAATTCCTCCGTTTGCTGATTTTCATTATTTTTCATTATCTTCTCCTGGAATATTTTGATGAGAATACTCTGTAGTACAGGTTTTCTCGCTGTAAATTCTTTTAACTTTTGTTTATCCTGAAAGGTTTTTATTTTATCATCCTCAAATATGAAGCTTAATTTTGTTGGATATAAGATTCTTGGTTGGCATTCATTTTCTTTCAGAGCTTGGTATAGGTTGTTCCATGATCTCCTGGCTTTTAGGATCTGGGTTGAAAAATCTGCTGAGATACAAATTGGTCTCCTCCTATATATGATCTGATTGATTTCTCTTGTGACTTTAAGATTCTATCCTTATTCTGTAATCTAGGCATTTTCATTATAATGTGCCTTGGAGTAGATGTGTTGTAATTTTGTACATTTGGTGTCCTGTAAGCCTCTTGTGTTTGATTTTCCAATTCATTCTTCATGCTGGGAAATTTTCTGAAATTATCTAATTGAAGAGATCGCTCATTCCTTTGGTTTGAATCTCTGTGCCTTCCTCTTAGATTTGGTCTTTTAATGCTGTTCCATAATTCTTGGATGTTCTGTTCATGGTTTCTTATCCTGTTCACTGTGTGGTCAACTTTATTTTCCAGATTGTTTATTTTGTCTTCATTATCTGATGTTCTGTCTTCCAAGTGATCTAGTCTGTTGGTTATGCTTTCTATGGAGTTTTCTATTTGGTTTATTGTTTCTTTCATTTCAAGGATTTCTGATTTTTTTTCAGAATCTCTAACTCTTCTTGAAGTAATCTTTTGTTACCTATATTTGCTCCCTTATTTCCTTGTTGGAGTGATCAATATTTGCCTATATTTGCTCATTTATGTCATTCTTTAATTCACAGATCATTTTAATTTTGTACATTTTGAACTCCTTCTCTGACATTTCATCAACTGCACTGTCCATGGGTTCTGTTATTGTGGTATCCTGTTTAGGGCACTTTTTCCCCTTGTTTTTTTTCATGTTGTCTATGTGTCTTCCTTTCTTGTATTGCAGATCTGAGGAATTATAGTTTTTAACCCTATGATCTTATAGTATCCATGAAGATTATCTGTACCTCACCTTGGTATTGGGCTTCTAGTCCCTGCCGTTGACCTGTGCTGGGTACTACTACAACTATAGGTGGTGGCGGCAATAGCAGAGGTAAATTTGATAGCAGTGGTGGTGTTCCAAGATGGAAGCAACCTCTCTCAGAGATGGGGGTGAAAGGATGGGCCTTACAATGGCTTTTGGCTCCTTGTTCTGAGATGCAGCTGCTTCTAGACCTTGTCTGTTGTTGCAAAGTGAAGGTTACTGTGTGGGGAGGGCTATGTTGATGGCTTTACTGGCCCATGATGGAGGTAGGTTAGGCCTGGACTCCAGTGGGTTTCTGCATATTTCCGCTGGGGCAGTCCTGGGCTCCTGCTCCTTCTTGGTAATTTCAAGTCTTAGAGCTACTTCATTATAACAGCCTAATTTTCCTATGGGAGAGCTCTGAAATTAGTGACAGAAGCTCAGACTGACTGAAATCTGAATTTGGTCCAGCATCAAGGTCTTATTCAGTGATCTCTTTTACTTTCATTTAGCTATTACAGAAAATAGTAACTAAGGAATTGTGTGTGTATTATGGTATTTATTATTTTGCATGTCCTTATGCATACAATGAATTGGGAGTCAGACCTACCAACATATCTTAAATTCCATTGGTAACTCTTATGTTCATTAACTGCAAGTGTATTTGTATACCATGAAGCAGCCATCCAAGAATGAAAAATTCCTCATCACCTGTCTTTTTATCTTTTTTCTTCCCACATGCTTCCATGAGAAAATTCAGCTTCTAGCACACATTCTGAGAACACATTGTCTCTCTACAGTCACACATTTATCACTCTCTGTGAGTGTGTGTGTGTTTCCAATGAAGTAATTCTTCAGTAGCATCTGGGTGTCCTACAGTAATTCAATGACACTATCTACCTGGTGTTAGGGTCACACCCCACAACATAAGGAATCAATCCCACAAACTGGGCCTCATTTTAGATGCCAATTCTGAGTCCACATCCACAATAATTCTGATTGACTGGCTATACTTTAGGGGTTTCCATGATTCCCTTCTCAGAAACAGCCATATAAAAGATTCACAGAATAAGGAATGCAGAACTCACAGGCCCTCTCCAGGCTGACCATCTTCCTAGACCTTTGATGTGTCCACTGACCTGGAAACTCTTCACATTTCATTACTCAAGATGTTGATAGGTATGGATAAGAGATCTATCTCTCTAATCATTTGGATTAGATCCTGAGGCTATCTAGGGACTCCACCCTGAATCACTTTATTGGCATAGACAAGTATAATCCATAGGGATTCCTGATGAATAACAAAGACACCCCTTTTACTCAGGAAATGCCAGAGAATTTAAGAGTTCTATTTGTGGGTGGGAGTGGGAGGCTGGAAGACAAAGACCAAACATAATTTTGCTATACTACACTTTTTCAGGAATTTTGCAAGCATTTTATGTTAATAAAGTAATAAATTACAAAATAATATCTCATGCACTGAAATATTATTCTATTTTCCACAAGATGAATGGCATTATAGAAAAAATTTTATGAAAGAATTAGTTATGATAGTAAAAAGTTTATGTTCCTGACAATTTATTTATAAAAGTTCTGTCAATTCCTTAACCCATTGTGTTGGGAATAATATTATACCATTCCATTCTGTTGCTCCAATAAAATACCTTGTATTGGATGATTTATAAATAACAGAAAGGGTTCTAAATGCTGAAAAATCCAAGATCAAGGCACCAGCAGATGTAGTG
Source organism: Ictidomys tridecemlineatus (assembly GCF_052094955.1). Classification (NCBI taxonomy): domain Eukaryota; kingdom Metazoa; phylum Chordata; class Mammalia; order Rodentia; family Sciuridae; genus Ictidomys; species Ictidomys tridecemlineatus. Next base: position 156,338,441 of record NC_135479.1, on the reverse strand, counting down.
TCTGGTGAACTCAATCTTTGCTTCAAGGATTGTGCATAGCTGCTGTGTCTTTACATGGAAGAAGGGGAAAACTTAATCCTTCAAGCCTCTTTTATTTCTTTATTTCTTAAAGGAGAAAATTTTTATTTTAGTTCATAGTTTCAGAGGTTTTAGTTCAAGATTGACTGGTCCCATTGTCTGGGCCTCTGGTGAGGCAGAACATCATGGCAAAGGGACGTGGGGGAGCTAAACTGCTCACCACCGAGCAACCAGGAGGCAGGGAGAGAGAGAAAGAGATATGGCAGCCAGGAATAAGGTATGATCTCCAAAACCATGTCCCCAAGGATCCACTCCCCTCAACTAGGTCACATTTCCAACAGTTTCAACTACCTGTCAGTAGTCTATCAGCTATGAATCCATGACTAATCAATGAATAAAGTTAGTATGCTCACCATCTAATTACTTCCCAAAAGCCCCACCTCTGAACATTTGTCAAGCTTTTTTTTTTAAATGAAGGTGTGAATTCCATTCATGAGGGAAGAGGCTTTGCAACATAATCACCTCCTAAACACCCATGTCTTTGCACCATCACACTAGGTGGATCTCAGCATACAAATTGGATAGAAACACCACCATTCAGACTATAGCATATGAGACAGAAGAAAAAGGAAGGGAACTCTGAGATTATTTGTGTTTCCAGTTCTTCATATTCCTAATGGTTCATGAGCAAAATAAGAAACTTCCAAATAAAAAAAATCTAAAATAGCACCTGTCACATTCTTACTCAATTTTATGCTTATTATACAATTAATTTTTGCCTCCATGTCATTATTTAGAATCTTTTTTACACATATTCATTCCTAGGTCCCTTAGAGCAACTCAGTAAGTTTTACTGTCCATATTACTTGAACAAAGAAATTGAGAATCCTAAGTTGCTTGCTCAGATATCACATAAATTATAGGTTGTAGAGTGAAGATTCAAATCCAAACTTTTTCCTTCTTTCCCTGTACCAAGTGGAACACACTACTTCCTATTTTTCCTCTTGTTACTCTGTTCTTCCACTGCCTCCCACATCTAATCTCTGCAAAGTCTTCCATTGATCATGGTACTGGTTATTATTTAAACCTCTATGTGTCCATTTACTAAGTTTAAATCTAAATGTTTGTAGCAGATATTAAATATTATTTTCTATACTTTATTTCTAAACAAAGAAAGCTCTTAAGAAAAGCATTTCTCTTAGGAAAAGCATTGTGGCCATCATGTCCTTCATTATAATATCAGAAAGAAGAATTGCACTGCTTTAAAAATGGTTTGAATTCTGCCACTTTATCCTTTCTTCCCTGCCTAGCCCTAATTTGTATTTACTGTAACTATCTATTTTGCCTTTTACTTTGTCCTGAGGGAAAACAATTCTAATTTGGGCTTGTAAGTCACATTTTAATTCTTTTCAGTATCTGCAGGTGTTTCTCATCTGATGAAGAGCAATTGCTCGGCTTGTTCAGAATTGACACATCACACTTGGCATTGGATGACACTAATCAGAGTACTACAGAATTATTTTAGAGATATTTATACATTCATATATGCTAATAAATTAATCGTCAAATAATTATTGAACATGTACCTACAGTAGTTAAGATATTGATAGATAGCTACAGTTTCCAGATTGAATAGAGCCTCAGAATAGGAGCAAATGGCCATGGAGTAGGCAGAATAACAGCTTTATAAAGATGGCCAGCACCTCAAAAAGTGACCTTACTGGAAATGGGGTCATTGCAGAGGTAATTAGTTAAGAAGAGGTTATATATTGAAGTATGATGACTGCCTAACCTAACACAATCAGTGTTCTTATGAAAAGGAGAAAATTGGACATGGAAACACACACACACACACACACACACACACACACACACACACACACACACTCAGTTTTTCCAGAGAATGACAAATATAAAGCTCTTACAGGGAAGAGTGAAGGTACGCAGTAGCAGATTCTATGGCAAAGCGGAAAGTGACTTCTAAATGACGTGACTATCGTTAAAAAAAAATTGGTGTAGGTGTTGTCAAATGATACAATTTTTCAAGAGGAATTTAAGATCTACAATTTTATGTCAAATACATCATTTTTGAATATTGAAAAATATTTCAGTTTATTTTTCAAACTACTCTACAGGCCAAATAAAGCACCATGTGAACCAGCTCTAACTCTTGACCCAAGATTTACTATCTCTTCCTTACACATGATCAGGATCATACCCAGCGTGGGAGTTAACCAAGGGCAGTATTTGTGCATTGGTGGGCGTGGGGGTAATCCCCTGCCTCCCTAGATGTAGGCAACATAGGCCTCTATACCAGTCCCTAAGCCTTCCACTTCAGTGTCCTCTGACCTTATCTTACTTCCTACCTCCCTGACTCTCGCTCATCATGCTCCAGTCTCACAGCCATCATTTTTATTCCTCAAGCAAGCCAAACCTTTTCCTTCACAGGGACTTTTACATTGATGTAAAATTTCAATTAGAATTTTTTTTTTCTTTTTTTTCCCCTCCATTCTTATTGTTTATATTGCAGATTAAAAGAATTTAGTAAATAAGACCTTTCTGAACCACACGGCAGCCCTGGTCATTCTCTTATGTCATCTGCTTTATTTTTTTTTAGACACGTATCATTATTTGAAATTATTTTGTTTGTTTGTTTTATTCTGTATTGTCTCCCTACCATTGCTCACATTGCCAATTCACAGTGGAATGTAAATTCAATGAGCAGACTGAGAATGAAAATCTCTCTCTCTTTTTAATACTCACTGACTTATTACCAGTGTGTTAATGAATTGAATATAAAGTTGACCAATAAATATTTCTTGAATGAATGCTGATGTTAACATTTCAAAAAAATCAACCTTTACTATATGTAAAAAAGCATGTATTGAAGGAAGTGGCTTTGGTACAATTTACCATATGGCTTGGAAGAGTCACTCTTGAAATAAGTACATTTTATACTGATGAATGGCTCCTGTGCTGGTTTCATGGAATATATAAAAGAAAATTAATTAATAGCAAATTATCCTACCATGTTGTGAAAACAGCTGCACACATTTTGATCTCAGAGAATGCAAATCTATAGGCTGCAATGATTGCATCATTATATGTCAGAATTAAGAAGTCTAAGTAAAGCTATTATTTGTCAAAATATGTGATGAAATTCCAAGATTTTTAAAAAATTTGAAGTGATTAACTTCACTTTTACTCTTCTTTTTAAATACCTATGAAATATAGATATGATAATGTAGCAAGTTTAGTAATCACCAGGGGCTTAGTGTTCATTTTAATACAGGAATTTGTTTTTTTCCTTTGTTTCATATCTGTTTTTCAATAATAAATGTCATAAATAAATGAAAATCTACATATGTTGACTAGGCACCAAAACCAATTTTACTGATCCTTAACATTTGGAAATATCATATTTTGCAAAAATAGTTCTTACGAAATAATGATAATAAATAAATAATAAATACAGACAACTTTGGGTGCAACTTTAAGAATTCCAGTATAAACATGCATAATATTTTTCAGTATAGTTTGATGATGTGCTTCTAGTGAAACTGTTTTATATTACTGCAGAAGTTTTCTACAATACAATGATGCAAAATTCTGTAAATTTGGAGACTTGGCTATTCTACAGTTGAGAGTTATCTTAGAAATAGACTAAAGATGAAAGTTATTTTAAAAAATGGTGTGTTGCCAGGCATGGGGGTGCAAGCCTGTCATCCCAGCAGCTGGGGAGGCTGAGACAGGAGGATCCAGAGTTCAAAGCCTGCCTCAGCGAAAGCGAGGCACTAAGTAACTGAGACCCTCTCTAAATAAAATAGAAAAATAGGGCAGGGATGTGGCTCAGTGGTCCAGTACCCTTGAGTTCAATCCCCAGTACAAAAAAAAAAAGAAAGAAAATAAAAAAGTAGTGTGATATAAAAGGAAAAGAAAAATGTTCATTCGCTGTATCTCTTATTGCCATAAGTACTCCTGCTCTCTTCTCAGCTTTTTGGAACTTGACCAATTTAAGATCATTCATTTGTGTCTCAGCTCTAAGCATATATTCTAGTTTTAGGAACACATGGCTCTTTCTGCCTGTCCTATAATTATTCTTATTTTGTCATAATTTAAAATGTTTTGTTGTACACATGCATTATAGGTATACAGAGATGAACTTTTCCAAAGTATTTAATGCACTAAAAGTATTTTCTTTCTTTCTTTCTTTCTTTCTTTCTTTCTTTCTTTCTTTCTTTCTTTCTTTCTTTCTTTCTTTCTTTCTTTCTTTCTTTCTTTCTTTCTTTCTTTCTTTCTTTCTTTCTTTCTTTCTTTCTTTCTTTCATCACATGCATTTCAGCTCTGAGACCTCACTGGGTGTCATCAAGAAGTAGGATCAGACATTCTTTGTTGAGGATCTTTCTCATTCAATGTAGGAGAATGGAGACAAATTTGCAGTCAGCAGTCTTTCATGCTTTTGGACAAAATACTTGGTTCCCAGATCCAGGTTCCACTGTTGTGCATCTGAGCATGTGGGTTTTGCTCCTATGTTGACACTCTCCATACCAAGTTCAGCAACAGGGCCAATTGCCTGAGTTCCCAAGGAGTAGTTCAAACTCATACCTGTCTTTCTAAAACCTTTTTTTTTTTTTTTTTTAACGCAGCACGTTCTGCCTCTTCTCTGGACTACTCCTTCCCTTTTTCTTTTTTGGTACTCAGGATTGAGCCCAGAGGTGCTTCACCACTGAGCCACATCCCCAGCCTTTTTTTTTTTAAATGTATTTTATTTAGAGACATGGTTCTTGCTCAGTTGCTTTACAGTCTTGCTAAATTGCTGAGACTGGCTTTGAACTTGAGATCCTCCTGATTCAGCCTCCAAGCCGCTAGAATTATAAGTGTGTGCCTCCGCACTCAGAAGATCTCTCTTAATCTATGTGATTCGAAAACAAAACAATACAAAAATGAATCCTGTTGCATAAACAGCATTCCTGAAGTGTTTATCAAGTAAGTGCAGGAAACATTGGATTAAACAAATGAAAAGAGAATTCTTCATGGTAGGATTTCTTATACCTTTTGGTATGCTTAAAATTACACTTAAAATCTCCAAGAAAAAAATAGTGAACATTTCCTAAAATATTGTGACAACCTAATTCCCCCCACCTTTTGAAAACCAAACATTATTTAGTTGTGATCTCCAGAACAACTTTTTGAGTTGCAAAGTTATAAACAGTATATGTTCCTTTAAAATGTTGTAATTTATTCTTATATGTCAAAATTAGGCAACTATTCTATTTCAGAAATCCTCCAACTATCCTCTGAAATATGTCTTGATTTGTTTACTTATAAAATAAAGAGTAGAACATCAGTCTGTAGTTTAACAACTATCCTTATCAAAAATTGAGAGAAAGGATAGTAGGTTGGTCATCTAGTCCAATGACAGAACAAAACTTCACAAAATATACTTGCTTTAAAAACACATCTAAAAAACTTTTTACACATTTGTATTTGGCTGCAATATGTGCAAATTAATATAGTACTTTAATTAAGTGAGCACAAAATGTATCTTTTAAAGGAGAATTTTAAAAAATTGCTTCAATTTCTGAGATCGATATTTTTCAAGTTGAATAACTTTGCAGTGAGGTATCTTGTATGCCCAGATTTTCCACTCTAGTCTGAGTTGACCGTAAGTAAATAATTTGTGTTGACAAATGATAAGATTGCTAATTTCGGCATATGCCACTTGCTGGTAGTATTAAAATAAAACTTAATGGACAACAGCAGGAACATCTTTAATAATATTTGACTTATTCCAAGACAAAAGTTAGGCTGACTTTAGCCATATCTTTTGAAATATCTTCAATTATTGGATTTTATAACTGAACACTTCTGCTGGTGATGTCTTTTCCAGAGCATGGGAAGTTATGGGAACCCAGAGGCTACAAAGATTTCTATTTGGCATAAGGTACGGCTGGAGTTCATTACCCAGCATGAGATGTCTTTGTCAGCCTCTTCTTGTTACTCTTTCTGCCCTAGGACATAGCACCAAATGCTGTGAACCATCCCATTTTGCTATCCTCCAAATAGGGAGCTGATACTATCATCCTGAGATGCAATAAAAATTGGAAAAAAATGATTTTTGGAGGCAGAGCCACTCTCACCATCTGATACTTTATCTGGAGGTTTATCTTTAGTGAAGACCATAAATAAAAAGTCTTTTTTTTTTTGCTTGTTGATTTTTTAATGAGTCAGTAGACTGTCTCCTTTATGTAAGTGTATTTGTCAGGATTCATCTGGAAGGGGAGAAAGGGCATTTGAAACATGAACTCTAAATCATGTGGTTCTTAAGTTGATTATTATATGTGTGTATTTATTTTTAAGGGATATGTTGGGTCAGCAACAAGGGATGGGAACAGGAGTACAATCAAAGAATCTTCAATGTCACTTTACTTATTATTCCACACACTATTCATTTCCCATAAGAATAAAATGAAAATTATGGCATTCATACCAGTCTGGATGAGGACTAAGGTCAAGACAAACATGCATTTTCTGAGACCTTTGAAATACAGTACATGAACTGACAGCTTTCTCTTGAGAAAAAATTCTTTCATGGAAGTCGAAAATCCAATAAGTGATGCTTTTTGACATTTAAAATAGTGAGCTATGAAAATCTAGGTTTTACCAACCTTTTCAAACAGTTTGGACTGCATCCCAGTGTTTTCCTCCTGTTGGAGCAAGTTAGGCCAATTGCACCTATGTGCTCTCCAGTTGCCAGAGTCCTCCCTCTGATCTGGAGACAGCCAGCCATGCATTCACTGGAATGGCATTTTCTGGGTCATCAAACGTGCCCCTCCGAATTTTCTGAAATGTCAGCTCTTTGTTGGGATTTCTCCAATGATCTTTTACTTTCCTGATCACCTCGTTGGGAAACAGCTGGGAAGTCTGGGCATTGTCCAAATGTGTCACATTGAATATTGAATTAGCAAGGTCTGAAAATGTTTATTGTCAAATTCCAAGAGATCCCATGGTATCTGATTCTGTATCCAGGGTACAAACACTTCAAACCCTCTGGATTTAGATTGAGGGCATAGAATTTTGTGTCACTGCCAAATATCTCAGAAGACTGCTACACCCACCAGATCAAGTTGTGGCACCTTGGTAGAAGTCGGAGTTTTTCCCACTAACAGACTATCTATTCTGGGATGCTGCATCCCCCTTTGTGTCTTGAGGTAGGAAACTCTCCAGCTGTATCATAAAAGTCCTGCATAGCCAGGACTTGTCCTATAACGTGATTGGGGTGACATTTATTTTCTCCTTCTTTGATTCCTTGCTCTGCCCTGAGAATATTTTCAATGTGGCTGAACTTTCTTCTTTTCTTCTTCTTATCAAACCTGTGAAGCAATTCGGGGGGGGGGAGAGTACTATGACAAAACCAATTAGAGTAAATGTATGTAATATCAGGCTTTTAATTGTATCATTGTTTACTAGGAACACTTTTTCTTTTCAGAAGCAAATACAGTTTTTGTTAAAAAGTCTCTTCAGAGAGCCCAGTGATCACCATGTTCCCAAGGTAATATTCTTTCATCAGTTTCTGCCATTTTCACAAACAATGCTGGAAGAAGTGGAAAAGATGAATCAGTGGATAGGAATGCCCTCTGTCTCCCAAGAGAAGCTTATGTGAGATCTTTTTTTAAAAAAATCACTAAAACAGAAGGTCATCTTGCTTTGCACAAAAGCAGATTTTTGTTTTTCATCTGCTTTATCAGAGAGGCAAAGGGCTTTGTGAGTGACTTTCAGTATGTTTTTGGTGAATAATAAACCTCTCTCTCTCTCTCTCTCTCTCTCTCTCTCTCTCTCTCTCTCTCTCCTCTCTCTCTCTCTGTTGTAGTGGCAAACATTTTGACATCATTCTGCAAATTATGGAAAATGAGAGAAAAGGAAAAACAGAGACAATGGGTGACACTGTCAAAAATCCCTAGACATTTCAAAGTTTTAGCTCTGCATGAAGGAGTGTGTATTTATCTAATTTCACACTTGAGTAGTAAATCATTAAACCGGAATGAAAATGGACATTTTGCTTCTTAGGAATCCCCCTCCCTTTTAAAGTAGCCAATCAGAAAGCTTCATTTTTATCACTTAAACAAAGAGTATTTGCAAATTATTTCTTGTACATCTCATGTATCCATAAGCACTCTAATTGACCATGTGAAATGTGAAACTATTTATATGTCTGCCTAAGAGAATGACTCTTCATTCTCCTGTTTGACCTTGTTGCACTTTATTTTCTACTTCTCACATTTCTTTTTTGTATAATTATAAAAAAATGTAGCTTATAGAAAACACTATATTGATTTTCTTAATATTTAAAATACAAAGGTGTGAAAATTTGGTTTTGTTTACTCTATGGGAATATGTTCAGGTACAAAATGGTACAATATATGCTAACAGTACCCTTTCTTTAGTGATTGTTTTGTTTTTTACAGTATAACATCTAACTTCAATATTGAATATTAAATCACTATTTTTCAATCAAATAAAATGTTCAACCAACTCAAAAGTGCTAAGAAGATATTCAAACAGGTTTAGCAACACATATTGTCCTTGAAATCAGATAAATTTCAAGAAACTAAAAAAATCTGACATTCAATAATTGTCTATGGGCTAAAGGGGCCTTAAAAAGCAACATTTACAGAAATGTTCTGGAAAAAAGATAATAGCAATGTCAGCACTAACAAACTAAAATACAAATCAAAATAGAAATTAATAAAAATAATTTACTATATAACTTGTAAGCAATAAGCAGCTACTGGTATCCAGCGGCTTATATATGCCTGTATCAAGTCCGCGTTGGGGTAGCAAGCTTGAGGTGATTGTTAGTGGTAATTCAAACCAATGGATTTCAGTGGTTGTAATTCAAGCCGAATAAATTTAATGTAATATTTTAATCAGTTCTGTTTAATCAAGTTATTAAAGTAGTGTCTATAAAGAACCAATTGAAGCAAACATGTTTGCATATAGCCCCCATACAGACATGGTTTATAATAGATTACTATGCCACTTATAGGATTTTTTAGTTCAATCTCATTATAAAAGAAAAAGACATGTGTACATATACATATGTTTTCCTAATCAAGTGCTTCAATACTAAAAAATATTCTGGAAACACTACTACAAAAGAATCTTTTAGTGTCCATTATGCTTAAATCTCGTGACATCATCTCATCACCACACTCTCAATCTCTTCTCATGAAGGTATCCATTTATAGTATGGCTTCTTTTCCCAACTACTCCATTGAAATCCTTCTTGTCAAGGTCTAGAAACAAACAAATCAATAAACCCACACATGCACACACAGGCATTTTACTGCTGATTACATTGCATGTCTATAGTCCGTAATTTCTCTGATGTCTCATTTAGCCATGGCTACTACAGAACCTTAGAACAAAAAAAGAACAAATGTTTGTTTCTCATGTTAGAAGTAAGGTTGGTTGGGCTGACTCTGCTTCCTTCACTGTCTCTTATGTCCTCAGGTTCCCTTGTCCTAAAATACAAACCTGCTCTGGGTGATGAGAGTGCACTGGGCTCTTGGCTCTTGTGCTCTCACATGATAGGATTTCAAGCAAGACTCGAGACTTAAGTTTAGCAAAGTTAATTAGAAAAGGACAAGAGTGGAGAGGGAAAGAGTGGAGAGGAGAGTGACAACCAAATGGCAAGGATATTTTTGCTCAGAGGGGCCTAATTGATCACACCTCCTATGCAAGACCTTGCACAAGCAACACAAGCAACATAGACCAGAAATTCCATGGAATAAGAAAACAGGATGATTAAACCTGGAGTGTAGTGACCACAAATTCTGTAAAACCATCTCCAATTGGGACCTGTCAGCATAGGCCAAGACGACCACAAGTTGCCCTTAGTTTCTAGCTCATGTAGCTTGTCAATCCAGAGCCAAGAAGTGATCCTGGGGTGGGACTTTCTAACAATCTCCCTCCTACCCCAATAAAAGCTGGGTCAAAAAGAAAGCAGTTATTGCTCTCCTGGGTGAAGGGACCCACTGTCTCTCTTTAGGGTACTTATCCCATTCCTCTTTCTTTTCTAATAAACTTTACTGTACTTATAACTGAGTCTCATTTCTTGCTAAAATATTTTTACAGTTTTTCTTATATTCTTTATATGCTAGATCCAATTATAGGTTCAATAGTTACAGCAATGAACTGGATAGAATTTAGGCCTTCAAAGAACTTTCATTCCAGTGAGGAAAGACCGAGGGGAAAATATTTAAAAATGCTTGCTATGATGAAAACAGGCAAGTAAGAGGGTGGCCTGGGATTGGAAGAGGGACAGGTGGGCAGGTAAGGTGGAGATCCGATCACAAGGAAAGTAAATTTGCAGTTTCACATTTTTCTCTGACTTGGCCTTTCTATGACCAGCCAAGCTCCTTGCTTTAGTCTGTCCTTCCACAGGTTAATTACTTGGGAGAGATTCTTAAAAGCAATGTGGCCGTGAATGTTTTCCATTTATTTATTTTTAAGAAAACATGAAGACTACACTCCTTGGATACAGGGTTGAATCAAGTAAGTTTTCATCTTTTGCAGAGACATGGTTTTGTCTTTTATTGGGTTTAATGGAAATTTGAAAAGCATTTTCTTGGGGATACAGACCCTTGGAACCCGGGTTTCTCAGCTGAAAAATCAGAGAGTCCCTTTTCTCTGAGACACAATGTATAATTTCGAGAAGGTCATTGTAATTCTTGTCTATCTCCTGAAGAAAATTCTTGACATCAGTTTGAAGGTGCTCTTATAAGAGACTCTCTATAGAAACATTCATTTCTTTTCAGTATTTTTAATTCCCTACTCTGACACTGGCTAGTTAAGTGACCTTGGGCAAATTGCTTTCTCTTACAAAACTTCTGATTCTCCCTGACAAATTCCCTATTCTTCATCACTCAAACAGGTCTTGAAATCTCATCTCCCACTGGAAGCAATTCCAACAAATTAGAGGAAAAAAATGATTAATTCCAGTACACCGCTGCCCTTGTGCTTTTCTTCTATTCCTACATCACCATCAATGCATTTCTCCCTGGTTTATAGCTAGTACACTAGTAAATTCAGCCCACAAGTGTATTTAATAGATTAAATGCTTAATGTTTTAATTTCATTGCTATTTTAAAACTACTTATTAATAGTAATATCCCATGTACCTACTGTAAAGGAAAAAAATAAGATGTTTTTCTCATTCATTGCTCAGTTTATACAGGCACCCACATATCAAAGACAGATTAACAAGAGAAAGCTATAGCAAATTTATTTAATCAAAGTTTTACATGATATGGGAAACATCAGAGACGAAGGACCACAGAAAACTGTATTTTTACAGACACTTATACAGAAATATGACTGGAACAAAAGAGGGCATGACCTAATGGTCATAAATTGGGGAAGAACTCAGAAAGACCTGTTTGTTCAAATTCTTCTTGGCCTCCAGATATAGTTCAGAATAACTCTGGAATAAGGATCGTATGACCTACTTTCAGAGGGGACAGATCATATCATACATTTTTTTAGGACCATCGTTTAGGGGACAAAGATGGGAGAAGGTCAGAGAGTGAGTTTCAAGTCATCATACTTTGGGATGGAATATCCTGAGTGCTGATCATATTGATCTGCTTTGTAGAAAATATTCAAAGTGAATTATAACTGTAGGTTTCAGCTTCATTGAAAACTGTTTTTACCTTCTACCTTGTAATTCTGCTCAGTAAAAAGGGGGACTTTTTCAGGAGCACAACTACTTTCAGACACATCTGAAATTATCAAATGGCACCTTCAGTGCCTGAGTTATGGCCTAACAGAGATTGCTCAAAATATCAGGACTTATTTTGTCTCTTTCATCTGTTTTCCAGAGTCTTAAGCCCAGTGTTTAGCACTTTGTAAGTGCTTTGTAAGTTCACTCATATTTATTGGTCACATAATTAATGGTCACAAAATTAATGTTAGAAGGCTGGGACATTCAGTGAAACCGGGATAGTCTGAAGATACCTCTCAACCCCAATTCTTGTAATCAAGTCAGAAAAACTTCAGACATGTCTTTCAGATTAACAGGAGAGGAAAAGTGGAAAGGGGACACTCTGAAGGGAGAGAGTGGTTACTCTCAGAGTGGAGAGTGGCAGTGTATCTCTCCTGTATTTCAGTTATATTGGAGATCCCAGAGTAGTTTCCAGAGAGTTCTGTGCAGGGCCACCTCTTGACTTTCACTGATAGCAGGGTTATGTCAGACTTCCAAGTCCCCAATGCCACAACAACTCCAGGTCACTTTGGCCCATGCTGACCAGTTCTAATTGGATTCTTCGCTATAAATTCTTACAGATTTTTACAGTTAGGAGGAATTATCCTTATCTCTCTGAGTTTCAGGATCTGGTTTGTGAAAAGGGTCACAAAATTCTCCCCCTTCAGGGTAACTTGGGTTTCTTTTATTGGGCCTGCATTTCTTCTGCAGATAATAGGTAATTTGCTGAGGAATGTGACATAGCCTGTTCTTAAGCCAGGCAGGTCTGCAAGCAAATTGCTTCTTGGGAATGAAAATGCGTGGGGTCAACACAGTGGGCCCATTTTCTAGAATTATTACCTTAACCTTGTGTTTCCACCATTTGCTTCTGTCTGTTCCCAATCAATGGCAGAATGAATCTTAATTGAGCCTGAGAAAATCAGCTTAATCTCAGAGCACAAGGGTCCAAGATTCAGCAAAGCTCAGCCCTGGCTTTTGCAAACTGGCTCTTGGAAAGCATAAAGAGTGTAGGGACAAGTAATTGAGAGAATCTGACTTACTTCCGTCTCCGACACTGATTTCTGACATACTTTTGACAGACCAGCCACACTCCCCAGATCTCATCTCTCTATACATAAAATAAATGAAATGAAATTGTCTCTAGAAAATCATTTAGGAGTTCCACTGATAACACAGCTTCCTACTCTAACCCACTGTACCACCTTAGATAAATTGAAGCTTTTTCTAGGGATGAAGGTTAAAAGTATGCAATGCTGTGGTTGGAGGAAACTTAGGAGATTGTGATCATTTCCAATAGAAAGAAGGTCTAACAGCTATGTTGAAAGTACACCACAGAGGGGCTTGTCTCCTGAGCCTTGGAAGACCCAGTGCCTCAGGAACTCACACAAGGGCTCCAGTCAGTCTGGGCTTGAGAAAATAGAGGTTGAGGCCCAGCAGGTAAGAGGATTCTTTACTTGGCAAATAATGTCATAAAGGGCTACATGCATAGAGATGTGCTGGGAAATACTATCTCTTCTAGTGTTGCAACTGCAGCTATGAATATACTCTGCCTCACACTCAAGAGTACAGTTACAGTAACTGAATGCAAATTCTCTTTTGTGAAGGGAGTGAGATTTCTGAGCCCTGTCCGTGCCAGTGAAATGGGCTGACATTAAATAACCCAAAGGCCCCCTTTAGCAGGGTGCTCTGCACGTCGAAAGACATATGTATTACGGTGCATTATCATTACGAGTGATTAAATTAACTACCAACTAAACATAACAAGAGCTAGATCATCCTTAATACGCAGAGCAGAAAATTGCACACAGCTTCTGGGTTTGGGGCAGTGAATAAGATCATAGCACCTCAGTGTCAGCAAGACAGAGGCAGAACTAAATTAAGACTGTTCAGTTCACAAGATATTCTGGCTCCTTTCCAGGGAAAATCTCCCCAGCAATTAAACATCAAGAGGGCACTAATACACCCCACTCTAACTCAGTGTTGCAGCATTTGTTTATTCACTTTGAAGACACATATAGGAAGAGAAAATGCAATTACACATGGACATATGGGCAACGTCCCAGCTGACTAATAAATTCTATTGTCTTTGTCTTTTACATAGACTATCCCCAACATTGAGGATCTCCCTGCTGTTAACAAAACAGAGTGCAGGGAGAGGACAAGAGACTAATGCTGTCCTGAGCATTCATGGGGATTACTGCATGACTTTACAGGATAACACTGCAAATCTTTATACTGGGCATTCATTAGAGGAAATAAAACTGTGAGAACCAACAGACATTTTAATTCCAAGAGCTCCCTCTTGTTCAATGGTCTGTACTAATTATCCCCAAGGAAAAATAATCTTTTTAAAAATTTTGTTTTGCTGTAATAATAAAGAACCCTGAGCCATTTCATTAGTCAAAAGCTCACTAAGTGGTCTTTGTCCTCTCTGGCCACTGTGTTGTGTCCAAAGACTCCTGCAATCTTGAAGTTACCCTTATCTTCTTGTACTTGCACATTCTCTTTCTTGTCTCTCTCTCTCTCTCTTTTCTAAACTGGAGCTTTGTGGAAGCAAGTTGCTATGAAGATTGTTGCTGCTTCAGTAAAAAGTGTTATGAATTACACTGCGTTTTACTGAAAGTTTCCCAAAACAAAGCAACTGGTTGGGTTAACAACCATCATTTCTAAGCATTTTCTGCATCATTAGGAATATAAGCGTCTTGTTCAGAATCTGGGAATTCTCTTACTTCCTTTAGAAAATGGAAAAACAAGAGATCTTTTTTTTTTTGCCACTTTCAGGAAAATAGCTACTTGATAAGAAATAAGAACAAATTGTGAAAATAGTTGTCAGAGCCAGACCACTTTTGGGATTCAAGGGCCACATTTCCAAGCCACATCTTTGTTTCTAGAGTCTTCCTTTTCAGGTGTCGTAATGGGAATTTGGCAACCAAGGCCTGCTTACATATGCTTCCAAATTCCAGCCCTCTATTTTCCCTGTGCCACCATGCAAAGCAAGAATAAATTCTTAAAGTTAGAGACATCAAGCAGTTGAGTCACTGACATAGAGATGGTGAACTCCCAGAATCATGTTCTACATTATGAAAACTTACCAATGTTGATGTTTTACAACGTGACTTTTATAATGCTTCTGATGTTGTTCATGTTTTATTTTTTTATTTATTTTTATTTTTTTTAGCAAGAGTGATAATTTCCCGGGGATTCATTAAAGAAATGATCTCTGAGGAGAATGATATATCAAACTCTCTTATTGCATTACATAAGTCAAAAATAAGATTTCCTTGTGTTGGAAACAAATCAGAATTCTTCAACTAACATTCAATTTACTCACAAATGTCTTCCTTTATTTTACCCAGTTTCCATCAACCTATGGCTGGTTTCTTAAGTAGGTGATTCGTATGGGCACATAGGGATTAAACTAAGTTCTTAGTGTACAATGCTCTGAAGTTTCTGTCTTGAAACTATTAATAAAGTAATCTTTGAATTTATGTTTTGTAAGTGAAGTACAATAAAAAAAGGAAGCATGTGCCAAGACCCAGAAGTTTTCAGAGAATGGGTGGTTTACCTCATACCACCTTTCTCTCTCCTTGACAGTTTTCTGTGGCTCAGTCTCCGTGTTCCCTGGTGCCCCACTCTGACCTGGCCTTCCCATCCCCATTGCCACCTAGTGACTGCGATTTCATCACACATGGTATCTTGGCACAGGAAGAGGGAGCACTGGGGTCACACATACTTGGTGGCATCCTCAGTCTGGACAAAGGCACAGCCTTCTCTCCCTTGGGCCATCAACACTTGAACACGCTCCTTAAACAACTCACATGGGGAGTGGGGAAGAGGAAGTCTGTGGAAAGGGGAGATTAACATCACCACCCCTCAGGAAGATCCACAAATTTTATTTTTGCAGTTAAGCAGTAGCCAGCCCTTTCTCAATTCCCTTCGTTCTCAAAACTGTTTCCTCGTTATTTTCATAATAGTAATTCAAGAGGTCTTATTCATCAGGTGAAGAAAATATTGTGGAAAGGAAAACAAAATATTTCTGAAAGTATTTCAACCATGGCTCCACCAGAGATTGAAACAGAAAAGAGACAGTTAGGTGGTGATTCCATTCGATTGTAAGTCCTGTAAAATCATGGACACTGCCTCAAGGAAAAGTGAATTTGATGTCAGGCATGGATACCCAAAGCCATCAGCAGCAGGTCACCTCAGCTGACTGGGTTTTGCGCTATCCTGTCTATGTCAGGAGTTCTAGTTTCTCCAAGACATCCTCTTTCTCTAGACACCTCAAAACATTGACTTATTCAGGGTTAACCGTGGTTTGTCCTGAGTTTTGATTTGTGCTCATTAGTTTATGAAGGCAGCTCCCTCTGCTAACTACCTCATTAACTGGATGGTTCACTCAGGCTCTTCGTTCATATGAGGACATATAATTGCTGGCTGACCCTGAATGCAAATTGGCTATTCTTCAGTCACATTCTGAATTCTGTTACATCAGCTATGGCCACGGTGTAGGAGAATAAAACCGGTGGCTCTATTCACCAGAGAATGGACAAAACAAGCTTCTCAACAAGCATCTGCAGGAGCTCATTCTTTTCCTACTGCTGAAGTGATGCTTTCCCTCTTCTTCCCTATCTCAGTTGCTTTCTCAGCCCATCATCTCAGCAGCTCAATGGGACACCGGTGGGTCATACTCTTTTCTTTCCTTTCTACATCACTCCTCTTGGCGCCACCTCCTAGATCTTTCATGCATTGTGATTAATTCAGAAAAAAATCCAATTTCTTAGTAGCATAAAGATCTTCCTGATCTGGTCCCTGACTATTCCCCAGTCTCATTATCTATCCTTCTTGCTATTTCTCATTCCCAGATATTGCTATTAAACTACCTGCAATAGTGCAGATGAGCTAGCGCCTTTCCCATCTTTAGTTTCCCACATTCAGTTTTCTTTCCTAGCACACACTCTCTGATTTGCCATTGTCGTAACCTTTGTCACAAGACATTGTTGTCATTTATGTGGTTTTCCATTATATTCTGAGTTTCTTGAGGACAGTCACTATAGTTCAAGGGTTCTGATCCCTTACATCAAACTGAGAAAGTGATCTATGGTATATAGTAAATATAATAAATGAAAATTACCATATGCTCTATATTTTAAAAGTCTCAATGATGCAGCTTTATTTCTGATATAAAGTGTACACTGTTCAGCACTACTACCATATCATCTTTTCACTAGTATTCTATTTTATAGTTCAACTTCTGCTGATTCATAATCTCATGCTAATTTATGTTTCTTTTGTTTCTGTCAGTGATGTGGTGATGTTCCCAATGCCAAAAGTGTACCAACTTCTCTACTCAGGAAACTCCTACTTAGGAAAAAAAAAAAAGCTGTCTTGCTCATCAGCACAGCTGAGAAGACATTTTGCTCTGTCTCCTTTCTGATTATTACAATTTTAGACTTCCTCTCCTTTAGCATCTCTTAGAATTTCTTTCTAAAGTAAGATACATGTCACATCATATTATACCTGTTGTCCTTACTGAATTTCTCTTTAAATAAAGGCAACATGTCCTTTGAGCATCTCAATACATAATAAGACACACAGTGAGTCCTCAATAAAATCTGAAAAAGGGAGAATATAATAAATCAAGAACTAAGTACTAATTCTTTTTCTTGCTGGTCCAAATGATCTCCCCTTCCTTGATGTCATCTTCCATGAAAATGGTTCTTTCTAAGGTAGATGAAAGTCACTCAATTGACACTATCATTGCACAGCATGTTCTTAGTTCTGTGTAAGATGAGAAACAGATTAGTTTCAAAAAAAGGCACCCAAAACACAGATTCTTAAGCAAAATCAAAATGTGTATATAGCTCTTTTATATGACATCCTGGCCACCATTGGTCTAGGCTATACAAGGGTTCTGATCCTGGAGGTCATTCAAGTGTCCAAGTTACTTCTGTCTAGATGCCTCTATTGTTCTTCCTCTGTTACCACTCCCAATATTGACAACCTGTAGTAAAAGACAGAAGAGGAGGTAGGACAAATGTTTTCTTTTTTACCTGGCGAAATGAGAGTTGCATATATTGTTTCAGTTTATATTTCACTGGGGATACATCTAGCTATAAAGGGGACTAGAAAATGCAGTCTCCAGCTAGGTGACCACGTGTCCAGCTAATAACACATAATTATGAAATAATTAGGGAACTCCTTATAGGAGATAAATAGCAATTTAACCAGGTTCCTACTTTGAAATTATCATTATGGCCAAAAGCACATCGTCTTGAAAGACAATTAGATTTTCAAGAGCAAATATTGTATAGTGTTTATAAATACAGTTTCTAGAGACAGATTGAATTGAGCACTAGTCATTTTGGGCATATGACTTTTAACAGACTCCTCAGCCTTTTTTGTGTTTGTTTCCTATCTTTAGAGTAAGTAAAACAATAACATCTACCTCCAATATTACATTTAAATAGGTTAAAATTTAGGAAAAGAATCTAAGGGGTAACTGGCACATAATGAGAACAATATGTTTCCTATTATTAAATCTATTCCCAGAGGTGCTTGTATTTTTCTCCCTGTGAATATAAATAAATATTTACGGAATGAATGGACAACCTAACTGATAAGCACACTGAATATATTAAGTAATTCTGGAAGATTTAATTCCATTTCTAATTTGTTGTTAATAGTATCCATGGATTTCCACTCAATAAATTTACTAAGGCTATGTATGAAATACAATTAGGTAGGTTTTGTAATATAATTTGTCAAAGAGACATTTCTGTGACATATAGGAAACTATTTCAACATATGGCCATTTCTTGTTATTCAAGGATTTTTAGTGTATTTCTTGTGTTTATAGGTAATGTTAGAAAGTAAGTTCTTTAGAGAAGACAGTCACAAAGTTTGCCATAGTCACACACAAACAAATAATTACCAAAATCTTAATGTATGCTCAAATCTCAAAGTAAGAAGAGAATTTCCAAGAAACAATTTGGTCTCAACATATATTAAATGGAGTGAAAATTTATTTTATTCTCTGAAAAAAAATAAGGCAAAGAAAACAGTAATCTCAGAGTTCATTGGTAAGAAAATGGATGACCAAGTCACCCTCTTGTCTATAGATTGACAGAAATTGGAGGATCTCAAGTAAATATGGGATATGCACTGAGGGATATGCAAGTGACTCCCTGAAATCACTTGCTCTGATGCTTCTTAAGGAGTAATGTTTTTCCCTCTCTGACTTCTTAAATATCATATCCTCTTTTCTGATCAGTAAGAAGTATTGCTTTGTTTTGGTTTGTTTCATGCCAATTGAAAGTGAAATAGTCAAACTGGCATTAAAAGGAAGGAAAGGCAGTTTTGATGTATCATAATTGAAGTGCAATGGTGTGTGTGTGTGTGTGTGTGTGTGTGTGTGTGTGTCTATTAGTTTCACAGTAGCAACTCTTTTATATGACAATTAAATTCTAACTACTCTGATCCACAGGAATCCTCTAAAGACTTAAAGATTTCTCATTCTATATGTGGCTGGATACTCTTCACCCAAGGGCCAGAGGGCCTCTCTTTTATCATATAAAAGATATTCAGAAGTCTCAGTACTCAGAATCTTCTTTATATTAGCCAGGAAAGCAAAAATATTTGTCCTCTAGTGTGCTTCAAAAATTCCTTCCTTGGCCTTAATGTGATGAAAAGATGGCCCCCTTCTCTCTCTCACTATTGCTATTGTCTAGTAGAGGAAGAACACAGAGTTGGTGGTAATCTAGGAGGTTAAAACTAGAGTCAATGGGTTAAACAAGGCATGGATCCCAAAGGTTGGCCTATCATGTCTCAACAGTATTTGTCTCATATGAAGAAAGAGTTGGAGTTTTCTTCAGCTACTATGAATGACCTGAGGAGTACGGAATACATCTTGCCCTTCTTTTTTGTGACCTGTCTTTATCACATGCCACCTACTATACCTTTTGCTTATGAATATTAAGGAATCAATCAATACTATTGTTATGGTTTGGATATGAGGTGTCCTCCAAAAGCTCTGTATAAAAGGTTGCAAGCAGGTTTAGAGGTAACATGTCAGGTTATAAGAGTCTTAAACCAATCTGTGAACTAATCCCCTGATGAGATTAACTGAGTGGGTAGGGTGTGGTTGGAGTAGGTGGGTCATTGGGGGCATGCCTTTGGGGTATGTAGTTGGTATCTGGAAAGTAGAGTCTCTCTCTGCTTCCTAATCATCATGTGAGCACCTTCCCTCTTTCACACTCTTCCACCATGATGTTCTGCCTCACCTCAAGTCCTGAGGACTGGAGCTGGCCCTCTGTGGACTGAGACCTCTGAAACTGTGAGCCCCTAAATAAACTTTTCCTCTTCTACATCGTTCTGGTCATGTCGTTTAGTCACAACGGTGAAAAAAACTAACTAAACCAACTATTAAAAGAGGTAAGCAGTGGGTTAAGAAAACAAGATTTGAATCAAAAGAAACACAATATTTGTTTTTCTTTTTTGTAGGATCCTAAGTTCAGATAACTCTTAATGGATTTTTTAACTTCTTTTTTTTATTGTTCTTTTTAGATACACATGACTGTAGAGTATATTTTGACATATTATACATTCATGGAGTATAACTTCCCATTCTTATGGTTTGTACATATTTGGAGTTATACTGACCATGTATTTGGATTTAATATAAAAAAATGCAAATAAAATTCAAAAAACACAGGAAAAATCAAACTCAATTTTATGTACAATACCGATTCATATTCCATTTAACATACTTCCATATGATGTAATTTATTACAGTGTGTATGACTAAAACCTTAAAAAATAAGCAGCTAAATTTCTCTCATTCCAATTCATCTTTGTCCTCTGTTTATTCATAGCCATGATCAGTGTCAAATGTGTATCCTAAAAACACTTTCAGCCACTTGGAATGCTGTATCTTAGAATGCAGTTTGTAATGCCTTTTGCTTATTCTACCCTTCAGCTCTTCTGGACCTTTAGTTTGCATTCTCATTAGTAGTTTTGGAACCATGTAAGACATGCTGGTTATAGTGATGTGCTTCCCAAATAAATAAAGGGAAAGTACCTTGAAAACATGAGCCAGGGAGCAACTTCCAAGAAAAGGTCAAGGAAACAGAGGGTAAAGAAGGGATAGAGTTAGGGACTGACATTATAAGAGATATTTTCATTACCCCAAAAAGGGAAGGACTGATCCTCAATTGTATTAAGTAGACTGGAAGAAAATCAGGTCTGGTCTAGTCCTCAAGGAATATCAGAACACAGTCATTGCCATTATAAAATACAGGAATGCAAATCCACAAGAATTTAGCTCTAAGACACCTACTGTGTTTATCCACTCAATATGTTCCTGTATTAATCTGCTCAGACATTCATAACAAAAATACCTTAAATTGAGTGGTTTAAACAATTGAAATTTAGTTTCTCACAGTCCTGGGTGCTAGAAATATGAAATCAGGGTGCCAGCATGGTCCAGTTCTGGTGAGGGCAATCTTCCTGCCTTGCACACCGCCACCTTTCAGCTGAGCCCTCACAAGGTGGGGAGAGACAGGGAGAGGGAGAGATACAGAGACAGAGAGAGGAGGTGGGGGTGGAGGAGAGAGATATTAAGATCTATGGTGTCTATTTTTATAAGGACACTAGTCCTATTAGGGCTCCACCCATCTTACCTTATTTAAATTTAATTACTTTCTTATTTTAAATTCCTTCAGAATGAGGTCTGTGAATTTTTAGTGGATACAGTTCAGCCAACAGCAATTTCTTTTCTGGAATTCATCTTTATTCTCAAATAATGATACTCTGTGTATATGAAACTGTACAGCACTATCTTTATTTACTGGCAAAGCGAGAGTACAATAAACAGAAACCAAATCCAAATTGAACATCCCTAACTAAATATAGCCAGCAATGTCTGGCAGTCTTTATGATATTGCCATCTCCCTGTGAAACTGAGTCTTCTTTCTCTCTCTTCCGTCTTCTCAGGTCCCTTGTGATTATATTGGACCTACCTGGAATACTGAAGAAAATCTCTCCTTTTAAAGTCACCTGATTAGACAGCTTAATTTTGTCTACAATCTTAATTCCACCTTGCCATGGAATACAACTCTTGAGATTTCAGGGATTAGAATGTAAACATCTTTGGGGACTACTATTCTGCCTACTACAATAATCACATAATTACATTAGAAATATTTAATTTCTTGTACCTGTAATCTAACAAGGTAAAGGACAAGTAAATCAAATCATTAAATTTGGAACCTGGATTTGACCTAACTATTACTATTCTCCTGAGTGTTTTAATTTCTGGCTTCCTAAAAATGGGTGTTTTAAAATTGGGTATTACTCAAATCAGATCATGGATGTAAGTTGAAGTTTATTTAATCAAAAACACACAATTTAATTACCCTCTGGTTTTCTTTAGCCTTCAATCAGCTGACACAAATTTTCAAACAGTTTAATAAAGAAAAGCACATAAACTTTGGGACAGGGAATACACTGAATTTGAAATTAAGATTCAGTGTATATATGCCAATTTCAAACTGTGAAAATTTTATAAGTATAACCTAAGAAACACCTACATTTAATGATGGGTTTGGAAATATGATTTTTTTTAGTAGTGTAAGTGCATAATATGGCTTTTACAAGTCATTTCTATTCCAATTACATTTTGTACAGAGGGAATAAAAAATTACTATAATGTTTTTTTGAGAGTATTGGAAAATGTTTACATATATATTACTTGAAACAGTAATGAATTTTACTTCAAATAATATATAAACACATGTCTTCAATTTTATTTATATATTTGCAAAGTTTATTACATACAACATTTGGAAAGATACAAAATTTCATAAGATATAGACCTAGAATTTACTGATGTGCTAAGAGGAAAGAATAAGAAAAGTTTATATAAAAATATTACCTTTGTATCACCTTATATTTTATTTTAGTAAAATATATATAAAATACAATGTTTTCTCAAAAAGTTAAAAAGTTTTAACTCTTTAAAAGTTCTAATGTGAAACAGTGTAATTCAGATTCTTTGTAGAAAAATGTGACAGGTAGGAAAAATTGAAATCCTTTTTTCCCCATTTTTTTAGTAGGATGAAAATAAACACACACTCTCCTAGTGATCAAAAGGCCTGGTTAAAAAAATTAAAGTACAGAAAGAGTTAATCCATGCCTACAAATATACACCCACACCCATACCTTCCTACACACATGCACATACAACTTGCTATTTGAAGGATCATGTCTTAAAATAAATCAGGATAATAGAGCCATATCATGTAAATATTTCAAAATTTTTAGCCTGGCATGATAATATTAAGCAAATGCTTGCTAAATGAAGGAGCAGTTTTTCCTCTGTGAAATAATTTAATATATAAGATCTTTAAGGTTACAAGAAGAAAGACTTTTTATCTCAGAACCATTTAGTATGGTGATTTTTCTTAACTCGTTTTTTTCTTTCCTCCTTTAATATTATTAAGAAAAATTTTAATATACAAAACTAATAAAATGACTTCTATCTCCTTATCACAAATCATCGATGGTCATTAACTCATTGACATCTTCTTTGGTCTCTACTTAACGTCATTGGCCTTTACATCACTTGGAATATTTTTAAGCTAATCCTAGACATCATGTCACTTCATCAATACATATTTATATGTGTATCACCTTTTTAAATGGCAAATGGAATGTGATATTTTTTGTAAGTACCTAATTAAATAAATATTTTGCCCAATTTTTATATTGGGTTGTCTCCTCTTATTGATTTATAGAAATACATTAAGTAGCTTTTATACAATTGTGCAATTAAACAGTATTTTCTCATTCTCCATAACAGGTCATTTAAGCTTCTTTAAGTTGTATTTTAATAAATCAAAGTTCTCATTTTTATTATAATCCATATTTATTGATTTTTTTCTTTATATTGTTAGTTAGTGCTTCTTGTGTCCAGAAGAAGAATGTTTTGCCTATACTGAGTTCTTGTGTATGTCATTGTGTTTTGTCTTCCACAGACTTTTATTTTTTAACTTTTGCATTTATCTTCCATCTAACTGGAACTTAGTTTTGCATAATGTATGAGGGAGAGGCCAAGTTTTACATTTTTAATAAGGGCATTGAATTGTCCCAGCAACCCTTCACAGTAATGTGTGTCACTTGAGTCCTGTGTCAATGCATCTCCATTGGACCCAGAACTTCAGTTAATTGCTGCAGCTTTGCATCTAAGCAGTGTAAAAGTCCTCTAAAATTTTCTTATACTTTGTTTTGAGAGGGTTTGTTTGTTTTCGTTTTGTTTCTTTTCTATATATTTTACAAGATACTTATCAAATTTCACCAGAAATTTTAAAAAGAAAAAAAAAGAGAAATATGTCACAGTAGATTGGGTAGAGAGAGGTGATGGGAGAAGAGAGGAGGGGAGGGGAGGCGGGGATAGGAAGGGCAATAGAATACAACAGATGCTTGTATAGCTGTATGTATAAACGTGGCTGTATAACCAATGTGATCCTGCAATCTGTACACGTGGAAAAATAAGAATTCATACCCCATTTGAATCAAACGAATGATATGTCAAGATCATTGTAATGTTTTGAGCAACTAATAAAAAAGAAAACAAAAGAAATTAAAAAGTAATAGCAAAATAAGCTGCTGGTGTTTGGATTGAAATTACACTGAAACTATGTATCATTTTTTTTTTAAAGATATCTTTACATTAGTGAGTCTTTATGAATATATATTCCTTCTCCATTTATTTAATTGTCTCAAAAATATTTGGTAATATTTAACTATAGATTTTTTTCAGAAGTCTCACACTCTTTGTTAGTTTATTAGTACTATTTTGATTATTTCAAATTGTATGAATTTTCAAAAGGCTTTTGTTTCTTATTTGCTGCCAGCAGATCGAAATATATATGATATTTGGGTATTGACTTTACCTTGCAATCTTGCCAAAATTTTAAATTTTAAAATATATGTAATTGTATTTTTAATAAAATATCTTGTAAATATCTAATATTTATCTTTCTGATTTCTAATAGTCTCTTAAATTTTCTATCTTTCAAATAATGAGAGTTTTATTTTTCTTTGCAAAACCATATACATTCTATTTATTTCCTTTGCTTTATTGCTCTGGCTAAATCTCCAGGATGAAATTTAATAAAAGTAATACCAGCACGCTGGTCCTGTTTCCAGTCTCAGTAAGAAAAGTCCCAATATCTCACTATGAAGTTTGATATGCTCTAGAGTTTTCGTGATTTTTATTAGATTGAAATTATCCTATTCCTAGTTTTATCATGAATTAATTCTGAATTTTATTAAATACTGCTCATATTTACATGATCCACAATGATTCTCCTTCTGTATCACAAGGTGGCAAGCTGTACTGATCATCCAAGGCTAAACCAATTTAGCATTCCTCAAATCAGCCCCCTGTGGTCATGGCATAGCCATTTTAGATAACAAAGGATGTCACTTGCTAATACTTTATTAATACAAATTATCCAGTAGTGATTTTTAGAAAGTTTAGTGGTTTCTCAAGTTTGAACATCAAGTTTATTCTGGCCCCATCCAGTGAGTTAGAAAGCATTTCCTCTTCACATTCTTTGGGTCATTTGGTGCTGTACTGGTTTTTCATTTTGTTTGTTTTCAGCAAGTCTTTGGAAGAACATTGGGAAACTCTCTCAGTTTATCAACATTTTTATGGAAAGTTCTATAATTAAGAATCAAATTTCTTTAACAGAAGATAACTTATTCAATTTCTATGTGTATTGAATCTAGTTTTGTTGTGTTTTTTCATTTATTTGTTTTCAAATTTATTCCAGCACAAAACTTGTTTAGGATATCCTCTTATTTTATTAAAGTTTACGACCTAGAATGATGTTCTTTTTTTATTTCTCATATTATTTATACTTTATTTTCTTGATCTAACTGCTTCATATTTATTAGTGATATCAAAGGGCCAAAATTTGGTGGGATTTTTTTTGATATATGTTTGTTTCCTATTTAATTCCTGTGTTATTTTTATGGCTTATATAGTATTTACTTTGAATTTAATTTGCTTGTTTCAATTTTTGTGGAAGAAAACCAAGTTTGTTTTCTTTAGCATTTCCTTTACTTAATACTTTTGCTGATTACATCTTGTATTGCTTTTTAATGTGTTCTTACTACCTCCATGCTCTTCTCCTATTAATAACTGGAATTAGAGGCATTCAGATTTGATTCAGATTTGACTTTTTTAAAAATCAAGTACATTTCATAAATGGTGATGTCTATTTCTTTATTTTATTTATTTTTGTACTGGGAATTGAACTCAGGAGCACTTAGACACTGAGTTACATACCAAGCTCTTTTTATATTTTACTTAGAAATGGGTCTCACTTGAGTTGTTTAGGGCCTTGCTAAATTGCTGAGGCTGGTTTGAACTTGCAATCCTCCTGGCTTGGCCTCCCAAGACACTGGGATTACAGGCATGTGCCACTGTACCCAGCAGTAATGTCTATTTCTAATAGGTGATGTGTATGTACATCTCTCTTTCTTTTATTGATATTAATGGACATTGGAGTATTATAAAATATGGAAATATATAGAATACCTAAAATGTCAAAGGGAAAAATTACTTCAAATAATATGAAAATTTAAAGCATAATGTTATAAAATTCAAAATTCAAAATTAAAACTAAATATATTCAAACAAAAAATTGATATAAAAGAACAAAAGACTCCATAGATATAACAATAAATAAAGAGAAAGACAAGTAGATATAAAATTCCCTAATGCAACTTAATTACATAAAAGATCACTTGAAGAAATAGAAACACATACTATGCTTTTAATTAAGGAGGCTATACAGCATGAAGATCTCAATATACTTTTAAATAAATTATAAGTAGTGTGTGTAATGCAGATATTCAAAAGGGAGTAGTATAACTATTTAAAAAGATTAAATAATCAAGAAAAATGGAGCAATTAGGTAATTGAGTGCCACCAATATGGAAAACAGTATAGGGTTACCCAAAATAAATAAGTAAATAAAACTAGAACTAACATTACCCAGCAATCCCTTTCTCGGTGTAGGAAATAGAATCAATATGTCAAAGAGATATTTGTACTCCCAAGTTTATTGCACCTCTATTCAAGCTAGCCAAGACTCATGTTTATTGCAACAGTATTCATAGTAGTCAACATCTGAAATCAATTGAAATGTCTATGTATGGATGAATGTGGAAAAAACATTTGGTATCCATGCACAATGGAATACTATTCAGCCATAAAAGAGGGACATTCTGTCATTTGCAACTGTGTGGATAAACCTGGAGAACCTCATGTTAAGTGAAATACACTGGGCACACAAAGACAACATATTATCTCACTCATATGTAGAATCTAAAATGTTGATCCTTTGGAACTGGAGAATAGAACAT
Organism: Ictidomys tridecemlineatus; assembly: GCF_052094955.1. Lineage (NCBI taxonomy): Eukaryota > Metazoa > Chordata > Mammalia > Rodentia > Sciuridae > Ictidomys > Ictidomys tridecemlineatus. The sequence continues at coordinate 156,311,224 of NC_135479.1, read as the reverse complement.
TGGTTATCAGGGATTGAGGTAGTTGAGGAGTGCCGGAAGATATGGGTCAAATAATTCAAATTCCAGTTGGATGGAAGGAATAAGCTCAAGAGATCTATTGCAGAGGATGATGACTAAAATAAAAAATATACTATATTCCTAAAAAAATATGAAGCGGATAGATATAAAATATTATCACAAAAATGGTATCTGGGTGAAGTGTTGCATGTATTAGCTAGATTTAGTCATCCCATAATGTATATATTCTTTGAAACATCATAGTAACTACATGCAATTTTATCTGTCAATAAAATAATAATGATTATAACTTTAAAATTAAGCAGGGCAAGGTCATACATGTCTGTAATCCCAGTGACTTGGGAGGCTGAGGCTGGAGGATTTCGAGTACAAAGGCAGCCTCGACAAAAGCAAGGCACTAAGCAACTCAGTGAGACCCTTTTTCTAAATCAAAAAATACAAAATAGGGCCAGGGATGTGGCTCAGTGGTCAAGTGCTGCCACTGAATTCAATACCTGTATCCCCTGAAAATACAAATTTGAAATTAAATTAAATTAAAAAGTAGCTACTTCAGAACTTTCATTTCTCATCTACCTGATCTCTGAAATCTTTTTTTCAGCTTCCTTGTGTATAGTTCATTTGGCTTGGAATCTAATGAAAGAATTCTGACTTCTAGATAAGCTCTTGAAGTAAGCCCCAGTTGCTATGGGAAGGTATCCAAAATTCATGGATCAGTGATCTGATCCAGACCGGCAACTCCTATGGAATGGACTAAACTTCCCTTTTACTGTTCAGCCTCTCCGTGGAGCACCTGGTCACAGCTCTATTCACCACCTCCACCTACTCTTCAGAACCACTTCCAGGAGGTATGTCTCTCCTTTTCCTGTAGCATCCAACTTTCTGTGCCTTTCCTCTTAAATTAGATGTCATGAATATTTGTGTAAAAGCCCTGAGAGCTTTTGTAATTCAATGTCTTCCTTCTGTACTACAGATTCCAAGATTTCTGAATAGATAAGATTCAATATAAAATTTTTGGAAAAAAATGTTCTTATTGGTGCATTACAATTAGACATATTCGTGGGATTCATTTTCTCATTGTTTATACATGCCACAAGATATCGGTCAATTTCATTCCCTGCACCTCAGCTTTCCTTGCCCTCTTTGCTCCCTCCCCCAACCTCCACCTGTTTTCTTTTTCCACTCTATTCACCTCCCTTCTATTTTCATGAGATTCCCTTCCCCACTCCCCCTCCCTCCCCCCGCCACCATTTTTTTAATCGATAGCTTCTCCATATGAGACAAAACACACAACACTTCACTTTGTGAGTTTGGCTTATTTTGCTTAACATAGTATTCTCAGCTTCTACCCACTTTCCTGCAAATGACATAATTTCATTCTTCTTTATGGCTGAATGAAAGTCCATTTTGTATGCACAGGATTTTTTTGAAGGAACAGGAAATGGTAAGTCACATCTCTTCTATGGTCATGCCTATATAGATCATTACATTGGTTGGTAGCAGACAATGTAATAAAGTCCAAAATAGATTTGATTTTAGGAAGACTAACAAAAATGTTCTTCTAGTCATTTTTCCAATTGTACTGATTGGGAGCGAGAGGTGGATTATGTGAGAAAACTTCAAACTCCTGAGGTTTGTGGTCCTGGGAAGATAGAAGAGTCACAATGATACTCAAATTCTAGTCTCAGATCTTTCAAATTCATGACTTCAATTTCCATAACTTTCAATTTTGTTTTCTTGTCTTTGTCAATAAAAGATTGGTTCAAGCTACCATTAACAACCTTTAAAAATTTTACTTTGATTCATCTAAACTTTGATTAATCAACTATAGGTAGGGTTGGATTTTCAAATAGCCAAACGAACCTACTCTGGTTTAAAGGAGGTAAGAAAAACTCCTTTTGAAACAAGGTACGTATCCTATTTTCTATGTCCATAATTAAAGTTTTGGCTTTATGAAAACAAACAAAATAACATGAAAGCAGAGAAGTTATCAGGAGAATGTTTCCTTAAGAGTTCCAACTATGGGGCTGGGATTCTGGCTCAGGGGTAGCATGCTTGCCTCAATACATGTAAGGCACTGGGTTCAAGTGTCAGCACCACATAAAAATAAATAAATAAATAAAATATATTGTATCCATCTGCAACTAATTTTTTTTTTAAAAAAGAGGTTATCAACCTATGAATCCAGATTTGGAATAAATTTTATTCTCTAAGGCTACAAAAAAGGGGGGGGGACAGAAATAGCAGAGGAAGACACTTTTATATACAAAAACAAGTATATTTTCTCACCTTGGAGATAACCTTAGGTTACCTTTATAAAAAACAAAAATTAGTACCCAACCGCCAAGTGAATTTTCATGTGTTTTTTTTTTCCCTTGACTCGCGTAAATATGTAAAACAAGAAACCCAGAAAGAAAAGTCCACTGATTGAAAAACGACGTATGGAAGAAGACGTAACAGCACTAACCTTATTTATAAGTTTCTGATCTACAGAGATAATTGTATTGTATAAAATTCATAAGATATTCAGATCAAAACCAGAGATTAAAAATGCAGAAGTTGGGGCTGGTGATGTGGCTCAAGCGGTAGCGTGCTCGCCTGGCATGCGTGCGGCCTGGGTTCGATCCTCAGCACCACATACAAACATAGATGTTGTGTGCAAAAATTCTCTCTCTCTCTCTCTCTCTCTCTCTCTCTCTCTCTCTCTCTGTCTTAAAAAAATGCAGAAGTTGTGGACAATGCATGTTAAGACATGTGAATTTACATTGCAAAATATAAAGCAAATGGAAAGGAAATGTGAAAGTTATTGTGATATAATATTTATGTATCCATCTGTCTGACATTCCTACATATGCATCAACAAAGTTATGCAAAAAGCTATAGAATTTTGGTCACATATGTATGCACAAAATGTAATAAAATCCAAAGTAGTCATAACTTCAAGAAAATAGCTTGAAAATATCCCTCCAATAATACAAGAAATTTACTGGCAAAGATGCATAAGTGGTGATTAGACATTAAAAACTGCAAAGTTCTGAAGTTTAGAAAACTCCAGAAGTAGAGAACCAAGGAATTAGAGGAAATTTTTAAAGAACCCACCCCAGAAAGAGCAGGTAGAATTTGACTTCTTGAAATGAGCACTGGTCTCACAACAGATGCAAGCTGGAAGTGGAAAAAAATAAATAAATAAAAGTCTTAGCCAACTTCAACTGCAGGGGGATCATTTTTACAGGCAGAAAGTAATTATCCAGCTGGAAGTCAGCCAGGACACCAGGGAGAGTGAACATCCCTACCCCATCTCAAAATTCTGTGGGATTCTTAATGAACACAAATGATCATGACCTTGAGTTTTATGATCCATCCACAAAAAAAGAACTTAACAGCAACAATGGGCTGTTCCCTCCCTTGACCCATACTGTGAAACACTAATTCAGAACCAAGGATAAGGAATCTGAGAATTCCAGGAGAATAATGAGGACCACTGCAAAAAATATTCAGTTCAATTAAATGACTGATTTTGCAGGATATTAGCAGTGCTATTGGATTGTTAAAAACAAACTGCAAAACCGCTTGATGAACTCCTATAGAGGAATCTAGTACTTTAACCGGGAAGTGGAGATCATCTATAAGGGCTTAACAGTTCTTTTGCTGCCATTTGGAACAGCTCCTCTCTCCTTCCCAACACCCGTTTCGCTTTTGTTCATTTGTCATGGCTGCCCAGTCTTGGACTAATTTGCACACATGCATTCGATTTGTGTGAATGGGTGACAGATTAGCCAGATTGCAAATCATAATTGAGCAGAAATCCATGTAAGATAAATCACACAGCCCAGCATCCACTTCTCTTTGCCAAAGACAGCAGTCTTGGAAGTTGCCAGGAAAAAAAAAAATGACAATCCACGGATTGGATGCTGCGACTTATTCATGAGATAGTAGAGCTACTTAACACAAACGAAACTCTGAAGGCTTTCTGAAGACAGAAATCCTCTAGGAATATACTCCTATAATGTGATTCTAAGACAGCACAGGAAAGGTAACCATCACATTCGAGGACCGATGTTCAAGACCTTGTATGTACGAGGAATTTTAAACACATTGTTTCATTTCATCCTTTCAGTGATGGAATGGGTACGGCTAGTGTTATTTAAAAGATGATGAAGTGGAGAGATATTATATACATATAGGAATCAATCAACTAGCTCTCTTCTTCCACCTCCTCAAGCACTTTTGCAATTGAAAATACAACACAACACACACACACACACACACACACAAATCAGATCAGAAGTTTATAGTATTTATAAGTGAATATATGCAGAGAAACACTGTGGTATTGATGCTCCTACTATTGGGTTATGCCTATTGTAAAAACCCTGACAAAGAATAGCATACAAGTGCAAATCCAGAGAAGGATGTTGTACTGTGCCAATCATTCCTCTATTTCTTCCTGAATGCTTCCCCCCTATTCTTTACCTTTTGAAGTGTCAGTCCTTTCAGTCTACATTTCCCAGGTTCACATGCTTTGATCAAGGTTCAGTTAATAGAAGGGAACTGGCATGTTCTGGAAGGACCGAAAAGTGAGGAAAGCTAGGGTCTGTCTGCCACAGGCAGCGGGCTCTCTTCTCTAAAATTCTTCTAAAATTGCTCCCCGTCCCTGCTCCTTATGGGGAACATAACTCTGGTTCATGATCTGTTAACCCTTTGTGCTCCCTTTGTTTAACCTGGTGGTGAGAAAAGCTGGTTTACTTTTTCATGTTTTTGGTGGCATCCTTTGAAGCACAAAAATTAATTTGAATGAAGGTCAATTTTTTTTCTCATTGTCTGAGTGTTTAATCTAGAAACCATTGACTGATACAGGGTCAAAAAGTTACACTTCTGTTATATTTTTCCTCAGATTTTGAAGAGTTCTTACTTTTATATCTGTTGGTCTTCTAAGGTATGAAGTAGAAGTCCAACTTGTCTTTTCATGTGGATATCCAGTTGTTGAAAAGATTATTCTTAGCTCCATTTAACTTACCTGATAATGCATGTGTGTATGTTACTGAGGATTGAACCCAGGGTCTTATGCATGCTAGGTAAGCACTCTACCACTAAACTGCATCCCCAGCCCTGACTTGATACATTTGATACTGGAGCTTTGTAAACCGTTTTGAAACAAGGACATATGAATCCTCTAAAATTGTAATTCCTTTTTAAAATATTGTTTTGGCTACTCTGAGTCTTTTAAATTTTTGTTTTGGCTATTCTGGGTCTTTTAAATTACTGTGCAAATTTCCGTCAGCGTACGAATTTCTGCAAAGAAGCCAGCAGGGATTTTGAGAGAGATTGTGTTGAATATGCAGACTGTTTTAATATCACCCTAATGATATTAAGTCTTCCAATCTGTGATAAGGAGATGCTTTTCTATTTACTTATGTCTTATTTAATTTGTTATTGATGTTTGGCTTTACTAAAAAAATTTCAATAGCAAGATTTGAACATTTTTTTGTGATATTTATCCCTAAGTATTTTATTCTTTTTGATGCATTGAAAATGACATTCTCTTAATTTCACTTTTAGATTGTTCACTATGCATTTCTGGAAATAAAGTGAATGTGTTTATTGACCTTTATCCTACAACTTTGATGGACTTTTTCACTTCTTAGAGCATTTTTATTTGTGAACTCTGAGATTTCTATGTATAAGATAACATAATCTGCAAATAGAAGTAGTGCACTTTTCCTTTACAACTTGTATGCTTTTTATTTGATGGCATATTTATTCATTTATTTGCACTGGTTAGAATCTACAGTACAATGATGAATAGAAGTGATGAGAGCAAGAAGCCTTGTCTTATTCCTGATATTGAAGTAAAAAATTCAGTTTTTCATCATTAAGTATGTTTGCTGTGAGTTGTTCATAGATATACTTTATCAGGTTGTGAGAGTTCTTCTCTGTTCCTGATTTGTTGAGTTTTTTGTTTTTTTCTAAAGAAAGTGTATTAAGTTTTTCAACAGTTCTTTCTATGCCTATTGATATGACTATAAGCTATTTGTCCTTTAAGATATGAACACGGTACATTACATGCAATAAACTTTGACCACCAAACCAATCTTGTAGTCTAGGCTAAATTTTATTCAGATATAATGAATAATTCTCAATTTTGCACATTTAGTTTGTTAGCGTTTTGTTGAGAATTTTGCATATATAAGGGATATTGATACCTAATGTTCTTATGTTACCAATTTAACTTGTTTGGGTATTAGGGTATTATTATTAGCTTCATAGAAGGGATTGGGAAGTATTTTCTCCTAATCTATATTTTGTAAAACTGTGAAAAATTGGTATTGATCTTTGAAATGTTAGTGGAATTCACTAGGAAACTATCTTGACCTGGAATTTCTTTGTGTAAAATTTTAAAATTATTAAGTTCAGTCTCTTTACAGACATACCTCACATACCTCAGAGATACAGCAGATAAGGAGCAAGGCCATTGCAATAAAATGAATTTCACAATAAAGTGAACACAAAGTTTTTTGTTTCTCACTACATATAAAAGTTATATTCATTACATGATCTATTATGTATGCAAAAGCATGTTTAAGAAACAATGCACAAACCTTAATTAAAAAATACTTTATTGCTTAAAAAAATGCTAATGGTCATCTGAGTCTTTGATGAAGTCATGATGTTTTAGCTGATGGAGGAACTTTCTTCCTTGTCTACTGCTCAGGATGGTTGGTGCTGAAGGTTGGAAATGGCTGTGGAAATTCCTCAAAATAAGTTGACAATAATTTTTGCAATCTATCAACTCTTCTGTCCATGAAAGATTTCTCTGTAGCATGCAATGTTGTATTTAGGCTCCACTTAGGTCTCTAGATCTCTTGCTACTTATACTATGTCTGTACTTACTTCTTGCACTAAAGTCTTGAATCCCTCAAAATCATCCTTGGGGGTTAAAATCAACTTTCAAACCATCCATGTTCATATGTTCACCTCCTCTCATTAATTTTCTCCAGAAGTTTTTTATTGTCTTTGCCTAGATCTACCAGATCATTATTTATGGCAGATATCTCTCTACAATTTGCTTCTTTCTCTGTCTTTTTCTTTATATTGAGGATTGAATCCAGGGTTTTACCAATGAGCTATAGCCATGGGGGGGTAAATATATATTTCAACTTTATATATATATATATATATATATATATATAGTTGCCTAGACTGGCCTCAAATTTGTGAGACTTCTGCCTCAGCCTTCCAAGTAGCTGGAATTATAGCTGTGCACCACTATGCACAGCTTTTATTTCTTAAATGATGCATCTTAAAAGTAAAAATTACTTCTGAATCTATGATTTGCAGACTAGACCTTATGTTAGCAGGCATGAAAACTATAAATCCCAATGCACATCTCCACCTGAGCTCTTGGATAAAAAGGTACATTGTCAAGGAGCTGTAATATTTTGAAAAGGATTTTATTTCTGAGCTGCAGGTCTCTAGAATAAGCTTAAAATATTCAGTAAGCCATGCTACAAACAGATTTACTGTCATTGAGTCTTTGTTGTTCCATTTATAGAGCTCAGACAGAGTAAATTTAATGTAATTCTTAAGGACTCTAGGATTTCCTGAGTGATACAAGAGGATTGGCTTCACCTTTTGACATAACAAAAAATAATAATAATAATTAACAGACTGAAGAGACATCCTACAGAATGGAAGGAAAAATTTTCAAACCTTATTTTTGATAACAGGCTAATATCCAAATTATGTAAAGAACTCAAACAACTCAGTAGCAAGAAAGCAAGTAACTCAATTAAAAACTGGGCAAAGAACCAGAATAGATATTTCTCAAAAGAAGACATCAAAATGGCCAGCAAGTATATTAAAAAGTGCTCAATGTTACTAATCATTCAAGGAAATGTAGATGAAAAACACAATGAAATATTACCCCATTCATATCTGTCGAGGTGGGTATTATCAGAGAGAGGGGGATGACAAATATTAGTGAGGAGGCAGAGAAATTGGAACCTTTCTGCACTGTTGGGGGAATGCAAAATGATGCGACCATGAGAGAAAAAGAGTTTGTGAGTTCATCAAAAGATTAAAAATTGAACTTTCATATGATCTAGCAATTATAATTCTGGGCATTTATTTAAAAGCATTGAAATCCACATTTCAAAGAGCTATTAGCACTCCCATGCTTACTGAAGCATTATTTACATAAGCCAAGATGTAGAAACAATCAACTGACCTTGCACAGATAAATCAATGTGTGGTATAGACATACAATGAAATATTATTTAGATTTGAAAAAGAAGGAAATTTGTCTAGGTGTGGTGACGCATGTCTGTAATCCCAATCACTCAAGAGGCTGAAGTAGAAGAATTGCAAGTTCAAGGCCAGTCTGGGCAAATTAGTGAAATCCTCTCTCAAAAATAATATAAGACTGGGGATGTAGCTCAGTAGGACAGCACTTGCCTGGCATGCACAAGGCCCTGGATTCAATTCCCAGCACTAGGACAAAGAAAAAAAAAAAAGAAAGTTTAGCAAAATTTGACAGCCTGAATGAACCTTGAATGAATGCTACATGAAATAAGCCAGCTATAGAACAGCAAATACTGTACAATTGCATTTTCATATAGTATCTAAAATAGTCACATTTAAATTCATAGAATCAAAGCATGAAATTTGGTTTTGGTTTCCAGAGACCAGGAAGAGGTAGTAGGGGGAGTAGAGTAGCATATGCACTTTAGAAATCTGCCGTCCAACTGTGCACCTACAGTCCACGATAATGTAGTGCACACTGCAATCTTTGAGTGTAGATCGCATGTTAAGTGTTTTTACCATGATCAAAATAAAATAAAGTTAGAAAAGTTCTGTCTCTTCCAAATAAAAATGTCATGGTTCCACACAATCCAATTAAGTACATGAGAAATATACATGAACAACTCCAGTTTTAATACTTATAATAAAGATTACAATTTGTATAATATATAGGGAGCATCCCGTTTACCTATTCCCATTTGAAATCTTACAGTAGGTAATCCCTCTAGGATTCATATGTAGAGGATTCTAAGATCATAGGTTTTTGCTAGACAAAAGAATCCTATCTTTCAGACATATGGATTAAAGTAGTTTCTGGCTGCCAGTCACAAGGAAAAATTGGGAAGAATTTTCACTCACAATAAGCAATTAAAGCTGAATTGAAAGAATGGATAGATTACAACTTGTGGCATACACAGGAGCCTCTTCCTGAAAAAGAGGGCCATACTAAGATTAAAAACCCTCTATATATGTCATCTCGAGAGATTGTACTCTGAGGTGAACAAAGTAATATTTTTATTTGTCTCACTCATGTAATGCAATTTTCTATCTTTTATCTTTCACCCTGAGAAAGATCTACAGGCAATAGGACCACTGAGTGGAATAAAGCTAATTTAACTCAGGATGAAAAAAAAAACCACTAAATATGAAGCGGGAGTATATAAATAAGAGCTCTAATAATTGGATGTGAGTGGAGAAATTGTCATTTAATAACAAGTATTAAATAACACAAAAATTATGTTAACAGTATATCTCCATAGTTCAGCATACCGGAGGAAAGAAAGCCTATGTCATTATGGAAGAATCGTGCTAGATAGTAGGAGCAAATGTGACTCCATTTTGTTTTACGACTTCATCCTGTAAAACAACCATGCCAAGTAGAAGAGTCATGACTGGCGCAAGATGTTCTTTTCCTTTTGCTATAGAAACCTTTAAGAACATAAAACTACCTAATGGGGTATTGTTTCTGTATCTAGGGTAACGGGGCTCTGTTTCTGTAACTGGGGTGACAGGTTCTGTAACTGTCATTAGTTAGGCTTCCCTCCACTTGACTGCAAGTGTCCCGCTTCTGTAACCTGGCTTGCTTGCATTGGCTAGACCCCCGCCACCAACATCCCTTTTGCAGTTTTCAGGCTTATAAGGAATGCCTTTGCAATTGTTCTGGGGCTGATCAGGGGAACAGCTTTTTGTTCTGGTCAGCCGCCACCAGTGTGCTTCAATAAAGGCTTGATTCGATTATACGTGAGTGGTCTGGAAGTCAGTTTATGAAACCCTGGGACAAAGCTTTAACTATAACACTAGAACTGAATGGCCTGTGGCCCACCACACTCATTCCTACTGTAGTTTTAAAAGGGTATTCAACATGGCACAATTGAACAGAAAGCTGGTTCCATGTTGAGCTGTGTATCTTAGCAGGTGCAAATGCTGAGTTAATGTACTCACTTCTCTCAGGGTCAAGGAGGATCATTTAAAAACTGAGCACAACAAAGGCTCCAAAACAGCTAACTAGAGAACATACTCCTCAAACTGCCCTTCTGCAGGATTCTGAGGCCTCCAAACATTAATGCAAGAAGCCATGTCTAGACAAAAGGCTAAGCTGAGAAACAACACAATGGAAGAAAAGTAGATGTGATTAAAAAGAGATTATCACTGGTGGTTTCCAGATTCCACTTAATATACAGAAATCTGGAAAGAACATCATCCTAGCCTAACAGAGTGAAAATGCTGGTAGATAGATGAAATCCTAAGTTTCTTTGAGAGTCGATGTCACCGGGTAACCAAATACTCTGAACTCAGTGTAAAGTCAGGTGTGTTCAAGGACACACAGGAACAAGCACTGGCTCAGCTAAGACAATGCTCAAGAGCAAGACAAAGCTACCACCAAAGTAAACGTGCTGAATTCAGCTAAAATGGTGAACTACCAAGGACTGGCTGTCCTGAGGTTTTGGAACTCAAAGATGCAGCAGAAGCAGAAGTTGGTTCCATTCACCCACCACACCATGCATGGCACAGACCTCCTCTAAATGCTCACAGTAAGCTTTGATGCTGAGAGACCCCAGCAAGCTTCCTGGAGGGGGAGCTGCTGCTGCTCTGGGGCAGGCAGCACTGTCTTTCTGGGTTTGTTTTTCCAAAAAGAAAAAAAAGTCTCCCAGTTATCCCCCAGGCACAAGAGAAAAAAAAAAAAAAAACCACTAAAAAACACTGCGGCTGGTGAAAGCAAAATGGAGGGGGGGAAAAAAAGCCTTTACCCTGAAGGCAAGGACAGAAAACAGCCTAAGCTCAAGCTCTTCTCCCCATGACAGGGAGAGAAGAATCAGAGAGCAAAGTTCATCCCCCAAACCCACAGACACTAAATGAGGCTGGATAGAACCACAAAGAAGTCTTCCAGCCTGCTACCCCCGGTGAGCTATAAAAGATATGGCCCCAGGGAACTTCCCTCATCTTCCTCCTGTCCCTCCCTCTCTGAGCCCACCACCAAAACTCCTCCCATGACTTGGCCCTGCGAAAACCCTGTAAAACTCAAACCCTTGTTGCAGCCCACTGCCATTTTACCTCTGGAAAGTGTGCCCCTCCATTGCTTAATAAAACATCCCCAATCCATTGAGGTCTGTCTCCATTTCTTTTTCTTTTTGTCTTCCCTTTCATTTGCTTTCAAGCTACCCTCAAGCAGTAGGGATGCACCCCGGAGAAAGAGATGAGACCATGGAGAAAAGCTTTCAGAGAGCACAAGCACACACAGAAGGCTCAGAGCTGAGCAGAAAACAAATAGGAGAGAAACACCTTAAATAGTCCTCCCTTAAATTACCGTAAGAAGTTAAGACTGATGGTACATTGAAGAGAACTATGAAAAAACAAACAAACAAACAAACAAAAACAAGCTCTACTCCTCTCTAGTTACCTCATCATCCCTGCATTAAGGAGACAAATACTAATTGCCTAGTGCACAAAGGCTCAGGTATCCACTTCCAAGCATAAGTACTACTTAACCTTGGTCTCAACTATTCTAATAAGACATATACCTTTCAGTTAAAAAATTATACAAAACAAAAAAGCAAGAGCAAGTAATTCCTTAAAAAGAAAAAAAAATCAAGGGACCCAGACTAATACACGACCTATATATAGGAAGTGTTAGACAAAGACTTTAGAATAATTATAATTGATACATTAGACTCTAGTGAAAAAGGTGGATAGAATGAATGAAGAGGTGAAATTTTTCAGAAAATGGAAACATCTAAGATAAAGCTAAAATGTTAGAAGAATATTTAGAGTGTCTAATAACTATGAAAGAAAAAAGTCTCAAAAAAATTCAATAAAGAATTTTGTAAAGGAGCAAATTAATTCCAGACCAAACAGACAGATTGAGATAAAAGTGGTAAAACTGAAAAGAGAAAAATAGTTGGAAACAAACCAAAAATTTGTTCTTTGAAATGATACGTGAAATTATAAAACCTTAGCAAAGGAAAGAAAAAAGTTAAAAATAAAGAAATAAAATTCAAAAGTACTTAAAATGAAACAGAGGAGATTATAATAGAACTTCCAAGTATTATAAGGATAATAGAATATCATGATCAACTTTATGCATATAAATTTGTTTACTTAGTAATTATTTGAAAGATTAAAACTATATTAAGTATACTTAGAAATTCCTTGATATATAACAACTATGAGAACTCACTTAAGAAGAAATAAATATTCTAAACATATCTATTAAAGAAATTGAATTTTTATGCTATTTGCATATATATGTCACAATGAACTCCACTATAATGTATAATTATAATTCACTAATAAAAGCATTTAAGAAAAAAAATGAATTTATATTTAAAAATTTTCCAAAAAATAATAATACAGGTAGAGGTGCTTCAGTGCAAAATTTAGCAAAGCATTTAAGGAAGAAGTAATCACCATTTGTAAAAAATAAACATATATAAAATTATAATACTGACACACTTGAGATTACATTACTTTTACATGAAAGGTAAAGAAAACAGTAATATCTTTAACCCCAAATTGGTAAAAGATACTACAAAGACAGAAAACTAGAGCCCAATATATATGAATATAGACACAAAAATAAACAAAATATACATCACAAATATAGACAAAAAAGTAAAATTCACCAATATGTAAAAAGAAAAATATAATTTGTCCTAGTGTGGTTTATCCTGGAAATACCAGATAGATTCACATTCAATGTAATTAAAATCAGATCAAAAGCTTAAAGGAGAAAAGCCACGTGATTATCTCCAAAGATGCAGAAAAAGTATTTGACAAATTCAACTACCATTTAGGTTATAAATTCTCATCAAAGGAGGACAGAAAAAGATTTCTTTAGTTTCATAAAAGGCTATTACAAAAACTTACATGTATCATAATTAATGATAAAAGATTGATTGTTATCTCTTTAAAATTGGGAACAAGATAAGAATGGCTTCTCTCACTACTCCTATTCAACACTGTGCCAGACTCTAAACAATGCACTACAATAAGAAATAAAAGCCATGCATATTGAAAAGGAAAAAAAAATACTTCACAGGTAGTGTGACCATTTAGTAGAAATAAGTGAATAGAAAAGACAGATATAATAAAAAATCATTTTTATGTAACTATACTAGTAATATGAAATTGGAAATTAAAGGAAAAATATATGGTGGTTTTATTTTGAACGTTTTTGTGGAAACTCCATAGTATTTCAGAAATAGCTGTATCGAGTTACAGTACCACCACAGTAGACCAGGCCAGGGCTTCATTTTCTGCTCATTCTTGTCAATAATATCTTTTTAAATTTTATACATTTATATTCATTGTTTTTCAGTGCCATAGGTAAAACTTAGTTTATACTCCAAACCTCTATTTTTTTGTTCTTTTTATTTATTTTTTTTTGTAATAGCCATTCTGTCAAGTATGAGCTGGTATTTTAATGAGATTTTGACTTGCATTTTTCTTGATGATTATCAATGTTGATCACCTTTTTATCTTCCTGCTAGTTATATTTACAACTTTGTTATTGTTTGGAAATGAAGTGCCCTTTCCCCATCCCCCCTCCCCCCCAAAAAAAAACAACTCCTGTTAATGCAGAAATATTCAAGGTGAAATGATTGGATTGTGAGAATTTAAATTAATCAGTCAATCTTAGTTGGATAAGTGACTGTGAGGTAACTGTAGGGAGGCAGAATTGGCTGAAGGATGTGGGTCACTGGGAGCATGGCCTAGAAGGATGCATCTTCCCTGTGGCCTCTTCTTTCTTCTCTTTTTCTCTCTGTCTCTGCTTCTTGACACCACCATGAGCTAGGAAGCTTTATTCCCCTGGGCCCTGCTCCACCATGATGTGCTGCCTCATCTTGTGTGCAGAGCAATGGAGTCAGCAAAATATGGCCTAAGACCTCTGAAACCATGAGACCAAATGAACTTTTCCTCCTGTATGTTGTTCTTGTTGGATATTTTGGTTACAGCCATGAAAAATTAACTAAAATGGTCTTAGGAAACACACACACACACACACACACACACACACACGCAACCTTAACCAATTTTTGAATACGGTTGTTTTATGCTACTAAATTATAAGAATTTCTTGCATTTTTTTGGATATTAACCTCTTTTCAAATCTATAAAATCCAGTTCTGAGTATCTGTTCAATGTAATTTTAATCAGGATCTTGAAAAGATATACTCCCACATTCACTGCAGTGAGTTGGCTATTCACAATAGCCAATACAAAGAAACAACCTAAATTCCCATCATGAGATGAATGGATAAAGAAAACCCCTAAAGGAAAATATTATAAATGTTCTAACTGAAAAGAAATAATAAATATTATGGATATGCTAATTATTTAAATTAATATTTCTTCAGTCTACATGTAATATCAAAATTAACATTGTACCCCCAAAATGTGTTTAATTATTATTAGTCAAATAAAAATACATAAAACCAAAGAAGAGAGAGAAGGAAATCATTTGAGATAATACTGATAGACCTGAAGGACATTTAATTATTAACTTTCAAAAAAGAAAGGAAAGTATTATATGAAAAGTATTATAAGAAAAGACAAAGAAAAATATTATATGATCTCACAGTGGAATTTAAAATAGTCAAACTCATGGAGGCAGGGAGAGGAAAGGTGGCGGGCAAATAGTACAGTTCCCAGAATGCAAGATAAATATGTTCTAGAGAGCTGCTATATGGCATAGTGCCTCTAGCTATGTCATTTTTTATACTTAAAATTTTCCATGAAGGTAGATTTTATGCTATATTTTCTTTCCACACATATGAAAATAATGAGAACAATAAAGGGGGGTGACAGAAAACTTTAAAATGTGACACATTTGTTTATGAAACTGATGACGGTTTCAAAGATGTATACTTACACCCAAACACAATGAATTGTATGCCTCGAATATGTACAACTTTTTACATGTCTATCATTCTTCAATAAAATGGTTTGAAAAACCAATATCATTTTTTAAAACAACAAAACTAAGAAATGTTTACTTGTAAATATAACGAACATTTTCAGCATCTATATGGTGAAAACTATAAAAATAATGAACAAAGTCAAAGAATAGTTAAAGAGATATATATATAAGCATGTTAATGGATTCTAAGAATAACAAATAATATAAATATACACATCAACTTTTATCTGATGTTAAATTGAGCAAAATTACAGTAAAAAAAAAATCCAGAGGGATGGGCTTGTAGCTTACTGGTGGAGCGCTTGCCTACCATGTGTGAGGCACTGAGTTCAACTCTCAGCACCACATATGAATCAATAAATTAAAGTTCCATTGACAACCAAACAATATTTTCTAAAAACTCCAGAAATATTATTTATGAACATTGGTGAAATGATTATGAAATATAAGATACATATTTCATTTTATAGATAAAGAAACGTGACTATCGAAAACAACTTTAAAGGAACGTAACATAGAGAGCTTTTCATCAAATTGATTTCAAATTTACTATTAAACAACTTTACTCAAAATACTATTTTTATTTTTCTTCATGACTAAATAATGCTTCATTGTGTATATATATTTTAGCTCCATAGCTCAGCTATTGAGAATTGTGCTGCTATAAACAATAATGTGGCTGCATCACTATAGTATGCTGATTTTAAATCTTTCAGGGGATGGGATAGCTGTGTCAAATGGTGGTTCTATTCCTAGTTTTTTAAGGAATCCTCATACTGCTTTGCAGAGTGGTTGCACTAATTTGCAGCCCCACCAACAATGTATAAGTGCTCTTTTTCCCCACATGTTCACCAACATTTATTGTTAGCTGTATTCTTGATAGTTGCCATTCTGACTTAAGTAAGATGAAATCTCAGTGTAGTTTTAATTTGCATTTCCCTAATTGCTAAAGATATTGAATATCTTTTCATATATTTTTTCATATCTTTGACCATTTGTATTTATTTTTCTGAGATGTGTCTGTTTAACTTTTTACCCATTTAAGAATTGGGTTATTCTGGGGATTTTTTTTCTTTATCTTTTTTTCATGCTAAGTTTTTTGAGTTCGTTATATATTCTGGCTATTAATATATCTGAAGTGCAGTAGTCCGCTTTGAGTTGACTCTTGTACATAGTAAGAAATATAGGTTAAATTTCATTCTTCTATGTATATATTTCTTGTTTTCCCAGCACTATTTGTTTTCAAAGCTATTTTTTTTATCCAATGTATGTTATTGGCACTTTTGTCCTGTATCAGATAACTGTACTTATGTGGCATTTGCCAGCAAATGAATAGAACTGAAGACTAGCACGCTAAGGGACATCAGCTAGTCCCATAGAATTTAAATGTTTTCTCTGATATGTGAAGCATATTCAAAATAAAGGAGGAAAAATTAAAGAGAGAGAAAGAGAGAGGAGAGGGGAGAAAAGAAAAACAAAATAGATGGGAGAGGGAATTTCACCAAAATAGAGGAAAGATCAGGAAGGAGAGTAGACAGAAGGGATTAGGGAGAAAGAAGAAGGGACAGAAAAAGAGAAGAACAGTGAAATGAATCAGACCAAACTTTTATTATGTACTTGCATGGATGTGGCATGGTGGGTCAGGAATTGAATGTAGCCAGAGGACATTGACAAGAAAGAAAGAAAAGAAAAGAAAAGAAAAGAAAAGAAAAGAAAAGAAAAGAAGGAAGGAAGGAAGGAAGGAAGGAAGGAAGGAAGGAAGGAAGGAAGGAAGGAAGGAAGGAAGGAAGGAAGGAAGGAAGGAAGGAAAGAAGGTGAACTGTAAATAGATTGAAGATGGATAGATGTATAAGTGGAGTAGGAAGCGGGGTGGTGGGGGCATGCTGGAGACTGGATTGGGGCCGGTTGTGTTTCCTGCCTTTGTGATTATGCCAAGGTGTATCCTAATAGTGTATCATAAATTAAGAGAATTTTTAAAAAGTAAATAAAGGGACAAAACATCAAAAAAGAAAAAAAAAAGACAAAGTTGCCAAAAGACATACAGACTGTAGCCAGGTTTCATTTGGCTTCAAGTTCATGTTCTACTTAAACCACTTCCCACTGCCTGGAATCCAAAGGGCAATAATCAGGGTTTATTCATGTCCAACAAAAAGAAACAATTAAGACAGCTTAGTTAGAAGAGAATGAATGGGGGCAAATGAAGAAAAATTTGTGTAAAGGTCTGATGGTGAGAGGGATCATGGAATGATCACAGAATTAAAAAGGTGTAAAGTGGTTGGCAGAGAGGGAAGTGGGCAGGAGAGCAGTGTATGAAAAGCTTGCAAAGTTGTTAGTAGCCATGGCCTGGAGAGCTGTGGGGCGCAGGAATTCAGAACTTGCATTTGCTGGGGAGCCAGACACTCAGCACAGTGGTCGAGATCAGAGACTGGAACATATTTTGATGTTTCAAAACCCAGCTTCTCCTCAGATATCAGGTTTAATCCTGACCAATCACCTAATAATGTAAGCAAAATTTCTTCTGCAAAATGAACACTGAATAGTTTTCCTAAAGATTGTATGATTTAATAAGGTATTGTAATAAAACATTTATTGTAAGGCATGTAAAATAAATACTTAAAATATTAAAAAACACTGTTTTCTTGGCAAAAGATTAGACAGACACACAGATCAGAATAAAACAGAGTCCAGAAATAAGACCTGCACTGACAGTTAATTTTCACAAAGATAAAATAAATTTATTGAAGAAAGTATAGTCTTTTAAATAAATGATCTTGAAAAAAGAGTGGAAATCCAAATAATCTAAGTGTAAAAATGTAGACTAGAAATATTAACTACATCTTATAAAATTAACTGGAAATATAGACCTAAGTATAAAAGCTGAAACTAGAAAATTGCTTGAAGTCAACATCAAAAAAATTTTTGAAGACTTGGTAGAGGCAAAAATGTCTTAGAAAATCAAAAAAAATTAATCCATAAATGAACAAAATTGCTCTCATTTTTATTATTTAGTTTTTCCATATAAAACAAAATCAGTTTTCTGTTTAGCATGTCTCTCACAGTTACAGTCACAGGTATTTCTGGTGTTGACTAATAGTTTAGGTTTTTGTTATTATTATCATTGATATATTTGTTTTATTGTCTTAATTTTATATTATTACAAAAGCATTATTGTATAAAAGATCTCCAAAAATAAGATTTATTAAAATATTTTGATATTTGATTTCAATAGCATATTGATTTCAGTTTATAGCAAACCTTATAGCCAAGAGCCAGTACATGAGGTCAATTGAATCTACATTATCAGTTGACTAAATTCTATGATGCTACCTTTGATTTATTAGTTCATTTGTATCAACATTACTCTCAGGAAAATTCTAAAAAAAAACTTCACTTTCATCATTTTTTCCATATTCTATACATGGTATAAATACAATAAGTTTAAATTAAAATTGAACTGCCATAGTTTAACTTTTATGCTACATAATCTTAACTGCTCTTTACAACATCATGATAAATATATTGTATATATATATATGTGTGTGTGTGTGTGTGTGTGTGTGTGTGTATTCTTAAAATCCACAGACGTGTATATGTATATATTATTTTTTTCACTTTAGTCATTAATGTTTTATAGTTTTCATCCTATACATATATAATATTCACTTTTATTTTCAGTGATAACATATTTATACTTTTAAAGAAAGATAATAAATATGTTGCAAATTCTGAGAAACATTTCCCTATACTTTCTACACAGTACATAAGAAACTACATAGAAATTCCTTGGAAGATAAATTTCAAAGCATGCAGAGTTTCCTTTCTGGGGGATAATTTTCTAAGTTTGCCTTTGGGTGCCATGGGTTCTTTACATTGTCCTTACGTAAAACAATGGCATTTCCTCTCAACAACTTTATGTCCACTAGTTGAAAACCTATATTCAGTGGCAGTATTTATATGACAATCAGGGGAATTCAGTCAAACAAAATATGACCCTTGACAAACTAGGATATTCTCAGCTTTCATCTAGAAAACAAAGGGGAAATTATGTGCTTAATGACACAGCAAGTTGTGAGCTAGGGAAGGAGAATGAATCAGAATTTCCTGTTCCTGCCAAAGGTCTACTTAAAAGTTGCACTCAATATTTTAATATTTTATTATTTTCAGAATCATTGATCTTTACTTAAAATGAGGTCACTTAATGGCTATTTATCTAAAATGCTGATTTCTTTGAAAGAAGACAGGTCTTACCTCTTTTGGCTATTTAGAATAGCACTTTGAAACTCCGTCTCTCTGACCCACATTTGTGAATCTTCCAACCCTTCATTCATAATGGGTTTTCTGTTTCTTCCAAAAAGGAGGCTTTGAGAACTGAGTAGAAATCACTAAAGATGATCATCATGACTTCACTACAAAGACTCAGTTGTGTCTCATGAGTAGTGTGTGTGTGTGTGTGTGTGTGTGTGTGTGTGTATCTAAGAATGAGATCTTGATTGGGTTCAATAATGAATTATAAGCCTTGAATAATAAAGTCAATTTTTTTTCTTTCTAGAGCAAAACTGAGAATTTCATTAAACTGTTCAAAGCAAATTATCTTTCTTGAGTATATTTACCCCATGCTCCAAGAATAGTTGACCAGAAGACACTATGTACAATGAAAGAGATATGTGAATAATAAGAGAGTATACTTTTATTCTTACTCATTTATTTATTCAACCTATATTCTGAAAATCTATAAAATACAAATTATGATGTCAGATGATCACATAGGTGGGAACATGACAGGAAATAAGATTCTAAACAAATAATTTCAACATGAATTATACATTTACAGTTTTTCTAAATTTGATATAAAGTAGAAAAACGATGCTCTATGTTCCTGTAACACTGTTACAGAAAGCATCTTAATCTCTTTCTTAATCTCTCTCTCTCTCTGTGTGTGTGTGTGTGTGTGTGTGTGTGTGTGTGTGTGTGTGTACTATTGGACTTCAATCAATAACAAGGATCCTTTAACCATACAACAATGTAACAACTGGGATACTAGAGGAAATTGCAGAAGAAAAAAACTAATCTGTCTTTGTCTTCCCTCCTGGGATTTTCCTGATATTTCTTCTGCTATTTACATTTG
Organism: Ictidomys tridecemlineatus; assembly: GCF_052094955.1. Classification (NCBI taxonomy): domain Eukaryota; kingdom Metazoa; phylum Chordata; class Mammalia; order Rodentia; family Sciuridae; genus Ictidomys; species Ictidomys tridecemlineatus. Next base: position 156,290,867 of record NC_135479.1, on the reverse strand, counting down.
AATTCTTAAGAACTACCTCAAATTTGGAATCTCTATAAGAATTCCCATATTAATGTGTCACCTCCCAGTTAGTGAATGATCTCCTTAACTTGTAATTATTAAAAATTTAGAGAAACTACAAAATAACTAATCTTTGTCCTGTTTCTGAAGAATAACCTTGAAGCTTTGCTGATATAGGTGACAGTACTTTTTTTGTCTGTATGTAGGATTGAACCCCAGGGGTGTTTAACCACTAAGCCACATTACCAGCCCTTTTTACTTTTTTATTTTCAGATAGAGTCTTAACCTAAGTTGCTTTGAACCTCACTAAATTGATGAAGCTGTCCTTGAACTTATGATCCTCCTGTCTCAGCCTCCAAAGCTGCTGGGATTACAGGATTTTGCCACTGTGGCCAGTCTACTATTCTTTAAAATGACTGAAAGAATTCCTTCTTTCGGGGGCAGGGGGGTGTCAGATTGTGGCTCAGTGGCAGAGCACTTGCCTAGCATGTGTGAGGCACTGGGTTCAATTCTCAGTATCGCATATCAATAAATAAAATAAAAGGTCAATTGACAACTAAAAATACATATTAAAAAAAAAGAATTGCCTTTGTGGTCCAAATTGCATAGACTGCCATCTTACACTGCTGCTAAAACCATGGTGTTCAGAATGGTGGGTGAGATAATTTGGGGTTGGTATTTTTAGGAGATAGAAGTCTATGTAAGATGCTTAAAAATGCTGACCTAAGCAAGGTGCAGTGGCACATGCCAATAATCCCAGGTACTCAGAAGGCTGAGGCAGGAGGATCACAAATTCAATCAAGGTCAGTCTCAGCAAAGGGGTGAGGCCCTAAACAACTTAGCAAGACTAATTTTTATCTCAAAATTAAAATAACTAAAAGGGCTAGGTATGTGGCTCAGTGGTTAAGCACCTCTGGGTTCAATCACTGGTACCCTCCCCTCCAAAATGCTAATCTAATTTAGTGTTGGTGTAGAGTTATTTATCAGGAGGGAACAGGATATCACCTAGTCACACACTATTTTCTTTTCTCTGAAAATAATAAAAAACATGAACATTAGATTAAATGATATTTTGACATCACAACTGTTATTTATAAAGTCAAGGTCATTTTTTTTTAAGTTTAATAAACTCAGTCTTCTTCAGCATTTTTCTCATTGGATTTTCCAATCCCTTTACCCTTTTGAAAACAGTCTTTGATGAGAATAAAATGTTCCAATACAAATGAAAGTAGGTAAGAAGAAGCAGACGTTCTGTTGGAAATAATCCATTTTGCTTTCTGTTTCTTTCTCCTTCCTGTTCCAAAGGACTGTAGTCATCAGGATTCTCTCCTGCGGGAGCAGGTTCCTCAGCTTTCATCATCTGTTAGTTTTCTGAAAATTGCTTTTTCTTGGTTTCACTATGGAGCATTTAGGGGAGAAGCATATCTGTAGTGTCCATTAGGCTGAAACTAGCAGAGTGGTTAGAGACCTCCATGAAATGATTGCTGAGCTTAGCCTTGCTACAGCTGCACTTCACACTGTCCATTCTACAGAGAACAGCTCTAACTCATCCTTCTAGAAAACGTGCATGCACGTGCATGTATCTGAAGTGACAGATACAATTAAATCCACAATAGCATGTGTCTGGCGGAAAAGTGATGAAAAGTGAAAACCAAGTTGTGCCCCAGTGATGCTGGTTTGGACCTTGAAGCTTAAAAAAAAAAAAATACTGCTATTCTTTATCTCATTTCCAATTTCAATTCCTCTGTTCCTATGGCACTAGAGATGAAAATTCAACTTTTCCCACATCAACTTTTACAGAATTATATTTTCCTTTAAGGGACAGCATGTCCTTAGAAACGAACAAACTCCAGATGGATGCACCCATTTTAAACTCGGAGTCTCCAGGCATTTATTTCATCATTGTCTGAGCCTTTGAGGATGCCCACAGTGAATTTACCCTCCCCTGTGAAATGTGACTTGGCTGTGCCATTTCTTTCCTTAACTTCTTATCCAAGTCCATTGCCCTCCTCCTACTTGCCAGTGCCTGGGTCACACCAAACCTAAACATGTCTCTGTAATAGATAGGTTAAAATCCCCTCATTAAAATTTGACATGTTTTCAGAAAGATCTGCCCAACTCTTTGAACCTTTTTACATGACTGATTTTGCTTTGAAATTCACTCACATTTAACCACTGTTACCTTTTCACTCTGATAATCAATATCTAAGGAGATTATTTGGATGATTGAAGAAATGTCTAAAAGGTTTTTTGAATGTAGTAGGTACCTGATGAATGATAGCCTGTTGGGGATGCAAATCATTCAAGATGGCGCCTGGCAGTTTGCCAGGAGGAGTGGTTTGTAAGTCAATGCCACCAACCCATGAAGTGATGGGGATTCCTTATTGGCTGACTACTGTATCTAGATGATGCTAACTGAGACAAGCTGTGTGTAATCAGTTAGGTATATATACCTCTGCTGTTCCACAATAAAGCGGCTCCTGCTACCTTGGGTGCCGGCTACCTTGAGTTCCTGCTCAGTTCCTGCTGAGTTTCCCCACAATAAAGCAGTTCCCGCTTCAACCTTCACAAGTTGCCTGTCACCTCCCAGTTATTTTGGCCAGCTGGACTGCAGCAAGCCATAGTGTGGCAAAGTAGAAAGACCCCAGATTTTACTTCCAGGTAGACCTGGGGTAACAGTTCATAGTCCATCATGGTTAATGAGCTATGCAATCTTAGCTGTACTCCCTTGACTCTTAGGAGTATTAATTTTCTCTAAGAGCAGGACATATTTTGATGAATTTAAGACTGGATTAAAATATCCATGGCAAAAAATGGTGTGTTTTCTAAATAATAGTGATATCATCATAACCATTATCTGTATTATCATTATTATCTGCTCACTTCAGATTTCAGGAGTCTGAAATCATTACATAGATTGTTAAAAATGTGGGGGTTTTTGTTTGATGGTGAGTTGGTTGGCTTCTTTGCAACAAATGGAACAGTAACACAGAGCCTCAATTTGAGTCTGAAATAACTCAAGTCAATGGAAAATAACATAATAGAGATATTATGATAGCCTGGAAAATGACAATATGGACATGAACCCTAGCCCTAATGGTATAGTATTGAACAAGATATGTCATCCACTAAGCCTCTATCTTCCATTCTTAAAAACAAATAATACTTATTAATTCTACAAATATTTAAGGCACTACTACATGTAAAAGACTGTTTCATGGCCTGGAGTTTATGGCAGAAACCATACCTACCCTCAGAGACTTTACTAGGGGAAGAATGGACAGTGAACAAACTCATGCTTAGCTTCTGTGTTTTGTCTTCAGCTGTTGTGGATGCTGTGAAAGATAAGACTGAAGTGCTACAGTGGCATTTAATAGGCAACCAACCTAGTCTAGGAGAGCTTGGTGGAATATTACAGTTCTTTCTTAAATAAGGCCATGAGGATTATAGTTACAAAGTGCTTAGCAGATGACCTGGCACAGAACAAGAGTTCATTTGTTCTTAGCTATTAAAGCTGTTTATTGGAGACCTAATGGATATTTTGCACAGGGATTAAAAACTCTAATAAGTATAAAAGAAAGATGAGTTAGGTTGCAGGCTATGTCCCTTAAGTATTATATATTCCCACTGAAGATGCAATAGGTTATCCAAATAGGGGATTAAATGCCAAAGTAATAAATCTCCAGGAATTTATCTGAGAAAAATTATCATTTTTGTCTGCAAGAGTAAAATAATAATAATAATAATAAAGTCCCAGAGGAGGTGGACTGTAATCTAATTCCTAAAGAAAGAGTATAGATGAAGAGTAAAGAAAAGGCTTAATATTAATGTGGACCTTCTCTTTTAATGCCTACATAAATGTGTTAGTCAGTTTTTTATCACTATAACCAAAATACCTGACAAAGAGGAAAGGTTTATTTTGGGCTCATGGTTTTAAAGGTTCAGTCCACGGTTAGCCAACTCTGTTGCTGTGGACCTAAGGTGAGGTAGAACATCAGGGCAGAAAAGTGTGGTAAATGACTGCTGCCCTGCTCATAGCTGCTAGGCAGCAGAGAGAGAACATGAGCCCTGCAGGACACACCCCCCTACCTCCTTTAGTCATGTCCCAACTACCTATCCTACTGCCTCATTAGTCCATTCAAATTAGTTCACAGCTCCCACAATCTAATCATTTTACCTCTGAATACTCCTGCATTATTATAGGAGCTTTAGGAGGGGGGATAACTTACATCCAAACCATAATATTCTACTCCTGGCCCTCAAAAGCACTTGTCCATGTCACAATGCAAAATCTATTAATCTATCTCCAAGAATCTCCATAGTCTTAATGGGTTTTTATTGTTGCTAAAAATTCCAAGTCTAAAGTCTCTTTTGAGTCTCAGGGCAAACTCCTGTAAAAATCAAAAGCAAGTTACACAAAACCAGTATTTGACACCAAAACAGACATGAAGAACAATGGTACAGAATAGAAGACGCCAAGACAAACTCACATAAAAACAGTTATCTTATACTAGATAAAGGTGCCATAAACATACATTGAAGAAAAGATATCCTATTCAACAAATGGTGTTGGGAAAACTGGAAGTCCATATGTAACTAAATGAAATTAGAACCCTATCTCTCACTTAAAAGTGGATCAAGAACCTAAGCCAGAGACCCTGCACCTACTTGTTGAAAAAGTAGGCACAAATCTTCATCATGTAGGCTTAGAAACTAAATTCCTCAACAAAACTCCTAAAGAGTAAGATGTACAATCAAGAATCAATAAATGGGATGGTATCAAACTAAGAAGCTTCTTCCCAGCAAAGAAACCAATCAACATAAAGAAGGAGTCTAGAGAACAGGAGAAAATCTTTACCAAATGTACCTCAGATAGATCATCAAACACAGATACATAAAGAACTAAAAAACTTAACATCAAAAATATATATATTAATAATCCAATCAATAAATGGGCAAAGGAACTAAACAGACACTTTACAGAAGAAGAAATATGAATGGCCAACAAATATGTGAAAAAATGTTCAAGACATCACTAGCAATTAGAGAAATGCAAATTAAAAAGATAATGAGATTCCATCTCACTTCAGTCAGAATTGCAATTATCATGAATACAAGTAACAATAAATGGGCAAGGATGTGGGGGAAAAAGTACACTCATACATTGCTAGTGGGACTGCAAATTGGTGCAACCATTCTGGAAGATAGTATGGAGATTCCTTAGAAAATTTGAAATGGAACTGCCATTTGACCCAGTAATATCACTCCTCAGCATATATTCAAAGGAGTTAAAACCAGCATACAACAATGACACAGCCACATCAATGTTTATAGTAGCTCAATTCAGAACAGGTAAGTTATAGAACCATCTTAGGTACCCTTTAAAATATGAATGGATAAAAGAAATGTAATATAAATATATATAATGGAATATTAAATTATACTATTTTCCAATAAATGAATGAAAATGGAGACTATCATCCTAAGTTAAAAAATCAGTCCCAAAAAACTAAAGGTCAAATTTTCCCTCTGATATGTATATGCTGACTCACAATAGATGGGAGAGAGGGAGAAGTGGAAGTTCACCAGATTGGATAGGGGGAAGTGGAAAGAAGAGAGGGAAGATGGGAATGAGAAAGACAGTAGAATGAATCAGACATAACTTTCTTATGTTTATATATTAATGCACAATCAGTGTTAACTCCACATCATGGACAATCACAAAAATGGCAAGCTATACTCTTTGTTTGTATGATATGTGAAAATGTGTTCTACTGTCATGTATAACTGAAAAGAACAAAAAATACTAAAAAGCAACTTACATACATCCAATATACAATGAAACAGATAAACATTTCCATTACAAGGATAGGGATATAAAGAAGGGAAGAACACAAACAGGACCTAAACCCAGCTCAGAAAATATTTCATAACTCCATCTCAAGTATCTGGGGCACATGGAGGCAAGATATTCTCTCCAAAGGTCTTATGCAGTCTTCCTATTTTGACTTGCTGGTTGCAGAATCCATGGCCATGTAACAGTAGTCCACTTTGTATTTTGAATATAGTCCTTGCTTCTCTGCCATTGCAACTTATTTTTAAAATGACTTTTTTTCTTTCTCTTTCTTTCTCCCTTCCCCTCCTGAATCTCTTGCCTTCCCTAATCTTGGGGAGAACAGGATTACCTTTTCTTCCTATCCTAGGAGAGTTATCTGCCCTTGAGCACATACCTAACACAGGAATAAATCAATTCAGATTTGGATATGACACCAGAAGATCTCAGAAACAACCATCTCCCAAATTAACAGATGAAATACAGAAAACAAGCAGAAAACAGCCTTTGAATCACCTCTTTAAAAATTCCGTTTTTCATGAATAGATAAAGAAACTGTGGTATATATACAGAATGGAATCTTAATCAGCCTTAAAGAAGAATGAAATTATGGCATTTTCAGGTAAATAGATGGAGTTGGAGAATATTGTGCTAAGCGAAATAAGTCAATCCCCCCAAACCAAAGGCCAAATGTGTTCTCTAATATGTGGATCCATAATGGTGGTGGGGGGGTCAAGGGAAGAATGAGGGAACTTTGAATTTTGCAGAGGCAAGTGAAAGGAGGGGAGGGGATACGGGGGTGGGAAGGATGGTGGAACGAGACAGACATTGTTACCCCATATACATGTATGATTGCATGAATGGTGTGACTCTGCATCGTGTGTAACCAGAGTAACGAGAAGTTGCACTACATTTGTGTACAATGTATTGAAATGCATTCTGCTGTCATGTATAACAAATTCCAACAAATAATAAAAGAAAACTTCCTGAAAATTCAGGAGAAAAAAAAAATCCCCTGTTTCTCTGCATAGGCAAAATCATAGTCCCTGGGAGATGAGTCCCCTTATCTGTTTTTTGCTAGCAAAGCAATAAAACTTCTTCTTCTTCTTTCTCCTCCTCCTCCTCCTCCTCCTCCTCCTCCTCCTCCTCCTCCTTCTTCTTCTTCTTTTTTCAAAACCATGTCCTCACTATTGAATTAGCATCAGCAACAAGGACTGCACTTTCAGGAACAGCCTCTCTCTTGGTCTGGCTCTCCCCATGGCCAGCCTCTTTGTTCAGCAGACAGTCCACATTATTGTCATCTCTTAATTCCTGGAGTCTCCATTCCAGCTTTGGCTTCACTTTTACACTTCACACCTTACCCTCTCCTCTCAGAATCCCCATGCGGCACTTTGCCTGGCTTACCAGCTGGGCTTCCTTTAAAATGTCAGTGGAAATCTCTATGACCCCTAAGTCCAGCATCTTGCATTCCTATAGAGCAGTGATAAGAGATGATGGCAAGGTCTTCTACTGGCTTGAGTAGTAGCCGAGACCCCTGAAGTCTAGCTGAAGTGGCCTGAGAGCCTGGTTTGGTGAGCATGGTAAAAAACATCGTAGGCCCTCTGTGTGACAGGGTTGCCTCCATGGTCTCTTCTCAAAGGTTTTCCCTTTTACACTCTTGAGCCTGTAAGCTGTGTAGTCTTGCCAAATTCCTGAGATACTGTCAGGCATCTTATATACTAAGTATTTAAATTCTCTTTAGTAGTAGTAATTTCTTCCACAACAAAAATTACTTGTCCCCAGACTTATACGTATTTTTCTAGCAAAAACTGCAAGTTTTCAAATATTTGTGTTCAGCTACTTGTTCCCAATTTTCACAGAAAATCTGGCTAGAATCTGCCAACTATATCTATGCCATTGCCTGAATGCTGTGCTACCTCGAAACTTCCTCCACCAGATTAATTAAGTCATCAACTTTAAATCTGGCCTCACACAGAGGCTCAGGACATGGGCAAAATGTAGGCAGGTTCTCTAATAGAAGGTAACCCAAATGGCCTCTAGTCCAATCTCCAATATCGTCCTTATTTCACTCTGTTATCTCATAAGCACAGTCCTTAGAGTCCCATCTTATTGACATTCTGGTCTTGTGAGCTCATGTGAGAATACCCAGTAAACTCTGCTTACAACATTTTGAGGCTTCTCTAGTCTGTCTTTCCAATTTTTTTTTTTAAACTCCTGCTTCAAACCAGTTCCAAAGATTTAATGAACGTGGCCACATTAGTGAAAACAACAACTCTATTTCTGGTACCAATTTTTGTGTTCGTCATCTTGTCATCATTGTGACCAAAATATCAGACAAAAACAGCTTACAGGAGGAAAAGTGTATTTTGGACACATAGTTTTAGAGGTTCAGTCCATGGTCAACTAACTTACACCATTTGAGAATCAGAAACTGTTTTGTAACATGTTGGAGCAGGTACAAATGGCTGTTCTCGTGCTTTACTCTTGTCAACCTTTACTGTCACTTGCCTATTCTTGACTACCTAGCCTTTTTTCTGTCTCAGTAGAAGAGTGCTGTTCTGTTCAAGGCAGCTGGGAAGCAAAGGAAAGGGAGAAAGGACCTGCAGGGAAGATGAACCCTCCCAGGGCACTATCCTGGTGACCCACCTCCCCTAGCCATACCCCACCCACTGGGTATGTCCATTCAAACTACATTTACCACCAGGTTGTCCATTCAAACTACAATGGACTGATTAAGTTACTGTTCTCATACTCTAGTCATTTTACTTCTCAATATTCCTGCATAAACACAGGAGCTTTTGAGAGATGCCTCACATCCTAACCAGAGCAAAAAATGAGATCAACTTAATTCATCACTTGTAGGTGATTCTCAGCTGTTTAGCCATTCAGTGATGTCACGAGTCTCATGTTCTTTCCATTTTATCGCCCATCATTCTCAGGATGTTGGAGATATTTCCAAAAGGAAAGCAACCGCAGCTTCGAGCATATCTTCTGAACAAGAGCCAGAGAGAGATTGGTTTTATCCCAGCAGATTTTATTTATCAGAGAGAAAAAAGCATTTCTTAGGTGCCCTAAAGACTTTCCACATGTCATTGGACAAAATGGATTGTAGGCACATCTCTAACCAATTATTTGATAAAGGAGAATGAGAGTACCATGAATGATTTGGATGGATCATGGTTCATCCCCTTGGCAGGATATTCATTTAAAAAGAAGAAGGAGAATTTATCAGTTAAAGGACAAGGGGAAAAATAACATTTAGAGAGACACCTGACAGCCACAGTCCCTCTTTCTTGTCCTTTATATATAAATTCTTCTCTTATATTCATCTATTCTGAGGGATCAAAGAAGAACTCATTCTCAGTGTGTTAAATCCCTTCTCTTCGTAAGTAAACAATGCTTTCCTCTCCAAGAAACAGGCAGAGCTACTGACTTTTTATCAAGGCCCCAGAGGTATGGCCATCTAGAATTTCTTCTCAAAGAGCCTTAAGGTACATGATGTTCCATAGGAATGCTCTGAACAAGGGAAGGCATAGATGGAGCCAAGGAAACTTTGCACTGAGACACATAATGAAGTCCTGGAGAAGAGTGGCTCACTGCTATAGATTTAGATCCAGAAACCTTGCTTGGAAGAGTGATGATTAAATAACCCATGGCATCAAGAGTATTTCTGGTGTGCACAAACTAAAAAATTAACAAAATGAGACAGGAAGAAATAAAACTTATTCTTGTTGTGCAAAACATTGATAATTAGATATTAGGTATGCAAGATTAGATATGCACGTTCCTTCCACTTATAAAAAAATTTGCATTCAAGTTTAATATTTGATTGTGCCCATCATCAAGTATGAATTTGTTTATTTTCTTTTTTTGCAAGCTGCATAATATTATAATAGAAAACTCTACACCTCCCCCCTTTTGTCTTCATGGTGTGCTGCTTACACAGAAAGTCCATCTGTTCACATTAAATGTTTAGAAGGTATATTGGTAAAGCAACAAATGTTATTCTCCTGACTCTTGAATCTGAGTTGTTTTAGCACATTACAGCATATGGTTCACAAAGGACCCTACTGATTGCATCAGGTAGGGGGCCTGAGAGGGGGATATTTACAGGCAACTTTAAAGCTTATCTATGATGGAGGGAAGCAAGAAAATAAAAATGGGAATCTTAAACTTTTTACAGAGAGAACTCAAAGTCGTCAGGGAGGAAAACATAAGAAATTTAGAAAGAAGAGGAAAAAGTTTGGGAATATGCAGAAACTTAGTGAAGCTAAGGTTTATAGTTTCATTTCTATAGCCTTAAAATTCTTCTTCAACCATTCCCCATTGTGTAAAGAAAAACTTGTCACTTCTAACTTTTATTTTATAATTTTCTTATGTTTCCATATATTCAGTAACATGGCCAGTAAGCATGACCTGTGTGTGTGTGTGTGTGTGTGTGTGTGTGTGTGTGTGTGTGTGAGAAAGAGGGGTGGGGGGGAGAGAATTGGTGCCTGAAGATAAAAAGAGGGGTGGCCCTGTTGTTGGTTGGAATTTGCAGTGTGTTGAAGACTAGAAGCAATAGAGTATTATAGCAAGAGTTGAGCTCCAATATCTGGGGTAATTGGGGTAGATTTGTTTCCTGTCTTTCTCTCTTGGAGTATTCATTCTATCCATAGAGTGTCTGTCCCTAGGGATCCAGTGCTCTTCTGATGTCCTGTCCCCCTCATCACACAGACCCAATATCTCATTTGACTAGGACCCTGATCTCTGGAGCACAATGTTTTCTTTGGCGGGGAGAAACGAGACAACCAAAAATAATAGGTGAACAGAAAAGGCATTTTTTTTTAAATCAGGAGCCAAAATCAAATAGGTTCTCTGAAAACTAAGAAGCATTACATTTCTCAAGTGTCTTGCCAAGATTTAAAGTCCTCAACCAAAATGTTTCATTCCATTCCAAAAGATCTGAGTCTTCTTATGCAGCCCAAAGATGAGAGAAAAGATGGGAAGAAATGGAATTCAGAAGCCAGGGGCTCTACCCGCTGCCAAAAGATGCAGGGTCCTCAGGGACAGAGATCATTGTTGCTGACCTTATGGGAATCCAGAGGTAGAGGTGATATAACTTCACTGTCCTGAGACTTAGACTGGATGTAGAGGGGTGAGACAATGAGATTTGTAGGGTAAGCATGGCTTGTTTTAGCTTATGATAAGATATATGACATGAATAAAACGAATGATTATCATGCATTACGCAAAAGTACAGAAGCCACCTATAAGTTCTTAGATAGGAAGCAATCTGGCAGAAGGAAAGTAGAACAGAAGCTCAACTATTTCAGGCCTCTTCTGTCAGCCTATTAGTAATCACCTTTGTCTAAATTCATTCAACATTTTGAACCTACTGATGTCTCTATACAACCCACAATAGCATTTAATAATGCATTTTAGAGTTCAAGTGAAGTCTAGTAAGTAGCCTTACTTGTTCATGATTTTTTAGCTACGCAGGGCAGATCTAATTTTTGGAAACATTCTGTCTAGCGCTTATTGCAATAGTACTTCATATTTATATTTTAAGAAGGCATTGCCATAAACTTGAACTAAATTCCAATTCATCATTCATGAGTGCACAAGGATGGATGGAATCAATTTTAAATCAGTGAGCTGGATTGCAGGAATGTGAACTAAGTATAAGCTGTCATTCTACAAAGTTGACTCAAAAAAAAAAAACCCAGATGCTTAAGAAGTATACTGTGATTGTGTGGGTCTTCTGGTGAATGGATAATCTATTGGTTCCTAAATAGGCCTTTCTCATATACTTGACAATAAAGGAAAGAAGCAACTGATGATGTTATGGATAAAAACAGTTACTTTTAGGAAAGTTAAGACACCCTGAAAAGTTAATGTCCTCATTTGTGTATCATGACACATAGCCAATGCAAAAATAGTACACTAATAGATGGTACATATGAAACATTTACTCTGTGCTACAAGGCTTGGGTTGGTTATCTTTTCTTAAAATTAATTAATTAATTAATTAATTAATTAATTAATTAACATGTATGTGGTGCTGAGGATCAAGCTCAGGGCCTCACACATGCCAGGCAAGTGTTCTACCACTGAGCCACAGCTCCACCCAATTGTTTATCTTTTTGAATTCTTAAAACATCCCTGTGAAGTTAGTATTATGAGTACCCCTATTTTACACATGAGATAATTTGTATTTAATGCTCAGATCACAGAATTTGTCAGCATTATAACAAATTTGACAGCTATTACAAAGTATCACAGACCAGATTGCTTAAATAACAGAAACTCATTTTTTTAATCATTCCAGAAGCTAAATTTAAGATTGAAGTCAGCAGAATGGATTTCTTCTGAGACCTCTCCCTTTTGTCTTGTGTTTGACCATTTTCCCATCTTCTTCCTATGTTTTCACACAGTCTTCTCTTTATTAATGTTTATGTACAAATTCTTCTGATAGGATTCTACTTATTTGTATGTGGACCCATCCCAATGGTCTCATTTTAACTTAATCACTTCTTTAAAGATCTCTATTGCCCAATAAGTCACATCTGAAGTTCTGGGGGTTAAGGAATCAGTATATGTATTTGAAGCACTAAATATACCACAATTACCATGACAGAGCTTATTTACACCCTCATGGAACTTAGTGTCCCACAGAGAGCCACACAATGAGTCAATGAGAGATCATTTGAAGAACTTCACATAGTGAAGTTAAGCTACCAATTTACTGTATTTTCCAATTAATAATTCTCCCAAGTTGAATTTTGTTTTATTTTTAAATTAAATCAAAACTTAATTGCTTAATGGGAAAGAAAAGGTTCATATTAAGTTTTTTTTAATTAGTTGCTCAAGACAATACAATGATCTTAACATATCATGCATTTGATTCAAATGGGGTATGAATTCTTATTTTTCCACGTGTACAGATTGCAGGATCACATTGGTTATACAGCCACGTTTATACATACAGCAATACTAGTGTCTGTTGTATTCTGTTGCCTTTCCTATCCCCCCTTCCCCTCCCTTCCCCTCCCATCACTTCCCTCTTTTTACATGATTTCTGGATGTTGGGAAGTGGAATACAAAATCTTCTTTTCCCATTCTTGTGGCACACAAACAAGAGGTGGCTGGTTTTCTGTGACACTGTGGGATGTGTTTCCATGCCTTACCCTAGGTTGTTTGTAGGCTAGGTCAGGTCAGGATCCCAAAGTAGACATGAAGTTCTGAGGCATTTTGTTTACAAACAAAGGCAAAGTAATTTTTAGAATTCCTTTGTATGAAAAGCAATTATTTGGGGAATTTTAACACTTCTTCTATCAATACTGCCTTTTGAGAACTCTTTGGAGCTGCTTTCAAAAGAAGTTAAAAAAAAATCACAAGATCAGTATAATTACTTTAAGGTGACATATATTCTAGTGGTCTTCTTAGACCAGTAGCATGAACATCAGTGGAAAACATGCTAGAGAAGCAATGTTCAGAATTTTATTAATTTGTACATAAATATTAATAAACAGAATTTGTCAGCATTATAACAAATATGACCCATGAATCAGAAAATCTGAAGGTTAGACCCAGCAACCTGGGTCTTAAAATGTCCTATGGATGATTCTGATTTGCCCATCTGAGGTTCACTATATAATTTTGACCAAATCTATATTAACTACTTGATCATCCATTCATCTTCTCCACTAAACGGTCCCTAAATAACTGTGTAGCTTTCAGAAAGCCACCCTCTGAAAATAAGCTGTCTTCCCTATAGAGGTTATCTAGGGAAATATGCTACATGGTATGAAAATAATTATTAAAATAAAAAAGATCAAGAAGAAAAAGTCAAAACAGCACATAGATACATAGAAATTATATAAACAGAGAATGTAAGAATAAATACATGCTCTACACTCACCATTATAACATGATTATAAAGAAATATGTGGTCTTACAATTCAAATTTGATAGAAGTAAATTTATATTTTTATGTTTAGACCTGTTTTTAGTCATCTTCTCTATAGTGTGCATAGAAAACAAGCTATCAAATTGAAGCACCTCAAGCAACAGGATTCTTTTATGTTGCACTTCTCTATTGATCCAAGGAATGCTTATTCATCCTTATTACTCTACTATTTTACCTTCACAATAAGCATGTTGAACACTGAAGACAGAAACACAAACTCCCCTTGTACCTCTCCAAGTAGAAGGGTGGAGCTTTTCCATCCTAAAAGCACATGAAACCTTCAGTGGAAAATGGTACAATTCTACATGGCTGTAGCTTGGAGAAATATACAATTTCTTGTATGATTTAATGTGCCAATTCCACTCAAGGGCTACTTTACCATTAAAAATTTCTGTAAACGTGCTGGGCTCAGTGGTGCACCCCTGAAATCCCAGCAACTTGGGAGGCTGAGGAACAAGGATTGGGAGTTCAAAGCCAGTCTCAGCAAAAGTGAGGCTCTAAGCAAGTCAGTGAGACCCTGTCTGTAAATAAAATACAAAATAAGGCTGGAGATGTGGCTAGGTGGTGGAGTGCCCTGAGTTCAATCTCTGGTAAACACCCACCCCAAATTCCATAAACATTTGGTATTATAAAATGGTTACTTCATGTGTGGAGGGTGTGCTAGGGATAGAACTTAGGGGTTCACCCCTCCTAGGCAGAGGCTCTACCATTGAGCCACATCCCAGCCCTAGTTATTTTGCTTGTTTGTGGGTTGTTTTTTTTTTTTTTAATGAATGACTCTTTGGAATTTTTTTTAGGTGGATTGCTCCTCATTTTTGGTTCACAAATTTGCAAAGGAAGAGAGCTGTGATCTTACTAAATGAGTGAATTAGTGGAAATATTAAAAAATCAAAAGGGTTTATGTCTTAACACAAGTGGTTAGAATTCTAAACAGCTCCAATGTTCCCTTTCTATTGATTTATATTCAGATAAAAAAAATCCTTACATTATAAACCAGGAAGGAACAAGAGTGTAGACAGATAATACCCCTATATTAGCTGCTGTGTCAGCAGTGTTCCAAGCTCAGATTAATGGACAAAGGGATTCTCTCCTGACATCTGTGTTTATATGCCACAAGCAAGACAAACAAAGGCAATCTACTGAGCAGCATGAATTGCACATACATTTCTTGTCACTTATTACCAAGTGGGTTATTGCCTCACTCAAAGAAATGTAAAGCAATTTTCTTTAACAGAACAAAAGTCTGGACACACTTAATAAACTCCTTTTGAAATGAAGAAGTGGCGTATTTTTATTACATGCCCTTTAGACTTTATTTCAATTATTTCCTATTAAATACCCTACTTTCGGGTGTCTAGGTGCCAGGGAAGTAATTTCCTGTGAACTCTCACCGACCCTTTGCTAAATCTAATAGATAGTAAAGAGAATATGTTAGCTCTCTGGGAGGAATGAGGGAAAAAAAATGTAAGATGAAGAGATTTAGTGGTTAAAAAAAATCAGATCTCTGTTCTCATGCTAAGAAAATGTTTTCTCATTAGGAAATCAGAAAGATAGTCTTCCCTCACATCAGACCTTCCTTAATAGAGAGTAAATTGACAGCTAAAAAGCAGCTTGAGAAAAGTTCACCATCAGAAAAACATGAGACCAATTTCTAGCACATATGTGGGTTTTTCCCATCATAGGAACATGCACAAAATCATAGCTATTCCCAAGGAAAATACTAAATTATCAGTGGGAACAACTTTTATTGTGTGTGTGTGTGTGTGTGTGTGTGTGATATCAATTCCCATTTAAATATTGATAAAATATCATGTAAAAGGAATCTTTGACCATAATAAAGAGTAAACTAGGAGATAGGTGGTCACTCCTGAGACGTAACCTAGCAAGAAAGCCAATAGCATTATTCTTAGATTTAAATTTCTGCCAGATAGTATGAGTTATCTGAACCTGTGTGTTAAGGAAAGTCTGAGCTACATCAGGCTAGCAGGAACAAAGGTCTTTTGGGTCAGAGATGCATCCTATCCTGGATGTGCAGGGAGGGTACCAGTTGGGCCAGGGGTTAGAATTCTTTGTTAGAAGAGGCGGTTATAACGAACTACCACTCAGTTGTCTAGTGATTCTCTTACACTCATCATAGCCATGGGTGAACTTCTCATCTTCCTCCCACCACTCTGATATCACCTCCAGTCTTCCCTGTAGCCTCATTCTTCCAGCTACACAGGGAAAAGACCTTGGAGGCTCTCTGATTCCTATCTTTTTTTATCCCTTGCATTCAATCTCTCAGGAGATCCAGCTTGTTCTACTTTCAAAATAAATCCAGAATCTACTGTTATCACCCTTACAATCGCTATTATTTTCTCTCTTTTAGGAAGGACTAGAACTTCCCTCCATCCCAACATACATTCTATTAGCAACATAAAAATCAAAGTGAATCTCCAAAAAATTTAAGTCAGCTCCTGCCATACTTAGTCCTTATGTCTAAGGTGGCCTTTTCACAGGCTGCTCCTGCTTGCTATTCCTGTCCATCTACTTCAGGTATCTCCAAGACAGATAGTCTCTGCTCCTTCACATTTCGTCTTCTCAGCGAAGCCTACTCTGGCCTCATTGCAACCCCTCCTAGCATCCCAAAATCTCTTTAAACTGATATATTTGCAATAATATTTATATATTAGTACACCACATAAGCTATGTATGCATTCGATTTTCTGTTTATTACTTCCCTTTTCCCACTATACTGCATGATTCATACTGAAAAGGAACGAAGGCTATTATGTTTACTAATGTAGTCCAAGTGCCTGGAATAGTGACTATCATCTATTAGTCTTTTAATAAATATCCATTAAATGTATGAAGTTTATTCAATGATGAATAGACTTCCTATTTTTCTGTAATCAATACTTTCTTCAAAATTTTATTATGTTTATATTTCAGGGTGTAGGACACTATTCAAGTACTACTATGGATATTACAACTCCAAAATAAAATGTTAAATACACACACACACACACACACACACACAGAGAACTCTAGGTTTACACAATTATTATTTCTTACTTGCTTCCCCCACCTAGTTTATAAACAATGCCTGGAGAGACAAAACCTCAATAGACTCATATGGAGTAATCTATGTAGCTACTTCAGTGGGGAAAAATGGTATTACATTAAGTCTGTGAGTTTCTATAGCTGCCTAAGATGAATTGTTAGGTTCCTCACTGGAAGTTTATTAAATGATGAATTATTTCCTGTTTTTATGTAATACTTTCTCCAAAATTTTATTACTTTATATGCTTTAATCCTAAGTTATAGTAATATAGTTATTAAATTAAATGAGTGCATTTAGCATAATTATCTTAAGTAGAAGAAGACTATATATTCAGCCACTTGGTTCCAGGCTGTTCTTTATTCAATTTTATGTTGATGATCAAATTCCCTTTTGCAGTGAGCTAAACTCTTGATCTATCCATCTTCTAGTTCTATAGAACTTGCCAGCAGACAGTAGGAAAGAGCCACTAAAAAAAGAAATAATCTCATTTAGGAGTAACTGAGTTGTACTGTGTATGGTGATTATGGTGTTTTTTAGTATCCACCCTGGAAATGGCCTTTCTTAAACTGTCATTTTCATGGAATGGGATGTAATTAGGCATCAAGAACATAGAAATGTAGAAAGAACTTTGAAAATCACTGAAAAAGTTGTTAGCAAGAATAGACCCCAGGCAAAGGAGCATTGGAAATCAAGTCACATTTCAAACAGATGGGAAAAAAAACCAAGTGCAGATTCCTCTGCCATTAGACACCTCCCCCTTGTGGCCATAACATGAATGACCACATGGCCTTTGTGGACATGAACCCCCTTAGGATTCAATAGGAATACTGGTACTTAATTAATTATGATTACTGTATGCAAGATGCCAGAAAAACCTAATTTACTCAGCAAAATTTAATCACAATTCTCATGAGTAATCTTTCCATTCTCCAGGTAGTTTGAACAGTTTTTAAGAGAAACAGGATCTTGATGCAGATCATTCCATAACTACTAGTTGTGCAAAGTGAGGCTAGCAATGGTGTCCACATAGGAGGCTGAGGATTAAATGCCAAACACCTAGTATAGTGCTGGATGTGAAAATTCTTAATAAATGCTCACTATTGATCTTATCTCATTCTTACCACTAATTTGTAGAAAAGTGCTTTCTCAAATATCCTCCTGGACTGAGACTAACTAAAATTCATTGCATTATCATATATATTATGAACAAGCAAGATTTTAAACTATAAATTTTAAAAAAAATGTATTTGCAAAATGCTCAATGCACAATATAAGCATGTATTAAATGTCACAGTGAAATCCACTAATTTGTACAATAATATGTTTAATAATTAAAATAGGAAAAAAATATTTAAATGTATTTTATTTTGTGTAAAATATGTAAATAAAACCTTATCTGGATCAAGTAAATGTTCTGGAAGACTAGGTAAAGTCTGTCACATCAGCTGCTGCTACCAAAACTTTATGTATCAGACCATAGGGAGGTACATTGCTCTTCATTTCAATTAAATTTTTTAAGCATTTGAAAAATCATAAATAAATATCTAAGTCCATTTAGAAATTTTATATGTTTTACTTTAATGGTGTACTAATTGCACTGATTTAAATAGAAGTCAAATGTGTTGCATTGTTTGATGAATTAATAAAAGTCCATCTGGACTCTGGGCATGGTAACAAAATAAAAGATACATATCAATATTGCAATGAGCACTCAGGTACCAAAAAATAATATCTTTTAACTCCTGGAATATCAAATTGTTCACATCTCATTGTTTTTTTTTAATTCCTTAAAGGTTTAAAATTGTTTAATAGTTGAAAATCATGCAAATAATAGAATGAAATCACCCAACTGTGCATTTCTCACTGTAGGGACAATGATCTGGCTATGTTCAATTCACTAGGCTTTTACTAAGGAACGTTACACATTAAGCTCTGTGCTAAAGGGACACTGTTAACATAGAGATGAATAGCATATGGTCCCTGCCTCCAAGGAGATGAAGGATACATGCAAAGAAATAATTAAAATAACAAGTGGCATATGCAATTGAAAAAATATTTACAGGGAGCATAGCTGTAAAACAGCTATCTCCATGTGAGAAGGTCAAGGGACCTTTGGGCAGAAAGGAGATGGTTCTTGAGAAGAGAAACACAGTTTTGAAAAGACATGGGATTAGCTTGTACAAAGTAACAGCCACTGGAAGAAATCTGCTACATTTATAATCTTCAAGAAGTTTTATTTGGCTGAGACACACCTTCATGTTTTTGCCATTATAATGTTGACATAACAGAAGTAATTTCTTATCATTTTTTCATCAGTATTTTCCTAGTTTCTCACTTTATTGACTACTGTTACTTTATACCCATAGGGTCTGATCTCTCTACTCCAAAACAGAACATACAGACAGTAATGTTCACCAAAAATCAGAGGGAAAAACCGTGGTTGCATAATATTCCCCCAAATCCTTATGAGAAATACTATGATTATTTTATTCTTTGTAGAGACAGGGTCTCACTGAGTTGCTAAATTGCTAAGCCTGGCTTTGAACTTGCGTTCCTTCTGCCTTAGCCTCCTGCCTACCCCAATTCTACAGCTACATTGAATTCTACACTGAATTCTTTCCACTGAAAATTGAGTGAATGGAATAGTTGTAGGCATATGTGTAGTATATTATGGATGAGAAAAGCAGTTTGCTATGAGATTTTTTTTTCTGTATTTGTTAATCATTTTATCCTCAGGTTAAGTTAATAGGCCCTAAATTCCACTTTTAGAGGGAGGAAGAAAGAAAGGGATGGAGGTAAGGAGGGAGGGAAAGAAATGAGAAGGGAAAGAAAGGAAGGAAGGGAAAGAGGGAATGGGAGGTAGAGTGAAGAAGAGAGAAGGAAGGGAGGAAGATAGAGAAGAAAGAAAGAAGAGAGGAGAATGGGCTTGGGCAAGGGGGGTGTTGGGACTCAGGAAGAGTGAATTTACAAAGAAAACTAAAATATGAGAAAAGAAAGCACTAGCCCTTCAGATAACTCAAATGGCAAGGATGAGTAGGGGGTGGGGGAATTGTCCCCATTAGGATCAGAATAGAGTCTGGCCCGAGTGCACTGAGCCCCAGAATAAGGGTTTGCCTCTGTATCCCACCAAGGGTCTGTAACCTCAGAAGCATAAGAGATTAATATGTAAAGTTAAAAGAATGACCTCAAGGATGTCAGAAGCTACAGAAACAGGGGAGATAAATGGTGTTAAAATGCTTCATGGGCAGCAGATGACAAGAAATAGGCTAGAGACGGGAAACATAGGAGAAATGTTTTTAAAAGGAGGAGATAAGAAATTATAAGAACCAGTGAGACTTCCCTGAGTTTTCCAAAAAATAGTAAAAATAATATGTAAAAATAGCATTGTTACATATCTAGGGGAAATCTGATGAAATTCAAATTATTATATTATCAATTTAACACTATTTGTACTTGTAGGCAGGCAAGGCTTTAAAAAATTCAAGTCACATATTTTTCTAGAAACAAGAAAAGTGGGACCAAGAATACAAACATGCCAAGGATACTATCGAGGGAATCTAAAGGATTTTAGATGCATTTGATCCATAGTAGAATATTCTGAGGTGATTTCATCATTCCTATGACTGTAATGAAAAAAATAAAATAAAGAAATGTTAAAGACTTTGCTCGTCGTTCTGATGTTAGTAAATTATAGAGCGAGGTTGGAATAGGACCCTCTTACGAAAAGTCTCTGCTTTTTCTTCTAAGATACAGAGTTTCAGCTATTACTTGGATTATGATTTAAAGTGGAGTTTGAAGGAATAAGAACCCCAGACCTCAAAACCATAAGAGCAAAGAAGATTCTCAACTCTTCTAGAGGTCTCAAAATTTAAGTTACCAGTTTAGCAAATACAGATATGAATGCCCAGTTAAACCTGAATTGCACATAAGCAATGAGTACTTTTTTGTACATATCTATGACCCAAGTTTTGATACTAAATATTTTGTTTGTGGTTTATCTGAAATTTGAATTTAACTGAGTATCCCGCATTTTATCTGTCTAATCATACTCAGTGCAAACAATTGTGGTATTCTTGTATTAAAAAATAGTAGAAAAGGGGAAAATTCATCATTGATATTCTAACTCCTAGGACTGTTTCCTCAAAGTGTCAGATCTATGTGTTCTCTGCTGTTTTTGCTAAAGCAACTAGAAAACAGACTCTGAGTTTTCTCTGAATTGTTGACTAGATCTGCCAAACAAATCAAATACTGGAAAAAAAAAAGCCTTCAGAGAAGTTTTAGTCATACTGTGTACCTCATTGTAAGCAATTCTGGGGATTCTGTAGCATGTGATTCACTCTGAGGACAGAAAGAAGAGAAATAATTCACGTTTACTGACTCTGGTGTTTATCAACCCATACCTAGCTGCCCTCATTATTTTATCTGATGCTGAAGCCCAGCTTCTTTAACATGGCTGAACAAAAGAAGAGATCATTGTATCTAACAGGGTCTATAGTAACAGAAAAATGTTATGTCTTTGGAATGTAAAATTACTGTGTTTAACATATAATTAAGAAACTGGGGTTCACATGGACTTCCTAGCATTTAGGAATGATTTAGGTACTCAAATTTCTAATTTAGATTTGATGTTGTTCCCACTTTACCACATTTTTCTGGATTTTGTTGGTCTGGATACACTTTAAAAAATTTTAGTCATTCCGGAAATACCACAACATCTGCTGTGGTGGTCAATTCCCTTGGTGTGGGATTGTACAAATAAACTGCATTGCTCTCTTGCTCCTTCCTTTGAATTTGCTTTAGGATCTTGTGCAAGTTCTGCAGCCTCTGTGTACACAGCAGAAGGTAGTAGCCAAGAGCCCATGTTTTGGAGCCAGATTGCCTGGTAGCATATACTTAATGTACCATGGCACATAGATGTGACCATTACAAGTTGTTATGGTTCTGCTTGGCTAGTTTGTTAGGAGATTAAAATGGCATTTAAAAGTGTACTAGAACACAAAGTAAGTTTCCAATATCTATAATCCTAATTTAGCACAGACGTGGGGTTGAGTTTTTTGTCTCATGAATTTGAAGAATGAAACCCAGAGACACAAGGGTGAGAATAAAGTAACAGAATTTATTACAATAATAGAAAGCAGAGCTTCCAATGGGAAGGGGTCCCAAGAGAGGGATACCAAAGAAAGGATATTGTCCAGGAGTTTATATAGATCTACAGGGTTGAGGAAGCCAGCCTCCTACCCAATCCTGGGTAAGGCACTCAGTATCATGAGCTCTTTGGTCCAATCAGGCTACTGGGCTTTTTTTGTGGGAGTCTGAGTATCAGGCACTAGATGCCTCACTATTAGTTCTTTTCTTTTTTCTTTCTTTGCTTACACAGCATTTGACCTGACCTTGGTGAGGCCTGGATTGTGTCTTTAGTTTCTCAACCTTGCTACACCGAGATCTGATCTCCAAGAAGCCCAAGTTTCCTGCCTGTCCATTTTAGCCATTTCTCCTGCCTCACTATTACCTCTAATATTTTGCAGAGATAAAAGCCAATAATTAGCCTTGTGACTGAGAAAAACATGAAATGATCCTGGATCCCCATTTCCTGAGTGGTTAGATGAGAGAATTTGAGAAAAGAACCTTAAGTAGTATATGTAAAATAATCCATGATACTATTTAAATCTTTACTGATAATTTTAATAAGATGTCTTTGGAAGATGTCTCAGATAGCTTAAATAAATCAGCAATCTCAGAGAGAAACTGGGTTATGGTTACTAAAGTTAAATTCACCCTGCACCACAAATGTTTCTATCCAAGTTCTCCAGTATCTCATCACTCTCCTTTGTATTTGTACATTACCTGTGTTCTTTTCTTTTTGGGGGGTAGGGCTCTAGGGATTGAACCCAGGGGCACTCTACTACCACCGAGCTGCGTTCCCAGCCCTTTTTATTTTTTATTTTGAAACAGCACCATGCTAAATTACCCAAGTTGGCCTCAAACTTGGGATCCCCCTGCCTCAGCTTCCAGAGTAATGGGGTCACAGGCCTCTGTCATTGTGTTCAGCTACATTATCATTCTTCAGAGTCCAGATAGATAGAAAAAGAGGTTATGATGAAATCTCTAAACTTCTAAGGAATGGAAACAAAGGATCCCAGAGGTGAAGTGCCTTGCTCAAGCTGAGTCAGCAAGTTGGTGACAATATAGCCCTTCTCCCCAGAAGGCCCCCAGTGATCCCCACTCTCCAATATCCATGCTCTCACACAGCCTCTCCTGTTGAGGATGGGCTGGACTTGTATGATTTGATTCCAACAAATATAATAAATGGAAGTGTTGATGTTGGACTTTTCTCCTCACCTGCTTTACTTTGTTGGAAGCTGGTTGCCAAGTTCTGAGCAGCCAAACAGAGCGCCCAACTGGCAAGGAAGTGATGCCACCTGCCAGCAGCCCTATGAGTAGGGCTAGAGGCAGACCCTCTGTCCCAACCCAGTCTTCTGGGGTATGATGCAACAATGGCTTGCCCACAACCTCAGGAAAGACTCAGCCTCAGGAACACCCCACGAGGTGACCTCAGATTCTTGACCTGCATAAGTCACGTGAGGTCCATTTTTTTTAATGTTTTAAGTTGTTAATATTGGGGTAAATTTGCTCTGCATTACCCAATGAGTAATTCAGAGGGAAGAGCTGTTAGGGGAACAGAGTGGCTTTTGCTGAATAGGTATCAATATTCTCTGTGGAATAAGTAGCGTTTGTTCCTACTTATTTTTCACAATGGGCTTGAGCAATAATACAAAGTTGAAACTATTCGTCCAAATAGTTTCAGTATTAGTTCAATTCAGTTCCAACTTGAAATTGTTAGTTTCAAACGGGCCTGTTACTCAGTGATAGAGATGAAATCAGTGAGGCCACCGTTGGCCACAAAAAGCATTTCTCCTATTTATTCAGGCCCAATCTAATTGCAGTAAACCCCAAATCTGCTCTCCTGCTCAGGGTGGGTAAATATTTCTTACAAATCCTGCAGGTGATGACAATTCTTGCAAACATAATATTCACAGGTGGATTGGATTCTAAATATTTTGACAATAAAACTCAGAACTGAGGACCTAAAATAGATTCTATTTTTCAGACATATAACTATTTACCTAGCAATCTTTTCAGGTATATCAGTATTTTAATACTGACTTTTTACTATGAGAAAGAAGCAAACTAAAGAGTCCCTCCCAGGTCATTAAAGATATATCAGACCTAGGCAAGCATAAAAACAGAGATAAGATAAACCCAGGCTGAGTTCAAGGGGCCTAATGATCACTAGTAAAGAGCTAGAGAAAACCTTCCAAAGTGGATCCACAGGAGGTCTGAGACGCTTTGAGCTGCATTCAAAGCTGGCCATGAGCTCCTAGAGAGAGAAAAGGCACTGAATACAATGGCATTTGGAAAAAGAGTGAGGTAACTTCTGGGAGAGAAGCCTTCCTAGAGGAAGAAGGACCCAAGCTAAATGGCATAGATGTGGCACAACTACCATGGTTGTCTGGAGAAGGGAACAATTCTGATGACAACAAGCCATCTTTATTCAAATTGTCTCCCAAGTATTCCTCATTTGGATTTACTTTTGGATCCCCTGAATAAAAGAGGGGACCTTAAATAAAACATGAAACAACTGTGTCATAAAACACCTCTGTCAGATATTGGGAGCATGCATTATGACTCTTTTAACACAATAAAATAGTGCAAAGGAAGAGTTTTTTTTTTTTTTTTCCTCAAAACTAACCTGATATCCATGGCTCCTCCAGAGATGTCAGTCGTTAGCCTACTTCCTACTCTTGGATATATAAAATTTTGCTGAAAAATTTAAAGTTATAGTCCCCATTTAAAATACAGTCCCTGATTTAATTTTTAGATCAGTAATTTTCTAAAGACTCATTTATTTCCACTGATATAGAACAAAGGATATTATTACCAAATTATAGAATGCCATAAAAATCATCTATTTCAGCTCCTTGAGTACACAACTCTGTGACTCCTGCTGATAAGACAACATTTCAAAATTTTCATAATTACTCTCCTTTCCAGTGTGGTTTCCCTGTATCACTGCTTTCTGAATATAATAACATCATCATCATTAATTATAATTATGCCTAATCTGCCAGTGGTGATTATTTCTCTTTCTTCATCCCTGACTTTTTGTATTTTTTTTTTTTTACTTTCTGCAGCAGTTAAGGAATTTATATTAACTTTCCCATTTATTCTCTTTCAAACTTACTATTCTTCACATTATAATGAATGCACACACACACACAAAACATTCTTCATATTATAATGAATACACACACACACACACAAAAGCATTCTTTCTTGGGGACATACATATTTATAAAACTAAAAAAGATCAAAATGGCCAAGTCCTCATGCTCAGATCTCATTCCAGCACAACTTTGGTTTGAACAAATTACAAGTGTTCTTATCCCCCTCATCCCAATAGTCCTAGATAAAAGGAATCCCCTCTTTAATTATCTGGCCCTGCCTCATGAGCTCTTTTCAAAGGAACACATTCTAATCTTCTAACACTAAGGTAACTACATAACATTACTGTGGGTGAAAATCTGGCCAATTACACATTTTCATAGACCTCCTATTAAAGTTTCAAGTAATTGCTCAATTCTTGCATAACATGAGCTATTAACAGAGCTTATCATGTAGTGCGCCAGTATTGGATTTCCATCTAAGGGGTTATTTAATAATGGCATTGAAATAAAAAATGAAATCTCTAGACCCTGAGCAATATCACTGCTTTTACATGCTCTGCAGTCTGTAATAGGCTATTAGATAAAAGATAGTAATGTATTCTGGAAGAGCAAGCCCATTGACAATGAATAAAGGGCATAGTTTTATTCTTGTTTCACAAAGAATGATGTCTGTGTCTTTCTCAAAAGAATTATAGTCTTCGAAGGCTTCCAGACTTATATCCTTTGGCAGCTTGCATATAGCTCTTGTTTTATACAACATCTTAAGGCGAACAAGAAATATCCTAGAATACATAAAGGATATCTAGGAACACAGATGTTGTGAAATGTTAAAAAGCATCTAGAACTGAAAGACAAAAAGTATTAACATTCCCCTTATATAATGAAGACAAGGAAATATTAATAACATAAGATTTAGTGTATACAATTTAAAATTTTATTTCCTCCTGATAAAGTAAATATTCACAAAGTAAATGTTTTAAATTTCTAAATGTATATAATTACCTAGTTACTCAAATATTTATCATAGGGACAATTTTTGTATAAATATTGATGGACTTTTACTATATTTTAAATGCTCAAAAGTAATGACATTAGTAACACTGACTGACTCTTTGGTTTCTCTATGATTGGCCAAGTACTCAGGGCAGTGCCAATAGAATTTTGACCACCTCTGTGAGCCAGAGCCATTGGAACCCATGCCAAACCCACTTAATTTCAGTGGTTCATTCATTCATCCTGCAGCTTTTATCTTTAAGAGGGAATTTAAGAAGATACTGCTTTTGTTTAAATATAATAACATAATCTCAAGTTACTATGGTGGTACTCTAAGTGACTTGTAAGGATTTAAAAGTGGTATGAGCTTCCAGTTTATACTGATCATTACAATTCCTATCTGACAAAGGGGTAATCATTAAACACATTTGAAAATTTTAATGATAATTTACAATATTAAGTAAAATGGAAAAAAAACACAATCCCTTCACAGTTACAGAAGATGATTTTGAATGTGATGCACACTTTGACTAATAAAAATCATTTGAATCCTAAATATTGAATTTTACTGCATCTTAGCTGTGTCTTTCAGTTTATGCTAGTAGAGGGCAAACTGTCTTTGACATTTTTAAGCAACCTGACAATATTGACAGTTATCGTTTTAAGCCCAATGGGAAAAAAGAAACATATAGAGCACTGCCTCAGTATCCTCAGGGGACTGGTTCTAGGACCCTCTGTGGATGCCAAAATCTGTAGGTGCTCAAGTCCTTTAGATAAAATGGCATAGTATTTGCAAATAACCTATGCATATGATCCATTACACATTAAATCATTTCTAAATTACTTATAATATCTAACATAATATAAATACTATGTAAATAGCTACAATACTGTATTGTGTAGCAAATAATAAGAAGAAAAAGTCTGAACATGTTCAGTTCAGATTTAATTTTTTAAAAGATTTTCAATGCATAGTTGATTGAATTTGTATACATAGCCAGCAGATTCAGAAGGCTGACTAAATGTTAGAAAAAAAAAGTTTAGATCATTTGGGCCATCAGAACATAGTCCACTTATTGGAGAATTAAACCATTAAAAACAAAGACAGTATAGCAGCAATTCTTTTTGAATGAAGGAAAAGTCCTTTTAATAAGGCATCACACAGAGTACAAAATAAGAAAACCGAATGACCAAGAATGAAGGATCTGTCTGAATTTTAAAAGGAAAATCAAGCACAGAATCATGGTCAACCTATCTATCACAGTAAAAAATGTTATTTTACCAAAATAATGGAGACAGGATCTTGTTTTTATGCAAAACCTGGACTGAGTCACTTGAGACTCATTAAAAGCAGCAACTACAAAAAGCCTGAAAATATATTCAGTAAGCTTCTTGAAGTTAGCTTATTTATCTTGTACATGAACAGTGAATGTGATTGGGAAGTACTGCCTGTATTATGAATGCAAAAAATATAGGAAAAGCAATTTTCAAAGAAATTGGAAATGAAGACCTATTGTCTCACAGTTTTAGCCTAGATATGGAACATGCTAAAGACCCTGTGTAATAGGATTTGTCTCAAGGCACTCTACTTTCAAGGATGGTAACACAATGTGAATTTCTTTGTCCTGTATGTGTGTGTGTGTGTGTGTGTGTGTGTGTGTGTATGTGTGTACGCGCGCGTGCTCACATAAAAGGCATCAATGTCAAACCAGCAAGTTCTCTGTGAAAGCTCATTTCAGATATAAAGGACTAACATTAAAACTATATATCACTTAGGGCTGGAGATGTGGCTCAAGCGGTGGCGCGCTTGCCTGGCATGCGTGCGGCCTGGGTTCGATCCTCAGCACCACATACAAAAAAAAAAAAAAAAAAAAGATGTGTCCGTCAATAACTAAAAATAAATAAATATTAAAATTCTCTCTCTCTCTCTCTCTCTCTCTCTCTCACTCACTCTCTCTTTTAAAAAAAGAAAAAAGAAAAAAAAACAATATATCACTATCACATGATATATCCTATGCATTCCTAATAGAAAAACTTATTCAGAGGGAAATTGTTTTGGGCTTCTCCTGGTTGGTTGGTTGATTTTAATTTTGTAGTACTGGGATTGAACCCAGGGCCTTACACATGCCAGGCCAGCATTCTACCACTGAGCTACACCTCTAGTCCCCCAACTTTTTTTTTTTTTTTGAGACAGGGTCTCAAACTTGTGATCCTCCTGCCTCAGACTCCTCCAATATAAGACAGCTATATCTCTTTGATGTTAGAAGTAGTAATTGGCACAGGCCAAATTCTGGGTGGAAATCCTGGCACCAGTGACAACTTGTTCCATTACATGAGAGAAAGTAATTTGGCTTCTCTTGGCTTTGATTTATTCATTTGTAAAAGAAAATGTAACAGTATATTTTATCTAAAAATGAATCAATTTCATAATTTTCTTTTCTTTTTTTTTTGTAGGCAGTAACGAGCACAGTCATCATTACATCTGATATGGCTTGGGGTTTCATATTCTGAAGAAAGAGATAAGTTGTTCCATTATGACTTTGTGTTATGTACCCCACTCCACACAGAGGCACTTGAACGTCTTCTGTGCTCATCACCTTTACCTGTTCCACCCTAAGAAGTTTGAATGGCAGATTTGATGCTCTAAGAAAGAAAGAAGTGAAGATCAACTGGTGAATCAGATGTGTCTCTAGGATGCTGGGAGACCCGCGCCCCCGCCAGCAGACCTGATCCTGGAGGGTTCTCCTTGAGTGAGAGAGATTTCTCCATCCTACCAGCAGCACCACACTGTTAGTTCCACCCACAAACCCACACTTTCCAGAGCATCGGGAAGTACAACTAAACAAGAAATGGTATTCACTCCTTTCCAGGGCTCAAGATTTGCATTGCTGAAACAACCAAAAATAGAATACTGTTTTCCTTCCAACCTCTGCTTACTAAGTGGATGATCGGCTTTAACAAAAATATATCCTCTTAGTCACAGTTGTAGCATAATTTTCTTATAAGAGAAGGAATGGAGAGGATATTCTTCTGCCCTAATCAACCAATAAGGGGTCGGGGGGGAGAGAGAGAATATGATTGTAGTATAATTATTCTTTAAAAGAACAGAACTTGGCCTTAAGATTGATCGATTCTGCTCTTTATAGAATGTTATCCAAAAGTCATCTCTATCCCAATAGAGTAAAAACTCTTGCGTACATGGTCTTCAGTGGGCAAACCTTTGGTAGATTGATAAACAGAATTCTTTTGGGAATTATTTTATATAGGCTTTAGCCTACAAATATTTATCATAATTTGGCTGCATCTTTTCTTCTCATATCCAGCACTGTCATATGACTGTTCTATTAAAAACGGGGGGCTCATGAAGGACAGTTGAAGAGTTAACTTTCTGAGCAGCTCTCATGAATATATGTGTTTGAGGCAGATGATTTATCAATTCTAGAACTGACTTATATCCCCACTAAGAGATATTGCCTGCAGTTCTCCAATACCAATACTTTAATGAAGCTAAATATTATGCTACTTTTAATACGTTTAAATAAATCTTTTGGAATTACCAAGATCAGATCTCAGACTGATCTTTACTATCATTTTTCTGGATCTCAAAATTTCCAGTTTATGTGAAATAAATTTCCTTTATTAATGTGGCCAACCAGAAGTAAAGCAATTTAAAATATATAATGCAACAATAACCCTATATTGATATTTAATTAATATGATATTTTAAAAATTATACCCAAATACCCAATTTTTTTAAAAAAAATCTTACCAAATAAAATTACTCAATTGTCTTAAGTACAAGAAAATGATTAAAATATTCATGAATACTCTAATAATATATGCTTTTACACAGTTGGGGATATTACTTTATGCCACTAGGGAGCCTTTAGATGAACTTAAGATTTTAAAAGAGTATTTCTCATGCATAAAGTACCCTTAGAATTGTATTACACCTCAAAGTACTACAGAGAATTTCTACTTTTAAAATATGTGGATGAAGGGAACAATCAGAGATCACATCAATTAAGTCTATTCATATTTGTATTTTCAGTACATTTGATACTTTAGGAAACTAAGTTTCATTAATTCACTTACCTTTGCTTCATTTTCACTTAGATATCTTATGGGCATCTCAAATTCATTATGTTCAAAACTCGACTTTTGGTATTTCCCTGACAATCTTCTCCTCCTTTGACATTTTCATATTAACCATCTGGCACTTCATTTCACCAAATTCTTAAGACAGGATGTTAGGAATCATCCTTGCATCCTTTTATCCCTGTTCCCCACTTCTGACCCAGTGCTATCACTTCTATGAAATATAGACTGACTCTATTTATTTCCATCTTCTCCACCATAGCCCTAGTTGTAATATGGGTTCACTCCCACTGGGGACACTCAACGAGCCTTCACACTGGTCACCTAACACTAGTACTGTCCTCCTCTAAGTCATTTTCTACTTATAAGCAAGAGTAACCTTTCAGCTTGGAGTGCACCTTCCTAGTTAAGTCC
This sequence comes from Ictidomys tridecemlineatus, assembly GCF_052094955.1. NCBI lineage: Eukaryota > Metazoa > Chordata > Mammalia > Rodentia > Sciuridae > Ictidomys > Ictidomys tridecemlineatus. Next base: position 156,260,310 of record NC_135479.1, on the reverse strand, counting down.
TTTTGTGCATTTAACACAATCCCTTTACATTTGAAACTATATAAAAATAGTTTTATGAAAAAAATTAAAAAGAAGACTCATACAGCCCTGCAGGAAGGTTACCTGCCAGCCTTCCTAACCTCATCTGACTCCAGGGCTTTTCGACTTGCTGTTTTATCTCCCTTGGATTTCTTCTTTTCTCCCTTTATTTCTTTTATTGTATTCCTGTTAAATGTTTTGTGTTCATTTGTTTGTCAAAATATTAAATTTAAATTCAGATAAATGACATGTCATTTTAAAGATTATGCTGTCACTGCAGATGCACTATTTTTTTTTCAATTTACTTAAGTATAATTGAGTTATAATCAACCACACACAAAGTGAACACCGTAATGAGCTTTGGCATGTGTTTACTCATGAAACCATCAACAGCTCAACATGATGGACATCTCCATTACTTCCAAAAGTCTCCTTGTTCCCCTCTGTGGTCCCCTTAAATGTTACAAAAGTCTCCTTGTTACCCTCATCATTCTCATATCCAGGTAACCAATGTTCTGCTCTCTGTAATTATAAATTAGTTTGCATTTTCATAAACTTTTTATTCATGAGATCTCATAAAATGTACCTTTTTGTATTGAGAGGGTGAGTTCTGTCTTCTTTTTCTCAGCCTAATTAATTTGCCCATATTGTTGTATATATCCAACAGTCATTCATGTTTATTGTTAATTATCATTCCATCATATAGATACACCAAAATTATTTTAGCCATTTGCTTACTGATAGATACGTGGCAGTTTCCAGTTTGGGGCTATTAAAATTTAAGTTTCTGTGTGAAGTTAGTTTTTGAGTTTTTATATGAGTTTATGTGTGAACTTCCTTGGGGGAAATCCAGAGAGTAGAATCCTGAATTCTATGGTATGTGCATGTTTAATGTTTTAAGATACTCAAATATTTTCAACGTGGTATTGTTTGTTTTACATTTCCATCACAGAGGGTGAGTTCCAGTTCCTTCACATGATTCTCAAAATGTGGGGTAGACAGTCTTTTAATTTTAAATTTAGAAACGGGCAATGCCACACAGTATAATTTTCTTATGAAGAAACCAGGCAGATATTGCTTTAATAGTGTGATCAAATATCATAAGCAATAAGTTAAACCAATATCCTGTACCTTCTGAGAGATTACACTAAGAAGAACAGGATGTCACTTAGTAGATTTCCTGCCAAAAATGCAGAAACTGAATATACTCATAAGAAAATATATATGAACCAAGCTGAAGGTGACATTCTACAAGATAACTGGACTGTACTTGAAGATTATTAAGGCCATGAAAGAGAAAGACCAAAGAGCTCTTTAAATTTCAAGCATTAAAGGCTCAGGAGAACTAAATTAAATATATAAACAAGTTGGATGAAATTCTCAAGCAGAATTTTTTTCCTTTTGTTATAAGTAACTTTATTGGGATAATTGGCAAAATTTGTACACAATTTATATGATAATAGTTGTACTATGCAAAGTTAACTTTATAATTTTATAGTTTTATTGAAGTTAAATAATTCAGTGTACTTAGGAAACATACACATGCAAGCATACAGAGAAAAGCAACAATGATACAAATGTGGGTAATTATTATTAACTGAAGAATCTGGGTCAAGTGTTAACTCAAGTTCTTTCAGTATTTTTGCAATTTTGCTGAAGGTTTGAAATTATTTCACTATATAAAATTATAGAAAAATGTCATGATGCCTACTAATAGTGAATTAAAGAAAGTTAACCCTATACTATTCATAGATAGAGATAGATAGATAGATATAATTAGTACATATTTCTTTAAAATGCCCAAAGGAAAGAAAGATGTTACCAATTTTTATCTGTAAAGGATGAAATTGTGATTGCAACTTTTTAAAATACATTTTCATCTTACATAAATGGTAAATGTTACAATAGATATCCATTATTTTTATCATCTGAAAAAAAGGTTAAATGTAATTACATAGTTTAAGACCAAATATCCATTTCTTAAAACTGAACACATATTATTCTCTTTTTCCCTCTTCCTCAGATAATTAATGTGTACTTGAGTTCCACTGAAGACTGTTTAAACTTTTAAAATAACTTACTTCTGAGATCATAGTGTGAGACAAGGCCGTTTTACTTCTTTAAATTTGCAATTCTCTGAAAGCGAGAAGGGCTGATGTGAATAGGGAACTATGAGTGAAATAGTCCTGCTCAAATCTATTTCCTAGCAGTGTGATTCCAAATACTCTCATTTTTCAGTTCATTTTTCAAATAAGGAAAACACTGGTATTTCATAGGAGTTATTATGGACCGAATTTCATCCCCTTTAAAGTCCATAGGCTGAAATTTCAATCTATAAACCTCAAACTGTGGCCTATTCTGGACATAAGGATACAGCGGTTAAAATGAGATCTTTAGAGTGAGTCCTACTCCAATATGCCTGGTGTCCTTCTTAGGAGATGAAATCTTTACATAAGAGAAAGTGTGAAGAAAAGTAAGGGGAAGACAGCTATCTATGACGGAGGAAGGAGGCTGGAGCAGATCCTTCCCTCACAGGCCTCAGAAAGAAGGAAGTAGCCTGTAAATACCTAATCCCAGACTTTCAGCCTCCAGAAATATGCACAAATACATTTCTGTTGTCGAAGCCACACGACCTGAGGTATATTTTTATGGAGCACTAGTAAACTGATATAGAGCTACAAGGAATGTTAAGTGAGTTCACACAGGTAAAGTCCTAGCAAGTGTCTAGTACAAAATTAACAATAAATAGCATCTATCATTATTGTTTTATAAACAGAAGTTTTCATGATTATCTGCAGATTTTTTTCCCTGAATGGAAATCACAAAATGACATATGATTGTATTTTTTTCATTAATTCTTAAAACAAATCAGACTATAAACTTAAAACTTCTCTTGAAATAACTATGTATTAAAAGTGACCTTGATCTTAATTTAACCTTGCTTTTTTCCCCTGTATTGTGCCAAGAACTGGAAGATTATATAATCTTTGTCCATGTCCAAAATAAATCACAGGCAAAACCATGGTTATAGTAGAGATCTCCAGATTTTCATTTCAAGAATTATTTTAGAATACGGCATGTTTTTCATAGCTATGTTTGTTGTATCTGATAAAATTGCCTTTTTGCTTGAATAAAAATTGTTTTGTCTCTTTTCTTCCCTTCAAAATGGATTTGTATTTCCCTATATTTTTGTAAAAAATAAATCTTCATTGTTTAAATTACTTGTGTTATACAGGAAATATTTCTGTTTTTTGAATAGGAAGACATACCAGACAGACCTCTTCAGATTCTAGGAAGCAGCAGAAGCCTTCCTTTGAAGCAGGCACAATTACATTGATTGCAATGGAGCCTGTCTGAGTTCCATTTTAAAAGCCAGGTCAAGCCAGGTGACCATGTTGGGATGCCGAAGTACAAGTGTGTGAGCCCAGGCGAATTCTTACACAGCCTGATGTCATGCACTTGAGGGTGGGAGTGATGGACTACACTTGACTGAGAGATGATCAAGGTCAATAAACAGTGCTTACTATATCTGAGAGCCAAATCAGTAGGCAAAATGATCGACTTCGCTGGAAGCAGAGTGAATTGAAAACAGATCGGAAAATGTGCCCCCAAAATTAATCATAAAATTGAGCAAAAATAGAAACAGGACTAGAGTGATACAGAGAATAGAAATAGTAATAAATACGCAGAGACATCATTTTATGCAATGTCATATCTGTAGGGCACTCAGCTATAGATTCTGAAAACAACCATCCAAGGTTGGAGGGAAGGTATTCTTTCATTAACCTGTTAGCCCCTTGTAGCAATTCTGAATACTCAGATGACAGCAAGGACAAAGCAGAAGGAAAAGGCAGAAATACAAGAAAATAATAATTATTCAACCTGTAATGTTATTCCAGGTGCTCTCCCTTCACCATGGCTCCCTTTCCTGAGGTTGGGAAAGCCTCACCTTCATTTGCAGTATCAAGTCCGCATCAACATCAAGAGCTAATCCTGAATATAGAAAGGAGAAATCTGAAAAACTTGACAGTCACTCAATATCTCCATTAATGTGGTGGGTTTAACTTACAGTCCCAAGAACTGAACCTCTGCCTTGTTCCTGTGGCTTTGACCTGATCAACCTGATCACCAGGTCTTAAAATAGTCCAGGCACCTCTGTGGATGGCTAGTATCATACAGTGCTCGGGGTTTGAAATTCTGCTTCTTCCTTGCCAGTCCTCCAGGAAGAGCAGCCCTATTCCTAAAAGCCAAATTTATGACTAAGTTCTGGCTTCTCCTATTACCCAAGGAATCCTGAATCTTTTGGCTCTGTGCTGCTTGTTGGCAGAGGATCTGTCTGCTTTAAGTTCTTTTCCCCCCGATGCTGGATGGTATCTTGAGTAACCTCTTACCCTTATGTTACGGGTTTTATTTTGTTTATGAGGAAGTCTCCTGTATAGGCTTTCTATACCATCATTCCCAGCTCCCTGCTCTGTATCACATCTTCTCTTCCCTAACTGGGTACTTCCCCTGCTTTGTCAGTGACTCAGCTTCTAAATTCTATGGTATCCTCAGCTTCTAGAAGAGCCTTAAATTTGGAGATAGACTAAAAATACACTAACACTCCAGCCTTCTTAATCCTCCTCCTGTGGCCACTTGATGTAATCCAGAAACCATCTACCATCAAGAAGGGAGAAATATTCTTAGTGGCTAAATAAAATAAGCTGTAGAATACATTAGGCCGTGGTAAGAAACACCTCCAAATCTCAGTGGTTTTAAACAAACAAATACAAAAGAAACACTCCTTCCTAACATTATACTCATATGGGGTTGTTAAGGAACAATCTGAGCTCCTAACCTCGGTCTCTCAGAGCAGTAACTATCTTAAATATTTCCAACCACTATGACAGAGGCAAGGAGAAAATTTTCTCATGTGTCATACACACTACTAGATATTCAGCTAGTAAGTGACACATATACTTCTTTCTAAAATGTGTTAACCATAATTAGTTACTTGACCTCCATGAAGCCCAAAGAGGTCTCCCAAATGGAAATGACAAAATGTTTTGAATAGGGAGAAGTGGAGATTGTGTCAAACAGCACTAATAACGATCACAGTGACCAAGCTAACATCACAAAAACCTGCCTAGCCAAAGTCAGGAAATATGGAGGAAAATAAATCCCAGTGATCAGAAAATGAAATATAGCAGTGAACTGCTAAAGTGATAGAGGCACAGATACAGAGATAAGAAGCATCTTAAGTAACAGAAAAGATGTGACATTGAAAACTCGGAAGTAGTCACTAGAATATAAGAAAGTGTAGCCATATGAAAGTATGGACAGGCCAAGTCCTCTGTACTCCAATATTCCCCAAAGTTACTACCTGCACATATTCATTAACTAGTATTCCAGCAACTGAAGTTCACAGGGATAAGGAGCTCAATTATGCTCATTTGACTGTTGGCCAAGACACATGAATAGTTTTCATGTCAAATCTGGAAACTGAAGTATGGAAGAATGGCTTCCAAGGCAACAGTAGGTTGAAGAGTAGGCTGGGAGAGATCTTTGGAATACAGATACACATTTCTTCCACTTTAATGGAATGAAGAACAAGCATTTCAAGTGAAGAGACTTTTGTCAGAGAGTTGAGTTTTGAATGTAAGAGTTTCTGCTTTCACTCACCAGTGTGTGGGTCACTAGTTTCCAGTCACCAGGAAGTCCCTGGAAGGAAAACCCCAAGGGGCCACGACTCACATAGCCGCATGCCTAAGGTTGTGGTGAGATGCAGTGTGTCTTAAAGTCCGTTTTCGAAATCTTTTCCATTTCAGGGCTTCATTAAATTCCAATGGAGTTATTTTTAATTTTTCTTATTGGTTCTTCTTAGATATACAGACAATATAATCCATTTTGATAGAATTATATAAGCATGGTGTATATCTTATTCTAAATAGAGCCCCATTTTTATGGAGGGACACCATGGTGGGGTTCACATAAGTCTTTTCATATGTGTACATAATTGTGTTAGACTTATTCTACCATCTTTCTTATGCTTATCTCTGCTCCCTTTCTTTCATTCCCCTTTGTCTAGTCTACGAAACTCCTTTTCTTCACCTTCTCCCCTTTATTTTGGATTAGCTTCTGCCTATCAGCAAAAACATTGGATGTTCGGTTTTGGGGGCTTGGCTTATTTTACTTAGCATGGTATTGCCAGATCTATCCATTTTTTTTGGAAAATGTCATAAAGTCATTCTTCTTTGTGATTTAGTAATATTTTATTATATATACATATACCACAATCTTTTTTTATCCATTCATCTGTTAATGGGCATCTAGATTGGTTCCATAATGTAGCTTTTGTGAATTGTGTTGCTATAAACATTGATGTGGCCATGTCACTATTGCTGATTTTAAGTCTTCTGGACTTAAAAAGCCAAGAAGGATAACTGGGTCAAATGGTGCTTCCATTTCTAGTTTTTTAAGGATTCTCCATACTGTTCTCCAGAGAAATTTCATCCCTCTGAAAAACAATGGGTAATTGTTAAACTTCTGAGATAAAGAGTCTTCAATATGGATGCTATGAACATTATATGAGGAAACTCTACCTTCTGATTTAGAAAAGATTGAAAAATGCACTTTTTAAGGATTTCAAACGAAATTGGAAATGGATGATAACACCTTAATTAGCTCTGTATTTAGTTACATAAAAATAATAATGATAGTTAGAACAGGATTGGGACTTTCGGCACTTGAATCTACAGTAATTTGTATCTCTCCCATCTCCAAAAACCATTTCAAATAAGATACATGATAAGTGACACTTTTTTAAAAAGTTGAAATAATGAAGTCCAGGGAAACCCTTAGGTAATTGTATGAAAATCTTCAAGTTGCATGTCTGGAGTCAACAAAAGCAAGGGGCAGGCCATGGGGTGTTATCCTACTAGATAAAAGAAAGTATGAAAGCTAACATTTATGGTATTACTTGCATATGTATTAAAAAATATTTGGAAGAATATAAAAATGTAGTAAAATTTCCTGTAAACATATTGAGCTGGGGAATAGTGCTGTGTAATAAAAATTGGTAGGATGGAGAAAGGGATTGGAAGGAGAAATAATTTTTCCAGTGAAGACATACACATATACACATCTATCATGTGCACACACATATGGATGATTTTGGCCTTGTACATATCTTATCTATTCAAAAACTTTAAGATGTAGTGTGTTACAATAAAATGGATTACCTAATAACAAAAATTAAAGCAAAATAATGGTCAAGCCCAAGTAATGAATATAAGTTTGAGCATTAGGATATTTGCATATAATTAGCATGTGACCTATAGCTCATAACACTTTTTAAAAATTACAATATTTTCCTAAAAAGCCCAATGGAGTTTCAGCACCTAATTTTAATGATTTATGGAGTATAATAAGCCAAATCAAAAGTGTCAGGCAGGCGAGTAAGCACCAAACTCATTTTATTTTTTCAAGAGTGATTCTGAGGACTTTCTAATTCATTTGTTAGAGCTTTGTAATTTATCAATGATTTGACCAATTCATCAACTTTTCAAGTAGTTTGAGAAATTACAAGTGGATGCTGTTATACCAGCAGAGGTACTTGAGAAAAGTTATGGTTTAACTGAGCCACAGTTTATGTGAATGAACTAAGCTTTATAAATTCTCCCTGTGGTGAACTCTTCACTTAATACAATCTTTAAGACAGAAGTAGAAGAACAGAAAGCATTCCACAAACCTGAAAGTCGGACATGTTTCTCACTGTTTGGATTCTTCTTATATAACATCCCAAATCCTTCACATTTCTGGCATATTGGTGGTGCCTTCTTAAGAAGTATTGCCTCCTTAGAATACCTCATCTCCATTTCTTCAATCATCTACATCTTTCCTTCAAAACTCATATAAAATTCTATTTACTCTCCTTGTTTTTCTCTACCAGTCCCAACAATCCAGGTTTTCTGGAGGGTCTTATCAAGGTCATTGATGTAGCCAGATACCAGCTTTACATACATCATTTTCCAAGACACCCTGAAACCACAAAGGCTTAAATAGTAAGATAGTTGCTTCATTCAAGAAATTGAGTTGGAGTTTTGAGAATACTTTTGGTCATCATTGATGGGGGCAACTGACCTTCAAAACTGGTAGGCTGTAGAAAGGCAACACCATATACACATGCATATGAGGGAACACTGTGCTCAGTACTCAGTTCTTACTATAAACATGCTCTCAATAAATATGAATTCAACAAAAGGATGAACACCATTAGTTTCTACATGAATATGAAAATTTACTGAGGACACACCATCATAACTAAATTTGAGATGGCTTCATTTTTTTTGTCAAGCTCATAAATACTACAAGCTAGGATATAGCACCTTCTAGAAAAATCATCAATATGTGGACATCAAAATATAATAGTATCAACTGATTGTACACACAAAGTAGAACATTGTGTTTAGCAAATCAGTTAGATGAAATTCCTAGTATATTTATGTTATTATTAAATGTCCTTACATGAGATTCCTGATTGCAAACTACTTTAACAATTATTTTTTCAACAAATGACAACCTGTCAAGGTGAAGACTTACCTTCTCTCTCTTTGAATCCCCAGTTTTATACAGTAACATGAAGGGATGTTTCTTAGCAGATTTTTTCCCCTTATGAGAATGATACTTTCCATTCCTTGATTTGAACTTGGAAATGAGTGAGTAGACTGAAAGAAACAGAGTATTTGGGCAAGGCACCAACTAAATAAATTCTATCTCATTGATTTTCCACAACCAAACCCTTGAGGCCTCATCTACTGGCATTCTCATGACTACTTCCTTGTGAGTGTCCTCTCAAGGCTCTAGAGTTGAGCAGTTGTCTATGCATTATTACCTAGCCTCATCCCACTGGAGCAATCTCACTGACTACACTCAGTCTTCACTATGTAAGAGCAAAGCTGATTCCAAAGTAATTAAATTCTATGATACAATCACAGTACTTCCCAAGTTTCTGTCAGGGATATGTTACTCCTTAGTTATGTTGACCACAACCAGATGAAATTCAAGCAGAAATTACTTATATAAGCAAAGATTCCTTTTCATTTCAATCATTGGTGAAAAAATGATAGTGGTTGAATTTCAAATTATTAATGCAAGAAGTGTTTTGTTTTGTTTTTTTGTTTCTTTGTTTTTAAAGAAACTATCTGGCCCCAGACTCTCATATTTGGATAAGAGACCACAGGCTGGGGAAATTTGAGTTCACTTGTACATTTATGATCCTTTAATAGATATTAGAATAGAAGGTATGTTTTCCAGTACTTTCAGTTCTACAAAATGTTTTTTTAATCATGTCATGCTTATAGCAACAAAGTTTAAAATAAGTGATCAAATTACATTGATTATTTGAAGAAAACATGTGAGCTCCTTATTTTAATTTACTTTTATGTACTATATTCATATATACTGAAAATTCAGACACCCAGGCATATTTATTAATCAATGAAATAGAATATTGTTTTCATGATAAATTTACTTCTTCATGATTTAGAAACTACTGTTTTAAGCAGAATTTAAAGTGTCTGAGGAGGTATTCAATTGGAAAAGATAACTTGTCTAATGTGTGAGGCCATGGGTTTAATTTTCTACCCTGCAAAATTTTTAAAAAAATTTAAAAACTAAGGTGCAATTAGTCTTAAATATCTGTTATTAAAATATATATGAAATTTGTTACAGCAGTAATATAACAAATTTCTGAACCATGTGTTTTTTTTCTAGTTTCAGGGTTAAACTATTACAATTCTTTGTATATATGGAGTTGTATCTAAGAATCATTGTTTAAGATATGCAAGGAAACATTTAGTAAAATATCAGATTCTTGTAGCCAAGCAAATATGTTGAATTTACTTGAAATTATAATTATCCATTTCACTTGCAAACATCTATAAGCATTAACATGCTTTCCAAGCTTCGGTAAGCTGAATAATTTATAGCAGTCATTGCAGAAAATATTTTTTCTTTACAGGAAGGAGGAAATACCAAGATTCAAGATATCTTTTTTTTCCTTCTGGAACTATTTTTAAAGGGATAAACATAAGTATACTTCTTTAATGATGCACATAGCCATATTCAAATAAAATCAGAGTTATACAGAGACATTGAACAGAAAGTAGAACTTATCATTGTTTAACTAAATGGAGCTCATGTTCTGAAAAAAAGTAGACTGTTCTGATCAGTGTGAATTTGCATAGATATTCAACTTTTACAAAATAATATAACCCAAGGCATTAGAAACTAACAGAGAGTTTTCTAGAAGTTAGTATATATGTTGTAGTAGTTTTCAATGTTCACTCATAGACAGAGAAGGACTATTCCCAAAACTAATGTAAGCCACAAACAAAAAGTAAGATAATCCACTAAGAAGAAGAGTTTCTGGTGTGTTGGAAGAAAAACTACATTGGGTAAAGTTAACTCTAAGACACAATACAAATTATCTTTATCAGATAAAAATTCAGGACAATGTCAATAAAGAAAAATGGTAACTAGAAAACCATTAAGATAAAGTGGGGGATGGTTTTCATGTGCTATAAAAATATATTTAAAGGACTCTATTAAGATAAGCAGGCAGAGTACAATGGTTCCCACCCATAAGCCAGGCCTGCAAGTCACTTAACTGTGAATTATTACTCCTGTTCATAAGGATAGATTGAGAGCTATGGTTTCTTTTTTAAGGTAAGAAAATGAATCTTCAAGTGTAAATTCATTTGCTTCAGAGGAAGAGGTGAGATTTAAATCCAGAGAACCTGATGTTGATGTTCATATAAATCTTTTAATTTCTAAATTATACTACATTGGTTTCTGCATTTTTAAAATTTTTAAATAGAGACCTATATATTAAAATTTTTGGGATCTAATGACTAAAGAAAAAATTGTAGGAGTCAGAGAAGTCTGAGTTCATATCCCATTTCTATCACTTGTTCTCAGGATATATTGAATAAATTAATGAATTATTGGCCCCTATTTCTTCACATATTGATTAAATCCTAACTATTAACATTTACTTTCAATCCACTGTGGTAACTGTGGAAGATCATCTTTATATCAATAAAGGGTTTTGATACAAATCTTGAAGCTGTAAAAGGTTAAGTTTCAGAGAATAAAAGAAATGGAGTTGAATTTATATCTAATAAGTACTTAGAAAAATCTGGATAAGGACTAGATCTTTACACTTCTGTCTTGCTTCTAGTTTTATTTCCTTTAAAAATATTTCATTATTAATCTTGACATAACATCTTTAAATTTAAATAATGAGTTATCAATTCAGCAATTAATCCTGTTCCATTGTTGAATAGAAAGTAAACGAGAGTTACCATAAGCATAAAATTTTTAAGTGTTTATGAATCAATTTCTTCTTGCTTTCTACACCACAGTAGATATTAGGAAAAAATTTTAGTCTTATTCTGAATGTAATATGCATATTATAATTTACATAGCATTATTTTTGTGTGCACACATACACACATGCACTTATTTATTCTATATTTCTCCAAGGCATATTTACCTAACACAAGTCTACAAATAAGTTGAAAAGTGTGGTGAAAACGTTCAGCAACCTGTACCTACTGTTCAGACAGTTGTTCCATGGTCAGGGAAATTAATGCTTGTGTTAGTATCTGAAAGGTCAAACGGGGCAAAGGAGGAATGTTCAGAATAATATGATGCTACAGCTGCTCACAACAAAAGGGCAGCTCAGATTTCCAGTGAAATTGACTCTGGAGCTCTCTCATCTCTTCCATTGATGTGCTTAACCTGGACTAGTTTTTCTTCTTTTCAAGTATTCTTAGCTTTACCAAGAAGAAAAAAAATGTCAAATAAAATAAAATAGATAAAAGTGGGACCTAAAAACAAGAGTATAGCCTTTCCTCTACAATTGTGTAAGAGAGGCATTATGAGAGCAGGTGTTCAGTGGCCTGGATTTAGCTAAATTTAGTTCTGACAATGACTCACTGTTGAGAAAGGTTGACCTATTCAATTTTAAAAATAGTATTTTTTTAATAAGCTGGTCCAGGGTGAAGTTGACCTGATATCACATATTAGTGACATAGATTTTATTTAAGTATTTTTTTTCTTGTGATTTGTCCAATTATTGAAAAGAGCAACAAATCCATCTAGAGTTTACTTATTCTCCCTTCCCTTATCTACAGATTCCCTAACATGCTCTAAGCTCTGCTCAATTGGGGCAACACTGTGTTCTTCTGCTTGCTTGAAGATAGCAGGTTTTTGCTATGACCATCAACTTGGTTTCGTCAACAATTTGCAGTGTATAAGACAACAGGTCCTCTCCCTATCCATGGGGATGTGTTGAAGTGACAGCCAGAAAAGCAGCTTTGTATTTACTACTACAAAGTAAAATTTCTAGAACCCTCTCACGGATCTTCCATTGGTTTTAATGACTGGATTTTGGAACATCATTCCAAGAATAGAAAGCACAATTTCTCCACCATTTCCAACTATCACAACCTAAACAGAAAACTGATGTATTGACATTGTATAGCTACCAAAGTATATAGGTTATTTACATCAACTATTTCACTACATTTACTACTAATCCATCTGCCCTCATTCCACTGTGAATCCACAAATACTTGGCTTCTTTCTCCTCCCTTTCATGATAGATTGATACTCCTCCTCTTCTAAGATGCTCCTCTTTTCCAAACTGATGATTGGCATTTGAATACCTATCCCCTCAGTACTCAGTACTTTCTGCATGTTTTGTACACCCCTGTCTCTCAACTTTTTAATATGTTCTATGAGAAAATTCATTATTTATTTTGTGTTTGTCCTTCAAGTTGATTACATCCAGAGCCTTGAAGATACAACCTTACTGTTCATCTAGAGAACATTATGGAAATAGACATGCCCTTCATTTTTTAGTAGAAACTAAAGCCTAGTGAGTGCCAATACCTTATGGATAGCTTCAGCTTCTCTGTTAGATTTACAGGAGAGTTCTGCCTGTATACACTTACCTAAATTTACAAAAGCTTGCTTCAATTTTCCTTCCCAACATCTATGTATCTTAAAAATCAACTTAAAAATTCATAAAATATTTATTAAAATCTTTCAAACTATCTGATATTCTTCGATTCTCAGATGTACACACAATCATGTTCCTTTCATTGTTTTCAATTAGCTCATGTAAAACATTTATTTAAAACACACTTTTAGTTTCTATGTTTTTTTAAACAGTTATATTAGAAATTCAATAGTTCTTTATGTAAATAATTACTTTTAATTTCATCAGTAGTCCTACAAGATAGATTATTATCACTAGTTCACTAGGTTTTTTTTTTCAAACACAAAAGCTAAGAATAAATACTTTGTCTAAAGTCATACAATTAGTAAAAGCACATGAGAAACCTCTAATTCAAGAATGTGTTATCAAAAATTCCATGCCATTGATCAATCATGCCTATGGCCTAAACTTTGCATAACTCGATTATGAACGTATAAATCCAAGTGGAGGACTATAACAATGAATATAAGCTAGAGTTAAAAAAGAAGGCTGTTTTTCTATTCATCAGGCTGAATGGAAGTTTGGACATAAATCTAGCCCTGTAATTAATAGGAACTATTATTTCCCCAAGAACATAGTGTAATATGTCGTAACAAACCTCTCTTCACAACACTTCTGTTGGCCTACCAATGATGTTCCCAAGAAGTTTTCACCTTCCTCGTTTGATCCTGGGGACACTAGATGGCTTGGATACCTTCACCTCATGACAGTACCTAATCCTAGTTAATCCTAAATTCTCCCAATCTGCCTAGAAGCAGCACCTAGGCCAGAGTTAATGCCCTCTTCCTTTAAATTCTTTTCAGAATTATTTATCAAGAACTAAAGCTTTAGAAAAGATGCTCCCTTGCTCTCTCTTGCCATGTGGCACAGCACAGTTCTTCTGAGCACCTTGTCCTGCCTCAACAAGCCAATAAATCTGACTTCAGATTTGTACTTGGTGGCTTTGGCTGATTAAGAGCTTAACAATGCATACTGAACTTTGATATAATGAGAGCAACTATGAACAGAGCAAGGAGGAAGAGCAGGAAGAAGAGACTAACATTAAACAGAGTCATGAGATGGGAGGGAAAGGAAGAGTAAAGGGAAATTGCATGGTAATGAAGGGAGACCCTCATTGCTATACAAAATTACATATAAGAGGTTGTGAGGGGAATGGGAAAATAAACAAGGAGAGAAATGAATTACAGTAGATGGGGTAGAGAGAGAAGATGGGAGGGGAGGGGAGGGGGGATAGTAGGGGATAGGAAAGGTAGCAGAATACAACAATTACTAATTGGGCATTATGTAAAATTGTGGATGTGTAACCGACGTGATTCTGCAATCTGCATTTGGGGTAAAATTGGGAGTTCATAACCCACTTCAATCTAATGTATGAAATATGATATGTCAAGAGCTTTGTAATGTTGTGAACAACCAATAAAAAAATAAAAAATTTAATAAAAAAAAAAAAAGAAAGTAAAAAAAAAAAAAAAAGAGCTTAACAATGCATACTGAATTAGTGCACATAAGTAATTTTCAGAGGAAGAAAAACAAATAGTCATTAAATGTTTGAAAAAATGCTCAGTGGCTCTCAAAATAAAATGCAGATTAAAATGGTATGGTACTTTCTTTGTCAATGTGGTAAAGACACTTAAAACACTAAATATGCTGTATTATCAACATCTGTATGTGAGGAGAGCCAGCAAGAGGAGTTCTATGTAACTTCAGATTTTCTAGAGGGAAATTTGAACTTAAAATATTTTCATCTCAACCTAGGTCAAAAATAAAGTACAGAAAAATTTTTGTAGGAAATTTGTAGCAACACTTCCATAAAATAAGCTAAATAATTTTTTTGATAATCAGGTATTTTGATAAATGAATTATGTTATATGTGTAAATGGAATTTTATGCCAACAAAAAGCCTTTTGTAAGTTAATATTTACTGACATGATATGTTGTTAATTTAAAGACAATTTATAGAACAGTACATACAGGAGATCAAAACTTCATCTCAGATTTGAGATTCATGTGTGTGTGCATGGAGATAAAGATATACATATAGATATTAATCAAAATGATTTTAAAGGTTGCTTCAGGGTAGAGAATTATAGATGACATATCACTTTTTTGTACTTCATATGCATTCCATTGCATACTTCCTTGTGAAGCAAACTATGAATATAAATAGCAATTAATCTGAAACCCACAAATATTTTTGCCATTGCTTCAGGCAAAATAAAGTTAAAAGGCAACATTTTCACTATTTCTTCCTGGCTAAACTATTACTGGCACTAATTAGCAAAGTCCATCTCACAAATCTGATATCCCCATTCTGCAAACCAGATATCCTCAATGTAACAGATAGCAATGTTTTAGGGAAAGAGAAGACAGATATGAGTTAAAAAAGAGAAGTCAGTGAAGTTCTGACCTATTAACCCAAAGTCAATCCACAGATTACAGCATAAATATTTCTTCACATACACTTGATTTATGCTACTCAAAGAAACTGTGGCAAACCTGATACTTATCACACTATGCTTGAAGTCTCTACCTGCATTATCACTTCCAAAGAGGAGGCCAAACTACTTAGTCACAAACTACAATGTGTTAAGCAAGGACAGATAAAGTGTAGTAAAAGCCTCTGTTTATAGCTATCCTTGATTGCTTATGGGAATGAAGAATAACTAAAGTGCTTTTGGTTAATCATGCCTCAATTTTTGTTTTGTGCAGCACAGGATCATATCCTATATTTATGATAGCCTGCTTTTCTTTCTTCATTCCTTTCTCTTATCTTTCCTAAACAATTCTATTCCTAAACCCATTATAGAGTCAGCTAGTTAAGTGTTTGTGTGGTACATGTGTCTGGTGTGTATAGGTTGTGGGTCTGTGGAGAAAACAGTGACCTAGCTATACGGTATCACAACCCAAAAGGAGTAAAACATGAAGATGGGCGACAGCTGTGATAAGAAATCTGTTACATCATGGAGGATTGATTGAATTGATACATGTATTGAGATTAACCATGAAAAGGAGGAATAAAACAAATCCTTACAACATTAGGTTGAAATGAAAGGCATTGTATCAATTTGTAATTTTAAACATATGTGCATACTGATAGTAGTGACCTGTGTGTCAGCAGTGCATGTGCATGTATATGTACATATGTGTACCCTAGCTTTCCAGAGACAGGATGTGAGTAATAGTACTCAATAGTGCTGAGCACTCCAAGGGCTCACACCTTGGTATCTAAATAGCATTTTACACTTTAAGATCTTGGATTCTGGGTGTGATACAGGGAAAATACAAGATAGGCTTGTAACACCTTGTTTGTCAGAAAGTCAATAAGTGGACAAAGAAAGATGAAGATACAAAAACATCTTAAAGGAATCCTACTGACCAGTTCTGAAATAATTTGAGCATCAAAATAAATAATGATACACAGATTATAGCCCAAAACATAAAATAGAAATCCTTCAGCATTTACCAATAATAAATTTAAAAAAACAACATATAAATGGGGGAAGAGAAATATTTCTTTTAGACTACAATTAAAAATTGTATGGAAGAAAGATGAAATTAGAAAATCTTCATATGAACTCTTATAAATTATGAATGTAATATATATCTCTATATATCTATAATAGTGGGGGAACATGATAAGCCATGATGAACTAACACTGTAGTCAAGTGATAATTTGCTAAAGCTAATTGACATGATGATACTGGGATAAAATGAAATTGTTTGACACCTGAGAAAATGCAATGAGAATATGGCATCACTTCTGTTGTATATGCACCTACAATGCATGCTCTGAATGGGGAAATACAAGGCAAATACAAATTGAGCACCATTCTACAAAATATCTGGTCTCTAATCCTCAAAAAATGTTAGGATAATGAATGTCAAATAAAAACTGATGTATTAGTCAGCTCTTCCTCACTCTAACCAAAATACCCAACAAGAACAATTTATACAAGGATACACTTACGTTGGAGGTATGGCGCTCTCTGCTTACAATAAATGTTTTCTCTTATTATAAAATACACTTAATTTTATTGTTTGATACATGAAAATTATACAAAATTGCAATGAGATTAAAATGTCTCCATAATTCCATCTCCTCCTCTCACCAAAGAACTCTATCATTAACTTATAAAGTATTTATTTCTTTGAATGCAGGTTTTACCCAGTTGGGTTTAATATGTATGTAAGTGATATTATTTCTTATCTTGTTTTTTCAATGTAATTTTGTATCATAATTCCATTTAATATTCAAAAGTCTCTTTATAAAGCACTTTTGATTTTATATGTGTACACTTAAATGTCATGTACATATCTAGAGACTGTAAAAACTTCCATTTAATTGTTATATCTATCAATTCTTTCAGCACAAAAGCCTCTAATAGTTCTCGGACCTTAAATCTCTTGTAAAACTTGTACAAAATGTGTATTCCAGTCTTTCTGCTGATACAGCTATGATTAGGATGATACAATCACATACATCAATCACTGTCTTTACTATTGTTTCTTTATAGCTGCCAGAATGAAGTGAACTCCTAACTACAGCTTCATTTCTTTTCCCCAGAAATTTGACATAAAATGTCCCTTTTTCATTTCACATTAGTGGTTATATGTCTCGTAGTGTCAAAGTGCTATTGCAAAGGTAAGCTCTAAGGAATATTATATTTCTTGAAATATCAACTCCTTTTTGGAACTTATTTTTGATCCTGCATGTCATATAAATATAGAAAAATTCTCGATATGATCTCTCACTTTATTAAAAGTCAATGCTTAATATTGACATGCATTGGAATAATATGGCAGGAACTGATAACGTGTATGATTTTTCTAAGCAACTCAATCTGATTTCCCATTCTTTAAAATTGACAGTACTGATAATCAGGAAGTTAAACATTCCACAATATAAATCTCCTACCTGAGGGTAAAATGTATGAAACAAAACACTACATTTTATTTTAATATCAATGTACCATTTAAATGATAGTTGTTTATCAAGTACTTCAGATATTTCAGATTTCAGTTCTCTTGACTTTGAGAAACTCACTTTGGAGTGGCATGGCAGGCAACTATGTCAAGACATAACTATAATGGAATTATAAGTCATGCAGAAGAGTTATACAATGGAAGCAGGTGTAAATTCCTTCCCTTCTGACTGGTAATCTCAGATAACTTACACAACAGAAAAATAGATGCTTTGTGATTTGAGAGCCTGGCCATGAATTTCTGAGATCACCAAACAATTCTTAGGTAAAGGAGTTTTTTTGCCTTTATTTTGATCCAGCAGTTGTTCCTTTAGGTCCCTTAATTAGAATATGTGGGAGACATAAAGAAGTCGGGGGAGCATAAATTTAATATATATATATATATATATATATATATATATATATATATATATATATATATATATATATACTCATTCTGAAAACTATCTTCTCTTCCAAAAGAAACAGTTATTTGGCTATTTCAATAGGATATAGCAAAAGCTATACATTAACTTTTGCTATGTCATCTGAGAAATGCATTCCAATTCAGGTTCATTTGCTGCTAAAAAATCTTCCAAAAAGCAAAAATGTAAACCAGTATTTCTTGGGTAATGTTCTGGTTATAATGAAAATGTGGTAGTCATACATTTTTCACTCCCCCACCCAAATAAAAATCAAATAATTTTAACTTAAAATGAAGGTAATATTACTCTTTGGAGATAAGAGTAAGCAAAAAAAGTGAACAAGGAATAAAAGAAAGCAAGGCATAGTAATTTAGAAGAAAAGATATTGTAACAGTAGTTGTTTTTCTTTCTATTCTATGTCGGTTCAAGCCTATCCTACCAGAGTATAAAGAGCTTTTCTGACAATGTATTTAGAAAGAGATAATGAAGCAAGGAATTGAGAGATATAACTCTAAATGTATTAAAGAATTGTTAAGGACTTTGACTTCCTAAAGAGCTTCTGACATTCCAATGTTCTTTAGGCTGATATCTTTATTTGCGTGAAAACTTTTCCAAATAACATAGTTTATTACATAGAGATATAGAAAAGAACACAAAAGAATTAAATATGTAAAGCAAATAAATAAGACTTTAAATATTTATAAGTGCTATGCAGAAAATAAGTCAGGATAATATAACAGAAAGCCATTTATGTTTAATTGACATCAAAGTTGAGACTTTAAATCAGAGAGAAAAATTTGCGTGAACAGAAAATGCCTTTCATGCAAAGAGTTAATACAGAGAACCTGAGGAAAGCACTTCAGAGTCCTTAACAAAAAAAGATGAACAATTTTTAAGAAGATCACTGTCTACTGTGAAAGGAGTTGATCAACAAAGTTCAGGAGATGGAGACAAGAGGTCAAGAAAGAGTTGTTACATTAGTGGAGGTGAGAGGTAAGGATGGTGTCAATGAATGTGAAGGTAGCAGAAATGGAAAGAAATATACGTGCAAGTAAAATGGGGCACAAATATTAATGTATTGGATATGGAACAGAAATCGAGCATAACTGAATTTTGTGGCATGAACCACAAAATAGTTGTTGGTATTACTTACTGTTTTAGATGGATTTTTCACTCTTGTAACCAAAAGACTTGGCAATAACAATTTTAAGGAGGAAAAGTTCATTTGGGAGGCTCATCATTTCAGTGGTCTCAATACATGGACAGCAGGCTCCATTCCTTGGGGCTCTAAATGTGGCAGAACATCATGGTAGAAGAGTGAGGTAGAGGAAAGTGGCTCAGGACATGGTAATCAGGAAGAAGAGAGAGAGAGAGAGAGAGAGAGAGAGAGAGAGAGAGAGAGAGAGAGAGAGAGAGAGAGAGAGCGCACTGTGCTCAACAAGGACAAAACATACCCCAAATATATACCCCCTAGAGACCCACCTCCTCCAGCCACACCCTACATACCTAGTTACCATACAGCTAGTCCTTATCAGCTGGTTAGGTTAAGGTTCTTATTAGGTTATGGCTCTCATAACCAAATCATTTCACCTTGCAACTTTCTTGCATTGTCTCATACATGAGCTTTTAGGGGATACTCAATATCAAAACCACAATATGTACTGAGATATAGAATCTTGGTGAAGAAACAGATGAAGAGAGTTGTGGTAATTAGTTAAGGGTAATAAAAAATCTTCTTGGACATGGTAAACTTGAAATTTCTATACAACATTCAATTAGAAAAGCTAAATATGAAGTCATATATATATGTATATATATATATATGTGAAATCATACATATTAAGGTAGCACCATGTAATGTTTTAATACATGTATATGTTGTACAATGTTTAAATCAGATTCAGCATCAGTATCTCCTCATGGATCATTTATTTATGGTAAAAACATTCAAGATCCTTCCATCTAGCTTTGTGAAATGTACAAGTACATTATTGTTATCTATAGTCACTCTACTATTCAGAACCTCTTGCTGTTATCTAACTGTAACTTAGGACCCATTGATCAACTTTTCTCATCCCTCCTCTTCCCTACTATCTCTGGCCTCTGGTAACAAACCATTCTATGATCTCAACTCATATGAGATCCACATTTTTAGGTTCCACATGTGAGAGAGATCATTCAGTACTTGATTTTATGTTATCCTTGTTTTGACTTTTTTTTTTTAAAAAGTTTTCTGATTCATTTTTATATATATTTTACTATATCTAAAATTCACTAATTGCTGTTTCTATAATTATTAATCCAATGTCAATCCTCAACAATGTATTTTATAATCAAAATTGAATTTTTCATCTCTTGAAGTTATATTAAAGTTTCTTTTTATCTTCTATGTCTCTATTTACTATTTTTGATCTTCTTTTTCTCTGGCTTCTTAAACACATAGAATGCAGCTTTGGTAATTTTTAAAATGTTTCTGCTGCTAATTTTAACATCTGCACCAATTCAGATTGGTTTTAATTGATTATCCTTCTCATTAAAGGTCATATTTTACTGCTTCTTTGCATGCCTTCAATTTTTATTGAATACCAGACATTGGAAATTTTATCCTGAGTGCTGTGTGCCTTGATAATTCTCTCTCTACTCAGGGATATAGTTAAATTAGGCTGAAATTAGTTTTATTTTTTCTAGTTTTGTTTTTAAACTTTGCTGCTCCTACTGAGACAATATCATTCCTATTCTTCCGGATGCATTATTCATTAGGAGGGTTTTCACTGGCTGTATGGAATGTGCACTATTCAAAGTCAATTTCTTATAGTCACTTGGATGTATTTGTGCTTATCTGCATTCAAACCTAATATTTTAATGAGACCATCTGAAGATATTGGGAGTTCTTTCTGAACAGTTGTCTTTTCTCTGGTACTCTAAGAATTCCAACTGCCTTATCCTTCCCAAACTTCCAGGTTCATTGCCTACAATTAAGAAGACTCCTTGGGTGGCCTGGATTCATCTCTCTGTGCCTTGGCCTAGGAAACTCCTCCAGAAAGTTAGCTAGGAAAACGCTGAAGCTTACCTCACTTTCTCTCCACCTTTCAGGATTACTGGCCTCAACTGCATGATGTCTATCTAATATCTTCAAAATTATCGTTTCATCTGTTTTATTTGTTTTTAAAATATTTTTCCACTGAGTAGGTAAATCTGTCCTCTATTAATCCATCCTGATCATAAGTAAAGTCATCAGCTACTATCTTTTTAAATATGGATAGGACATTTCTCTTTGCAATACTGATATTTGGATTCTATCAGGATCAAATCATAATTTCTTGTATCTAGGAATCAAGTCTTTTTGAATCTCCTTTACCTGAATATGTACATTGTTTAAGAACATTTATAAGAGATCAGCATCCTGATAGCTTGGGAAAGCAAGAAACTATTAAGGAAAGCTATTGCACTTCCTGTGTTTGGAAAAGTGAGTTGTAATAATGAAAGCTATAAAATGGCTACACAGTCAGTGACAGATGATACTAGAAGCTCCGTCTTACTATTAAAGGTCTATTGTATTTAATCCTCAAAATCTGATTGGAAAATCTTAGAAGTAAATGGCCTCAATCTTTATCTTTATTCATGCTTAAGGTCAAGGTAAATCTCTATCTCTTGGTTTTTCTAGCTCTATGTTCACCTGCCATTCTGTCAACTATTTGAAATTTCAATAAGTTGATAAAACATAAATCTGTAGACACACACACATGAATACAAAATCACTATTAATAAGACCATGTCTGGATGTTACTACCTGCCAGTTAGTGCTATTGTGAGACTTAATTCTGGTTTGTCAAAATTTTTGTCATCCATAGCTGAAAGTCATTTGAAAAAGTGAGAGTTACAATGATTGTAGGGGAACTCCATAAACATAGCCATATCTGCTTTAGACATAAATTTCAATTTCAGCCATTTAAAAACACATAATTAATGCCTCACTGGTATATTATGGCAACATTTGAGCTCTTATTTAAGCATTTTAAATAATTGAGCATTAAATAACAATAAAAGCAAAATACCAGTTTCTTGGTGATGCTGCTGCCAACAAAGTCTTAAATAAGGATTTTGCCCCCTGTCAAAACTTGTTTTTATTCCTGCTCCTAATATTTCCAGTAAAATTTTCTGAATAAATAATTTTAGACTCACAGTCCAAATGCCTAAATTACTCTCTCACATAGATTCTGTTCCTAGGGAAAACTAACATTATTAACTCCTGCTGGCATTAGTTAAAGTGTTCCGGCTTCCCAGACTGGTAAGATTTGCCATTCATTTGTAGATCATAACCTTTACAAAGACAAACTCAGCTGTCTCTGCATTTCTCTTGGATATGGGAACATTTGTTGATACAGTAAGGAATCATGTTAGGGAAAGAGGTAATGAAGTCACACATTAAACCAGGTGATAAATTTTAAGTCACCCAACCAGCCTTTTGTTTCAAGAATAACAGGATCAGGATCACCATAAATTTATAGCAAGTCAGCGGCATGCTAGGCAGAGTTCTTTTGAAACTTCTGAGATGCAAGTAAATGTTAGATGGGGTCCTTTGCAAAAATAAAGCCTGGGGAGATAGAAATGTATTATTGCTTCTTTTGAAAGGATAAATGTATCTTGTTCATGGCATGATACTTGAAATTAAACTTGTAACCCAGGGACTTAAAAGTTGTAGAATTTTCTTAATATTCTAGAAGATAAAAAAAAGAAAATCAAAATAATATAAAAGTCCATATCAATTCATTAAGTAGAACGCAGCTTTTCATATTTTAATGACAACAATGATACAACATTGTTTTATTATAAGGGACCCAATAAAAGGTCCCTTGAGGAAGCTGCCCAAAGAGCTAATAAGATATAAAACTGCCTAAACAGAGATACAATGTCTTTAAAGAAGGGAGAGACTGTGTCTGTGTGATTATGTCCCAGAGCATTTTGTTCATCTCTGGAAGTGACACTTGGAAAGACTGACAACTTGGAGGGGAGACCCAAGATACAAAATAGACCCCGAAGGCATTAAACTTAGCTAATGTGAAATAATTAGC
The DNA here is from genome assembly GCF_052094955.1 of Ictidomys tridecemlineatus. NCBI lineage: Eukaryota > Metazoa > Chordata > Mammalia > Rodentia > Sciuridae > Ictidomys > Ictidomys tridecemlineatus. The sequence goes on along the minus strand of NC_135479.1, from coordinate 156,236,785 downwards.
CAGTGAAAGGAGATGTATGGAGCACAGTTTGATAGTGATCTCTCTATATCTGAAGCACTTTCATTAGGATTTGATCTTACTATATGATTCTCCATGTCAGAGGTGGAAGAGATGGTAGAAATCACACGGAGGCAGAGTGTGCTCAACAGTAGGCAAAAGTCTCCAAAGAGATCAGAACTACCAAAACTGTGCTCCAACAACACAGTAAGTATCCAACGATGTGGTGAGGATGTTTACCAATGGGGTTCACAGTTCTAATCAAGAACTCTAGTAGATGATCTGAACTTCTACCACATCTATGACTTTTATTTGTCTTAAGGAGAATGCCACAGTCCAGCTGCAGCAAAATAACCAGGGGGCTGATGAGGAACTTGTGTAGATTGATACAGCAGGAGTGGGAGCCGTTTATTGTAGGACAGGAGGGGTATATATACATTACACACAGTTTATCTCAATTAACATAAACTAGATACAGCAGTCAGCCAATAAGGAATCTCCACACTTAAAGGCTTGCTGGCGTTACTTCACAAACCACTCCTTCTGGCAAAATGCCAGACACCATCTTGACTTGTTTACAGACTCTAATAGGAGAATAGAGATTTACCAACAAAACCTGAAGAACTGAATTTTGCAGATATCTGATAGGGGTGTAGGGGAGACAGACTGGGGTGTGGATGCAGGGGAAAAAAGTTTAGTGATATGGAAACACACCCACAGGATATAGTAGTTAACACTTTTACTGTAACCCTGGTGAGAAAGGGCTAACAAATTGCAGTGATGACTGTTATAAAAAAAAACAATCATGGCAGAGCTGTTAGAACTGCTGTGACAGACAATGGAAGAAAGGGATCAAGAGCCAAGAGAAGCAGGGAGACTCACGTGGTCATACTGTGTAAAGATAGAGAACACAATAAAGGACTATCTGGATAGAGAGATCCTAAACGTTTACCAAATGCATAAAATCCTTGCTGGTGAGAATACTAGAATCACACAGGAGATCAATGATCATGCACTGTAAACCAGAGGAAGACCATAGGAAAAATTTTTATTTTCAAACCAGAATTATTAATAACAATGAGGACAACAGGATCCCTTAATAATAGAGGAAAGTATGGATAGATTAGTAAAATTAGCTCAATACTGAAATGAGTAGCAGTATGGGAGGTACATCCAGAGACAATGGCTTGCAGAGATTATGAAAATGTTTATTAGAACTAGATTGTGGAAGAGCTAATAATGATATTATATAATGCATACAGCCAGAATAAATCAAGGATAGATAATTAGAATGATGTAAATAATTAGAATGATGTGGAAAGAAACTAAAAAAATGATTATTACTTTTCCCTTTTTTATACCCAAGTCATATTTTAGAACCAGAATTACTGATCTCTAGGAAAGAGTACCACACTGTACCATTAATAAGGACTTCTGTAGACCTTCTTCAAAGTAATTTATTACTATTTAGTCAAGTCATAATGCCTTGGAAAAACGGAACTACCTAAGCTTTTTGATGACCATGGAATATGGGATCAGAGTTTTCTTTGACATCCAACGTCCAAATGTACCATGTACCATATATCCCTTCCTTTAGAATGAACACACAAGGGAACCAGGTAACAAATGGAATGAGTCTAAGTCTAGTTCACAGTGATTGTCTGACCCCATCAGGTAGATATTTCTCAGGCCCCAAATTTGAAGTTGAAATGTATATATTTAGTAGCTACAAGAATTTCTTGACCTTTGAAGTAAAAATGTTTGTATTCGTATCCTGAGAAACTGATATATTTTAACATTTACTTTAAGGACACACACACACACACACACACACACACACATACAAAGATACTGTAATAGTGTTCTCCTTTATATTTAATTTTCCAATCCAATTCCTACAAAAAAATAGGAAAATAACAGTAAATTACTTGTTGAAATGTAGTTTATCCCTTACCTAAAATGCTTAGAATGAGAAGACTATCTGGATAGGAGAGATCTCTAACATTTACCAAATGTTTCAGATTTCACAAGTTTATATTTTATCTTGGAATATCTGCATATTCATAGTGAGATATATTGGGACAAGACACAACTCCAAACATAAATTTTATTTATACCTCATGTACATAGTCTTAAGGTAATATTATATAAACATTATTTTAGTGTGACTGAATTATGACTGTGACTTGTCACATGAGCTCAGATGTGGAATTTTCTATTTGTGATGGTGTCACATTGGTGTTCAAAGTTTTCAGATTTTAGAGCATTTTTGGATTTTTGGATTAGAGATGCTCAACCTGCAATAATACTCCAATTTCAAGTTTGATAATTGTGATTAAATAAATTAACACAGCCTCAGTAAATAGTTTTTAAGATCTGGCTAACACAACTTTTCAATTTATATAAGCATAACAGAAAGAATTCACATTCACTTGAAACACATCAATACACATTTATAATATCATTTCATGGTTATATTAACTCTCAGCTTTCTGCATAATATATTCTGTATATATGAGATCCAGAATTCATGGACATTCAGCAGAACCTCCCATTAGTCATTATATTGATGACAACATATTACTCAGATGAGAGAAGCCACCAGTGGCAAGTATACAAAAAGCCTTTGAAAGACACATGCACTTCAGAAAGTGGGCTATAAACCCTGCAGAGTTAAGGTAATATAATATTAAAATTGAGTTTTGAGAATTGATGGTGTGAGCTGTTCCAGAAATTACCTTTCAAAATAAAGAGCCATCAGTGCATCTTGTATCACTCATCATAGAGAAAGAAGCACCATACCTACGTGATATCCCTGGCAGTTACATGGAGTGACATGAAAAGCTGCAAAGTCTCAGTAGCTCACAGAGCAGGAAAAGACTCCAATTTCCAGATTTGGGTTTAAGTGGCTCTAAACTTGAGCCATTCAAGTTGAAAGGCCCTGTGGTGTTCTTAGCATGTATCTCTGATAGGAAAATACATTATGCCAGATTTTTGTAATGCTTAATGGGAAACTACAGGGCAGTCTTCTGGGGCTCTAGAGCAAGGCTATGCCACCTACAAAGCAGAACTAAATATCTAGAATAGCATTTCCTGGTGTGATATTGATCCTTCTAGAGATACATTATAAGATGACAGAAATTCTCAACTCTATCATAATTTGAGGGCTTTTGGAAAAGAAAAGGGTGGAGGCAAGCCAGGAGGTTGTTATAACAATTCAGAGTGGTAAAAATTCTTGTGTTAAGAAGTGTTTAGATTCTGAATATGACTTTGAAATATTGCTGCCATACTACGCTGGAGGATTGAGTGTGAAATGGAAACAGAAAAACTAGGATAACTAGAAACTTTGGGGCTTTAGCAAAAGGGAAAATAGATTGAACATGAACTCAAACGTTGAAGATTGTGAGAGGAGATTTGCAAAAGACCAGGACCAGGAGTAGGGAGCTAATCCAAGTTCAGATGCAGACATATTAAATTTGAGACACATCAGGCATCCAAGTAGAGATGTTACATAGGAAGATACATATAAGATTGGAGTCTGGAGGAGCCATATAACCTGGAGAATAAAAGCTGAAAAGTAATGGCATATAAATGATATTGAAAGCCATGTGTCTGTATGAGATCATTAAGGGGAGAAGCAGTGATTAAAAAAAAAAAGTTCAATGCCTGAGTACTGGAATACTGTCATGTGAGGGAGTCAGGGAGATGAGGGGGAGCTAGCAACACAGCCAAGATAACACAGCCAGAGATAAGAGGACGATAAGGAGGCAATCATGTTATCCAGAACAAGGAAGAGAAGTGTTTAAGGAGACAACAATGAACTCTGTCCCATGCAGCTGCTAAGGAGGATGAACCTCTCATTTTGTCCCTTCAAATCTGCTTCACTTTGGCATTTTTTGCTTCTGTTCTTTCTTATGAGGACTCATTTTCTTTGCTCTTTCCTCTTTTCCTCCTCAACAGCTGTTATCAGAGCTCTCCAAATACAGTAGTGCCTGTTTGGCAACTCATGTCCTCTAAAGTAGAAAAGGCATCTCTCTAGTTTATAAACACAAACATAAGTCCCATCGTAATAATTTAGACTTGACCTTGTGTTTCTTCCAAAGAATTTTCAGTTCCTTTTAGACATTACCTCATTAATCCTGAGATATAATACATAGACATTAAAATTTATTTGGATGCACATGTGAAGAATTAATTGCCTAAAAGAGGCCGTGTAGAATGTTTGAAATAAATAAAACAAATTTATCTGTAGACAAAGTCTGATGATTCTCATAAGCTCTTCTGCATAAATATTCATGAAAATCACATAGAATGGATCATTGGAATATCAATACAGATGTCTCAATAAGAAAAAGACCCCAAATGTTGTGCCTGATTTAAATAGGCACAGCATCCTATCATCAACATGATCATCATCACCATTATCTATGAGAAACCTTAATCAGTGTCAGCACTGTGCAAAGCACTTAAAATTATTATTATAATTATCAGTCACCCCATAAAGTAGGTCCTAGAATTATCTATTTTAAGAGGAGGAGCTCTAGCCTCAGAGACATTAAGGAATGTACCCAAGGGCACACAAATAAAAGTGATGGCATGAACTGTGTGACTATAAAACCTCATAAACTAAATAATACCTAAATTTTGTCTTTAAGAAACTATGATTCTTTCCAAAAATGTCATGGAAGCCAACAGGAGAAATTTAGAGAATGGATATAGAAAACAAAACCATAACACAACAACAAGAAAATCAAATTAAAAGTTGGATATTTGGAGAAAGTAATAAAATTAATAAATCTAAAAAAATCCAAGTAAGATAATAAAGGAAAATAGACAAGTAAAATATGCATATTTATTTTTATTTATCTATCTACCTATCCATCTATCTAAGCCAGCATAAAATTTGTCCAAAGAAAGAAAAGAAAATTACAGACCAATCTCAGTTATTAAAATAAGTGCAAAGGTCTTGTGAAATGAAAATAGTAAAACATGTGATGAAATATGTACTTTTGAAATATTCTCCCTAATTTATGGTGGTTGGTTCACTTTCATTCTGTTTTCATACTGTTGAAAACATTCTTCTCACTAGCCACTTACTTCAACACATTATTTTGCTTGTAAATTTCTTAGTTTATTATTCCTTTGTCCAAGGCAACTCCAAAAGCAGAGTTTTTACAGGCAAAGGCAAACCACAATATTTAGTCAGGAAGTGACTTGATCATGCGTGTTTTTCCAGGATTATTCTGTACTTGGATTGTAGATTATATCACAATGGGAAAAACCCATCGGGAAACCAGTTAGGATGCTCGTGCTTGGCAAATATATAATGAATATATGTATATCTATAGTGCATATTAAGCTGAAATACAAATTCTGGAGATTTAGTTGTTTAGTGAAAATTAAAGCTTTCCTAAACATTTTGGAGAAAATATTTGGCTCTTCTATAGCAATAGAAATTGTGTTCAAGAATTACTAGATAAAATTGTTAGATGAATACAGAGAGCTACACAAGTTCAAAATAAAAAATTTTATTCTCAATGGATTTAATAATGAAGTCACTATCTGTAAAATATAGAGAGCTACACTAAAAACAATTGCTATATAACTAAGACAAAAGAAAATATTGAATTTAAGTTAATAAGATATAGACTTTTAATAAAATGAAAAATAAAACATGTAATAACCTTATATGAATATATTGCACCATGTTATGCCAAATATAAAAATGGCTTTAATAAGCATAGATAATTTTTTGTTAGAAAATTTCTTTAAAATATTTGTACTGATACAAGCATAAAAATAAGATTTTTGTATATGAAAGTATTTTATTTCTTATTATATAATTCTCACACTCATTGTTCAAAAAAATTAAATGCAAAGTATTCATGTTATATAAGCAGTTACCTATGTATATATCTAGATGATGTATTTGTTATTTTTTAAACGTTAATTACTTTTCTTGAAGATTGCTATCGTATCAATAACTCTAGTTAGCTTATAAAACTGAAGGTGACTCCAGTCTTGCATGCTGCTAAGAATGGAGTGGTTAAAACCATTGGCTATGGAGACAGAAGCCGCGTTCAAATCCTAGCACTTTCATTGACGGCCTTGGGTAATGTCAAGTTGAAATATGTCTCCCCGGAAAAGACATGTTGAAGCCTTCGTATCTGGTACCTCTGTATATGACCTTACTTGGAAAGCAGGTCTTTTCAGGTACAAGTAAATTAAGTTTAGGCCATTAGGCTATCCCTAATCCAACATCACTGGTCTCTTTATAAAAAGTAGAAAAATAGAGAAGAACTTACTGGGAGAGAATTCCCTGTGATGACAAAAGCAGTTTGGAATGATGTGTCCAGAAGCCAACAAAAGCCAAAGATTGCCAGGAGGATCAGAAGCTCAGAAAACAGTATGGCACAGGTTCTTCCTAGAACCTCCAAAAAGAGCATGGGCCTATAGACACCCTGGGGTCACACTTCAGGCCTCCAGAGGTGTAGAGAACAAATTTGTAGTTTTCAGCCACCCAGTTTGTGATAATTTGTCACAGCAGCCCTAGAAGACTTGTATTAATTTGGATTCGTTTCATAATTTCCTTCTTTAAAAGATGTAACAATTCCCATTGAGAATTTAATTTCTCTGTGGTCAGAGTTCCTTCATCTGTAAAATATAAATAACAACATTAATTCTACCATAATATTGCAAAGATTAAGTGAGAGTTAATATGTGTGAAGCACTTACACCTATACTTGAAACATAAGCAAAGTTGTATAAGTATTTGCCATTTTTAAAATTAGATTTGATAATCCTTGTAAGGTGATTGACATAGTACTTAAAACAGAGTAAGTACTTTTTCAATATTACTTACTATTCTGATTAAATAGTAAAGATATGTAAAATATTCACAAGGTACCTCAAACATAGCAAGCCTTCAATAAATTTGTGCCATGATAATTAATTTGTTTTGAAACTAAAGTAATTAATTTATCTTTTAAGTTATTATTTAGTTTCATAATGAAGCTGCAAAATTAATCTTTAAAATACTAAAATAATTTGCTTCAAACTGAGTAGTTTAAGCCTTGATGAACTCTGAAATCTGTATGAACCATTATTCTATGTAATAATTTAAAAATCCAGTGAGCCAATTTCATTTATTCTTTATATAGACACACATTAGAATGACATAATGACTAGTCAAGGAATGCACTTATCTGAAAATATTTATAAATTTATTAATAGCCAGCAATGGTGCTACACTGAGCAAGGGAATAAAATGAATGGGATCCCACTTGCCATTAGGCTAGCAGGGCATTAAAGTGATAGATATCAAGATGAGGATTTGATAGAGACATGAACAGTGTCATGTGGGATAAGAAAGTGCACTGGGGACATAGCAGAGATGGCTAATTTAAAATGGGCAGAGGACCAGTACTCTCAGAAAAGATACATTACTTGAAAAAACTTAAATTCAGAGCATATCAAACAGACCTATTTTTGAACTTAAATTGTGGTTATGAAGAAGTTTGCCTTCTTTACAGGAAATAAATACTAGAGCATTTATGGAAAAGGGATAACACCATACTTGTCATACTAATTCAGTAAAATATTATACATTTATATATATAATCCATACATCTATACATACATATATTTGAGTACACATATATCTATATGAAATGGAGAGATGAAAATGTGGGCAGAATATTAGCAATGTAGGGAACTAGGTAAAGTTATAGAAGAATTATCTGTTATTTTTGGAACTACTCTATACATTGTAAAATTATGTCAAAGGAAACAGTTGGAAACAAAGAGTATGTCAAAAAATGGAAATTTACTATTAAATACACATTTCCAATTAGTCTCTTAGACTATTGAATTATGTTTGATGACTGGCTTAATGTATGATTTAGGTAAAGTCAGCCACCTTAATTTGGGAATAAATGGGAAGCAGGTCTATAGATATCCATTTTATAGATATTTGTACCCAAACATAATTGACTTGGAAACTGATAAACATTTCTCCACATTTTCCCTCCTAACAAAAGAACTCATAAAAATACAAATGAAATCATAAGATTTTTTTTAAAATTAATTGTTTCTGATATAAAAATATCCTTGTTTAATTTCATCCATGTAGAATCACCTGGCTTATTACTTCTCACAGCTCTGTGGAGAAACAAACAGGAAATATTAATATATCATTTGCAGAAGCTGCAGCACTAAATAAACTAATTTAAGTACTTTTTGTTTCTCTAATAGGGGTTTCTTGAATGTTTTGCAAGTTCGTTTCTCCTTTTTAGGGAGAAATTTTCCTATTCTCTTATTAGACACAGTATGGACAGATGCTATTTTTACTTAATATTTTTCCAAAAGAGTTTTTTATTGTGTGCAATTGGCTTCAAGCTGGAAAGCTGCCAAATTGATTATAATTTAAGTCTTGATATTACAAATGAATCTCTTGGTATTATAAATCATTTTCTGAAAATATCAATTCATCCAAAAGCCAAAATAAAGCAATTTCAGGTCCAAAGATCACTGTGCCATGTCAAACAAAAAGTTTAATGTCAGTATATCAAAGCAAGCTTCAGTTATCTTTAGATAAACTCAATTAAACTTTATATATATATATATGTATCCAACTTCATCCATCTACAGAATAAATTCTTGATCACTGGTGTATATATATTCCCATTTATTAAGCAGATCTGCCTTTTATAAAGTATCATTGATAAAAATAAATTTCATAAACTGAAGTTAAACATTCCCAATTTATTCTACACTGAAGTGAGCCCCTCTGCCGTAGCAGTGTACTTAATTGGTAGTGACAATATTCAGCCAGACAAGATCTTTTTTCTAAGCAGCAGCGAAACCCTTCCATCTAAGTAAATTAATACTCTTATCTCTACTGATTTGATAACAAGCTAAAGAGGTAGAAGGAGCTGTAAATGCATTTTTAAGTTTATTGACTCATTTATTTTGGAATGTTTCCCACTCCAAACATTAGTGCTTTAAATGTGACTGACCATCATTTATTTGTTCATGGAACCAGTGGTGGGCAACTTGGAAGGGCTCAGTGGGTATAGTTCTGCATACCCCTTGTGGCATCAGCTGGACTCCTGTTACCATTGGTCAGTGGGCAGGTCAGATGGTTGGTCCTAGGTGACTTCACTCACATTGGTGGGGTAGTCAGCTAAGGTATGTCACTTTCTAATAAGACAACAGAAATTAGACATACAGTTGAGTCTTAGGCTTGGAAGGCTCATCACGTTACTCTACCACTCCGTTGATATATAGAAGTCATGTTAAAGTGAGGGGAAATCAACTCTACTTTTTTGTGGGAGGAATTACAAATTCACATTGAACACAAAAGTATGTAATAGGGATAAGAGGTATTTTGGCAGCCACCTGTGTATAGTCTACAACTTCTACAAAAAAAAAAAAAAATGACTCGAATTTTTTTTTCCTTAACTAATGATTCCAAATGTACAGTTTTGTGAAATTCCCAACAATTCCCTCCCCCAACACATTATGATTGTTCCTAACAGCTTAACATTGACTTCAAAAAAAAATTGTCCTGAATCTAGGCCACTTGTTTTATGGGCCTTATGCTTAAGAAGATCATGACTCCCATTCAGCTGTGAGTAATCGCATACTCTCTTAGTCCCACAAAGAGTGAATGCTGTTATGCACAGATTTGTGTACCCTGTTCTCCAATATCAGCTGTACAAAAGCTCAGCTTGATCCTTTTTTCACTAATTTTTAAAAATTTCTATTTTTTTCTATTAAAAATATACTATTTCCCAATTTTCCTAATGCTACAAATGAATTTCTTGGTATCATAAATATCCAGGGATATGGATATTTACTTTTGGCCAGAATTCTTTAAGTGTAGCCCATTATAGAGGTGTGCCTAATATTATTTTATAATATAATATTATAAAATAATATTAGGCATACCATGAAAACATCTTTTCAGTGTTCTTTTGGACAGATATGCTAAAATCAGAGTGTGGAACTCCTTCAGAACAATTAAAGATGGTGAATGACCTTTCTCTGCTCATTTCATTTATTCATGGATGAATGCATTTGTATATGTCAGAAGTGGAAAGATGGAACAATCTAAGAAACATGTAGCCATGGGTAATTGAACTTTAGGTCTAAAAACATTATCAGGCATGGATTTCATAACTGAGATTTGAAGAGAGAAACTCTGGGACTCCTATGGAGAAAGAAGTTTCCCCAACCTAGCACAAATTTTCAAGTCTTCATTTTTGATGAGCTGGGCTTTAGTGACCACTGCCTCATCTATGATCACAGGAATAAAGCACATCCAGCTGGAGGACAATGACAAAACTGATTCACCAACGCTTGTTGGAGGAAAATAAGCAACTTTCAGAAATGGATCATTACTTTTTCCTTCTTATTTCCATCCTGCTTTAAACTTCAACAAATTGTAGGTTTGTCCACTAAGATAGCTGTATTATTTAGGGCACACGTCAGGCTAATTGAATAGTGATTTATATCAAGATGTACTTCACTGTCATATTAATCTGAGATGAAGGACTGTCATGTCCCATGGGTACTACCTCCTCTCTTACCATCTTTCCACTTCTTCGTCAGTCAGCTTCCCATTACTATGGTCAGCCATAGGGAAAATGAAAGAGGGAGCAGAGGGCAAGCTGATTTATCTTAGGAACATGGCACAGAAGTTATTCACAAAACTTGTGATACAAGCTATTTTCCAGAATTATTATCCAGCCTAATGCCAAGGAAACATGTGAATGTAGAACTTGTCTGGGGAAACAGCAAAGAGTCAGCTAAAGCATCATGAGTAAGGTGCTATTACTTAGAACAAACAACAACAAAAAAGAACATAAAACAGAATGGATTCTGGAGGACTATTTGCCATCTCAATCTCATTATTCAAATATATTGTGAATCAGTCACCTCCAGAGGAAATGATGGCCTTTGCATTTCAAAAGGACATCAGTATGATGGTTCTACTAGAAGTAGCTCAAGAAAGTAATTATGGATATGCACAAAGATTTTGCTACAGTTGTAATCATTGCATTATTAATAATGTGTGAAAAAATTCTTCAACTCAATGATACAGGATGTGTTGTAAATAGAAGGCTTATTAAATACACTGAAAAACAATAATAAAATACAGGTTGGTCTATATTTACAATTAGAATGTTACTTAGAATACTGGATCAATTGCTTTCATAGATGACCCAAATAACAGATGACATGGAAAGAATTTTAAAATGTATCTTTGAGTGGGAAAATGGATAAACATAAATATGGTATGATTTTATTTTACATAATTCTGTAATGAATATATATACAGCACATATAGTCTTATTATTAATGTCAAAATTTACTATTGACTATCTCTCTAGATGGTTAGTCATATTCTTTGTTCTTAGGAACATGGAATTATTTTATAAGAAATAAAATTATTTTAATAACAAAGTAAATATATCAATGGGCAATTAGTGCAAAAGAGAGTTTTAATGCCCTGTCAATATCACTTTATATAAAGCAATCTCTTATCTTGGTCATACTTTGAATTTAATATAGCGTTAGTGACTGAGGAATTACTACTCTAAATTTACTCTGGAATTTGATTTTTGGTTGTGCTATAATAATAGAAAGAATGTGTTTAGAAAAAAGTATAAAGTTGCTTCCATCTCCTTAATTGAAGCATATTTGAGAATGTGATCCATCAATTTGGAAATCTAAAATCCAACTAAATTGAATTAGGGCTGCTTACTTTCTCCTTGAGGTCTCTTAATTCCTTTAGCATAGGCTCCCATTAATGATGATTTGCATTTTTTGAAAAGACAACAAATAGTTAAAATACACATTACCTTGAAAAAGGAAACAATACTTTAACTTACCCCCTAGGTACAATTTAAACTGGAAAATATTACTAAACAAGAACTGCATAAACCGCCAAACTGAATGCGTTGCCAGGAATGGATGAAAATCTGCTTCTTAAATAGATCTGGCAAGAAGAACAATAGTGACTTTTCTGGCTGGATTCTTCAGTGTACACAGTGGCAGAACCCCATGATACCCATTTATTTGACCCTTGGATTTCATTAAAAAGCTGGAAACATAAACTCATAATGAACTTGTTTCTTTACCAACTGCTTAATTTTGATGACTTCATCATGTTAACAACATGGATTGCATTTGTTATTCCTGCACTCACTAGGGCCTAACTGGTAAAATAGCCTGTCAACATTTCCTTTTCAACCCTAGTGTTTCAAGGAACATAACTGGACTGAAAATGAACTGCAAGCATCTACTTGCTCAGGCCAACATAATTTTGTTGTTGTTGTTTTTAAGTTTAAATGCTTTTCAATCAACTTAACCTTTCCCAAGGAAAGGAAGAAAAATTTGACTCTTTTTCTATACCCACCAGTAGGTTTACTTTGGTCTTTCACAAATATTCTTGGAAGCTCTGATTAGTATTTTAAATTTTCTATGAATTTTGTAATGATTGTTAATTTTGTGTGACATCTAGTAGCCAGCTAAGACCCACAGACTAGATTTTTTTTTGTGTTCCTCCTGAGATGTAATAATAGGGTCATGTTCATACTTGAATGCTTTCCTCCCTGGAGTCAAGTAATTTAATATACCTTTTAGACAGAATTTTACTAAAAGAAATGCTGCTTCACCTTTATATGCTGTAGGATACCTACCACACTGAATCACGCCATCATATACATCCACAAGACACTAAAAAACAAACAAATAAACAACAACAACAACAAAAAATACTATAAGTAATAAGTAAATAGCAGAAAGCAGAAAGATCAGTAGGGTAGAGGGAGGGGAACAGAAGAGTTGAGGAAGGAAGGGGAACTACTGGGGACGGGATTAGAGCAAATTATATTTCAGGCTTTTATATTTATGTCAAAATGAACCCTATTGTTTTGTATGACTAAAAAGAACCAATAAGAGTATTTTATAGACCTTTGCAAAAATATATCTTTTAAAAATATAAATACTAAAATATTTTTAAAAACTGGTCTGACATTCCTGTGTTAAAATAACAGCATCCTCATTTTACATTTTCTTAGATCAGCAGTATGAAGGAGTCAAAGTATGAACCAAGATGGAAGAAACAAAGAGTCTGAAAGTGTCTCAGTTTCCAAGTAAATCTTATGGGCTAGTAGGTAGAACAGACATATGAAGAGTAATGAGGGTAACAGTGAGCAAACAGATGCTTTTATCAGTCCTAGAAATGTATCTTGACAATAAAATACTCATAGGATGAATTTTGGAGATTATAGACTCTTTTTTTGGTTTAGAAATACAAAATCTATTAAAAACGACATCCACTGATTGACTCACTTCTTTATATAAAGCAGTATGTTTAAAGAAAACATTTTACAATTTCTTAGAATCATAGTTTATATTTTCTTTTTCTTTTCCGATATGTTGCTAAAATTATCTCCTGCTGTTAAACTAGACTTTAGGTCTAAATTGCTCTATTTAACAACCCTGTACATTTGTATGCAGCATAGATTTTCCTATGAAAATAGAATATTGAATATCCTTTCTATTGCTATGCTTTGGATATGAGCTGCCCCTCACAAAAGCTCATATATTAGACAATGCAGGAATATTCAAAGGTGAAATGATCAAATTATGAGAGCTGTAGCCTCATTAGTAGATTTATCAATTTTATGGATTAATAATTTGAATGGACTACAAGGTGATAATTGTAGGCAGGTGGGGCATGGCTGAAGGAAGGAGGTCACTGGAAGAGAGTGCCCTTGCACTGTATCACTATATCTCATCTCATATCTCCGCCCTCCCAACATCCAGAAGTTGAGCCGCTTTCCTCCATTTTACCCTTCTTCCAATGATGTTCTCACTCATCTCTGGCCCAGAGGAAAGTAATCAGCCAGCTATGGATTGAATCTCTGAAACCACAATCCCAAATTAAACTTTTCCTTTTCTAAGTTATTCTGGTCAGATATTCTGGTCACTGCAACAGAAAGCTGACTAACAGTCCTATGAACTTATCTTCTAGAAATGAAAGGCATTTTGATATTTTTTTTAAAAAACTAATAAAACAAATTTATTTATCAGAATATAAAAGAATAATTATATGATCATCTCAACAGATGAAAAATAGTTACTTGAAAATAGCATTAATTCTTGCTTTTTAGAAAATGTAGCAATGTTTGGGAAGAAAAAAAATAACAGAATATCTATTAAAATCTTTGTCATTGTACAAAAATGTGAATGTACTTATATCACTGAACTGTACACTTAAATAAACAAGTTTATGTTATGCATAACATAAAATTATGCATAATTTGTTTGTACTGGGGTTTGAACCCAAGATGCTTAACCATTGAGCAACATCCTCAGCCTTTTAAAAATATTTTTATTTAGAGACAGGGTCTTGCTGAGTTGCTTAGGGCCTCCCTGATTTGCTGAGGCTGGCTTTAAGCTCACAATCCTCCTGCCTCAGTCTCCTGAGCGCTAGGATTATAGGTGTGCACCACTGTGCCCAGCTTGTACATAATTTTTAAAGTAAGTGTGGGAGGATACAAATATTAATGTATTATCAGAAACATACTCTCAAGTATTAAGTTATCTGGCAAAAATTCAATTTTAATATTACCATATATTAATCACTCTAGTGTTACAGAATTCAAATATGTGTGTGTGTTTGTGTGTGTATATGCACACATTTACACTGTATGACTTTACTAAACACTTTTATGTTCTAGACATGGTACCAGGAATGTCAAACTATCTCATTTAATTTCACATAATTTGGCAATATCGTAATCATCTTGTTTATAAACAAGAAAAGTGAGGTTCTCGAAATGGAAATTGTTTGTTCATTACCACACAACTACTGGGTAATGAATGCCAGAATTCAACCCTGGTTCATCTGACTCTGAAACTGATGTTAGTAGAACTTTTCTCTTATGCTCACTGGCCTGAATAATAAAAAAAAATTGCATAAAAATCTAAAACAAAATCTGCCCACCCCCAAACATGTGTCCACATCCTAGTTCCTGGAACCTGAAAATGTTACTTTATTTGGAAAAAGGGTATTTTTAGATACAATTAAATTAAGGATTTAGAGAAATTGCCCCAGAATATCCCATGGGCTGTGAATCCAATGGAAAGTGTGCTCATAAGAAAAAGCAGGAAAGATTTGACAGAGAAAAGAGGAGGCAATGTGGTCTCAGAGACAGAGATGAGGAGGATACTGTCATGTCCTTCCAGGAATGCCTCGAGTCACCAGTGGCTAGAAGAAGCAATGAACAGGAGGAATTGTGGCCTCATCACACCTCATTTTTTATTTCTGATTAAGATAATAATTTCTATTATTTGAAGAATACCTACAGGAAACATCAAACCTGAGGATGAAAATGTATAGGTATGATCATGAGGAGAGGAAAAGACAAGAATGCTGACTGTCGCATGTCTGTTCAGCTGCACTAACTCATCCAAGAAGGCAGCAGAAAGCAGGAAAAAAAAACCCAAATTCTTCTTGTTTGAAATCAATGCTAAAAGGTGTCAAAACCATCTTCCATCATTTTTTTCTAGTGGGTTGGGTAACCTATGCCGCCATCTTTCAGGTCTGTCTATAGGAACTAGAATAAGTCCTTGGGGACAGAACAGACTTCATTATATTTTCCACTTTGCTCCTCTGTCTTCCTGGACTCCCACTGCACATTTTCCTCAATGTTCACCTTACTCCTTGCACTGATTCTGCTGACTGGAGAAATTGTGAAATTCTAGTAAAAGATGATCTGGGGATCATCATATGTGGATGCAATTGAAATTCTTCTATTAAATTATTGTATTTGTTGGATCTGTTAGGAAGTGTTGGTTTAACTTACTATATCACTGCAGTAAACAAAAGTATGTGAAATCAACACATTACATTTCTAAGGGTAATTTATCTTTAAAATGTGATATGTTTGTGACTTTAGATTTTAAAGGCATAGTTTTACACTCATTTCAATCAAATTACAGTACAGCATGTCTCTTCAGCAGAAGGGATGACGCAAAACACGGCTAGCTCTTCAACTTGGTGAAAAGCAACATGAAAAGGAAGAATTGAGCTAATGGAAAAACATAGAAACTGATGCTCAGCTCCTAAGTTCAGCACTCTGAAGCACTGACACATCACACAGAAAGAACTAGTGTTTGTTGATATGTAATACGATCCTCTGGACCAACTATGATCACTTTGTTCTGGAGTTTAGGATAGGTACATTTCCATATTTTGCTTTGTGGTCTGGACAGCTCATCTTACTTCTCCGTCTCTCAGTTTCCTCTTCTGTGATATGACTGGACCGAATTAGGGGATCTCTAAGTGGTTGCCATTTCTAAAATTCCTCAAGTGTTTGAAGAGATAATGAGCATTTCTGCTCTTCACTGGATATTTTATGTATTCATTTTTATGCTAAATATTGGACAAGCATTGTTTTACTAAGTCATTCTGCTTCTTCTCTGAGAAAGACATCTTTATCAGCCTCATATTGAAGAAGAGGGAACAAATGGTGAGATTTACTAATTCCACAACATCCTACAGTTATACAATTAGGAAGACAAGATTGGAACCATGGTCATTCTGAGCCCCATCTCTGCAGTGTTGAAAATTATACTATTGTATTCCACCTTAACTGTTCTGATTTTGACGTATTCACTATTATTCAGTTGTTTTAAAGTATCCCATCCAGGTCCATACCGTACCCCCAAAAAGCAATAATCATAGGGTTGGCACAACATCTGTCAGTGTTAAAAAACTTGTCAGCAACACATACATCACTGTCTGGAAACCTACTTCTCTTTACTTCTATGTGTAAGTGTGACCATAATGACAGGAGTGTGTCACCTGACATACTGTGCAATGTATTTATTTACTATGATTAGAGTTAATTATCTGTATCCTCCACAGATACAAATTTTATAGGGCAAGGATATTTGTTTACATTTTTTTTACTGAATCCCAATATCTGGTGTATGAAAGATGCTCAATAAATATTTGTTGAATTAAAGAATATTCAAGAATGGATGTAAAAATCAGTCTATATATAACACACATTATTGAATTAGAACTCACGTTTTCTTTCTGTATTATAATATTTAAATAGTTCTGTTTTCTATCATTTTCAATAAATCATGTCTTATTTACATACTTAGTTCCAATTTTTTTTTTCTTAGAATCTGTACATGATATCCAGACTGTTGGCCTTGATTAGAGCAGTAAAGAGTATCTGGGTTCATAGTGCAAGCAAGCTATTACAGCAGAGAATTTACCAAGGTTCAAGCACTATCTTTTCTGTCTAGTGTTCCACATGTTACACCTGAATCTTCATAAGTCCAAAAGTTAAAGTCCGTGGCCTGATGCATTTAGAAATATTCTATAAAGATAATTTAGTCTAATCACATAATAAGTATTCAATGTATTTTGTTGATTGATTCTAAATTGGAGTCAACTTATTTCAAATTATCTCTCCGCCTGGGGAGTTGCATCTGAGATTCAACACTATAAGTCATTCAGTTTCCCTTTTTAGTCACAGCTTTGCCTATGATTCCTATTATCTAATTAAGTACACTTGCGCTGAAACAAACGCACTTTTTGTTTTGAAGGAATAACCATGTTGCATGCTGAGTCTCAAAGAATAAAGCTTCTTAAAATTGCTGCTGTTTTAGTTCAGAAGCTAATGACTACCAATGAAAAATAACGCAGCAATGAATAAGTCACCATCTTTGCAATTAGCCTGTTCCTTCCTAGAGATCAAAATCTGCAATTTAGTTGTAAACCCTGAATTTTCAAGCGTTTCTCATTAACATAAATGAAAACATAGAGAAGAGGTAGGAAATGGCTAAATGCTCAGAGACTGTTATGGTTTGGATAAGAGGCATTCACCAAAAGCTCCTGTGTTAATGCAGAAGCTGAAATGATAAGATCATGACAGCCGCAACCTAATGTAGATTAAAATATTTGATGGGTTAATAATTTGAATGAACTACCTAACAAGGTTGTTGTGAACATTTTTTAAAGAGTGTAAATGATATGCCATAAATCTTCCTAATATTACTAACTAAATTAGTGTTAAATAAGTGCTTAGATATCATTACATTGAGTTTACAAAGTATCAGCAATTAATTCTCGGAAGTTACCAAGGTTCCCATTAGAATTCCATTCAAAGGAACACAGTAAGCTCACCCTTCTGAGAACACTTTCTCTTTCATTCTGTTTCTTTTCACCTATGCACCATACTCTTCCTGTTTTACAGGCAGTGATATTACAGCCACCATTATCTCATCATCTCCCTTTCTTTATTATCATTATCTCCATCATTAGTCCTAGACTGAACCAAACACAACTTACAACTAAGAAACTGAGAGCCTCGCAAGACAAAATTAAGAGCACTGATTGTAGGTTTATCATGTGTCAGGCAGCATTTGAAGGGCTTATCATTTACAGTACATTTCATCATATAGCTCAGGCTTATAGACAAAAGTATGTAAGAATGACTCTAAATTTTTTTAAATCACCATGGACTAGGTGAAATACATTATTTGAATGTCACAATTGAAGATATGGAAGATTAAAAAAAATATGGGGAAAATGCAATAGCAACCTCTGGCTAAAATGAACATAAGCAGAGACAATTGTCACTGTCACCAAATTATTACTCAGTGAATATTTGCAAATGAAGACTGCACATAAGGTTTCAAAGGCTTCTAAGGCTTATAGACTTATATTTGTACCAAAATGGAAATTCTGTGCATACAGGAAATGGCAATTAAAATTATTTCCTAGGAATTCAAATGTGAAGGATAGCAGGACTACTCACACTGTCAGCTTCTCTGCTTAGACTTAGCCTGGGACCAGAGTTACACACAGTGGGTGTTAAATGAAATTTCTAAGTTATTGTGTGTGTGTGTGTGTGTGTGTGTGTGTGTGTGTGTGTTTCAGAACAATACTAAGAATAGCAAGGTGTAAAGATAAAATGTTTTTATTGAAATTTTCCTGAAGGCTTATAGAAAGGTCACGGTCATTTGGAAATAGTACAAGCTCCCAGAACCAATAGCTCTTGTTACCATTAGGAAAACCATATGAGAAAAATATATTAAGGGAAAGAAAAATCTTGCCTATCGCTATCCTTTCAAATTCTAATGACAAATGTTGGAGCACTGTTGGACCAACAGAGTATGCCCTGTTTCAGAGTACGGGAAAAGAAGACTAGAATTGGAAACTGAGTCACCAAGGTAGCTCTTAATCATTCACATACTCCTCTCAGGATTTCTACCTGAAGCATACTACATTAGCTTCTCCAATCATTAGGGAGTCCTGCAATTTTCTATGAAATAACTAAAACACATTTTTATTTATCTTGGATCACCAAAACTCTCCTTGAAGAAGGATATGCATTGACGGGTGCAATTGTGATGCGAATCTGTATTCAAAAGTAAGCCCAGGTGGAAAGAAGTAAAGGCATAATTGTTTTAGTTCTGAAAGCCCTTTGTCATTCAGTGCTTGGTCATTCACCTAAATCAAGTAGGAAAAAAGAGAGAGAGGGAGGGAGGGAAGGAGAGAGGGAAAGAGAGAGAGAGAGGAAGAGAACTCTTTTCAAAGAAACATTGATGACTTACCAGGAGCAGCATCCCCTGAGTTAGGTGTAAATTCCCATAGTGTTCCTTGTTAATGGATTATCCAAATATCCTCATTAAATTAAACTCATTCTTAAGAAAGAAAAGTATCAGCAAAGCATGAAGATGGGATTTCCTGAGCCACATAACAAATAGCAGCATCCATGGCATCTTGCTTTCTGGCCTTCACCACTGTCTGCCACATTTGACACCCTTATCTAGTTGACAACACTCCTTACAGAAGCATCTCCTGCCCTGGTGTTTATCAGAAGCAATATCCACCTCGGTTTAGTTCACTGGCTGTGGTTTCAGGCCCCAGTGACCCCATTTAAAATCCATAGACTCTCTTATGGGATACAAAAGCATCTTCTGTACAGATATATGAAGTGTGCATCCCTGGGATCCTCAGCAGGGAGTCTTTTGTCTATCCCTCAATCATGATTTTAAACATCCAAAAATAAATTTTATCTAAAATGTCCAGGTCTCAGCAGGTCCTCTGCAGTCCAGGAGTTGGTAGAACGTATTCATGCATACAGAAACCAGAAGTTGGACTGAAAGAACACAATAGAGGCCGGTCATTGTGGCTCATGCCTGTAATCCCAGCATCTTGGGAGGCTGAGGCGAGAATCCTACTTTCAAAGCCAGCCTTAGCAATTAGCGAGACCCTAAGCAATTTAGTGAGAACTTATCTCTAACAAAATTTAAAAATAGCTGGGGATGTGGCTCAGTGGATAAGTGACCCTTGGTTTAATCTCTCTGGTACCAAAAAAGATGAAAAAAGAAAAGGAAAAAAAGGAACAACAAATAATAGAACATTTTTAAAATACCATAAGATAATTTTTTTCATGTTTATTCCCCCCCCAAAAAAAACCCTAATTTTATAAAAACTAGTGTCACTTGTTTTTTAAAACCAAGAAAATAAAAATTACACTCTGCCATGGAAAGTTGAATTACTTAGTAGGATAAAGAGGTAGATGGACTAAAATTTGGCTACTATATGTGCCCCATACACTTTCTTAACAAAATAATAAATATAGCTACTACAGCATCCATTTCTATAACTGGCTATATGATTATAGTCCATATTTACTGAATTCTTTCATTATCCATTCCATATTTTCTGCCCTAAAAATTTTCCTCATTTATTTGTGTTTGTTTTACCTGTTGGGGTGACTCAAACCTTCACTTCTTGAGGGCCTAGGCCTTTTAAGAGTCCTGTCTGATTTGAATTGTTAATTTTCCATTACTTTCAATCACAGAAAATGGTAGTACTGAGACACTCTAAACAATCTCTCATATATCAGACATACTCTTTCTTACCCTCCTTGTGTAGTAGCAGTCTGATTTCTACTTGTTAATCAGGAGACATCATCCTAAAAGATATAGCAACACATTTCTTTGTCAATCAAGAGGAATAAGAAGCCCAAAGTTGGCAGAGTTGCAGTTTCGATTTCCAAATAAATGGAATCATCATATTTTCTGAGAGAAGCATTCTTCTCTTTCGAAATTAAAAAAAAAAATCCCTAGACTAAAAGATCATAAGATCATGGGGGAACACACACATACACACAACTTCCAGTGGATCAGTAATGTTAAGAGTGATAATGCTACACCCCTCACTCATCAATTCCTGACCCTTTAAATCCTGGCTATGGGAAAATCATCATCATACATTAGACACTGATTTAGAGTATACAAGCTACATTGTCCCAGTCATGTAAGGCACTGACACCTACCTGGCATGCAAACTAAGTCTTCAAAAGAACATTATATCATTTTATCAAGGCAGCTGTTATGAGTCAATTGCCATATTTTATTTACTATGAAGTGCATTCCTTGAAAAAAAGCATTTCTGTGTGGGATACAATGATGGTGGATAAGTCATTCTGTAAATGGGTGGATGGGAGCTTTGGTAAAAGCACTGCATAAAATGAAAGCCAGTCAGTATCCACAGTAAGTGTCTATTCCAATAAAAATCTAGCAATTCTCCTTCGATGGTAAGCATGGTCCAATCTTGTATTTGTGTCACTGTGTATGTTGTGTATTTTGTGATCCCTAGTATGACATAAATAGAAAGATAGATAGATAAAGTAAAAGAGTGTGATGGAAGAAAACTGCTCTGTTTGTGGCAACCAGGAAGCAGAAAAAGGGGAAGGAGAAGAAGGGAAGATGAAACCTTCCAGAGCATTCCCCCAGTGACCCACCTCCTCCAGCTATACTGTACCTGCCTAGAGTTACCATCCAGTCAGTCCATTCAAACTAGGATGAAAAATTAGGTTGGATTTGTCACAATTATTTCACCTCTGAATATTCCTGCATTAATAGGAACATCTGGAGACCACCTCATATCCACACTGCAACAAATATAATCCACCTGCACCTCGATGACTTTCTAATTGCTCCAGAGAGTGGTAGCCTACCTGAGACTCAGTGTTGTCTCTGCTGCTGGTAAAATGTCAGCAGTGTCCAAGCGCCCAAGTTAGATTTGATGAGTGAAAGTTTATGTTGCTGCTCCTGTGCTTCACCTCCATTCCTTCCACCACAGCTACTATCTTGAAGATCTATTGAGTAGAGAAAGGTGAGGCTTGGGGCTGAACCTAATTCATATCTATAAAGTAAGTCACTTGATTGCTAAAGTCCTCCTCTATTAGATCACACTTTGGTGAGCATTCTCATGGGACTTAAATGTCTTCACATTCTTTATTCATCTAGAGAAGTCTATCCAAATACTTCTTCCACAAGTCCCTTTATGATCCATTTTCAAAACACATTCCTTCCCAGTCCCTCACCATCTTGCCATATCATTAGATATAGCTCATGTATCATTATAAAGTTTTACTTTTGGATATTTATTTTCCAAAGTGAAAGAAACAACCAGATGTATTTATCATAGTTCTGCCCACTGAGAAAACTTCACTTCACCACTGCCCTTTATCCCAGAAAAAGGTTGTAGTGCCACAGCGCCTATCTTTAGGTAGTAACTATGTATTCT
The DNA here is from genome assembly GCF_052094955.1 of Ictidomys tridecemlineatus. Lineage (NCBI taxonomy): Eukaryota > Metazoa > Chordata > Mammalia > Rodentia > Sciuridae > Ictidomys > Ictidomys tridecemlineatus. Next base: position 156,214,143 of record NC_135479.1, on the reverse strand, counting down.
ACATGACTGCCCATAAGTTTGTTTCTATTGATAGTAAGTAAATCCTTGTGGGGCTATAGAAGTGGGCTGGGAGAAAGTAACAGAGGCTGAGTCAGAGCTAAGGACATTGGAGCCACTTTATCAAGTAATTTTCTTGTATATTCATGGCCTGCATAAATGTAATATTTTATATCCCACTTATAAAATATAAGTGGTGCTGTGCACATCCAACTTAATTTTTTGTGAACCAGACAAAACAAGTTCACTTGGAGAAGATCAAGTTATGTGGTAACTTGGTGTTCATGGTTGTGTTCAATCTCTAACAAGTCCTACTAAAATCAAGTTTACAAAGGGAGAGAAGTTATGCACAGAGGATGACATGGATTTCCTTCAAAATCTTAGGAGTCTTAAAAATTATTTAACTGCAAGGGCCACCAAGGGTTCCAAACGGTGTCATTAACACTTCAAGAACCATAGGGTGCATTAAATCCTTTAGTCACAGTGACACAGAGATTTATATGGTATTCTGATCCTATTGCAGAATCTTTTCTTCTTCTGGGCCCCACTCAAAACTAACAGATTTTCAGGTCATTTGGTAAATATACCCAAGAAACACCAGAAGAGGAATACATTGACCATAGAATCTAAAGAGGCCTGTTTGATATTATTCCTTATTTTTTGGTTGTACAAGGGGCCAGATGCAATAACTTATTTTGGGGTTAGAAAAGATATCCCAACATATTCCACACAACTCTACTTCTTAAATATTTCACCAAGTGGAATACTTGGGAATATTTGTTGATTTTTTTCCCTCTAGGACACAGAAATGCCTTACCAATATACAATAGCAACTGTTACTTTTTGATGTGACCATTCATCATAATGTGTGATTATGGTATCATGTGAGAAGAAAAGATAGTCAAGGTCTCTACTGACCAAACTATGACACAAGATGGAGTCACAGGAAAATGGAAGCCAACTGGTAGCAAACTGATTCTGGTGATCTTTAGTAAAAATATTAGAAAAAAAATTCTGATTGATAGATACACACTAGTTGCTAGTAAATGTGCTGATTTACTTCAACAATGAAACCACATCAGGAATAACAGCTTCAATTAAAGTTAGTATCCAGTTAAGTTTAAAATAACTCATACTCAATCTCCAAGATTAATCTGTGTTCTGCATATGCCAAATAGGTGAGTGAAGTGACATACCTGGTGAGAATCACCACATCCTCATATTTTAGGTCCTTGATAGTGGCATTAATCTCTATGGTCCTCTCGGGAATGCAGTAGTAAATATTTGCTTAGTGTTTTTCCAAGAAAAGACAGGTCTAGTGGCTTCTAGTTAGCCTTTTCTAGCACACCATCCCTTACTCCAAAGGTCAGGGAACCAATGTGGGGACTGTGCCAGATGCTAAAAATGTCTATTCCAATTATTTAACCTGGAACTTGGGAAATAAATCTGCAATGGGTTGAGGGACTCGCAGGATCAACTATGAGATTGACCCGAGTCAAGACTCAATTAATCATGACCATACTACAAAAGCTCTATACAGATTTAAGGCAATACTGATCAAAATCCCAATGGCATTCCTCATAGAAATAGAAAAAGCAATCATGAAATTTATCTGGAAAAATAAGATACCCAGAATAGCTAAAGCAATCCTTAGCAGGAACAGTGAAGCAGGTGGCATCACTATACCAGAACTTAAACTATACTACAGAACAATAACAAAATAGCATGGTATTGGCACCAAAACAGACTGGTAAACCAATGGTATGGAAGAGAGGACACAGAGACTAAGCCACAAAATTACAATTATCTTATATTAGACAAAGGTGCCAAAAACATACATTGGAGAAAAGACAGCCTCTTTATAAAAGGAAAAACTGGAAATCCATATGCAACAAAATGAAATTAAACCCCTATCTCTCACCATGCACAAAATTCAACTCAAAATAGGTCGAGGACTTAGGAATTAAACCAGAGACTCTGTGTCTAATAGAATAAAAGGTAGGCCCTAATCTTCATCATGTGGAATTAAGCCCCAACTTTCTTCATAAGACTCCTATAGGTTAAGAATTAAAATCAAGAATCAATAAATGGGATTGATTCAAACTAAAAAGTTTCTTTTCAGCAAAAGAAACAATCTGTGAGGTGAATAGAGAGGCTACATCTTGGGAGCAAATTTTTACCCGTCACGCATCAGATAGAGCACTAATCTCTAGGGTATATAAAGAACTCAAAAAGCTAAACACCAAAAAAACAAATAACCCAATTGATAAATGGACCAAGGACCTAAACAGACACTTTTCAGAAGATAATATACAATCAACAAATATATGACAAAAGGTTCATTATCACTAGCAATTAGAGAATACAAATCAAAACAACTCTAAGATTTCATCTCACTCCAGTCAGAATGGCAGCTATTATGAAGACAAACAATAATAAGTGTTGGCAAGGATGTGGGGGGGAAAAGGTACACTTATACACTGCTGGCAGGACTGAAAATTGGTGCACTATGGAGATTCCTTGGGAAAGTGGGATTGGAAGCACCATTTAACCCAGCTATCCCACTCCTTGGTCTATACCCAAAGGACGTAAAAAGAGCATACTACAGGGACACAGCCACATCAATGTTTATAGCAGCACAATTCACAATAGCTAAACTGTGGAACCAACCTAGATGCCCTTCAGTAGATGAATGGATTTAAAAAATGTGGCATATATACACAATGGAATATTACTCAGCAATAAAAGAGAATAAAATCATGGCAATGTGGGTAAATGGTGGCATTGGAGGAGATAATGCTAAGTTAGCCAGTCCCCCCAAAAAACAAATGACAAATGTCTTCTGTGATATAAGGAGGCTGACTCATAGTGGAGTAGGGAAGGGGAGCATGGGAGGAATAGATGAACTCTAGATAGGGCAGAGGGGTGGGAGGGGAAGGGAGGGGCAGGAGGTTAGCAATGATGGTGGAATGTGATGGACATCAGTATCTAAAGTACATGTATGCAGACACGAATTGGTGTGAACATACTTTATATAGAACCAGAGATATGAAAAATTGTGCTCTATATGTGTAACATGAATTGTAATACATTCCACTGTCATTTATTTTTTTAAAAAATCTATAAAAAAGACTCAATTAATCAAATGAGCTCTGTAAGTCTTCACTCTGAGGAGAGGATACTAGTGCCATTTTGGGTCTTCTGGAATTAATGTCAGTTCAGAGTGCCCAATTCTTGAAATGTTTATTTCCCATTCCACCCTGGTAAAAGTTCCTCTGGAAGGCTGAGAAAGAAATTAACACTACAGAGTTTTGGCAGTAAAGGTGGACTTCTCCTCTCTGGAAATTAGCTTACCAACTTCATTCAAAGGTTTCTAGGTCTAAAAAGTTGCTCAAATCAGGTGTTGAGAGGGCCAAGATTCTTGGTTCTTAAGAATGTCATTCACTTTATTGAGACCTCTTCTGCTTGTATCTATCATATAAGTATTTAGGAGACTGCTCATCTGATTTACTTCCAGGAACTTCTTGATTAATTAGCCAATGCTAATCTCTAAAAATCAAATAAGATCATCTAATCACCATGTTGAGCCTGATTCTATTATGATACGCTGGATTTCTATCTACCTTGTATTTGGTGTTTAACTGCTGCCATGGTCCCTGCTACCTGTGTATCCAGTCACTCCTATTGTATTTAGATGTTCCAGTTCAGTAATAGCAAATTCCACTTTAATTTTTAATCTACCAAGAAGAATGACCATAGAGATATTCAAGGATGCTACAACTTCTCTTACAGATATATTTCTCACTGTTGTGACAGGTATGTCCTTTGACTCCTCCCAGATTCAGGGAGCATGTCTTACATGATAAATCTTGAATTTTCCAATGCTTTGGATCCCTTGCACAAAGGTATGTTAAGGCACTTTAGCATTACAACATCTTATGGTACCTTCTAAATGTCCTCTAACTTTTAAAGAAGCAACAATTCTTCCAATATCTATAATTTTTAAACACATATCAATACATTTTTAACCTGATCCAGCTTCATCTTCCTTCCACCATTATCATACATCCTTAATAATGTTTCTTAAATATATATGTGGAAACCAAGAACAAGCATATTTTCCACCCACCTACCCTCCTCCCTTCCATACCTTCCAACCCTCCCTTCTTTCTTTTTTTCTTATTTTTTAAATGTTTTATAGGGAAGAACAAATAACAAAGTATAAGGATAAGAGCTCCAATAACAATTTGAAACTTTTCCACAGGTGAACAAGTTAATGTTTATTTTCAGAGAATATATCATTAATTTATGACAATAGGTTTATAATACAGTATCACTGATTCTCAGTCACAAAAGCAAACATAACAAATATAGTCAAATATTTTACTTGACCAAGAAATAAACAACCCAATTCATAAATGATCAAAGGAACTGAACAAACACTTCTCAAAAGAATAAATAGGAATGTTGAACAAATATATGAAAAAATGTTCAACATCTTTAGTAATGAAAGAAATGCAAATAAAAACTACACTGAGATTTCATATTATTTCAGTCAGAATGGCAATTATCAAATACAGGTAACAATAAATTCATACATTGCTAGTGGGATTACAAGTTGGTACAACCATTCTGAGAAGCAGAATGGAGATTCCTAAAAAAAATTTTAAAAGATGGGATGGAACCATGGAACCACCATTTGACCCAGCTATCCCACTCCTTGGTATACATGCAGAGGATTTAAAATCAACATACTACAGCAAGGGAGCCACATTAATTTTTATAGCAACTCTACGAAGCCAATGTACATACCCTTCAACAAATAAATGGATAAAGAAAATATGATATATATATATATATATATATATACACTATGCAGTATTGCTCTGCCATTAAGAAGAATGACTATCACATTTGTCAATAAATGAATGGATGTGAAGACTATCATTCTAAGTGAAATAAATCAGTCCCCAAAAGCCCAAAGGTAGAATGTTTTCTGATATGTGGAAACTAACTCAGAATAATGGAAGAGAGAAGAAGAAGAAAGATTGAGTAGATTGCACAAAGGAGAATAAATGGAAGGTAGGGGATAGGGAAAGGAAAGACAATGAAATGAATCTGAGATCATTTTCCTTATGTACACATATGAATAAACTACAGTGAATCCCACCATTGTGTACACCCACAAGAATGGGATCCTGAGTAGAATAAGATATATTTCATGCTTATATAATTATATCAAAATGGATTCTACTATCATGAATAACTAAAGAGAATCAATATTTTTTTTAAAAAATGTACTAATACTTTTGAATTTGTGAGGTATTCTGCTTTTCTTTTAAATGTCCCAGCCAGAATGGTTTTGATAAGTGGCTGTGAATAAACAAGATATCTAAACTTATCTCTTACCAAAATTGCCAGACAAAAGTAAAAACAGAAAATCTGTTCCTGAGAACAGAAAATCTCTAATAAATTAAGTAGCAGGGTAAAAGTTGTTTTGCTTCTAGCAAGCATTTTTTCATATTTATTTTAGTCTTGGCACTGTGCTAGGCACCCTGAAATAAGATCATCTTATTTTGTCCCCAACAACATCAAATGCTATGTTTTATTCTCCATTATTCTGAAGTTTTGAAAGTTTAAGGGTTTAGACCAAAGGAAGAAAACTGATAAAGGCCAGGAAGAGCTTTCTGAATTCAAAGATTGAGTTTACTCCCACCCCACCATGTCTTATTAATATAATGAGAGCATGCATTTAAACTGTCTTGCTAGCTACGTTTTTAAAATCTTGTCTTATGTTACAGAACACACAGAGATTCATCTAAATAGCATATGCAATTATTTGGATAAAGAGTCCATTCTTAACTAATTTAAACCCATTAAACTTTAACAGCCTTTCTATGGATAACTTACCTAATTTTATCCAGTCTATAACCTGTATCATTTTCTTCATAGTGCCATCTTCAAGCCTGTCTTCATGGGTCCACAGCCTGTTCAGTCTCATCGTCCCAAAGAGATAAGGGACTGGTTTCTTGGTTAATGCTCAGCTTGTGCTCTCTTGAAATTCTCAACCAAATTTGAACAAGAGGCTTGCATTTTCCTTTGTTACTAGATATCACAAATTATGTGCCTCATCTTGCTTCTCTTCACCTAAAATTATCATACTTACTCTATTACATGTGTATGTTTTGTCATCATCACTAGAATGTAATCTCTGCAGAAATATTATCTAGCTTGTATACCTAAGTAGATGGTAGGCACTAAAATATTTTCCTTAAATTCTGTGCCTGCCTTCACTTATTCATGTCTAAATAAATCCATATCTGTGAGAACAAGCAACCCAACCCAACCCAAAGAATCAATATACATATAAAGTAATATAATAGTTGAGAGGAATACCAAAAGGACAACAACATTTTCTCCATCATTGGCCTTACATTTCTGAACTTGCTGGATAAGGTAAATATCACAGTGTGTCTTGAGAGAAGAATGCCACATTTTTTTGCAATTAATAATAGTGTCTGAATTATAATTTTGTGTTGACTAATTCCCACCTGGAATTTAATGAGCAGGTGATAGCTATTTTGTTGACCTTTTCTCATCCTCTTTCAGATCATCGTTTTACTCAACTCCTGTTTTAGCAAAAACAACAAAGAGAAAAACAAACAGATTGGAGAAATTAAGAAACATGGAAAATTCATACCTTCTATCACTTTTAATGATAAACTCTGACATCTATACTTTATCACAACCATCATCTCAATTTTACCTATGTTATGTAAATGTGTTTAGAGTCTTCATTGTAAAAATATTAGTTACATATACTCTTAATTTTTGCTGAGAGCCATAGCCAAGTAGGAATGATGCATGGCATTTTTGGTTGGAAGGTGATCCCAGCAAGCCATTGAGATCATAATGATTATGTTAAGATGTGCATTCAACTGGAGATTAGGCTGTCTGTCTTGGCCTGCTACTTTGGAGCTCTGGAGGGACTCCAGGAGAGTCCTCATTGGTTGGGGAACTGCGGTAGGAGGGAATTCTGGAGGAAGGATTTCCTGTTGGAGTAGTGTGTCCCAGGAGGAGCCACATGGTGTGGTTTGGCATTTTTTCCTGGGAGCCTATGTGGAGTGTGCTGGTGGAGTTCAGAAATAAAGTTTGTTCCTGCTTCAGTGGCTCATGATTTGTGCCCAGCCAGACTGCGGCAAATTTTGGCAATTATAGTAATTTTCTGTAGGATAACATTTTACTGAGAGGTATTTTTGATGCATCTAAGAGTGTATTAGTGGGATTATCCTACTGGAGATTCATTGAGTATCATGGTTGTATAGACTGTTTTTCTTCTTTTTTGAAATGAATATATTTCACGTTTTGATTTATGGGGTATACTGTGTCATATATCATCAGAGTAGTTAACATTTTCCTCTCCTCAAACATTTGTAAAATTTTTTATTAATATATGATCTCACATACAGCATAGAGTGATATTTCAATGCATGTCTATAATGCTTATATCTTTGATCATCTAGATATGAGAGGTTAGCATCTTTTCAGATCTTTCTTGAGTACCCCTTTATGTATGCACATAGCTTTGTTCATTTACGTGGTGAGTGATCTCTAGGTGCCTAAGAATGTGTAAGCACTCTTTAAAGTCCCCTATAAACATTTTATTTTTCAATTTTTCCTTTTTTGGTTAGCCTGTATTTTCCCCACAACTATCATTCACCACCTCAGGTAATCATCATATTTTTAAAAATTTGTCACTGTAAATTTTTTTCTTAATTCATTAAAGACTCCCCCCCAAGGGGGAAAAAAAACTATTCACATTGAGTGAGCTCTATGTCTGATTAGATATTTAAAAAAAAAATCCTTGTTGGGAGATCTTTCAAACAGACCTACCAGATCGGTAAACCGACAACAGTTCTCTAGGACTAGGTCTTCAAAGCAGTTCCAATTCTATCTGCCCACTTCACAGCCTGGAAGGTAGCTGCTTTGCCTCTGGTTATAGGATATTGATTTTAAGACTATCATGGAGTTGAGGAGATGGAGATGGGGATACAGAGTGTTTAAATGCCACAAAGTTGACTTTTCTTGAATATATACTCCCCAGACTGCTAAATTTTTTTGTTTTAATTTCAAGATTTATGATAAAATTGATTCCTATATTTTTTTTAACTGACGTTTCTCTTGTTTTTATGTAGGCAAGAGTTTTCAGAAGTTTTTACTCTGCCATTGTCACTATCATTGCTGTATCTCTTAAGGAGTGTCCATTCAAAAAAATTCAAAAAATAAAAGTACTTGGTATAATTTGTCAATTCACTCTCAGTTAAAAGCTCTGAATTGGCTTATTTTAAGTTGACTGACACAAAGAGTGTCATTGCTGTGTCAAAATATATGACAAAATCAACTTAGAGAAGGAAATACTTATTTTGCCTCATGGTTTTCAGAAGTTTCAGGCCATGGTCGGCTAGCTCCATTGCGTGAAGGCCTGTGGCAAGGCAGAACCATCTTGACAGCAGGATGCAACTGAGGAAAACTTCTCACATTATGGCATCTAGGAAGCAGAGAGATAAAGACAGCAGGCAGGAAAAACATACACCCTTCAAAGGCATGATCCCAGTGACCCACGTCCTCCAACTGGGCCCTACCTCCTAACAGCCCAGTTGTCTCTGGATGCATCAATGGATTAATCCACTGATGAAATTAGTGCCCTCATGATCCAAACACTTTTCAAAAGTCCCACTTCTGAACATTGCTGTATTGGGGACTATACCTTTAATACACGAGCCTTTGGGGGCATATTCTAGATCCAAACCATAATGCTGTGTTTTTAATCAAACACTCAGAAAACTAAATTCAAAATTTCTCTCCGATTTTACTGTCAGCAATCTACATAGGTATAATTTATGTTTTCTCTGGTAAAGATTAAGCAAAAGAATCACGAGAAATACAAATTACTCTTTGGTGCCTTTAACCCCAACCATTCTTTAAGAATCCCCATCCTCTTTGAACGTGTTAGCCAGTTCCATGCTATTAAAACAGAAAAAAAAAATATCTCACATGGGCTAAAATAATCATTCTGAAACAGCTGCACAGTCAAAAGAAGCTGCCATATCCACCACTTTGCAGTTCTGGGAAGAGGCTGAGACTGATTCTTGATGAGTCCACTATTTCATATTCCTCAAAAACCAAGCAAAAGATGTTCCCTTGACTCCCCATGCTCAGTTAGACTATACCCTACCAAACCGCCTCTCATAAGTATGGTAGGTACATTTTTTTAAAAACTAAATTTCAGTTTCTAAATTTCCTTTTGTGTTTTCACGATGCATTGGTAGATGGAATATTTCCTTTCTCTTTCTATATTCCCTTTAATAAAGACTGTCTTTCTGTTGGATAAAAGAGTATGCCTCCCACTCATTCTTTATTTTGTTACGGCTTCTCCAGGTTATTCTCTGTATATATCATAAAGACATAATTTAAGCTATCAGTGACAGTTAAAATTAAGGCATTATGAACAAATTAAGGCATTGTTTAATTAGGGTATTATAGTGCTTTATGTCTTTTGCACTCTTATTCTTGTTTAGAGTGGAAGTGTGTTATTAGAAAGTGTTTATTATGGTTTATGTTGGGCTATTATAAATCAAGACAAACTGTACACTGGGAAGCAGGATTAATTTTTATTTAACAACTTGGTTCTATTGATAAAGAATTAAGGAAGCAAATGAGGAAATACAGTTAGTATTCCCATAGACACTTGTCTCTGCAACTCCAAAGTGTATAGGAAATACATGTTAAGAGAATGCAATGGTTAATTTGAATTGTTTACTTGATTGGATTGATATGCTGAAGATTAAGAGGCTTGTAGATGTGTCAATGAGGGTGTGATAAGGAATGATTGGCATGTGAGATAACAAACTAAAGTAGAGACCCTCCCTAAACATGGGTAGCACCATCCAAACAAACTAAAGTAGAGACCCTCCCTAAACATGGGTAGCACCATCCAATAGGTTGGTGGCTTGGATAGAATAAAAATTGGAATAACAAGGAATCAGCAGCAGAGACAAGCTCAATTCTTCTTGAATGGGTTCTTGACTGTTGCTGTGATCACTTGAGGATATTCTCTCTCCTTCACTCTTCCAAAGCAGATTGTACCATTGATTTTCAGGGAGTTTCCAGAAGCCTTCAGTCTCCAACTGGAGTAGCATTGTTGACCTCTTGTTCTGAGACATCAGCATCTTGGACTATGCAGCTACTGATTCCTCCAGCTTTCCACCTGCAAATGGCCATTGTAGGACTATACCAGCTTCTGGTTCTATAAGCCAATTTAAAAAATCCACTTTTCATAATCATACCTCCTGTTGGTTCTGTTCCTCTAGAGAAGCCTGATTAATTCAGATAGAATAATGTTATTAAGAAATTACTGGTGAAGAGATATTTAAATTACTATTTCAATTTTTGTAAAATTTTTTGCCACATCATGCTAAAAAAGGTACATCTAAATGGAAGAGTGTAAGACATGTAAATAGTCATTTAGTGATACTTGATAACATGTTGCTTTACTTTCCAGAAATCAGAAACCTAACAAGTGGCTAGTAAATCATCTTGCAAGGTAGATAGCTCACAATTTCTTGCTGTCTAAACACCTGCAGAAAGATTTAAAGTTTTTTTTTAAATGCTAAATCACAATATGATGTTTACCACATAACATGAAAGAAGTTTAAGAGTTGAAGGACATTGTCATTCTAAAACACCTTCAATTCCCATTTGTTTATTCAAATGTACTATATATATGTATATACATATATATATATACACACATATATATGTATATATATATAAAATTTTTATATTGAAGTCTGTCTCAACATGATAAAAGTTAGTTACGAGTTCATATATAATAAATACATTCATTGCCAGTAAAATTTTACTGTACATATTTGTTGTTCAAATCTGAATCATATGCTATTTTGTAAATTTCACATTAATGATAATATTAGCAAACTTAATACAAAAGGAAAAAAACCTGATACATAATTACTAGAATTTTCCAAAATTAACTTAAAAAAATCCTGCACAGTAATAACATTAGACAATCAAAAATATTCTCAAATGTATAAATGTATCACTTAGAGATAATGTTCTGTCAGTACAAGGAATGGAAGAGAAAACAGGTATGTATTTTTTTTAAAAAAAATGAAATACAATATGACATTGCTATATATTTAGATAACAAGGAATTTTTTTAAAAAGTTGTTTCTAGTACTTAAATAATCCTTATGTAAATAGCTGATGAAAATACTTTCAAGTAAAATTGTAGATTCATAAGAATTTGTATCATTTTGAATATTCTTTTGTAAGACTAGAAGCAAAGTTTTTGGAGTCAACACCATAGTTGCAAAAGATTACTTCCTCATATTGTCATTAGATTTACTGAAATCAGTCTAAATACTTTCCTTTCTTATTTGTTCATTTTTTCCAATTTCATTTAGAATCAGGAGTAGCCAGTCAATAAGAAATAATCTTAGTACTTGTCAGGGCTGATTGATTGTGCAAGATGTTCTGATTAGCATTATTTGTAATTTAGACCTACCTGTGGAAGATTTCTGAATAGCAAGATGCCAGATGTCACAAACATACCTAAGAAAAGCAGGGGCAGAAGAGCCAACTTATTTAGCTCCCTTAGGATATTAAAGAGCACTAGAAAAGATTATTTTCTATATTGGGCCCATCTGTTGATGATGATTTCCAGAAACAAGATGCATTTAAAATTTTGCATGATTTTGTATTAGTAGCAGTTTCACCAGAATTATTGTTATTATTAACAACCAGTATTATCTCTGAGCAAAACACTTTAATAAATCATTCTATTTAATGCTCATACAAACTTATGAGTTACTTGATATATACACACATTAGACCAATTTGCAATAAAGGAAATGCATTAGAAGTTTTGAATAATGTGCACAATTTTTTACCTCTAGGAAAGGGTAAATCAAGGATCTGAATTTCAAGTGCTACCTGATGCCTGAGACTTACTATATAGTCTACTGGAGATGTCATTCATAATGTTAGATCTTGGAAAACACAAGTTAGATAATTTCAGATATTGATGTGAAGCAACAATCCTGTCTAGACAGCATTAAAATGTACATTTTCTTGCTATAATAAAATGGTGCCTTGAAAGGGACCAAACAGAAATTACAGTTGTCAGCACATTTATGTTAGAAAATAAACACAATCTAAGTAATGCTTTCTTATCCTTGCCATGATACAAGAAAAATTTTCAGTGGTGTGCACAGGAAAAATGCTAACAAAACATTCCCTGGATGGGAACTACCTGGTTATAGAACTTTATTTATGGCAAATATAAAATAAGTGCTGAAGCAGGTCTTGCTATTTGACATTGAAAACTAGTATTGAAAAATTATCTACTGAATTTCTGTATTTCTTTATTGAAAGCTATAGACTTAGATTTCCAGAGTTCACTTTGGTAATGTGCTTAGATTTTAATGGGAAAACAAATCAGAAAGGCACCATACTGGTTTGATGTAGAATCATCCCTATATACCCCCCTTTGAAAGTGAGGCAGCCAGACACTTCCAGGAACTGTTGAGGGTATAATAGATCATAATTGTGGATAGCAATTTTCTGCTGTCCTTAATTATAGACAATAATAAACAGAATGTTGGAGAGTAAAGTGACCTTGAAGAGTTTCAATTTCAAAGACATTATTTGGGAATTAAGACCTATTGCATTATGTTATGTGTAAATTCACACTGCTAGTTACACCGAGGCTAATATTGAAATATGAGTTACCTTCCTTATTATCATTTTTACTAAACCAGTCATAGAATGGAGAGAGCAGAATAGTTCTCCTACCCCTGGAAATTAGAACTTTCATAGAGCTCCTAATTTCAAGTTGAGTGCCTGTCTACCATGTCTTGGTTCTGCAACATGGGAGAGCAGTAAGCCATATAATGCCTGCCAGTCATATTCCACTTAATCTTCTTATTCTGAAATTTTCTGATTAGATCAAAGGGTATTACACTACCTGTCTGACACACATATCAGTCTTAATAGCCTCTGACTTCTACCAGAAAGCAGGCAGTACTGAAAGTAGCAGAGAATATAGGTGCCAGCCAGATAATAATTGTCAGTGAAGAGGGTAGGGAAGGGAACTCAGGGAACTGGAGACCCTGCCTCCTCTAAAGGCAGTAGTATTCTATGATGCAAAAATGCAGCCCCAGAGTTGCCAATACTTTCCATATTTCATAAAATATAAAATCCAAATTTTATCAATAAATTCTCCAATATTTAAAAATTGAAAAATAATTTTTAAATTTTATTTAAAAGATTATATACACTAAGCATGGTGTTTCTAGGTCAATAATACCTCAATAAAGTAGTTTTTAAATTTAAAATTTGTTTAAATTTTGTAGGTATAAGCAAAATTATCTGTAAATGAAATGTGGCCCATAGCCCACCAGTCTGGAAGTTGAGAGCTTTAACCGTGTGGTTCAAGCCGAGAGTCTTGTCTCCATCGGTGATATCGGAAACTGGTACCCAATATACATGGCAGAATGGAGCTTACCTGCAAACTTGCCATTTGGTCACCCTAAAAGTTCTCTAGATTTCTGATTAGCTCTCTAATGTATTGGAAGATGTTCTGGACTTCACATGTTCTGAAAACCTTTTGCAACATTTTCTACTGGGGAAGTTGGGCCATCTTTAAACCTAGACTAGGGAATTCATTGTAGACATACTCCAAGGTAAAGGCATCATCTAGAACAAAAACAGTCTCTTATTTTTCTCTGGCTACTGCTATTTGCTGAAAATTTATGATACCTTGTAGTGCTCTCCAGATTAGACTCTTTTGAAACTGACATTCACTTGAATCAAGTCCCTCTAGGTAAAGTGCCTGTTAGCGTGCTTGGAATCACAGATTGCCTGTCTTCACTCAGTACTTAGTCAGCCCTGGCTCTGATCCCCAGTATTCTCAGTGCACTCAACATCAACATGGCTTATATTCTGATTCTACTGACAATGAAAACTTTTAGAAACTGGTTGCATAAATTTAGATAGTATGCCAAGGCCTCTCGAGCACCAAGAGAGTGAGAATTTGCATGTTTTTGTCATATTTATGTACTTGGCGTTTTATTCATTAGTTCATTTAATCTTTGCAGGAGTCCTCTGAGGTATGTTTTAACAACCCAATTCTACAGAAAAGGAAATCAAGACCCAGCAAGGATATAAAATTGCCCAAATTTATCAAATTTAAAATGAAGAATCAAATTCCAAAGCCCACTCTTTTATCAGATTAATTTGTTTTCAACATAAGGAATCATTCTCAACATAGAACTCACAGAAAATCTGGAGAGCAAACAAGATAATAGTTACCTACAAATTACTAGCCAAAAATGACCATTTGATTTAACCATTATATAACTTTTAATTTTAAAATAGCTTTTATTTTATAGTATTGGGATATCACTGTGTATATGTTAGTTTACAATAGCTGATGGACATTTGCTAATCATTGATAGTCTTTTAAGTGTCATTTTAAATATCTACTGGAAGTGTCTTACATATTATATATTTAGCATTATTTCCCAATTGTTAGTCATTTAAGTAACTAATGCTTTATCCTCTTATAAGGAATGCTGTACTGACTATAATTAAGATTATGTTGTTGAACCAGTCATCCATGATATAATGAGTGAGTTGAAGTTGAGACGTGATGTTAAGATTTGCTTATTCAGAAAGTTTTGACCTATTTAATTTCTTACCAGCAGTGTGTGAAAGTTCTTTTTAGTTACTTACTTGCATAACTTTCCAGTCTTGCACCTTATTATATTGACTTCTTGTAAATAGGGTTAAATATTTTCCCCAATGTAATGCAGTGTCATGAAATTAGAACTAGAGTTTCTAGTGAATGAACTTTTACTTTAAGTTTATTGGAGTTTGAATCTAAATTCCTCAACCACTAAATCTATGATTTGGGGCAAGTTACTTAACCACTCTGTGGCTTAATTTACTCCTCTATAAAATAAGTAAGAGGTTGATAATAGAACTTTTTTGTAATATTATATACTCAGGTAGCTTGTTGGTATATTTGTTAAGAGTTAATATAGTAAAGTGCTTAGAACGTGCTTAACACAATTACAAGTGTCCAGTAAGCATTTGCTGGCATTAATGCTTATATTTAACTGTCATTTGTGTTTCTTCTAAAAAAATAAATCTTCATATTGTGGTGTCCTTTTCTTCTGGAGGATTTGTTTTTCTCATATTGATCTCTAAGAGCTCTTTGAATTTTATGGATATTTACCACTTGTAATATATCTTGGAAATATTTTCCCCAGCCTGTCATCTGGTTTCCAATGTTGTTTATGATAGTATTTTTACTGTCATACATTCCTTTCTTTTATGTGAACTGATACAGTAAAGATTTCTTCTTAGTGTAAACCATTTGATGAGTTCAAAAATAAACACATTTTTGAAAACATCACCACAATCTATACCATAAACCTATCCATCACCTCCCCAATTATTTTTTTGCTTTCATGTTTTTTATTATTTTTTGCTTATGATAAAAACTTAACATAGATCTACCTTCTTAGAAAAATTTTAAGTATACAATACATTGTTATTGACTATAGGCACCAGGCTGTGCAGTACACCTCTAGGATTTACTCATCATAGATAACGGAGATTTCTATATCTCCCTCCCTCCAATTGGCCAACCACAATTCTCTTCCCTGCTTCTGTGGATTTGGCTATTTTAGATTCATCATACAGGTGGTATCAGAGGGTATTCGTTCATGTGTGTATGCTTTATTTAACTTAACATAACATCTTTCAGTTTCATCCAATTTTTTTCACAAATGTCAGAATTTTCTTATTTTTTAAAAGGCTGAATATTCATCATGTGCAAGTGTGTGTGTGTGTGTGTGTGTATGTGTGAGTGTGTGTTATATTTTTAACTCTAGTCTGTTGAGGAATATTAGGGTTATTTGTGTATTTAGCTATAGTGAATAATACTTCAATGAACATGGGAATGTAGATATCTTTGCAAAATCTTGTTTTCAGTTATTTTGGATATATAATCTAGAAGTGGGATTGCTGGGCCCACTTTTAGTTATATTTTTAATTGTGAGGAAAATCCCTCCTGTTTTTCATAGTGGCTTCACCAATTTATAAACCCGACAACAGTGTACAATGGTTCCCTTTCTTTACAACCTCATCAACACTTGACATCTTTTGCTTTATGATACCAGTTTTTCTAAAAGACAGGAGATGACATCTCATTGTGCTTTTTATTTGCATTTCTTTGACGATGTGATGTTAACCACTTTTCATATATCAGTTATCCCATTTGTGTGCCTTCTTTGGAGGAATGTCTATTTAAGTAATTTGTATATTTTAAATAATTTATTTATTTGCTATTCAGTGTTGGCAATTCCTTTTATTCTTTGACATTAAATTATTTTTTATTTTTTATTTGATCATTTATCATACATGATAGTAGAGTGAATTTTGACATATTATACATTAATAGAGTATAACTTATTCTAATTAGGATCCTATTTTGTGATTGTTTATGATGTGGTCATATATTCATATATGAACATACAGAAGTTATTAATTCCTTACCAACTGTATGAGTTACAAATAATTTCTCTCATTCCATAATTTGTCTTTTTATTCTATTAATGGTATTAATGGTTACTTTTGATGTATAGATATATATCTCCTTTTTTTTTTCCTGTTGGTGCCTTTTTTATTTTATCCAAGAAATCAAGGTTAAGGACAATTACAAGAAGCTTTTTCTCTATGTTGTCTCTAGGAGTTTACAGCTTTGAATCTCAGGTTTAAGTATTTATTCCATTTTGAGTTGTTTTTTGCATATTATATAAGATAAAGGTACATAAACTTATTCTTTTGCATATAAATATCCAATTTTCCCCTACACTTTTTATTGAAGGGACTTATCATTTCCCCATTCTGTATTCTTAACACTTTTCAAAAAGCAGTGAACTATGCATGCATGGGTTTATTTCTGGGTCTAATTTCATTGGTCTAAATGTCCATCTTTATGCACCTTCAATAGTATTTTGATTACTGTAATTTTGTAATAATTGTTTAAATTAGAAAATCTAATACTTCCACATTTGATCTTCCTTTTTAAGAAGGTTTTGGCAATTCAGAGTCTCAAGAGTTCAAATAAAGTTTAGAAGTTTTAATATTTCTGCAGAAAAAAAAAACTTAAAAATACCTGGAATTCTGAAAGGGATTGAATCTATTGATTATTGGAGGCAGTATTGACAACTTAACAATATTTTTTCCCAATCCATGAATATGGGGTGTCTTTGCATTTATTTGTATCAGCTTTAATTACTTTACCAATCTTTTATACTTTTCATTATACATGTCTTTCATGTATAATGATTTCTAAGTATCTCATTCTTTTTGACAGTATTGTAAATGGAATCAGTTTATTAATCTTTTTTCACATTTTTATTGACAGTGTATAAAAATGCCAATAATTTTCATTATGTTGACTGTTTTCTGATAATTGGCTGCATTGATTTATTCATTACAATAGTGTGAGGACACATGTATGCATGTGCGGAGGCGTCTGTATAATCTTCAGGGTTTTCTACATATAAGATTATGCCACTTGCAAACAGAGATAATTTTAATTCTTTTTTTTTTATTTGGGCTTCTTATATTTCTTTTTCTTATTTTAGTAATCTGGTTAGTATTTCTAATACTATGTAGATAAGAAGTGGTAAAAACAGACATCCATGCTTTGTTACTGATCTTAGGGGGAAAAAAAGCTTTCAGTGTCTCACCATTGAGTGTGTTTGCCATTAGTTTTCATAAATGGTTTATATTATGTTTAGGTGGTTTGTTTCAAATTCTAGTTGTTGCAGGATTATATATCATGCACCTGTGTTAAATTTTGTCATTTTTTCCCACATCGATTTAGAAAACTATATGGTTTATCTTTCCCTTCATGCCGTTTTTGTGGTGCATGACATTTATTGATAATTTTACAATGAGCCATTCTTGCATTCCTGGAAAAAATTTCACTTGGTCGTGGTGTATAATCTCTTCAATATGATACTTAATTCATCTTTCCAGTATTACATTGAGTTTTTCTTTCTTTTTTTTCATAAATGTTGATAGTAGATAATGATCTGCAGTTTTCTTTTCTTATAGTGTCTTTTTCCATCTTTGGTATCAAGGTAATACTATTTTCATAGAAGGAATTTAAAAATGTGTCCTCCTTTTGAATAGTTTTTATTTTTGAGAACTTTGAAAAGGACTGATGTTTGTTCTTTGAATATTTTTTTAGAATTCACCAGTGAAGCCATTAAGTCCTGGGATTTTCTTTGTCAGGAGATTCTTGATTATTGTCTCAAATACCCTAGTAGTTATAGGTCTAATCATATTTTTTATTTCTTTATGATTTAATTTTGGTGGATTTCCCCCTAGGATTTTGTACGTTGTTCTACATTTCAATTTATTGACATAAAATTGTTTATAATACTCTCTTATAATCACTTATTTTTATAGAATAGAATTTGGGGGGAGGGGGTACTAGGGACTAAACTCAGAGGCACTTGACTACTGAGCCACATCCTCAGCCCTACTTTGTAATTTTTTTAATTTAGAGACAGGGTCTTACTGAGTTGCTTAGTGCCTCACCCTTGCTGAGTTTGGCGTTGAACCATGATACCCCTGCCTCAGCATCCCGAGCCACTGGGATTACAGGCATGTGCTACTGTGTCCAGCAGAATAGAATAGAATTTCTATAGATTTGGTAAGAATCATTTCAATTCTGACTTTGGTAATTTGAATCTTCTCTCCTTTCATTACTACTCCATCTAATTAAAGATTTTTCAATTTTGTTAATCTTTTCAAAGAATCAACTTTTGATTTCACAAATTTTCTCTCTTTTTATAGTCTATTTTAATCATCTCTGCTCTAGTTTTTATTTCCTTCCTTCTGCTAACCTTCAATCATAGTTTATTCTCTGGTCAGTCTTTCTTTTTTTTTCTTTTTTCCATTATTCTGGGGATTGAACACAGGCAAGTGCCCTACAACTGACCTACATTCGAAGCCCTCTAATCCCTTTAATTATAATTTTATGTTATCAATTAAAGATCTTGTATTTTACTTATTTAAACATTTATATTCACAGATTTCCCCTTAATGGAGATTTCACTGTGTCCTATATGTTTTGATATATTGTCATTTTGTTTTCATCCATCTCTAAGTATTTTATAATTTTCCCTGTAATTTATTCTCTTAACCTAATTCACTAAAAGTTTGATATTCCTAAATAAAGGTAGGTTCTAGTTATGTGTACTTGCTTTTAAACTTCTCCATTTAGCCCAATCAGTAAATAATGTACAAAGACACCAAACCTTAATCCTTCATGTTGAATTTTTTACATTTTACTCTGAGAGTCAAGAAAGGGATCGTAGATGAGAGATAAGACTGTTATTTGGATAATATTCATTTTATAAACTGACTTAAAAAATATACTTGGTGTTACTGCCTTAAATCAACAATTATGAATATTCAATACATTACACTTAGAAACATGATAATATTTAATAAAAATATTTTTAATAAAAAGTCAAAAACAATTGCTTTTATTACAGCACCTAAGATATTTCTCTTTAAACATCAATTTAAATAAATGACATATAAATACATTAGAATGTCCTCTAATACCGTTTTACTTCAAGATACAAATAATCTATTTGTATTTGCTAATACCTTTCATTGTGTAATACACACATTTGTTTAAGTCTTTTTTTCATTTATCTATCATATATTCTTATAACTCAGAAGAAGAGAAAAAAACATGAATGCAGTTTCATATAAGTACTTACATGGAAGAATTGCAAAGATTTAACAGTCAATATTAAAATTTAAAAAATATTAAAACTGCAATATAAAGAAGAATGATGAGCTATGGTGTTAATGTAATTAAGTTTGAAGACCTTAGGGAAATAGCAAAACCCATTCTTAATTTTGCCAGTTAAAATCTAAAAGACTTGAATCTCCTATTTCTATAGTACCTTTGAATCACTTTTTTTGCCTAAATCATGTATTATCCATTTCTTTTAGTGACAATCAGGAATTCTCAGTGATTCAGCCTTCCATCTGCTTGCTTTCTCCTTTTGCTCCATATTCTGATTTTATCAACTTTCCTGTATGTAGTGTCTTTTGTTATGGGCCATTTCAAAGTCATTGAGTAAAGAAGTAGTGTGAGACTAAAACTGAACACACTGTACTGCCTCCAATAAGCATCTTATATTACTGAAGATATTTCATCTCCTACAAAATTTTCTTTCTTCAAATACTTAATATTTGTTCATTTCAATTTCTCCATGGCATTGTATTTGCTGCCTCGTGGTCATCAAAATCTGAAATACTCTCTGCATTCCATTACTGCTCTCATTATTCCTTACAGAGCTCGAGACCAGCTCCAGCCATTTGTTTCAGAATGACTGAGAGTAAGTTTGACTTTCACTTACAGAACTCATATCCCAATGGTACTAAAGCACCTAAATCTATTCTGCTCTCTAACGGTTCATCCAACTCCACCATTCTGAATTACATTCTCTTACAGAAGCTAGTATATCTGTGTAACAATAATGTCTAATTAACTTATTCAACATCATCTCACAAACCCTGCTTCAGGAACACATTCATAGACACATTGTTTATTGGGTCCTGGTCTTGTAAAACATAAGGCATTCAGGCCTATATGGTCTTGAAAGGCACATTAAAAGAGTTTAAAAGCATAAAATAATAAGGCATTCAATTTCCTTTCTTTTATGTTTCATTTTTAATGATGAAAGGATAGGATGAAAGTTGAATTTTAAGAACATTCATCTGGTCTTTATATATTCAACAACCTTACCAATAGATTAATATGTGTTATATGACTTTTATAGCCACTCATGATATATCACTGAATAAGATGGATAATATATATATAAATATATAAGTGTTGATGGGAAAGGTGATAAAGAAAAATACAGAGTTCAGGAATGCAGAAAATGAGCATAGTTATAGAAACGTGTTGTGGTGTGTGGAGGGTTTGCTGGATGAAGTGACATTTGAGCTGAAAAACGAGGGATGAAGGAGAATATATAAAGCAAGGATGGTGAAGGAGGGTGCCCAAAGCAAATGGAGGAGCACATTAAGAGCATGGAAGATTTGAGGACTAAATGAAACCAAGATGGATGGAGTAAGGAGAATAAGCAGAGAAGTATGGGCAAAAAATGTTCAGTGCTATATTAGATAACTCACAGCCTCAGAAAGCCTCATAAAGGATGTAGATTTTATTGCTGAACAAGTGAAACAATCACTAATTGAAGACTTTATTCAAGGGTCCTGACAATCTAAAAAATATGCTCAGTGGAAAGTTGTAGTATAAGGAACTAGTGAACAAGGCATGCCAGGACTGAGGCACTCTCCATAATCCCAGTGAAAGATGACAGAGGCTTGGATTACCGAGCTTGTGGGGAGCAAGACAGAACTGAAAACTTTGACAAGGTGGAAAAAGACCAAGTAGGAAATGGTGATTGAGCATAAGTGTGAGACTCGGGATTTTGACTTGAGCAGTTAAATGTTGGTGACATTATTTATTATAAGAAACCCTGGAAGAGACCCAGGTTAGAACATGCTAATTTAGAAGTATGTTTGAATTAAATTGAAATGTTAAGTGGAACTGCATGCATTGTTTGGGAATAAGAGGAGAGAACTAAACTAAAGAAATAAATTGGAGAAAATCAATGGAGCAATGATAAGTTAGACTCCTGGGCACAGGCGACACTCTTAGGTAGAGCCCATGGAGTTTAACAGAAGCAAGCCAAGGGGCACCCTTTGAAGGATGTATCCCTTAAGTCCAAAGGAGAAGGATGTTAACAAAAGAAGCAGGTAAGCAGTAGAAGGAAGAATAAGTGGAAAGTGATGTGTTATTAAATCCAAGGGAGGGGTGTATTTCCCACAAAGGAAATAATAGTGTGAAAAGTTGCTGAGATTCCAGGTAGAAGAAGGGCATGTAAGAATATATTTGAGGGAAGGACAAATGGTAACTGTAACTACAATTCAAAAGACTAGCAAGCAGGCCAAATGAGGCTCTTGTGTATAGTACCTTCAATTAGGTCTCAGGATAAATAAGTGGTGGCCAGAAAAAAACAATAAGAGTTGGAGAGCTGGAATAAACAGCTTGATGTGAGATAATGAAATGGTGAGAGAAGTGTCCAAGCATCTAATCTACCTTCTTGGAAATTTTAAGGAGTTAGTGAAATTATAGTGTTTGGAAAACAATTCACTTGAGAGAATATAATGAGTTTCCATCTACTGTCAACACCTATGTCACAGACATGGAAATTTTCTATGTTCAGCTTAATCCATTTATAAAATCAATTTGGGAAAATTTGGGACAATTAAAAATTTCATGATAAAAGTGAAATGTGATGTCCTCGGACAAAAACTTGGTCTCAAATTTGGCATTGTGCCTTGGTTAACTTAGGAGATATACAGATAATAAAGGCTTAGAATATAAATATGATATTTCCACAGATGTTTCCAGTTAAAACTTTATTCTCCTTGGTGACTTGAACCGTCTAGAGAGCTATAGCTGAGGCTTATTTCATAAGTAATTTTAAGTTGCAAAATGATTTTCTATGTAAAGGAATTGACTAATGAATATAGATGACTTCTGGTGTGCTTGCAAAATATTTCCTGTAAACCATGTTTTAGTTGAATTTATTCCATCCTTTTATGCTTGCTAATAAGACATCTCCTTGGCTGAGTCTGGTTTCTGGCTCATCCAACTAAAACTCACCTGCTGTGAGGCTGCAGAGACAGAGCAAGACTTGTCATTCTGTTCTCTTCGGCAGAATGTGACAGGCAAGAAGTGAGCCCAGCAGGCAGAGTGAAGAAGCCAGCAGAGGGACAGCTAAAGGGTTTATAGCTGTGGCAGCATGAAGAGTTTTACTTCCTGAGGATCCCCATGACATGCCAAATTAAATATTTACATTCCCTGGGTTATTAACATTTTAGTGACTGTTCCTAGCACCTCAACTATTTTATGACATGGTAGATGTCAAAAGAACTGTGTGTTTATATGAGTCACATTTTGAAAACAGTGTGTGTTACTTAGATTGCTTAGTCCAAAAGATGTTACCAATTGTGGGCTAGGTTAGGAGGTCATAAAATTGGACAAATATCAACACTTGCTACTTGAATGCTTCAAAAATTGCATTGCAATCCCACCTCAAAAGCCATTCTTTCTCATACAAAATTTTGTTTCATATACATCCAGCCCTAGTCTCAAAGACATGCTGGGAAACTCATGAGATTCTGTTCAGCAAAAATGCCTTAGAGGAAATGAATCACTGAAGTGGTCTCAACAACATTCTGACTTTAAATCCGAGGAATGAAACAAAACAAAGACACTTAGGGAATGGTCAAGAGGAAAATACTTATGCCCTTTAACAAGTTCTCAAAGCCAAATTCTATTAATTTTTTATGGCAAATCTTTTTCTTTAATTCCAGCACTCTTGTGGAATCAATACACCTGAAAAGCATTTGTTATATAAATACCATTTTGATCCTAATCTCAGGCTATATGGGCCCAATGGAGATGTCTTCCAAATAAACTGGTGCCAAAGGCTAAAGTTTAGATGGATTTTCCTGATGGAGATATCTATGGTGGCAAAAACTAGACAGATAAATCTGAGTCTGTTTCCTTCTATATGCCAAATATGGATCTAGGATTCAAAAATACAAGAAAAGCAAAAACAGTTGACAAGCTAAAGTTAGGAATCAATTAAAAGAAGAAAAGTTAATCAATTGAAATAATAACAATTAAAATTGACAAACAGCTGAAAACAAGCCAAATAGGGTACATTTAACTGAAGTATATGGGGTTCATTCTATGTCATTCAATTCACTTAAAAATCTTTGTTGAACATCTCCTACAGGGTAATCACCCTTTCCATCACTTAGGATTTTTAGTGGGGGTTGGGAGAATCAAAACTCTGGTCTCTTAGATCGTAACTTCTATCTAGATTTCGGGGTAGAAAAAGTTAATTCCCTATAGAAATGTAATTAAGTGAACTATATAATTATAAGTAATCAGAGTTATGAAACATTCAAACTAGGACAGGGAAATGTGGGTTAAACATGAGAAGGGGGAAGTGTACAATATTTAGAATCATCAGAGCAAACTCCATGAAAAAAATATTATTTAAACAAAGATTTGAAGAAGATGAAGATGAGGGGATTAGCATGTGATTATCTGAAGAAAGAGTGTCCTAAGAAGAATGAATGGTTATTGTTTGCCCTAGAGCAAAAGCATGCCCCAGCCAAAGGAATTTGGTATGTGTGTGTGTGTGCGTGTGTGTGCGCGCGCGCGCGCGTGCACGCGCGCATATGCACTTGCTGAATTGGCTTTAATAGTGAAGGAACATCTCAACATGGCAATATCACCATAGTTTATTGACTGACTTTCTTTTTCTTTTTTTCCAGAGATGGAGAGAGGCTTACTTAAGGAAGCAGAGGCACATTCAAGGGACAATGTTGACTATGTCAAGAGTGAGAAGCTTTGAGGATAAAACAAGGAATGTATATTCCAGGGAGAAGGTGGATTATCTCTTATAATTTCTTTTAGGCTGTTCAGAGTGTTTAACTTTAGTAATCTGTGTTAAGTCCATTAACCCCTGAGAGATGCGATCTCTGTGTTTGTGTCAGAATCAGCTACTATTCTTCCCAGTAGACAACTAGGAATCTATATTCATCCAACTGAAGGTCCACCAACAATCACCAAGCACTGTTTTTGAGAGTAGAGTGGATCCAGATGGACTCACTCAGTTTAGCTATATGTTGTATACAGGATAAAACCCTCTAAAGTTAATTGAAGATCTTGAGATGGAGAGACTATGTGGGATTATCTGAGTGGGCCAAATAATCAAAAAGTCCTTATAAGAGGGTGGCAGGAGGGTCACTCATGGAATCTTTATAAGAGAGAGACCCAGAGGGTCAGAATCACAGAGAGATTCAAAAGGCATGTTTCTGGCTTTGAAGATGGAGAAAGGAGCCAAGAACCAAAGGATACAGATTGTCTCTACAAGTTGAGCAAGGCTTCCCCTTAGAAATTCCTAAAAAAAAAAATCTTGATTTTCAGTTGTTCTACCTCTGTAAATAAGAGAAAAATGTAACGTTGTGGGGGATTAGGCCACTAACTTTGTGTAATTTGTTAAGACATAAATCTAGATTTATAAATAGAAGAGTCTTTTTCATATCTGTCAGTTCATATAAAAGCATTACATTTCAATAGATGAAGCACAGAAAAAATGATGGACCTTAGCCACAGGCAAGTTAATCAGAACTTTGTGGTTTTGATTGAATCTTGAGACCAAGTGTTCTCAATTTTCCTGATTCTTTTGAGCACAGGAGTCTGTTCACCAAGTGTATCAGAAACCTTCAGTCCCTCACGACATGTGCTCCAAAGAATCAGGCAAACCTCAGCTCAGCCCAGAAGCTCAATGAAACACACAAGTTTGATTAACCTTGCCTGATAGGAAACCAAAGAGTTACTTCCATCACTGTTTTTTCTTCTGTATGCTTCATTGTTCTTTTATCTTGACAAAGGTAATGCTTTTAATCTGAACTGACAGATATGAAAAGACTCTTCTATTTATAATCTAAGATTTATAGTTCTAGAACATAGATAATATTGAGAACTTTTATATTCTAGTTTATACATTCAATGTTGAATACTTCATTATCTATTGAAATAAAAACACAGTGGATGTCATAGAACTGATTTTTGTTTTAGATCTTTTTCTTTTTAATATTCATTTTTTAGTTTTCGGCGGACACAATATCTTTGTTTCTTTGTAGTGCTGAGGATCGAACCCGGGCTGCACGCATGCCAGGCAAGCGCACTACTGCTTGAACCACATCCCCAGCCCTGTTTTAGATATTTTGTGTGGCCTTGAACAAGTCACTTTGCCTTCCTGTGCTCTAAAATTAGTCTCTTAAAAATACAATAATACACAGAGTGATTAAGAGAATAGTTGCACCAAGCTATACATAAGAAGAATTCAAAAGCAGAATATCATCAATATTTTAAATATAAAATGTTAGATTGGATCTTAGATATAAAATTGTTCAAACTTCACTTTATGGGTGGAGAAACTTTTGGATAAAGGAATAAGTGGTTTATAGAATGGCACAGAGCTGGTGAGGGATAGGCACAATGTCACACAGCTACTGGAACTCAGCTTTCTTGGAGTCACCCCAGACTCCAATCCATTTTAACATTTTAATCCCCAAAAGAATTCAATTGCTCAAAAGAATAAGCAAGTTCTTTAATTCTGCATTACATTTTTCTTTTCTAATATTTTAGTAAGTTCTGTCACCAATAAATAACTGCTTCATTAAAACTAAAAGTGGGGATAATACCCACTAAAATAGCAGTTCACTGTGGGAAATGGGCCTGAATGATAAGAAGGTAGAAATGGAAAGACTTTGAAAAAACAACTTTTAATGAAAATTATGGCCTTCTCTAAGTTTCCTTTTGTTATTTCTGGATTGAAAAAAAAATTCTATGTAATTCAGTTATAGTAAATGCCATGCAACAAATGTTATCTTTATGAGAAACTCTAAAATTAATTTTGGCTTGGTATCAGGAGCTTATACCAGATCAGAGAAATTTGATGGACCATCCCAAACCTGAAGCGCATCTCATTGGTCAGGTTTGTTTATGTTCATTCTGTTCATGAAATGCTGGGAAACATATATGACAATCACACACACACACACACACACACACACACACACACACAACTATACACACAAAAAATTAACTGTCACAAAATTAGATATAAAACCAACTTGGGGCTGGGAATGTAGCTTAGTAATAGAATGCATATTTAGCATATATGAGGGCCTAAGTTCAATCCTTAGTACTAAAAAAAAAATATATATATATATATATATATATATATATATATAGAGAGAGAGAGAGAGAGAGAGAGAGAGAGGAAAAATCAGTTTTGTAAGGGTCTAATTGTGAGTGTGTACATCACTATAAACAAATATAAAAACATAAAATATTTATAATAGGAATAATTAATATAATAAACAAATATAAATAAAAATATTTTCCTTGCCAACTATTCATCTTAAGTTTCCATGTTTTTTTTAACCTCATACAACTAAAATTGGAGCTTTTTTTTTGGACCAAGAAGTGAGCCCAGGGGTACTTAACCACTGAGCACAATGCCAGCCCTTTTAATATTTCCTTTAGAGACAAGGTCTATGTTGTTCAGGGCCACTCTAAGTTCCTGAGGCAAGCCTTGATCTTGGGATTGTCCTGCCTCTTGCCTCTGCCTCTCAAGCCACTGGGATTACAGGCATGCTCCACTAGATTTTCAAGAGATTTTCTTGTTATCTAAGCAAAAAAAAAAAAAAAAAAAGGAAAGAAAGAAAAGATAATAGTTTGTCTTCTATTTAAGGTCATCTAATTTAACACCTCAGTTGAAACAAGGAAGAATAGCAGGACACTTAAAGGGTGTGGAGAAGAAGGAAAGGATTCCATAAATGATGAAAAACAAAATGGGAAGTTTTTCTGAATGCCTTGATTTATATGTCACTTACCTCTTAAAAGTGGTTTAAAACAGGGAAAATAAAGGATTTCTGGGAACCCTAGGAAAGGTATATGGTAAGACTGGGTGTGAGCCTCAGGTCTGGAGTTAAGCCACGCAAGGAAGCCATTGTCCAAGTTATGGAGCAAGAGAATAGAACAGGAGAATCACCAGGTGGTTGCACTAACACCACAGGGTACAAACTCACTGGCGTGCAAGAAGAAAGCATAAGTAAGTACTGTGGTATTCAAATAAAGAGAGGATCATGGCCTGAACATCACTTGAGTTGGGCACAGGAGTTGTGAAAGTTGTCAAAACCTAAATGGAATCGCTTATGTCCAATGCTATTAAAAATGGAGTCAGGAGGCCTCTCCCACACACGCCTACCACAAAAACTATGAGAAGGGCTTTCTGAGAACCATGGCCTTGCACAAAGCCCAACACAAGCCCACACAATAAGATACTTCTGCAAGCATAGCTTCCGGCAACTACCTGTTTATCCTTGTCATTGATCCTCCCAGCCAAGGACAATTGCTTCACAGCAATTTACGCAACCTTTCTCAGTTCACCTTGACAATCCTTCATCTTCATTTACCCTGAATGCATCAACTATCAAAACATGCATGTTCCAGATTGCAATCCTCTCCTTGTTCCCACACAAACTGATTATTCCCACACAGGGCTTTTTCTCTGTTTTTAGTTATGTTGATATATCTACTGAAATGAAATTTTCATAACTTCTGTTCTAGACCCAGATCTATTCTGTAGTACAACTGACCTACCCACTCAGTTGTCCATATTTAATATGGCAGAAACAAGGCCTATATCTTGGAACTACTTGGCATATTTAAAAAGTTTCTCAGCACCATTTATATGTATAGAACAAACTCTTGCTTGAGTACTGAGAAATATGAAGAAAGTGTCCTGCCCTTTGAGAAATTCACAACTGATCACTCAGTGAATTTGTATTTTACTGCTTTTCCTGTGAGAAAGACATTCCTTAGTTTACAGGACCTTGAAAATTCTGAGATAGGTGAATTTGCTTTTATCGATGCCAAGAAATGTCATTGCCATTATGTTTTTATGGTTGGATCCTTGGGGATTATCCATTATCATCACAGATAACAGTTCCACACTGTGCCACTAAGATTCCAATATATAGAGAGTTGTATGAAATCTCAAGAACTGCATGGAAATGTGCCTCTTTTTAAAAAGTACTTTGAAAACAAAGTACAATGTTTCTTAAAAAATGTAATAAAATCTTAGCAAATAAGACATTATGACTCCAGTCACTGGTGTGATAAAGATTGTAGGCTAAACCCTTAAAGCAGCATTTTAGAAACTTTATTCTAATCAAGTTTGTTAAGGTCATCCACAGCAATTCTTATGTGCTGTGAATTTCAAGAATCACTTATGTCTTTATTTCTTAGATCTACCAATTCTTTACTTCTGAATTCCAACATTCCAACTAAAGCATCTTTATGCTGTTCTTGGGAAGGAAGGAAGGAAGGAAGGAAGGAAAAGGAAAGGAAATTCTAAAATATTCACCTCTTCCCATAACAAAAACAGGTTTTCCTCTGAATTAGAAAAAAAAATTACAGAGTTTCCATTTATGTCACAATTGTCAATGTTTTTGATTTTTTTAAAAAAACTATATTCACAAAGAGCTTATGTTGCTGATAGAGTCCCTCCTGGCACCAAAATATATTCTAACCAGTGCTGTTGAGGAAACTGGAGACAGAGACAAAGGGAGGGAGGAAGAGAGAGAGCGGGAGAGAAAGAGAAAGTGGGGGTGGTGGTGAGAGATTCTAAAGAATATCCTTGTGCAATAAAGGCTTGCTGAATTTGAAATTTCATGGAGTGGTTAAGCAAGCTGAAAATCCAAGGGGGAACTTTGGTTTCAATCCAAAAGCAGTTTTCTGGCAGAATTCATTTTTCCTTGGGAGACATGAAGTTTTTGTTCTCAGGGGACTTTATTTCTTCTTGCCCAGAGGAGTTTTTGTTCTATTAAAGCCTTCAACTGATTAGATAAAGCCCACTCACATTATAGAGGATTATCTGCTTTATTCAAAATCAACTGATTTAAATCTTAATCTTATTAAGAAGACACAGCCATAGAAAACATCCAGAATAAAGCTTGACTCAATATTTGGATAACATGGCCCAGCCAGGTTGATACATAAAATAGACCTTCTAAGCATAAAGGTATAAAGCCAGTTTTATTGACAGAAGATGGAATAAGGAGAGAGAAATATTTTATCGTATATAAAGGGACAGGTATTCATTTCTCCCCTCAGCTCATCTCAGCTACATCTGCAATCTACATGGGACAGCCTGGAGCCTACTTTAAGCAAAACTATTACTTCTGAGAATAATGTGTGTACACACACATCCTAACACAGAGATATTGTTCTAATGACAGAAAATTCAAACAATATAGAGTGATGATTCAGAATATGATGACTCTCCAGTATCACCAGGTAGCCTGTGGCCCCTCCTCAGACACACTATCCACCATTCTCCATCCCCCAAGAGCACTATTGTGTTGATTTTTTCAGCTTCCAGACTTATCCAGGGTTGCTTTATCACTCAGATATGGAAAATATTTTATGAGAAGTTATATTAAACACTTCCCTTCTCTTTAGTCATATTCTTCTTAAATGACTCTGCTTTGTTAGATTTATGAAACTTCAAAAGCCGACCATTTCAAACCTTTCAAAGTCCATGTATATCATTGTGTTGACCATCTCAAAGGACAACAGAAATGGAAAAACAGATCATTAGTGCATTATGAACTCCTACAGCCCCCTGGAATATTCAATAAGAGATGGTAATCATAAAGTGAGGATGGCGAGGGTGGGGGTAACAAGAGAAGAGGGTGTAAAAAGAAATTCAAGAGAGGTCATGAATTAGTCAACAAGACTGAGCATAAAGAATCATGATGCAACTTGAACTCTACCACTTAACATAGCTTTATTCATTATTTTCATTTCCACCATCTAAATTTGCTGTATTTTCCCTGTCAAGGTTGATGAGAAACCAACAAAGAAGTATGTTTCAGATGAAGAACTTGTACCTTGTTACAAAGACTTATATGTAACATAATTACATTATGAAACATAAAGAAATATAAGGACATATTTGAGATCTATATGAAACATAAAAATGAAATTTGTTTTGAATTGGATCCATCCCAAGATATATCGTTATATTTATATGCAAATATTCCAAAATCCAAAAAAGCCCCAAACACAAAACACTTCTGGCCCAAAGATTTTGGAAAAGGGAAAATCAACCAGTATGGTAGCACCCCCCTCATCTACAGTTTTGTCTTCCATATTTTCATTACCCATAGTCAGTAATAGTTAGAAAACGTTGATTAAAAACTCCAGAAATAATTTGTAAGTTTTAAATTATATAACATGGTGCAAGCTCTGATGCCAATCTTCCCTTTGCCCACTGTGTACATATTATATATGCTGGTGCAAGCTCTGATGCCAATCTTCCCTTTGCCCACTGTGTACATATTATATATGCCACCTTCCCCTCAATCACTTAGCAGCTCACTCAATTATCAAATCAAGTGTCATGGCACAACAGAGCTTATTTTCAAATAATCCTTATTTTAACTTCATAATACTCCAACAGGCAAAATTTGAATATGCCAAAGAAAAGCCAGAAAGTACCTTTTTAAAATAAAAAGGTAAGAGTTCTTAATCTAACAATGAAAGGAAGAAAAAATTGCATGCCAAGTTTTCTACGATCTATGGAAAAAATGGATCCTCTATCTATGAAATTATAACAAAAGAAAAAGAAGTCCAAGCTGCATTTATTGTCACATCTCAAACTGTAAAAGTTCCAATAGTGTTTTGTTAAGATGAAAAAGATTAAATTTGGGTATGAATGTATAAAGGGTTTAGTATTATCTACAGTTTCAGATATCCATGAGGGGGTGCAGATCATAACCCCCATGGATAAGAAAGGACTACAGTATTGAGAAGACAGAACACTTCAGAAAAGAGTCACTCATCCTGTACCCCTCAGGGGTCTGTATGATTTGCTAGTCATGTGCTCCTGAAAATCTATGTGACTAGCTGCCCTCCATCTCTCATGATCTTGCATTCTCCTTGCACATAATAATTATATTAGATATTTGGATCTGGGAGTCTCAAGACTTTCACTTTGCTGTTTCTGTGCATGCTGTGTTTGGTGTTGTCCATTACCTTTTCTTAAAGATAAGTACACAGTGATGGTTAAAACCTATTGTGTTTCTTGAATTTGTTAATCTGAACTCATATATCCACATGACTGGATATATAGACAGAGTCTTCAAAGAGGTTACTAAGTTGAAATGAGGCCAATAGAACAGGATCCTAACCCAATATGGCTTTTATCCTTAGAAGAAGTAAAAGAGACAACAGGGAAGCACAAGCACAGAGTGAAGGTCATGAAAGAACACTAAGAAGGTGACCATCTGCAAGCAATGGAGAGAACTCTGAAGAGAAAATCTTCTCACTCCTTGACCTTGATCCTGGACCTCAGAACTGCAGAACTATGAGAAAATAAATTTCTGTTGTTTAAGCCATGTAGTCTATGATATTTTGTTAGGGCAGATCTCCCACTCCCCAAATTAATACAATATAAAGTGAGATATGAAGAGGTAATGTGAAAAGTGAATATATATATGTACATATATGTGTGTGTATATATATTATGTATATATAACTAAAATAAAAAAAAACATTGCAATTTGATATTAAAATATTGTATTTCATGTTCTTGACAGATAATATTTACTTCTAATATTTTTAAGTTCTTTGCAAAATAGCAGTGCAAATGCACTTGATTTTATTTGCTTTACTTTCTTTTAAAAAACAAATTGAAGTTTTGTGGTAACCTGCATTGGACAAATCTATTGGAACCATTTTTTTTTCATCATCATGTATTCACTTTTTATCTTTGTGTCTCATTTTGGTAGTTCCCACAATATTTTGATTTTTTTTTTTTTGCTATTACTATATCTGTTTGATAATCCATGACCAATGAATATTCCAACAATGGCCTCTAAGCATTCAGGTAAAATATTCACATATCTTTCACTTTAAATGAAAACCTAGAAATTATTATTATTTCTCTTCAGACTTCTCTCCATTGCTTAGTGATGACTGCATGGCGGAAGTCAAGATGGGCTGAGAGAGAGGCCTATAGCACCAAACATTAGGCCAAGTTGTGAAGGCAAAATTCCTTTTAAATTAAAATTGCTATTCCAGTGAATACATGCATGATAAGAAAGCAAAACAGCCTTATTGTTGATAGGGAAAAATTTTTAGTGCCTAGACAGAAGATCAATCCAGCTATGACATTCCTTTAAGCCCAACCTAATCTAGAGTAAAACTCTCTCTTTCATTCTGAAAAGGCTGAAAAAGATCAAGGAGCTTTAAAAGAGAAGTTTATAGCTAATAGGGTTGGTTCATTAGGCTTAGGGAAAGGAGTTGACTATAGAACGTAAAAGTCAAGGAGAAGGAGTAAGTGCTGATGTAGAAACTACAACAAATTTGCCAGAGGATCAAGCTAAGAGAATTGATGAAGGTATCTACAAAACAAAAAACAAAAACAAAACAAAAAACCAGATTGTCAGTGTAGAATAACTAGACTTGTTTTGGAAGAAGATGCCATCTGGGACTTTCATAGCTAGAGAGGAGGAGAGGAGAAGTCAGTACCTGCGTGCAAAGCTTGGAGGACAGCTGACTCTCTGTTAGAGGGTGATGCAACTGGTGACTTTAAATTGAAGCCAGTGCTATTTTAACATTTTGAAAATCCTAGCTAGACCCTTAAAAATTATACCAAATCTACTCTGCCTGTGCTTTGTAAATGGATCAACAAAGCCTGGATGACAGCACATCTATTCACAATATGATTCACTGAATATTTTAAGCCATTATTAAGAACCACGCTCAGAAAAAGAGATTCCTTTCAAAGCATCACTGCTCATCAACAATGCACCTTGTTACTGAAGAGCTTTGATGGCATTTCACAATAAGATTAATGTTGTTTTCATGCCTACTAACACACTAAACACTTTGCAGATCATGGATCAAGGAGTGATTTTCAATTACAAGACTTATTATTTAAGAAGTACATTTTATAAGACTATAGATGCCATGGGTAGTGATTCCTTTGATAGATCTAGGCAAAATAATTGAAAACCTTCTGAAAAGCATTCACATCCTAAATACCATTAAGGAAATTTGTGATTCCTGAGAGGAGGCCAAAATATGAACATTAACAGTAGTTTTGGAGAAGTTGACTTGAACTTCATGGGTGACTTTGAGTGGTTCAAGACTTTGTGGAGGAAATTATTACAAATGTGATTGAAATAGCAAAAGAACCAGAATTAGAAGTGAAGCCCATGAATGTGACTGAATTGCTACCATCTCATATTATTCTAATAGACCAGGAGTTGTTTCATATGGATGATCAAAAAAAATGATTTCTTGAGATGAAATAGACTCCTGGCGATGATCCTGTAAACAATGAAATTACAACAAGGGGTTTAGAATATTATATAGAGTCATTGGAGAAGCCACAGTGGGGTTGGAGGGGATGGACTCCAATTCTAGAAGAATTTCTACTGTGGGTAAAATGCTATCAAACACATTACAAGCCACAGAGAACTCTATTGTGAAAACAAGTGTAATAAATGTGATAAACTTCATTGTTGTTTTATTTGAATAAATTATCATAGACATAAGTAAGGTAACCTTTAGTAATCACCCCCCTCATCAATCAGTAGGCATCAACACTGAGGCAAGACCCTTGGCCAGCAAGAGAATTATGACTTATTGAAGGCTCAGAAGATTGTCAGCATTTCTAGCAAGAAAATATTTCGACTAAAGTATATATATTGTTTTTAGGTATAATTCTTTTGTCACTTAATGGAATATAGTAGAGTGTAAACATAGTCTTTTATGCCCTGGGAAATAAAAAATAAATTCATGTTACGTGCTCTGTGACAAGATTCACTTTATTGGAATGATTTGGAACTAACCCGGAGTATCTCTGAAGTATGTCTATGTTGGAAGAGCAATCATTTTTCTCATAATAGTAGATATCTTCACACCATGCCTGTAAACCATTTACTGTTTTCAAGATTAAGAGGTAATAGAATGTGTATTAATTGTATTTGGTCTAGATATTTCTTTCTAAGTGTTAGAAAGCACTTAGCAGTAACAAAGCCAAATCAATTCCTTGTATTGACTCAAGTGAACATTTTTGATATAGAAAAATTATCTTTTATTAATGAAAAACATTCTAAATGTAAATAAAAAATCTTGTCATAAATCATCTATAGAATGTGCATGAAAGTATTAAAAATCTTTTAAATTCTCAAAAACTTTAGACAGAGTTATTATTTTATTTTTTTCTTATTTTTCTGATGTGTAGGCAAAAGAAAAGCTTTCATCATATATTTTTAAGATGAAATAAATATCCATGAATACTACTCATTTAAGGGTTGTGTATACAAGCTTCATTTTTCTTCAGGGTTATAGTCCTATGCTTTCTATATTGCCCTTTATAATATTATCTGTGAAATAAGCAAAATCAACATTTGTCATGTAGACAAATGACTAACAAGGCACTGACTTTTTATTAATAAAGCACTTATCAGATAAGACCAATTCATTTTATTGTCATTCTACTAATAAAGCTATTCACAAATAGGGAAAAGGATTTGGATGGTCAAAGGCTTTCATTCATCTTGAACAACTTCTTAGAATTTCCAGTGCTCCATATTATGCTTATAATGATACTATGTCTCATATGTGGAAAAATTAAAACTAACTGAGAGAAAGAAGCAAATTTTTAATATGATCAGGTACTTCAAACAATGTTGTTACATTTTATCTAGCTTAATCCTCAGAAAAATATAATTATGAGGTAGATTAACACTTATATTATGAATTAAGAAATGGAATTTTAGCAAAGTTATTAAATTTGGACCCTGGTCTATTAAACTCTAAAATGTATGTTCCATCTGCTATTTTCAAAGGTGAAATATACCATTATAGGTTTAAATACACCAAATTAAACACTAGTTACATTTAAAGTATTCAACAATTTTGTGTGTCACATAATACTCTGGTTCATACATGACCCTTATACATTTCTTCACCCTCAATATTCTAGGGTGAAATGTTCTGTCAGTATTGAACTGTACTCTCCAGAATTCTGTGAATTTCATAGGGCTGCTTTAGGTCATGCAGTGTGCTTCTGTGATACCCCCACCCTTTAAACAGCATAACTCCTCTTCGATTTTTTTACATATGGACTTCATAATGAAAAATGTATCACACTGACTTTAAAGAAAAATTATTTAAAAGTATGTGAGGTGATAATTTCCAAAACGCTTTCCACCTGGGATATAAATAAGCACAGGAGACGTTCCTTTCATTCTATGAAGAAACATGTTAATGCCTTCAAGAAACTTGGAGTTTAACCATAGAAATAAAACACAAAAAACAAAGTATGCAAGAGGGTCTTGAAGACAGAACATGACCAAACACCAAATAAATGGTCATGGTGGCTGCGAAAGCAGCATCCCCATTCAGTTCAGGACCTGTTTGACACAGCCCAGGTGACTCCCTATCTGTTGGAGAACATAGGAGCTTTTTTGTACTCTACTGCCGGCAAAGATGTATCCTGGACTTCCCTTAATGTAAGGAGATTGTTAGAGCCCAACATTCTGGAATTTAAAACTTATAAATGTAGACATAGAGTGTGATTTTTGAATAATTTAAAGCTCCATCTTATTAAAAATGAAATTTTAACTAGAGAAGGGAGAGGAAAGATACACTGCACCACCTACAAGATAATAATGAAAGTAACAAAGTTAACTATCTGCTACTTTTTCCTCTTAAATCGCCTTTGATAATATAAAATCACCTTTATGAAATATAGATAGAAGATTCTTCAGTAACCT
Organism: Ictidomys tridecemlineatus; assembly: GCF_052094955.1. Classification (NCBI taxonomy): domain Eukaryota; kingdom Metazoa; phylum Chordata; class Mammalia; order Rodentia; family Sciuridae; genus Ictidomys; species Ictidomys tridecemlineatus. The sequence goes on along the minus strand of NC_135479.1, from coordinate 156,177,483 downwards.
TTACTTTCCATTTTGTGAGTTATTTGGACTTGAGGTGCTAATGAAAACATCCATATTAAAATGGGGATAGGAGCTAAGCAGAAAGAGGTAAGCCAGGAGTCTATCACTGACAGTTGTCGAACTGTGTGACTTTAGGCTCATTACCAAGTGGGCCTGCTAAGAGTTTACCTAACCCACTCAGAGACATGGACAGCTTAGAACAACCCCTAATCCACTTCTTCTCCCCACAAAATGGTTAAAGTTTTCCTTGTCTTGTGCAGAAGAATTACATATGTTTTCTTCTGGAAGACTGAGCTTTTACCCAAACTCGCCCATTGGAAATACCATTTCTTCCTCAGAAGGAAAAAGGAAGGAGACCAAGGACTTGACGTTGTCAGTTGGCCCAGACATTTTGTTTCCTTGGCTTTCCAGGGCCTCTTCCATTTGGATACATTTTGGTGTGTGTTATGTGTAATACAAACATTTCTACACTTGGTATCTGTTCTCATATTCCCACCACATTGCCCTACACAACATTTCCTTGTCCTGCAATTATTTTTCTTCCATGTAATTGACTAATTAACTAGGTAATTAACCCCTGATCAGAGTCCTGTATGTATACTTTTCTCACCTCCCACCATGTTCATTCCAAAGTGTAGACAACTAGATGAACCATTTTCAGCTTCACTCCTTTTTTGTTGTTGTTGTTGTTCTAATTAATTATACATGACAGTAGAATTCATTTTGACACATCATACAGAAATGGAGTATAACTTTTCATTCTTCTGGTTGTACATGATGTAGAATCACATCAGTTGTATTTGATTCATGCTACTGTCTTTCCTTCCCCCACCCCTCCCTTCACTCCCCTCTGCCTAATGCAAAGTACCTCTCTTCTTACTATTCTTTTTCCAAACATTTCCAACTATTTCTATAATACAGTCACATTCATTTTTAACTTGTACCCAAATAAGGACCAAATTTGTCCTTAAAACAAAAAGAAACATTTTCCTCTTCCTTCAGCTGGTTATTTTGGACTTTTTCCCAATACAGCTATGGGGAACACACAGGTCCTATGGTGATAAATGATATGAGACTCTGTGCTATCTGTTTGCTCAGATAAGTTGGGCATTCTAGTTCTGCATGTGCAAAATAGCATAATACCATTTCCATCTTATGATAGACTGATACTATATCTATTTTAATAACTTAGCAATCCCAGTTGAAAATGGGTTTTCTGGTGGGCATTATAATCACTTGGTAATTGCTATATAATCAATATTTATGTGTTATATGCTAAAATTTATGTGTTGAAACCTGATGCCCATGGTGATCCATGGTGATGATATTTGGATGTGGAGCATTGGAAAGGAAATTAGGTGATGAAGATAACTCCCTCTTGATAGGATTAGTGTGACTATAAGAATAAATATGAGATAGTAGTCTTCAGAACTGAATGTTGGCTCAGAACCTGGAACTGAGCAAGAGATCACATCTTTTAATTATGGTGACTACCCTCAAATTCTTGCTTCTCCTTTCCTGCCATCTTTTTATTGAAGATGTTAAAAGTACCCAGAAGCTGTTCAGTGGCACACACCTGGGAATGCCATATTCGATTATCTATCTTCACAATTCTTGACAGGTTAACCTCCCTTGGGTTTCTCTCTGATTTTTCTACTTGCTATGACAATGTGGTCCCCAGTTTCTGTCAATTAATCTTGGCCTCTTGGCCACTATTACTTAGAGGCCAGATCCCCATGACAAGTCACTTCTTTAACCAGCTACCTTAGTGATAGCTCTTTTTTGACAAGGACACACAGACTTGGTTCTGCTGGTGCCCTTTTACTAGCACATTCCTAGGAGCTAAGTGAATATCACATTTTTTTTTTTGCACATTCCCAAGAAACATACTCCACTGGTGAGTTCCCTGGCTTCACATAATATTCAAACCATCATAGTCACGTTCAACTCCTTTCTTTTTAGTATGCCAAGAAAACTCAGGTCATCCATTTTTCTCAGCATAAGCCAGGTAATTAAAAGCCACCCTAATAACATGTTACCCTAACCCCTAAGATTCCTGTCAGGATACTAATTAAACCTGATATCTCTGCAAAAACTGTCCACCAAATCCATAAATCCTTATTTGTCTAGTATTGTGTTCCAGGTACCTGATCAAAATAAAACCCCAGAGGCGCCACCATGGCTCCTATAGGAACCAGCCTGTTCATCCTTCCAGTCTATTCAGGATGGAATCCTTTCTCTCCTTGTTTAGACATTGCATGTTTCCAAGTATGTTGTAAGTCAATCACATACACTGACCTGATTACGATCAAACTAAATGGAAGGGTTCGTAAGTAAAATATCTTCCTTGGAAAAAAGTCAGGGGCTTCTGTTATGTTTCTTTCTAGCTGGTATCATCCAGCAGTGGGTCACCTCCCTAAATTCTGGGGGCTCTAGCAGATCTGAAGATACATCGATCTGAAGATATTTGCAGATGCCTTCATACCTACTGCTATGGTTTGAATGTCCCCTCCAAATTAAGTTTCACAGTGAAACTTAACTGCCTTTGTAAAACTATTAAAAGGGAAGATGTTTAAAAGGTGATTGGGCATTAAGGGCTCTAACCTCATAAATTAATTGACGCTGCTATCATAGGTGTGGGTTGATTTCAAGAGGACAAGTTCAGGTCTCTTTGCTGTCTTTCACTATTTCTTTCCCCTTCTGCTGTTCAGTCTTGGCATTGTTTTCCCTAATACCCCTTCCCTTTCTGGAGAATGCTGTGTTCAAGATACTCTCTTGGAAGCAGAAAAACAAAGCAAAACAAACAAACAAAAAAACCTAGGACCTCCAAGGCACCAACCTGCCAGTAATTTGATCTTAGACTTACTAGTCTCCAGAAATGGGAGAAATAAGTTTCTACTCTTAATAAATTCCTCAGATTCAAGTATTCTGTTATAGCAGCACAAAATGGATTGAAACCTTAACTTTGGCATAAGAATACCGAATTAGTTAAGCATATACTACGGTCTATGATGCTTTCAGACATCAACTGTCACACCCCAAGTTTGTCCTCATCTGTGTTCTGTTCCTTTACTACTGGATATAAGGGCCCTTTTGTGTACCAAAGAACCACTTTCTTACATTTAGCCTTTGATTTTTGTTCATAGCCCTAAGTTTCTCTTTACCCTTCTGCCTAGCATTAGCACCTCTTAGTAGAAAATAGCCAATTCCACAGTCCTGGCTTCCTCTATATCTTCCAAATGCCATATTGGCAAAAGGGTTCTCTTCAACTGAGACATGTTTTCCACTGAAGGAATCTTCAGCAACTGAGTCCTCCTCTTGTATTAGAAACTAACCATGCTGTCCTTTGCACTCAATACAGGGTCTTCCTGGCCTATAAGACAACGAGTGAGACATCATTATGTTACATCTTTACCTCCGAATTTCTTAGACAAATCTCAGCACCACTTGTGTCTGTCCACATTGTTCTCAAAGCAGACACTATAAATGAATTTAAATGTGCAAACAGATTATTAGAAGAAATGCCTTTGAAGTGACGAAGTGGCACAGAGCAACAGTAGACAGGGCTGTGATGTGGGTCTTACACCTAGGGACAAAGTCAGGATGAGATAGAAGGAAACTCAAACTGCCATGCACTTCTCCAGCTCAATCTCTAGGGAATCCCACAGACTTCCCATTAGAGAATAAGGTAGCCCATTGGAGGAGGCTCATAGAAATGGTACTGGCCTGACTGTAGTACTCCCCACTGTGCTCAACCACTAGCTGGAAGCAAACTACAGAAGCAAAATCCTTGGCAAGCAGTGTCATTCATCAATAGTGCAGTGTATCCAAAGGAATAGCAGCCAGGGTTGTCCCCGGCAGCAGGTTCTCCTGAAGGGATATGTGGAGTGCATCCTCAGGCCCCCTCACTCTAGCCATTAGCTTACAACCTTTAGAAATTACACTAAAGTCATTCTTGGAAATTAAAACAAGATTCTAGAATAGAAGATCAATATCAGATAGATTGATACTGTCTAATATAATGGAAGAACACCAGATTAGCAGTCAGGAGAATCATGCTTTGGTTGCTATCAGTATAATGCTCAGCTCCTCCAAAACTTCATTTTTTTTTCAAATCAGTTAAATAAGAATAATTGAGTTAGAAATCTCTTATCTAAAGCTATTGGATGGGTCACTAAGAAAAAACATCACTTAAGGGGAAACAAGTTGTAGTGATTTATGTCCTTTACCTATATTGTTTTAATGTGGAAAAAAGTCACAAGCATTTGTAATCTTTTGATCTAGGCTTTATATGTTTGAGTTTGTATCTACTAATTAATTCTGACTTTTTTACGTCTGCATTCTGATTGATGAATCCTTCTAGTTTTAAAAATTAATTTACTTTCATTATAAATTGACAAGTTAGAGCTATTCATGTTTGTGAAATATCAAATACTTGATATTTCATTTAAAATATCAAGTCCAGTCTTCACCTTCACTTAATCATGTACATGTTCTCATGTCCGTTTACTATATGGTCAAAACCAGGTGCTTAAACCATTAAATAGTTTTTAGCTAACAAGTTCAGTGCAACAACTCCTGTTGATCTTTTATCATGGACTAGACATTACGCAACAAGGAAACGGTTCATAAAGTAGTCCTTATCCTAGTGAAACTGACAATGAATTGGGTAATTTTAAGAGAAATAATATTCACAAAATAGTGATGGAAATATATTAATTTGAACAAATTGTATTAAAATTTTGTTAACTAAAACAAAGAAACATGAATCAAGGTACAGTGACAATTTTAGAAAGAAAATGAGGATGCCAATATTTGAGCTAAGATTTGGAGGAATGAGAAACAGCCACCAAACAAAGATGAGGGTTAAGGGTATTCAAGGCAGAATGATCAGGATGTATGAAGTCCCTCACAGATATAAGCTAGGTGCAATTGAAGAAGAAGACAGAGTTCAAAGTTGCTAGAATATAAGAATCTTAAAGAATATGGTATAAGGAAAGGTCATAAGGCATACATTCACAGACCTGGGACTCTTTTCTAAATTCTAGAGTAAAACATTCAGAGAAGATTTTAAATGCATGTGTGTGCATGTGTGTACACAAAAACAATTCATTATAAAAGTAATTTTTACTACTAAAATTGATTAATACTACTCCTTCTTTGAGGCTGAAAAGACAGAATCCAGTATTATGAATATTTTTCTTTTTTGGGTTTCTTCCAGTACGGTTGTTTTGTGTTTCTATCCATTGATCCTTTACTTTGATAGGGCCTTAGATACATGGCTCTTCTCATGAGGTTTTGACACCAAAAAGAGAGTGAAATGACTGAGATAGAAAGATGGCCCATAGATATTCCAAAGGCAGACAACATTCACCAAATTCTCCAAGTACTCTAGTGTATCTTCTAGTTCTCATTAGTAAGTTGAGGCCCTGGAACTAGTAAAACAGCAGAAGTTACTTTTGGGTTAAGCCAGTTAGGAGCCAACACGCCTCCTCCGACTCTCTGGGTTGGAGATGGTGTGTTGAAATGGTTGGGTTACAGCTGAGTGAATCCTTTTTTCATATCCAAATGTTTCCCCCACACTGCTTCACTTTTCATAAGAAGTAGAAGTACATGTTCATGCTCAGCCATTGAAACTTCTCATGGATATTTTTTTAACTGTAGCTGCTAATATCAATTACTCTAACTAATAAAACAGGCAGCCTGTTTTTCCAAAGCAGAGAGAAATGAATCTAAGGAAGGTTCCATTCTACATCTCAGTTATAAATGCCTAATACATTCATTCCTCTCACTACTCTAACATCACTGTGTTGGGCCTAATTGTCTTGTACATTTGCTTGCAATTTCAAGTTTGTGAGAAAAATTCAGGCATGTTATCTCTTGTGGTCTTCATTAGAATTAGGATGAAAATCAATTTTGTTTTTAATCACCAAAGAAACTGATCAATGCAACTAGCTACCAAAAGAAAGAAAGATTTTTAAGGCTCTTATTCTATTTTGATCATATGTATGTATGTACATGTGTGTGTACACAAAAAAATGTGTGTGTGTGTGTGTGTGTGTGTGTGTTCACAAAAAATGGCAGATGGTTATAGAAAGAATAGGTCTGAGAGTCAGAAGACATACGGAAGCATAATGGCTGGGCAACATGCCAGTTCTATATCCTTAACTAATACCTGTGAGTTTCAGTTTCCTTGTCTGTGAAATAAAGGTGCTGGAATCAATATTCCCTAATATGTGGTTTGGATGTGAAGTACCCCCCAAAAGCCAATGCAAGAAGGTTCAGAGGAGAAATTATTTGGGTTGTGAGAGTCTTAACCCAATCGGTGAATTAATAAACTGATAGGGATTAACTAAGTGTTAACTGAAGTGGTAGGGTGTGGCTGGAGGAGGTGAGAATTGGGGACCTGACTTGGGATATGTATTTGATTCTCACAAGTGGAAACCTCTCTCTCTGCTTTCTGATCATCATGTGAGTTGGTTCCCTCTGTCGCTCTCCTCTCTCATGAGATCCTGCCTCATCTCCGCCCCAGGAATGGAGCCTGCTGTGGATGGATTGAGACTTCTGAAACTGTGAGTCCTCTCTACAATTGTGCTGGTTGGGTCTTTTAGTTGCAGCAACAAAAAAGCTGACTAAAACACTTAATAACTCTTAGATTTTGATATACTATGTCTTTATGTAAAAAAATTAACAAGAAAAAAATCAGATAACATCTCAGCAGTAGAATATTTTAGTTCCCACTGTAAGAGCAGTCAATGATGATTATTATACTTAACCTGGCTTTAAAGATGCATTGCTATAATATAAGGAGTTGGATAGAAAGAATCAAGATATATTTTCAATGGACTTGGTGATTATTTTAAGTCACAGTATCTTTAAGTAAAACCACTTGAAATTTTTCATTTTTTGAGCTCCAGCTTTTAAGGTTATTTTCAAGAACCATAATAGGTGAAATGCAATATAGAGGTCTAGATTTTAATTCTGCTTTCATTATCAACTTCTTTCCTCACTCGGGGCAAGTAAATTAGCTCCTATAGTTCTCATATTTTTGAAAATTGACTAGATAATAGAGGCCTGCTGTAAAAAATTATCATTATAAGGAGTTCTTTTAAAAAATAAAAGCATAACTTTGCACTGTCTTGACTCATAATTATTTAAATAATGATCACTTAGTGTTTATCATTGAGAATCTAAGTGTCCATCACTTGTTTTCACTTGAGTATTTAGAAAAATTTAATCTTCCTAACCTGTTCCATTCACTGTCTAATGATCAACTAAGTATTCACTTTAAAAAATCAATAATTTTTCATTAGCTTATTTATTCCCTAGAAGTTGTGAAATAAGCAAAAATTTACTTTTTTCCTTCTCAACTTTTACTTTCTTGATTCTCAACTCTTATGTTATTTACTTTTACTATGCCCCAATTCTGTTTTCTCCCCACTCACATCCTCTCCTATCACAGATAATTGGACTCCCTATAGCATGATGCCTTCCTCAGTGCTTCTGAGAAAGTCCATGTATAAAGGACTTCTTTGGAAAGATCTAATGAATGTATTATTTCAAATGTGTAAATAATTAGTATTGCTTAATAATTTGTTGAGGATAATCTGAACACAAAAAGCATAGGTTAATCTCTATTTCTAAATTGGTGACGTTTCAGGTTTTTAAATACAATTGGGAGAAAGCAGTTCTATTTATTGAATGCACAGAGTGTACCTGACACTGGGAAAGGAATTTTACCATATTTTTACTTCTTTTATCTGTAGAGTAACCTCATGGATAGACACTGTGCTTTTTATATTTTGATAGAGAACTGTATTTGAGAAAGATTAAGCAATTTCCTGAAGGTCACAAAGCCAGTAAGTGGTGGAACTGGGATTCATATCCAGGGCTGTCTTAGGGCAAATCATACATTTCTTTCTCAGTCACATTGCATCTTTGCATTTATGAAATGATGCTTTGAAAAGAGCTGTAAGCCCCTGAGGCTGGTCATGTTTAAAACTCCACAGAAGCACAGTTTTGGCTTTTATTATTTGCCAGGTAACACTATTTAAATTTTAAAACATCTCTTGCAGTTTGAACCTATTTCCCTATTCAGTATGGGTCCCATGTAAACAACAATGCTCTGAAAAAGACAAAAGAATAATGAGAAAAAGAAAAAGCAAACAGAAAAGCAGTATTTGCCACGCTCCAAGGATAATTGTGTTAAATACCACTTATACCACAGACTTATTTTTTTCTGCTCATTTAATGTAAATTTACCAAAAATATAAACCCCAATGAATAATAAAAATGATTTTCATTCTTTAAAGGCTCTCTCTAAAAGGATGAAATAAAAGCTTCATTGTTTTTATATTTTAAGGATAATCTGAACTACTTCATTTTGTAGATGCATCACAGTGAGGTGCACAAGACAAAGTTTGAAACTAGCTAAGCAAGTAAACTGGACCCTCTGCACTGCCATTATCCATGGCTTTAGCATGAGTGACAGCCAAGCTCAAACCGATGGACAGTCTGAGGGAAACTCAGAAAATTTAGCAATAAGAGAAAGTTTAGAGTATAGAAAATGCTCCAACTCTCTTTACCAGAAAAATACTAAGTAAAATATAATAAAGAAAAAGAAACGCACAACCCAGTTATGAATATAAAAAGAAAAGTCTTTAAAATAGGCAAAAAAACTCAGAAATACATTATAAATGACAACATACTACACGTAACACAATTTTTCTCATGAATGTGAAGATAGCTTAAAACTGAAAAGTGTTAGTGTGTTAATGTTGATATTAAGGCCCATTCTAAGAGAGGCAAATACATTTGGCAAGCAATTTTTTAAACTTAGTAACAAAAAAATACAAAGAATACCAATTCTCCACAAATTTTTAAAATTCTTCTCCTTGAAATATCATAAAAATTTACCTAGAAGAAAAGACTTTCAAAAATAGGTAATAAAAGTTTAGAAAATTCAAATCATTGTAGAACATTTTTTTCTAGATATCATGATATATTACAAATTTGCAATTCATGAAATATCATGATACTATTAAGTATAGCTATATAATAAAATGGAAAGTGCCAGAACAGAATGCTTATAAGAATTAGTATTTTTGTATTACTATTATTTGGGGTATAGTTTTGTAATAAATACAGGGGCAAAAAATTCACCAAAGCTTGAGATGTTACAAATCTCTAGATGAAATAAATTATTTAAATATAAAAATAAATCGTAGAAAAATATAGCCAATTATTTCTTCAACATTATAGAAGGATATGATTTTAAAGGTTTCCCCAAAATCATAAACCATCAAAGAAATTGCTAAGTTCAGACTATTAATAATAATACATTCATTGAGTGATTTGACTCCTAAAGATGACCATGGTATAGTTTCAGTACCAATGGTCACTTAAACAAGCAGTGTGTAGAATAGTATTTTGCTTGTATATGTGGATGTACCTTAGTATGGATCAACTCAGTATGGATCAACATGTCTATACAGAAAATGTCTGGCAGTGCATTCAATAAAATAGTAGCAGTTACTATGGTAGTGAAATGATTGACTTTTGGGATTCCTTCTTTGCATTGCTTGGCTCTTGTGGAATGATAATATAATTTGCAGATCTTTAAATTCCAGAGAAGGATCACTTTTTGTATGTTTGCAGTGGCAGTCTTGATTCATTTATGAATGAAAATGTGGGCTGAATCTCTATTTTGAACACATTAGCAGAAAAAAAAGTAGAATACTAGACAAACTATTTTAGCTTCTAATTGAAATTAAGATCTATATTTAGATCAGTAGCTTTGGCTTCTGAAATCCAAAATCTACATCTTTTCTTAGTGATACTAGGACAAAATTTTCATTTAATTTTCAATTGTAAAGCAACTCCCAACTTCAGCATAATTCATCCAACAAGGTAGATCTCTATTCCAACTGTACATGCTAAAGTGTAGAAGCACATTGAGGTATTGTGCAAACTGCATATCTGATTTATATGATATTTATCCGGCTGTATATTTATCTTTTATTGTCTGTCCATTTGATTGAAGCTATTGAGCTTATGTCATTTCCATGGAAAATTTTTAAGAGAGCAAAATTTGTTAGTACACGTAATCTTTTATGAAGGACTATTTGTCAACCCATGTAACTAGTGTCATTATTTATGATGTTTAATATAACTAGAACCCTATGAAGAAATGTAAGATCTGAGGTAGGTTCCTTCCATACTGAAGTTGGTTCCTTCCATACTGAAGTTGCTCAGAGTTGTTATCATTAAAAGATGTTGAATTATATATCAAATACTTTTCTGCATCTATTGAGATAACCATATGACTTTTGTTCTTCATTTTCTTGAGACAATTTTATTTTACATCTTTTGATTTATGTATGTTGTCATATACAAATCCACACAGAGATTTGGGATTTAGGCAGCTTAATTTATTCAGAGGTTGATTCCACACAGATGCTCGTGAATTCACACCCTTTAATTCATTCATCAAATATTTATTAAATATTTTAAAAATTGTAGATACTGCATTAAGACCTGAAGATTCAAAAACTAAAATGGCATGGCACTGAAGAGATTTTAGGCAGAAGTCACTAATGAATATCTAGATGCTACAAGTTAGATATTGATGCAGTACATTCCTTAGACATTAGTTATGGCAGAGAGTAACTATGAGAGACATGAATTCTGTCTGGAGTATCCTGGAGGCATTTCTGGAGTGAATTCCACGTGTGTAGCCTTTCAATACCATGTGTACATGCTTTGCAAGATATAAGTTGTGTCTAGTGTAGTCTACCATCATTGGTATGCATATTTTTATAAGGCAATCTGTTCCTGGGAAAGGCTAGTTAAATCCTCTCAAGTGAAAAATCATTATTCATTTTTGCTCAGCCTAGCAGTGCTTGCTCATTGAATGGATGCTAGACTATTACCTAGTGTCTAATTGGTGAGCTAGGAGTAGCAGTGTTGGGGAATATATTATTTAAAGGTATATTTCTTCAATAATCCAAACGCAGAAGCCGAGAAAATTACTGGTACATTTGGCCCAGGACTGAACTTTAAATGACCTAGTCCAATGCCATATATTGTATGTATTAACATACATTCAGCAATGTCACAAACTTGTTTGTTGTATCTGAATACTATTAAGAATTTAACGTTATAAATAACATAGCAATTCACTTTAGATTATCTAACTGTTATACTATTAAAATTGCCTTTTAAAAAGAATTGGTATTACACTAATTCTCCTCAATTTTTTTTCGAAATTTAGAAAAGAATCTTCCAAACTCATTATATAGGGACAACATTACCCTGATGCTGAAACTAGACAAGGACACAATTTAAAAAAGACTAGTATCTCTCTCAAGCATTTGATGAATTCAATAACATCTCCAAAAGGTCATTCATAATTATCTAGTAAGATTTAACACAGGGATATAAGAATAGGTCAACATATACAAATAAAAAGTATAAAAATCAAATCAACAAAATGATGGAGACAAATATTATATGGTTATCTCAATAAATTCAGGAAAAAAATTTGGTGAAATTCAACTTCTCTTAATCATAAAAATCTGAACAAGTTTGATATAGAAGGAACATGCTTCCAAAAAACAAAGCTGATATAATACTGAGTGAAGAAACACTGACAGCCTTTCATCTAAGATCTGGAACAAGCCAAAAGCTGTACAGTGTCACCATTATTATCTAATGTAGTACTGAAGTCTTCGCCAGATAAATTAGGCAAAAGAAAAAATAAAAGGCATACAAACAGAAAAGGAAGAAGTCAAATCCCCTCTGTTGGCAGATAGAATACTATATGTAGGGCTGGGGATGTGGCTCAAGTGGTAGCGCGCTCACCTGGCATGCGTTCGGCCCGGGTTTGATCCTCAGCCCCACATACAAAGATGTTGTGTCTGCCGAAAACTAAAAAATATATATTAAAAATCTTCTCTCTCTCTCTCTCTCTCTCTCTCTCTCTCTCTCTCTCTCTCTCTCTCTTTAAAAAAAATACTATATGTAGAAAAACCTAAAGACTCCACTAAAAGAATATCAGGACTAACAAATTCAGTGAGGTTACAGGATGCAAAAATTAGTAGAATTTTTGTATACCAATCATAATATTACTGAGAAAAATCATGAAAGAAAACATGTTCACAATAGCTATAAAAATATCTAGGAATACATTTAACCAAGGAAGTGATACAATGAGACTTGCAAAACTGATGAAATAAATTGAAGAGGAGACATCCAAACTGGAAAGATCATCCATGTTCATAGATTGGAAGAATTAGTATTGTTAACATGTTCATATTTTCCAAAGGAAGTTTTAGATCCAATATAATCCCCATGGACATATTAATGATGTTCTTCACAGAAATAGAAAAAACAATCTTAAATCGAATATAGAAGAACAAAAGACTCCAAATAGACAAAGCAATCTGGAGTAAAAAGATCAAAGCTCATGCTTGTATAAATATATCAGAATAGATTTCACTGTCATGTATAACTAAAAACAAAAACAAAAGTAAAAAGCTGGATGTGCCATACTACTTGACTTCAAAATATACTACAAAGCTGTAAAAACCCAAACAGCATGATATTGGCATAAAAATATTTACACAGTCAATGAAACATAATATAGCATCCAGAAATAATTCCATATATTTATAGACAACTTTTTGAAAAAATGGTGCTGAAAAATTTGGGTATTCACATATAGAAGATTGATACTTGATTTCTCTCATGGACCCTACATGAAATAAACTAAAAATAAATCAAAGACTGAAATGTAAGAACTGAAACTATACAACTACTGGAAGAAATTATAGGGAAAAATCACAAAGCATGGTATGGGTGACATATTTTCGGATGAGATTCTAAAAGCATAGGAAACAAAAGCAAAAATAGACAATTGAGATTTTATCATATTAAGAAGTTTTAGCACAACAAAGGAAACAATCACTAGAGTGAAGAGACAACCTACAAAATGGGGAAAAATTGCAAACTGTTCATCTGACAAAAGATTAATATTCAGAATTTTAAAAAAATTAAAACTTGATAACAAAAAGTCAAATAATTCAATTGAAACTGGCCAAAGAATATTTATAAATAGAAATATTTGTAAATATTTATAAAGAATTTTATAGCTGAAAGTGGTGGCACTGTCTATAATCCCAGATGCTCAGGAGGCTGAGATAGGAGGATCTCAATTTCAAAGCCAGCTGCAGCAATGGTGAGGTGCTAAACAACTCAGTTAGACCTTTTCTCTAAAAAAGCACAAAATAAGCCTGGGATGTGGCTTAGTGGTTTAGTGGTTGAGTGCCCCTGAGTTCAATCCCCAATATCCCCCCAAATATATATAGAATATTTATAAAGAAAAATTCAAATGGCCATTATATTTATGAACCTTCATTAATCATCAGGAAAATGACAGTCAAAACCACAATGGGATATCATCTCACCCCAGTTCGAACGGTTATAACAAACACTGGAAAGGATATAGAGAAAAGGAAACTCATATGTAATTGGTGTTAATAGCACTTGCCACTAAGCAGAATAGTATGAAGGTTTCTGAAGAAACTAAATATAGGTCTACAACATGATCTGGCTATACCATTTCTGGGTATATATATAAAGGAAATGGTACTAGCCTATCAGAAAGACATCTGCACACCCTTGCTCTCTCCTTCACCATTCACAAGAGCCAAGGTATAGAATTAGCCAAGGTGGCTGTCAATGGATGAATAGATAAAGAAAATGGAAAATATATACACATGAAATATTGTTCAATCATTTAAAATGGAGTCTATCATTTGCACCAAAATGTATATAATTGAAGGACATCATTTAAGGGAAATAAGTCAGATGCAGAAAATCAAATTCCTCATGTTCTCTTTTATATGTTGTGGTTAAAAAAAAAAGAAAAACAGTTGAAGAAACTATGAGCAGAACATCCAAGAACTATAAAATAGCATCAAAAGACCAAATCTAGGATTTATTGGGATAGAGGAAGGCGCAGAGACTCACACCAAATTAACGTACCATCTCTTCAATGAAATAATATCAGAAAATTTCCCAAACATGAAGAATAAATTGGAAAATCAGATACAAGAAATTTATAGGACACCAAATGTACAAAATTATAACATATCTACACCAAGGCAACATTATAATGAAAATGTCTAGCATACAGAATAAGGATAGAATCTTAAAAGCCTCAAGAGAGAGAAATCAGATCACGTGTATAGGGGAAGACCAACTTAATCTCAGCAGATTTTTCAACCCAGACCCTCAAAGCCAGGAGATCATGGAACAATATATACCACGCTCTGAAAGAAAATGGATGCCAACCAAGAATCTTATATCTAGCAGAACTAAGCTTCAGATTTGATGAAGAAATAAAAACGTTTCATGATAAACAAAAGTTAAAAGAATTCACAGTGAGTAAGTCTGCACTATAGAGAATTCTCAGCAAAATATTCCAGGAGGAGGAAATGAAAAAGAACAATGAACATCAGCAAAGGGAGAAACTACACTAAAGGAAAGGCTAATCGAAGGTGGAACCAAGTCAAGATTAAAAAACCAAAAATAAACCAAAATGACTAGGAACACAAAACATATTTCAATACTAACCTTGAATGTGAATGGCCTAAACTCATCAATTAAAAAACATAGACTGGAATATTGGATTAAATAAAAAGACTTAACAGTATGTTTCCTTCAAGAGACTCATCTCACAGGAAAAGACATCCACAGACTGAAAGTGAAAGGATGGGGGAAAATGTCATAAATCACATGGTACACGTAAACAAGCAAGTGTTTCATCCTCATATCAGATAAAGTGGACTTCAAACCAAAGTTAATGAAAAGGGATCAAGAAAGACATTTCATAGTGCCTAAGGGAACCCTACATCAACAAGACATAATAATCATAAATGTATATGCCTCCCAAAATGAGTCATCTAGGTATATCAATTAAACCCTTCTCAAATACAAGAACCAAATAGAACACAACACAATAATACTGGGTGACTTTAATACACCTCTCTCACCACTGGATAGAGCTTCCAAACAAAAACTAAACAAAGAAACTATAGAATTCAATGATACAATTCAAAAGTTAGACTTAACAGAAATATATAGAATATTCCATCCAGCAACAAGTGAATGCATTTTCTTTTCAGAAGCACATGGATCTTTCTCCAAAATACACCATATGTTATACTACAAAGCTTGTCTTATCAAATACAAAAAAATAGACATACTACCCTGCATTCTATCTGACTATAATGGAAGGAAATTATAAATCAATAATAAAATTAAAAGTAGAAGTCCAACACCTGGAGACTAAACAATACACTATTGAATGATGCATGGATAACAGAAGACATTGGGGAGGAGATAAAAAAAATTCTTGGAGGTAAATGAGAACTCACAATTTATCAAAATCTATGTGAAACTATAAAGATAGTGCTAAAAGGAAAGTTCATTGCATCGAGTTCATTCATTAAAAGAAGAAAAAGTCAACAAATAAACAACCTAACATTATAGCTCAAAGCCCTATAAAAAGAGGAACAAACCAATACCTAAAGTAGTAGAAGACAGGAAATAAATAAAATTAGGGCAGAAATCAATGAAATTGAAACTAAAGAAACAATTCAAAAAATTGACAAAACAAAAAATGGTTCTTTGACAAAATAAATAAAATTGACAGATTCTTAGCCACCCTAATGAAAAGAAAGAGAGAAAAAAACTCAAATTACTAAAATTCATCATGAAAAAGGAAATATCACAACAGACATATTAAAATACAGAAGACAATTAGAAACTATTTTGAAAATTTGTACTCAAGTAATATAGAAAACCTCAAAGACACTGACAAATTTCTTGAGGTACATGATCATCCCAAACTGAGTCAAGATGTCATGCGCAATTTAAACAGATAAATTTCAAGCAAGGAAATAGAAGATGCCATCAAAAGCCTACCAACCAAGAAAAGCCTGGGACTAGATAGATTAACAGCAGAATTTTACAAGACCTACAAAGAAGAATTAATACCAATATTCCTCAAATTACTCCATGAAAAGAAAACTAGGGAACCTTTACAAACTCATTATATAATTCTAGTAATAGAAAAAGCAATCATGGAATTCATTTGGAAAAATAAAAGACTCAGAATAACCAGAGCTATCCTTAGCAATAAGAGTAAAGTAGGAAGCATCACAATACCAGACTTTAACTATACTACAAAACCATAGTAACAAAAATGGCAAAATGGCATGGTGTTAGTACCAGACTGGACATGATACAGAATAGAAGACACAGAGACAAACCCACATAAATACAATCATTTCATACTATACAAATAGCCAAAAACATACATTGGAGAAAAGATAGCCTCTTCAATAAATGGTGCTGGGAGAACTCAAAACCAATATGCAGCAAAATAAAACTGAACTCCTATCTCTCACCATATACAAACTCAACTCAAAGTGTATCAAGGACCTAGGAATTAAACCAGAGACCCTGTGCCTAATAGAGGAAAAAGTAGACCCAAATCTTCATTACATTGACTTAGGCCCCAACTTTCTTAAGAAGACACCTAAAACACACACACAAAAATTAAGAATTAATAAATGGGATGGATTCAAACTAAAAAGCTTCTTATCTGCAAAAGAAACAATCAATGATGTGAAGAGAGAGCCTTTGGGAGCAAATTTACGCTACATACACATATCAGGTGGAGCACTAATCTCCAGGATATATAAAGAACTGAAAAAACTTAACACCAAAAAATTAAACAACCCAATCAATAAATGGGCTAAGGAGCTGAACATATACTTCTCAGAAGAAGATATACAATCTATCAACAAATACATGAATAAATGTTTAACATCTCTAGTAATTAGAGAAATGCAAATCAAGACTACTCTAAGATTTCATCTCACACCCAGGAAGAATAGTATTTATCAAGAATACAAGCAACAATAAGTGTTGGCAAGGATGTGGGAGAAATGGCACACCCATACATTGCTGGTGGGACTGCAAATTGGTGCAACCATTCTGTCCTTCATGCCTCCAATCATGCCTCCCTGCCTATGGTTTCCACCTCCTCCCTAGTAGTGTATTCAAATTATTAATCCATCAAATAGATTTATCCTCCAATGAAGTTATAGGCTTCATTATCCAACCACTTCACAAAAACCTCAACCTCCGGACGTTGTTACATTAATGATGAAGTCTTCAACACATAATCTTTTTCAGGACATTCCAGGTTTAAACCATAACAGGAGAAAAATAGATAAAAGTTTTTTGGGGAATGTTTCTTCTTTGAGGTGAAAAATTGCTTTAAAAGTGATCATGGTGATCTGGTGAACAAACTAAAAACCATGGAATTATATATTTCAAATGAGTGTGTACACAAATTGTATTTCAATGAAACTGTTACAAAAATTTAATTAATAATGTTGACAACAGGATTTCAGATTCTTAATTAAAGTATGCTGCATAAATTCAAAAACAAATTGTGTGAAATTAACTTAATGTGTGAACACATAGATCTTGCAAAAATACAAAAACAAAGATTACAAAGCTAATACAATTAAATTCAACGAGATGAAAATGTTGGAATATTTGTCCTTCTTCTGTTCAAAGTAAACAGTTGATTTTGGTTTTAATGCTAGAGAAATAGTGCCTCAGGTTTACTTCCAGGCTTAATTATTACCTGCATTTTGACTTCAATAATATTAATGTTCGGAATAACTTTGCATAAAAGTGTTCTTGTAATAGGGCAAGAATGGCCTCAGCCGGTATATGTCCTTAATCACAAGTTTTTAGCAAGCTGTAGGATGCCAATTTACGCATTCCATTCATTGATAAATGTCTTAACTTGTTCTTACGAAGGTGAAGATAATGTTTCTATATTATTGAAATGGCATTAATATACATGAATTTTAATCACTGTTGCAATTTGGAACATAAGATGCCTTTATTCCATATTAACAGTTTCATGAACTGCTAAAAATGGCATTTTTACCTCTAGCACAGGTTTAACTTTTCAGTCTTTAATATTGGTATAATCCTGTATTGTATGATAACACAATCTTCTGCATTCATTTCTCTTCAAACTACCTTTGAAATATTTGGTTTTTTATTTGTTTTAATTAGTTATAAATGACAATAGGATGCACTTTGACACTTCATACATAAATCGAGTATAATTTATCATTCTTCTGATTATACAGGATGTAGAATCACACAGGTCATGTAGACATATATACACATAGGATAATAATGTATGATTCATTCTGCTATCCTTCCTACCCCCGTACCCCTCCACTCTCTTCACTCCCCTCTACCTAATCCAAAGATCTTCGCTAGCATCCCCCCCACTATCATTGTGAATTAGCATCAGCATATCAGAAAAAACATTCAGCCTTTGGGTTTGGGGAATTGGCATATTTCACCTAACATGATATTCTCCAGCTCCATGAAACATTTTACTTTTACAATGTTGTCTGAGCTCATGGTAACAATAGGATGAATGTTTTCAGTGTGAAAGTCCAATTATGGATATGGACATTGTGGGACACTACTTGAATATTCAGGGTTAATAAATAGATGCTAATATTTATATTTTAACTTGAACCTCAAAGAGAGAATTCAAATATAAAAATGTATCACAGGTAACTTCTCAGTCCTTGAAACTATCAGAAAGAAAAGCAGACACTTCTTTTTGGGCATAAGTAATTAAGAATCCAAAGGAATAGTTTATAAATACTTTTATCCCTGGAAATACTATTCAAAAATCTGATGTGGATGTCCCAAATGTAAGCAGATGCCAATCTCCCACCCCAGGTGTATTAATTTCCATATAAGCTTTTCTTAGAGAGTAGGTATAAGGACATGACCAATGTGAAATTTGTGGGCTAGAAACTTTATTCTTCATTATGAATTCCTTTCGTGTTCTGAATATACTACAAACAAACAAAGATAAATTTGAAAACTGCATACCTTTCAGAGAAGTATAGAAGCAGGCATTTACATCCACCAGAGAACAGGAGCTAGAAAGAGTAATTGATTTGAAATTTGAAGCAATACTCCTGGCTCCCTTTTCACTTAGAGAGTGCCTAGTTTGGGGAACACCAGCAAAGCACTACTCTGCTGTGCTAAACACTACATGACAAGGTAAGAGAAGGTTGATATTCAGGTGGTCAGTAGAACTCCTGGCTGATGTCCTTTGGTTAAGCAGCTCCGAAGGTGTATGGACCACAGTGTCATTATCTGGGTGAGCATGGTAACGGAGCAGGCATCAAGGAAAGCTCTTCCTGCATCATCATGCTGCATCATGGTCATATGAAAAACCTACTGATGTAGATGATTAGCTATTGGCATTACATGCCTTCATTAACTTTCTGCCGTGAATCTATGTTTCCCTTAACATTCAGTTCAGAGATTTTTCCTTGAGGTAGATACAAGTTATTTTTTTCCACAATTATTTTCTCCAAATGTCTTTCATCTAAATTTACAATTTAAATTATTTTAAAATTTTCATAAATGTTGAGACATACAAATAAGAAAGAAGAATAATATAATAAAGATCCATGTGCCTACTATATAGTGTAAGAGAGAGAATTATCAATAGATTTGAAACCTGTTTTTCTAAGCATGGGCACATCTCTTCCTATTCAAGTAGATTATGATCTGCTTTCTCTTTATTCACATGAATCCCTTTATAATTTTAGTGTCTACACTTCTGTATAAGGGTTTGCCAGAGGGAAAAAAAACAATAGAAGATTCACACACAAACACACACACACACACACACACACACATACATATAATATTTTATATAAAGGCAGACAGAGGGAAGATACAGAGAGAGATGTTAAGGAATTAGTTCATATAATTGGGGGAGTGGATAATCTGAAATCCATATGGCAGGCTGACTAGTTGTAGATTTAGATAAAAGTTGATGTTGCAGTCTTGAACATAATGGCTGAAAACTCAGGCAGAATTTCTGTGTTGCAGTTTGGTGTGGAATTCTGGAAACCTCAGTCTTTGCTCTTAAGGACTTTCATTGATCAGATGAGACCCAGCCACATTGTGGAAAACATCCTACTGAAAGTCAATTGACTATAAATGTTAATCACATATTTTAAAACGCTTTAGAGGAGCATCTGGTGTTTGACAAAATACTGACCACCGTAGTCTATCAAGTTGACATATAAAATTGACCATCATAGTTTCTGTACTTAAAATATTCACAGTATTATTTTACATTTGGAAAAAAACAAAGCCTGACTGTTCTCTCTGATAAGTGGATGTTGACCCATAACAGGGGTGGAGGGCTTGAGGAGAATACAGGAACTTAGATTGGGCAAAGGAAAGGGAGAATAGGGGAGAGGGAATGGGGGCTAGGAAACATGGTGGAATGAGGTGAACATAATTACCCTAGGTGTATGTATGACTGCACATGTGGTATGACTCTACATAGTGTACAATCAGAGAAATGAAAAGTTGTACTTCATTTGTGTGCAAGGAATCAAAATGCATTCTGCAATCATATATAATTAATTAAAACAAATAAAAATTAAAATGTTATAAAATATTAGATCTCAACTTTTCACTTAGTTTTATTCACATGTATTTACAAACCCTGTCCATGTGACTATACTTGGCTGAAGTTTGTTTTTTAATACAGTACAGACTCTCATCTACTATTTTCACATTCCTCTGGTAATAGACAGTGGATTATTTTCAGTTGCTTATAGTTATGAACTGTACTGCTATGAACACTCTTGCTCATGTATCCCAATGAAAAGTACTAGATTTTCTCTCTAGGAAAGACCTCATTGCTTCTGGATATATATGCATTGTATTAATCTTTTCTAGATGTTGCTAAATTGTATTCCAAAGTTGTTTAACAAGTCTGAGATCTCTAATTCTAAACTCTTAGAGCAGCTGTTCTTTGGAATTCATAATGTTTATATTTTAGAAAGGTAATTTGATGATTGCTCTCATATATCATGCAATAATAATCCAACAGCACAAAGGTAACATCTCATAAACAATATGTTAGTATCTTGCAGTGAACGGCAGAAATATCACAAGTAGGTTAAGACTATAAACCTCACTTCAGTAAAGATCAAATTTTACTTCTGAGTAAGGGTAGGTAAGGTTGGATTTTTCTGCAAAACTATTAAAAATAAAACTTGGGTTTTAGAATGTTTTTGAATTTTCATTATAAATACAAGCTCATTTGTTCTACATCATTGCCTATTAATAGAATTTTATTTGTGCCATTCCAATGTAGATGAGATTTTTTAAAGTATGGTTTACACTGGCATTTCACTGATGAGGCTGAACATCTTTTTAGGCCATTTGGGTTTCCTTAAATGTGAATTGCTTGTTTGTAGTTTTGCCAGATTTCTATTATTTTGTTTGTGTGTGTGTGTGTGTGTGTGTGTCTTTAAATGATTGGCTTATGGGAAATTTATGCATTTTCTTATGTTAATCCTTTATTACACACATTATTAATATCATATTCCAGTCAGAGTTTTGCCTTTTCACTGTTAATGAAGTGTGTATTTGTGGTGTGTGTGTTTGAGTGTATGTGTGTTGTGTATTTTTCACAGAACTTCCCTAATGTCTTCTAATTTATCAGTCTTCTTTGCAGTGGGCTGCTGCAAAATTTAAGACATTTATTTTAAGAATCCTTTCCTACTCTGACATCACTAAGATAAGCCCTTAATTTTCTTTCAAAAGTTTTATATTTTGCTTCCCAAATTTAGGTCTTTAATTCTCACTGTAATGACATTTAAATCACTTACAAGGAAGTGTTCCAATTTCATTTCATTCCATGTGCACAGCCAGTTGTTCAAGAAACATGTACTCAAGAGCCCATACTTTCCCATCGATGCTTGCTGTCGTTCTTGTCGTATCTATGTTTGAGTTACAGTTCTGTGTTTTCAGACTTTGCTCCATTGGTTAACTTTTTTATCTCTAAATCACTAGACTCTCCTAATAGTCTCCCTATCTAGAAAGATTTTTTCTGTATAGTATTCTTAGGTAATCTGTTCCTTTAACTTAAACATAAATTATAGAATCAGATTTTTTCATAAGAACCCCACTCACACTTTTATTTTTTTTTTTCTGTTTTCTTCTCTAGCTTCCATGTATGAGAGAAAACACATGACTTAAGTTTGGCTTTTTCACATAACATGATGTTCTCAAGTTTCATCTATTTTCCTGCAAATCACATGATTTTATTTTTCTCTATGGATGAATAAAACTACATTGTGTGTGTGTGTGTATGTGTGTGTGTGTGTGTGTATGTATCACATTTTCTTTATCCATTTATTTGTTGATGGACATCTAGGCTGGTTCCATAGTTTGGTTATTGTCAATTGTGCTACAAATGCCAGTTTCTAAATATAAACCTCCTGTCTCTCCCTCCCTCCCTCCCTCCCTCCTCCTCCCTCTCCTCCTCCTCCTCCTCCTCCTTCTCTTTTTCCTCCTCCTCCTCCTGTTTTTCCTCCTCCTCCTCCTCCTCCTCCTCCTCCTCCTCCTCCTCCTCCTCCTCCTCCTCCTCCTCCTCTCTTCTTCTTCTTCTTCTTCTTCTTCTTCTTCCTCCTCCTCCTCTATCTATATCTATATCTATAGCTCTCATTTCTGTTTCTCCATTGGAACCTTACTAGTAGAATGCTACATCAAAAAAGTACAATCTATGAATTTTTTTAAAAAATGGTAAATTCAACTGCAGGTTTGATAAATTGAAAATTGAAAGCTTTTTCGAGTCAAAAGACACAGCCAAATGAATAAGAAGACAAATCACAGATTAGAAGAATATATTTGCAAATTACATGTCTAACAAGGGCTTCATAATGTATATGTAAACAGTCCTCAAAACTCAACAATAAAATTGTAAACATACAATTCTAAAAATGAGCAAAAGAGTTGAATAGATGTTCTATCAAAGGACAAGCACAGATGACAGGTACATGAAAATATGCACAACACAGTTGTTCATTAGGGAAATTCATATCAATACTATAGTGAAATACTACTACGTACCACTTAGAATGTCAAACATGATAGTACCAAGTGGTGACAAAGATATAGAACAACATGAATTTTTTACATTGTGAGTGAAAATTCAAAATGTTCCAACCACTTAGCAAAAAGAGTATGGTAGCTTATTCCATTCTTAGGTATTTACCCAAAAGAAAAGAAAAAATGTTCACACAAAAACCTGCACAATTGGGTTGCGGCTCAGAGGTAGAACACTCGCCTACCATGCATGAGGCACTGGGTTCAGTTCTCAGCACCACATAAAATAAATATATTACATCTACCTATAACTAAAAAAAAAATTTAAAAAACCATGCACATGGATGTTAGAGTACCTTTGTTCAAAATCATGAAAAGCTAGAAACAATACAAGTATTTGTCAAATAGTGAACACAAAAAAAGATAAAACCATAGAATGTAGCTAAAAGAAAAAAGGAATCAGCTTTGATGCATGTGACGTAAATGAATCTCAGTTTTGTTGATTAGTAAATGGTGTCAGAGCTAAAAGTCTAAACTCAATATAATTCAATATGACATTTGGAAAAAAAAATCCACTGAAATAGAGAATAGACCTGTGACCTCAGAGGTAGGAATTGTAGCAAAGGAATGACTGAAAAGGGGCAACACAGGTAATTTTTTTCAATAATGGAACTGTTCTGTATCACAACAATATTGACAGGTATACAACTCTTTTTCAAAATTCAAAATGTGGTTGAAACATTTATTGCATAGCAATTAAAAAGCTAGATTATAAGATATTTACAATTCTTAGTGCTCCTGTCCCAGGTTTCCTTGGTGTATGTGTTGAGTTGAAACTTTTATTTCTATTTCCTAATGAGGAGCTGTCTGATGATTTGTATATTACAGATCTATTCCCAAGGAAAGAAGTTGGGATAATGGAGCATAATTAAAATGGTGATGCCCAATTCCGATCAAGTAAAATATTACATGTTTTACATCCATAATGCAATGAAATTCTCACAGTGATTTTATGAGATAAGGTGTTACCATATAGACACTGATTTTATAGAGAGAGCAGGAAACCAAGACTTGCAAGGCTAACCATGCACATTACTGATTCCACATTTGTGCATCTCCAACAGGGTATAAAGGACACTTTTGTATTATTAATTAGGATTTTTGTGATTTATAGATGGAGAATGTGAAAGCAAAAAGTAGTCTGATTATTTCTGGTTGTTCTCTCCTTCCCAAGTGACCAATTGTATAGTTACCTTGAAGAGATCATAAGGCACTTAGCTTTGAAGCGAAAATGCCATGAGACAGGTGATCTAGATGAGAAAATGTAACTTAATATAAATTGCTCTCTTCAGGAGATTCCTTGTCTTCCCAGGGCTTTCTGGTTAGGTGGTAAAATGTAGCTGGTGTCACACAGTAACTAAATAACATACTGTTAACAAATTAATAGGTTCTGCCTTTCCTGAATTCCTTGCAAAATTCTGAAGTCATCAAATGTATAATCATCAAAAAGGTCATCAAATTATTTTTCTGTAAATAATACAGCTGATCTTAACCATGTTTTTTTTTTTGAGTCCATGTTGACAGGTACACAGGCAAATTAAACATATTTCTTTGAGAGAAAATCTGAGTCATTAAGTTGTCTAAGTAATCATTTACTTTGCAAACTGTGCTTCATGTGTTATTATTAACATTTAGAGTGAATGGAGCACTCTACACAACAACATTCCTTTAAAATGACATGATGTAAGGTTTCTGGGATAAAAAAGCTTTATCAGCATGGTGTTGAAGCCCATCTTGTGTCATGTTTGTAGATGGCTGACTGAGTTAGAGAATGAGGGAAGGTGCTGTTAGCAGCCTGTTAACAGGGGTGGGGGGGGCTGGGGGGTGGGGGGGTGGCAGAGTTCAGAAATGCATACAAGTCAAAGGCAGGACATTTCAGAACCTTATAAAATAAAACAGGACAAACTATTATCTTTTCTTTACCTTTAAATCAATGGGTGTAAATAGTATTATCTAGTGATTATTATCTATTGGGTATTAATTTGTGTAAGGTTTTGGTTTTTTAATTCCTTCTCCCCCATTCATGCAGATAGCCAAGCCTACTAATCGACCCAGATCATTTGATGATAGAGGAATCAGAGGTTGCCTAAAAATAACTGCCCTTTATTTTGTTTAGTAAATGAAGAGATTATAAATTAAAATATATTGAAGAGACTAGATAGAGAATAAAAAGTAGAGGAATTCCTAAAATTCAGAAAGAAAGAAATTTCAGCAGGCTAATCTCAGGCACTTGTGACCTACTTGGAGGTAATGTCCAGAGGAGAAGGCAAGGCCTCAGAGAAGAGAAAAGCTTGACACACAGGAGGAGACTGGCCTTTGGGCAGGTGCCTTGGCCTCTGCAAGAATGCCCAGGCCCCATGAGGATCACAGAGCTGAGCCCTGACAGATGTAGAGAATGGTAAGAGTAACAGCCAACATGATGCAGTAGACACTGAAGGACCTCTCCAACTTTCAGAAGCCACAGAATCTTCCAAGCCTCTGGGGCCATCTTGTTGAAAGAGTTCTGACTGATTAAAGGGAGTTTCCTTGGGGGTTAGCAATGTGGTTCAGTGGTGGAAAATTTGCCTGGCATAGGTGAAGCCCTGAAATTGATCCCCAGTACTATTAAAAAATCGAAGTTTCCTTCTAGAAGTACAGGAGTAAAGAGGAGAAGGTTAGGAATCAGTTTTAAGTTGATTTAAAGAGAATTTTTTAAAAAAACTTTTTGGAATCCCCTGAGTTTGCAAAATAATAGTCATGACTGGCAT
Organism: Ictidomys tridecemlineatus; assembly: GCF_052094955.1. Classification (NCBI taxonomy): domain Eukaryota; kingdom Metazoa; phylum Chordata; class Mammalia; order Rodentia; family Sciuridae; genus Ictidomys; species Ictidomys tridecemlineatus. The sequence continues at coordinate 156,151,621 of NC_135479.1, read as the reverse complement.
GTGCTTAATCATTCTATTTTATATAGTAAATGAGCAAGGCTAACTTAACACAGAACTTAAAAGGTCCCACATAGAAATGCTGGTCTTGTTTAGATTTAATTGGCATTTCTACATGCATGTTTAATTGGTGTTTGCTACAGAACTGTAGAAAATTAGGAAGACACAGAAAGGGTCATTTCAGCCTATTTCATTTTATTTTTGTTGTTGTTGTTTTAATATTTATTTTTTAGTTGTAGTTGGACACAATACTTTTATTTATTTATTTATTTATTTATTTATTTATTTATTATTTATTTATTTATTTATTTATTTTTATGTGCATCTCCATATGGTACTGAGGATTGAATCCAGGCCATTGCAAACGCTAGGCAAGCGCTCCACCGCTGAGCCACAACCCCAGCCTCTTTGTTGTTGTTTTATAAGATTAAGTATTTTCTGAAACACAAAGTTATGAAATGACATGTAGGATTAGGCTGGTTCAAGGGTGGAGCTGGGATCTGGTCACAGACATCCTGAACATCACAGCACACCCCACCTTCCCACATTATGTTTATAACAAACCCAAGCCAGTCTAGCCCTACTTCAAAAAATGCTAAACTGAAGAAACAAAGAAACCTTTGTCTTCATCTATGTTAAATTTGTCTGGTTGGTACTGCTGCGTTTAGAAAATAATATTCTTTCAATAGATTGTCCACCAAACAGAACCTCTCTTTACAGTGAACTCCAAAGTATTTGAGACCCTAATTTGGATTTATCATCTGGCTCTACTTTCACCAGTCCATATGCGAGACCTGAGGTGAGAAATTCTAAATAAAAAGATGAGCTGTTTTAACAACAACAACAACAACAAAATCTCTGCAAAGAAGACATAACAACAGGCCTCAGTCTTATTTCTGGTCCATGTAGCAGAGTGGACAACACAGTAGGGGAGGAAAGAGATTATCCCAATTGTCTGTGGGTATGTGTAGTGTGTGCTGGGAAGAATGCAGTATGCATTTGGGATCCAAACCTTCAGCATCTTAGCAGAAAAATGGGGAGGGCAGGCATAGGAAGCAGAGAAGGCACCTTTCCCTAGAACCTCAGACCTGTGGAAGACAGTGTGCCTAAGACCACAGCCATTGAAGGCTGTGGCATTGAAAGAAAGATACAAGTGGCAAGTATTGCAAGGTAGGGCAGAGACCAGGAGTGACACCTGTGCAGGACTCCCAGAAGAACAAGGCCAGAAGAGAGGTCTGCAACTTTTCAGGAATTCAAAATTCCTACACGTCTCTGATGGAAGGATACATCCACAGAAACAGAATTTTAAGATTGTTAATGTGATCCATTGTTTTCCTTTGGGCCACCATGGCATAGAGACAAATGGATTAGGCTGGAGTAGTCATGGAGTATTTGCATATTTATCCAGTCCCCATTGCCTTCTTTCTCCTCTGCATTCCTCCTCCTCTCTGCCTATCTCATAATTGCTTTTCCAGTTGAATCTGAACTTCACCTCTGAGAGCTATTTTGTCCTACCTGCTCCTGGATCTGATCTTCAATGTCACTTCTGCTCTGCACCATCCACTTATAATTTACCCTTCACTACGGTGTTTTCTTGGTCACTTTTTTCATGAGTGTGTAATTTTCTTCCTCTTAGATAACAACACTGATTTTTATTTCTGAGTAATATAAAATGCCCAATAGAGCACCTTAAACCCCTTGTTTTATTTATTTTTTTTTTCACCGCTGTGATCAAAAGACCTGAAAAGAACAGTTTTAGAAGAGGAAAAGTTTATTTGGTTTCAGAGATCTCTGTCCTTAGATGGCCAACTCCATTCCTTAGGGCCCAAGGCAAAGCAGGACATCATGACAGAGGTGTATAGTGGAGGAAAATAGCTAAGAACCTTGAACCAAGAAGGAGAGAGAGCTATGCTTAACAAGAACAAATATAGCCTAAAGGCACACCTCCCAATGTCCCACCTCCTCCAGCCATACCCTACTTGCCTACAGCTATCACCCTGTTAATTCCTATTAGAGTATTAATGCACTGGTTAGATTGAAACTCATAAGCCATACATTTTACCTTCAAACTTTCTGGCATTGTCTCACACATAAGTTTTGGGGGGACACTGCATATCTAAACCATAACACCCTATAAGATTTTAATAAATGTTTATTGATGAAATTCTTGACACCACATTTAAGGGTGAATTAAACATTGTGTATACCTCTAGTTAAACACACATATGTAACATTAACCAAATTCTACAAGTGACTGTACTCTTATAGTTACATGAAGTAAAAATATCATAGTCATTTGTACTGGTAATTGAAAGACTTCCTGCTGTATTTTTGCGCACTTAAAACGGTTGTTGGATGAGCAGTTATTACCACAAATAGATGATAAGGGTTTTTTGGTGTTTGCTTTTTGAAGTGCTCTTAAATATCTCCCAATTAAAAAAAAAAATAGGAAGCTGTAGTGCTATTCAAACGCACTATAGAAAAAAACAATATTATAATGTGGATTTAAAATTTTAAAGCATTAAAAATTAGATTAAAACAGCAAATACTACATTTCAGACTTTTTAAAAAATGTGCACTAGTCAATCTAATTTCAAATAATAACCGTAAGTTATGTCTAATTTTTTTCCTTTTAAAAAGACTTCCATCAGGATTCTTTTTTAAAAGTTGAGTTCCATGGTACCTTTAAAAATCTAAATCAACCAAACAAAATACATTTTAGAATAAACAAATTAATAAAATATTTAAAGCACAGAGGGCCTCCAGGCATCTCCTGGTTCAGCAAGGGGCTTCAGGCTGGCCCTCACCTGCTCTTACCTACTCTTTGTCCCCAGTGTCTAGTTTTTCCACATTGTACCTTATGTGCTCTTGCAATTCCTGAAAGATGTCCAAGCTTTCATGACCTGCCCTTGCATTTACCTCTTTGTCTACTTGGAAGGTTTCCTTTTCTTTTCCTTAAAGACACAATTTACACCCTTTCTTTGGGAAAGTTTCCTCTTCTCTAAAGTATTTCTTCATAGCTCTCAGCATATCTGGACATGGCCATTGTGTCTTTTCAGCTCAAATGTCCCAAGACAGAGACATTTCCCCTGACCAGGCACAAAGTGGCTTCCCTATTTTCTCATTCACTGTCTCACTGTATAATTATGGTTATGGACAGTTTTAGATTTTCTGGCCCATTAACATTTTTACTTTTTGTTTGATTACCCAAGTAAACAGTAGTTCTCTAACTGAGGTAGAGACCTTATGGCACTTGCTCAGCCCTCTGCATTCCTAAATTCTCCTTCTATTCCTGTCACATAGCTGGTCTCGTGATAAGAGGAAAGGGTCTTCACCTGCCTGCTGGACAAGATGTAAACAGGGACAGCTTGGTATCAAGAAGAGTGTCAGGAAACCTTTGAGACCTTCTGAAATCTGAGAAATGAAGGCCAGCCATCAGTGGAGTTCTTGCTTCTGGCTGTGTGGTGGAGATAGCTTGAGACCTGGAGTAGGTTAAACTCTATGGTTCTTTGATTAATCTTCTGTTTTATATTCTAGCAATTAAATTCTACATGCCTTTAAAATAGGCAATAGTTTGTACTAGATTTTTTTTTCTTTTTTCAGAGTTAGTGTCCTACTTCACAGAAGAACCTGAAATTTTTTTTGTTTTGTTTTATAATTCAATATATTGACCTGTAATCTGAAAGGGCAGGATGAAAGAAATATTACTGAAGTTGCTTGAAGGGTTCTCTATCCACTTGTTGTTGGTTTGTGGGTTTACTAGTTTTATGATGGAGAGGCTAATGCAAGCAGAACAGAAATCAGCCTTCAGAAGAGATGCCATTAGACTGCTGCTGGGATCTGCTGATTGAGGCCAACTTCCTATTATGTGCAGGTAGAAATGTGCACATCTCCTGCCTCCCCTGTGCTGTAGTAATTCAGTTAAGATTGAAGTGTCTTTAATTGATAGCTAAGACGATAAGACAATTGGCATGGTGCCTGGCAGATAGGAAGCCTTAACTAAAAGTTTGCTGAGATAGTTCTTAAAAGCTGTAATCCCAGTTTTGATTCCAGGAATGACAAAACAATAGCACAGGTAGAGGCAGCTCAAGTGCTGCAGGAGTGGGTATGTCACTGATTTAGAATTGCCTACCATCCTAGTAATTGATACTTTTAGAGTCCCTACACGCCCCGGCCACCCCACCGAATGTTTGTCTTTCTCTTTCTCTCTTTCTTCTCTTTTGTTTGTTTGTTGTGTTCTGTTGTGGTAGTGGTGGTGCTGGGGTTGAACCCCGGGCACACAACCACCTTTGAGCTATATTCCCCTTAATCTTATTAAAGATAAATGCTCCTGTTTTATTCAGTTTTCAGTTGTTTACTAATGGAAAAGCTAGATCACTCCAAGATGATGATGTGATGACTTGGAAGATCCATCAAATAGATTTCCAGAATTAAAAGGACACTAAGTAACTGTGTTTTCCAGAGGATAACCCTGTCATAAAATTTGGACTGATCTGATCATGTACTCTTGGTTGGAAGGTGACCATACTGAAAATTAAAGTGAAAATAGTTGAGATGTTAAATACAATGGTCTAGAGTTTCCTGGATGAGTATCTGTAAGCTCTGCTACATATTAGGTATTAGGTCACTTTTAGAAGATTATTAATCTGTCTGTGCTTGTTGCCTCAGATATAAACTGATGCAGTATCGTACCTTACTCCCTAATAAGTACTTTTCAATCATTTTCTCTTTTGGCAAAAGTCCTCCTAAATGGAATGCTTGAGAAATCGCATGACTTTGGGAGGGATGCCCTTGGAGAAGTGAGAAAGAAGGGTGCCTACACCTGAGCGTAACCAACCAGGTTAATGCTGATGATAACTGATGCAGCAGTATTACTTTCTGAGACAGATGAGCCTGGAAAAAGACATAAGCACCTTCACATCCCATTAGCTAAAGAGAAATTACATCATCACTAATTACTTCTTTAGGCATTTTATAAATATCAGAGTGTATAGTACCTGAAAATAGGATTTGGAATTTGAAGGCATGTGTAACAAACTTTCTAAACTTGTTGACTGGTAATGTGAATCATCATAATTAGGAAGCTGAGTGGGAGGGCAGGTGAGATGGAAGGGAGAGGTAATGGATTTTCAATCTCTCTTAACCTCACTTGTGAAGCAATATAAACACATGACCACGTGATAATAACTCATATATAAAATTTATTAATTATTTCAAATAGATTTCCAGAATTAAGCAGTTGCTACTAAACATTTATGGGCAGAAATAAAGCCAATAAAATGGATCATCATTTTATATTGTTTCTTTGAATCATTTCTTTGGAGACATCAATCATCAGTTCCAATTTTCCTAGCTTTACTCTGTAGATATAGTGTGAAAGTCAAATTGTAAAATAATAGTTATTTTAAAGAATATGTGAAAACTTTCATGGACTTGTGCCATTTTTATGCCATTTCTTCTGTGTTTACATATTTTTCTGAGTGTGTTTATTTAGTTTGATTTGGATTACTCTAGTCTGGAGAGATTGTCTTTATTTCATTCAATTTTTCTATCAGACCTATGTAGCTACAATTTATACATGCTACCTATATCACTACAATCTAAAAACTTTGACATCCAGCATATCCAGAACATTTGTGAATTTTGTGTATGTATTATCATATTATGTCAGTGTTAAACACAAGACAGACAAAACCTCTTGCTTACTTTATTTTTAAAATAGACTTATCAAAAATAAACATATCCTCGGAGCTAGGGCTGTGGCTCAGTGGTAGCACACTTGAATGGCATGTTTGATTCTCAGCACTGCATATAAATAAATAAAATAAAGATCTATCAACATTGCTGGTGGGACTGTAAATTGATACAACCAATATGGAAAACAGTAGGAAGATTCCTTAGAAAACTTGCAATAGAACCACCATTTGACCCACCTATCCCACTCCTTGGTCTATACCCAAAGGACTTAAAATCAGCATACTATAGTAACATAGCCACATAAATGTTCATAGCAGCTCAAGTCACAATATCTAAACTATGGAAGCAACCTACATGCCCTTCAATAGATGAATGGATAAAGAAACTGTGCTGTATATACACAATAGAATATTACAAAGCATTAAAAGAGAATAAAATTATGGCATTTGTAGGTAAATGAATGGAGCTGGAGAATATCATGCTAAGTGAAGTAAGCCAATCCCAAAATATCAAAGCCTGAATGTTCTGTCTCATAAGTGGATGCTGACCCATAACGGGGAAGAGGGAGGCATGGGAAAAATGGAGGAAATTTGATTGGCCAAAGAGGAGGAAGGGGAGGGTGGGGAAGGAGGAGAGGGATGGTGCAGGGAGGTAGGAAAGAGGGTGGAATGAGATGGACATCATTACACTAGGTACATGTATGACTGCACATGTGGTGAGATGCTACATCATGTACAACCATAGAAATGTAAAGTTGTGCTACAATCATATACAATGAGTCAAAATGCATTCTGCTGTTATGTATACCTAATTAAAATAAATAAATAATTTTTAAGAAAAAGAATATTGGCAATAATAAATGTCGGCAAAGATATGGGGGAAAACGTACACTCACACATTACTGGTGGGATTGCAAATTGGTGCAACCCCTGTGGAAAATAGTATGGAGATTCTTCAGAAAACTTGGAATGGAACCACCATTTGACCCAGCTATCTCACTCCTCAGTTTATACCCAAAGGACTTAAAATCAGCATAACAGTAACTCAGCCACAACAAGGTACATGGCAGCTCAATTCACAATAGTTTACCTATGGAACCAACCTAGGTGTCCTTCAATAGATGAATGGATAATGAAAACATAAATGTATAAATACACAATGTAATACTACTCAGCCATAAAGAGAAATTAAATGATGGCTTTTCGGGTAAATGCATGGACCTGGAGAATGTCTTGCTAAGAGAAATAGCCAGTCCCCCAAAACCAAAAGTTGAATGTTCTTTCGGATATGCGGATGCTAACTCGCTAACTCACAATAAGATGGGGAGTAGGAAAGAATATGTATATATATATATATATATATATATAGATAGATAGATAGATAGATAGATAGACAGATAGATAGATAGATAGATAGACAGATAGATAGATATAGATATAGACATAGACATAGATATAGATATAGATATAGATATAGATATAGATATATCCTCTAAGTAAATTTAATTTGAATACTTTCAAGTTGAAGTTGTAAAATCTAGGAATGGCATTTTGAATTGGGTATGCTCTTTTGATTCTACACAATTATATTGTCTCAGCTAATATGCCACATCTATCTTTAATTAGAAATGTAATGATGTAAATTAAATACAAATTAAATCTTATTTAATACATACAACAAATCTCATATAGATACCATTATTTCCAAAAATTCCATTACTCAACCAAAGTTTTAGTTACAAAGAAATGAAGTGAGGCATTAACTTGGATTGATTTAACATAATTATCAGTCTTAGCTATTAAGTTAATATATATGTATTTTATTTTATATATACATATACTTTATTCTTACTCTGTTCAATATAAAATGAGCACTCTCAACATTGAATTCAATACATTTAAATCTTTTTTTAGTATTTGTATCTGCCCTCTCCTTTCTCTTCTCCTTCTCACTTCCTCTATTTTCAATGCTTCGTAAAAAAACAGAGACATGAAATTTGTCAGTATATTCTATATTCTCAAAAATATTTGCATTAATTTTTTTAAAGAGAAAGAGAGAGAATTTTTTAATTTTTTTTTTTTTTTTTTTTTTTTTTTAGGTTTCGGCAGATACAACATCTTTATTTGTATGTGGTGCTGAGGATCGAACCCAGCACTGAGCACATGCCAGGCCAGCACGCTACCGCTTGAGCCACATCCCCAGCCCCCCTACATTACTTTTTAATTTAATGTATTTCTACTTAAATCAATCTATCTTTAATAAAGTCATACAGCAGATGATGTTTAAAAGAATTCTTTATGAATAATATTTATTTAAATCAATAGATTAAAGAAGAGCTAAGAGAATAAAATAAGCCAGTTAGCAGTAAATTCAAATTCCTTTTTAACACAATAACCATTCTTAAACACCTTCCACGTTTGGCAGAAGAATTCAGCAGAGTGATTATATTAACTTGAGGTAAAGTACCTGTAAGCAAATTGAAAGTAAAGAAAATCAAATTCATGTGTTGTGTGGACCTCCATACAAATCTTAGCATAATTATACTTAAATTTGAATTGAATTATTTCTTAACAATTACATCCTTGTGAGAATTAGTGGGAGCACTGTGAGGGGAAGAAAATGGATATTCCATTTCTAAACAAATGGAACATATTTAAAATGTTTGGGAATATAGTTGCATGTTGAAACAGTATTGTTTATAGTTAATAAATGAAAGCCAGTTGTTTTAAATAGGTAGTCCTGGAAGTCACTCATTATAGCTCATTACATGGTACCCCATGGATTTGAGCTTAAAACTTGGCTTTCAGTAGGGAATAGGATTTGCTAGTAGAGGTGAGTATGGCAGTAGAGGGGTTTGAAAGGTTATAATGCCTAGATTTTGATGACTATTGGAAAGCCCTCTAAAGAATTCCATATTATTCTAAACTCTATCCTCATGATGTTTTGAATGAAAATAATTTAGTAATAGAATTATGATTTGATTCACAATAAAGAAGAATTCAGATGAAATTTCAGATACAAATTGTGATGCAAACCATCAAATTATAAAGACCAATAACCCAGACTGGGCCTGAATTCTCACTGGAGGTATAAAATTCTCTTTAAGACAGTGGTTTTGAAAATATGTCCAAGACGTTTTACATCTTAATTCTATTAAAAGCTTAATAAAAAACAAACTTCTGGGAATATTTCATGTTACTAAATAAAAATATATATAGGAGACCCCAGAAATTTATACTTTCATAAGTATCCCAAGTGACTTTTAAAATTGAAGAATAAATAAGTACAGAAATTCAAGGGTGCAGTTGGATGAACATTTGCATTTCAATATACCCATGTAACTGCCACTCAGAATCAAGATATAGTAAATTCTCTTCACTCTAGAAGAATTTTTTATCTTCCTTTCTAGGTAATAAAACACTCAGAGGAAAAATACCACAATTTTGCCTTTTTTTAAACTTCATGCAAATGGAGTAAACATATGGTCTATGAGCTTCGTAAATGACTGACTTCTTTCAATATCCCATATTTCAGATTCATTCATGTTATAGACTATATTGAGATTGTATTGTTTTAATTGTTTTATAGTTGCATAGGTGATATGTGGGTAGTTTTCCAGGTAATTCCTACATATTATAATTTTAAAATATTTCATTCATCTGCAACCTACATAAGAACTCTGAAAATTCCCAACTCTTAACGCCATTTTATCATAAGATTTCAAATTTGCATCATCATGCCTTTGATTAAAAGTTAATTTCAGAAGCTGAATTTAGACTTAAACAAATGTTATCTGAAAGAACTTTATGTGCATAAACTACATAGAAAGCTTTTTCATATTATCATGTGTGTTAGCTTTTCACCACTGTGGCAAAAATACCTGACAAGAACAATTTAGAGGAGCAAATATTTATTGTGGCTCACAGTTTTAGAGGTTTGAGTCCATGGTAAGATGGCTCCATTTCTTTGAGCCTAATGTAAGACGCAATAGCAATATCTTGGCAGAATGGTGGGATAGCTGCTTAAGTTCATGACAGACAGGAAACAGAGAGAAAGGGGGCCAGGGACAAAATAAGCCTTTTCAGGACACACCCCCACAGTGATCACTTCCCCAAACTAGTTCCCACCTCCCATTACTCCATTCAGCCATCAACGGATTAATCCATCAAATAGATTAGCCACTGGTGAGCTCAGTGCCCTTGTGATCCATCATTGCCTTAAAAGCCCCATCTCTAAACCTCACTGCTTTGGGGACCATGCTTTCAACACAGGAGCTTTGAGGAGACATTCCAGATCCAAAACAAAACACGTTGTATAGGCTTATTGGATTAGCTGAAATAGGGAAGGATGATAGGTACACATTAATAGGAAAAACTAGTGAATAAAAGTCAATAGGTGAAGCTTCAGGAAATCCTACTTATTCTCATAAGAAAGGGATGGAGAGGTAGGATAGAGAGGAGGGAGTGAAGTATACAGTAGATCCACACCTTTTCTTAGGGAAGTTACACCCCCTTCTAGACTCATTCACTTCTTACCTTGCCATAGTCGGCTACCTTCTACCACTTTCTATTAAACTCATCCTAGAGAGGGCTCAACACCCCACTCTCTTTCCATGTGTCCTGAAAAAAGTACCAGAATCAAATAGGCAAGATGACATCCTGTGCTCTTCTTTTCTAGGTCCTGACACCAAGTCCTAGGTTGGTAAGATTTCCCTCAGTGCAGTGGTTGTGATGCCCCACTCCACCTGACATTAGCATTATCTTTCTCAGACATTAAACAGAAAGTTTCAGTGATTCCTTATGAGGCATAGAACCTCCAACTTTACCCTTCACTTGGCATAGTGCTAGTAAACATGCTGAGTAAATTCACAAAGTAGCACAATCTTTAGCTATCGATAAAACAGCATTCTAATTTATTTGTTGAATAGTAGCAACATTTATTATGGAGGTAATGTAACTAGGCAGTTACTGAACAAGCCTTCAATTTGACTTTGGATTTGATCTCTCCTTAGGTCTCTGAATATCACACAAGAAAATGAACCAAGAGTCAGTGAAGAAGTTAGTATTAAAGCAGCAACCTAAAACTTTTTGGAAAATTCAGTGTGAAATCATCTCTATTTTTGCACATTCACAAACATTATATGTGTGTGATAATTTATGCAAATATGTGTGGTGATTTATGCAAATTATTATAAACATAAGCACAGGGGCCATTGGGGAACAGGTTCTCTAAAATGTATGGAACTAAGCTTGAGCCCCTCTTATGTTTTCACTTACAGGCTCAGTTTTGCAGGCTAACTCAACACTCAATTCTACAAAATTTCATTCGAAAGTGAAATGTCTAGCATATCCTGAGATCACTGAAGAAAATATCAAATATGCTCAAAAATATGTTTACTTGAGTGATGTCTCCAGTGTTTTACGTATTTTGCATAGAATAACTTGTAAAAAAAATCTTTCTCCTCATCTTCAAATTTTTCTGCAGCTGTATAGACAGATAATTTTTTGAGTATTTCTGTGACTTTCTATCCATCTATAGTGATTTATATAATGAGTTCAGGAAAGTTTCAGTATTTAATGTTTTCTAAATGATTCATGCTGAAGAATTAAAAAAAGCTTTTGAAACTTTTTTAAGGCAGGTCAGAGAATTTTTATTTACTTTTGAGAAATTGAGCAGCTGAAGCAAGAAAAAGTAATTAATTCATTTGAGTAAATCAAGAAGAGAGGCTGCCTGTAAAACTTATCTGTTGGATTATTACCTGATCATTTTTTACAAGTTTATGGTAGAAAAAGACTAACTAATTTCAGAAAACTTTTATATATCATTAATGAATTTACTAGCTCAGCATCACTGATCTAAAGAAATCAGTTGTTAAAACTGAAAAAAAAGCATGTCTCTGAGCAGGAACATTCATGTCAAGACTAATTTCTAGACATGCTTTGCCTTTCATTATAGGGGGTCAATATGAATATTTTTATTATAAGAAAGTTGAAAATTATCTTGCATTAATTTAGCACTCACTTATTTTTCTCAAACACTGTTAAAAAAAAAAACACCTGGACACATGTCTCTCTCCCTCCTGCTGCATACTTAATGGTTACCAGAACAATTCAACTTTTATTCCCAGCATGCAGCAAGATTAATCTGTGACGATTGACATGGCTTCATGTCACTTTGCCAAAAAATTTCAATGGCTTCTAATATCTGGATAAAAACAAATCTAACCCCCCCCATCTAAAGTGCTTATATTGGACCATAAAATGGTAAATTATATGCTCCTTCCCTCGTTTTATAACCTAACCTTCTCTTACAGGCTTTTAACCCTTATCCTTAATGGCTTTCTCGCACTTCCTTAACCACATTAAGCATGTATCTAGCTTGGTGCCTTCCACTTTCTGAGACCTTTGTCTAAAATGTTCTTTCTAGCACTATCTGTGACTTGTTCCCTATCAAAGATCATGTTGTCAGAGGACCTTTCTTGACCATGCTATATAAAACAGTCACTTCTTTCTACTTTGGTGCTCCTTAGCCCCGACACCTACCATTTACTAATTCTTTAAACTTTTATAGACTATTTATCCAAACTAAACTTTGAACTCCACAGGTCTTGCTTTCTCTGTTACCTGTTATTTTTCCAAGAATGAAACACAGGATGCAGTTGATGCTGAAAACATATTTTTAATAAATAAAGGAATATGGATAAATAATAATATGAAAAACTTAAATAGTGAAACAGCTGAGTTTGGGCTCAATTTTGTTCTTCTTTTATTAGTAAAGATGTTATTGTAAAGACATTACAGCTGGCCTAACAGGTGCCAAAACAAATGTTTGAAGCTCACAGATAAAAGGTTTTGTGGTGGTGGTGGTGGTGGTGGTGGTGGTGGTGGTGTGTGTGTGTGTGTGTGTGTGTGTGTCTAGAACTGATTCCTCTGGAGGTCACATGCCCTGGAGGTCACACAGACATAAATCATGAAACTCACCCAATGTAACAGGTGTGACCCCAGAACCTTAGCCTGCATTTGAAATTTCAGTATGTCAACAAAACCACCACATACCAGAAAAACAATGAGTTCAAAACTGATTGCCAGATGCTGATATATATATATATATATATATATATATATATATATATATATATATATATATATATTCTCTTTTTCCTTATTTCCCAATTCTTTTTCCCTTCACATTCATCATTTTTCTACCTTCCTAAAAAGACAGTTCTAGAATATCTTTATTATGCTTCTATGTTCTACCTGGATACCACTTGGTGGGGAAAGAGTCTTTGGATGGCCATGCTATTCCTGAAGCCAGCCTGTCCCAACACCACCCTGTATGCTCTGCTAGGAGTAAATTTTGGAATCAGTGAAAGCAGGGAGCAAACATTCTTGTTGTTTCCAGCTCTGCTCTGCATCTCCTGGATAACTTCTCTTCAGGTGGGCATGCTCTAAAGCTGGCAGCAAGAGTGACAGAGGAGACATGTCAGAAGGGGTCATGGGAAGGTGTGAGTGACTGGTAGTTGTAGCAAGAGTACTGCTCAACCCATTCATAGTTTTTCCTCACTGCAGATACCATTAAGGTGGTTCCACAAAGTGAATGGAAAATGAGGAGAAAAACTGCTGCTAATATACTTTTGAAAACTAAATCATGAATTTGTAAGGGAGCAAGGAATCAAATGGAACAGGAACTTAGGAGGGGTTACTATAATAGACCTGGGAGAAAAGAAGTCAATTTTTCTTAATTTTGAATTTTATTCTATTTTAACTTTAAGAAAATACACTAATAATCATTTAAAATTGAGGAACAAGGTGGACACAGTATTGTGTATTTTTTATAATAAATTCAATTCTTAGAATAAAATGTATTAATAAAGATGATAAGTTTTTTTTTTTTTTTTGTAAATAGCCAGCAAATTGCTATTCTTCAAAGTACAGAAATTAAGATTGCAAGTGCCAGTAGTTCACACTTTGAAAACTGAATGTTGAAGACAATTTCACCATAACATGGAAGCTCAAACAGGAAGGAAAACAATATTTGTTGAGCAACTAATACATGGAAGACACATTTCAGATAATCTTATCACCCCATTACAATCCTAAGGATTCCATTACCCATTCCAGAGTAACCAATGCAGTCTTAGAATGAGACTGTTTTCCAAAATCAGAAATCTTGAGAAGCTGATTTAATCCTCTTCCTGCCACTGCTTGAGATAGGAGTCGTCGATGAAGATGATTATTCACTTAACCCCCAATAAGTTTAGTGGGTTTTCTATGAACAACATTTTTTTCATCCACATTTAAATGGTCTAAAGCCTCTGGTAGCTTTTGGGAACTAATATTATTATACTCTTACTTTTTAAAAATGTTTTTTACTTGTCCATGGAACCAATACATTTATTTTATTTATTTATTTTTATGTGGTGCTGAGGATCAAACCCAGTGCCTCACATGTGCTAGACAAGAGCTCTACCACTGAGCCACAACCCCAGCCCATTATATTCTTATTTTAAGGAATCTTCATAAAGCAAAAAATATACTGATAATTGTACATGTGTATATAATGTCTCACAATCTACCCTGACTTGTCAGACTGAGTGACATTAATCAATCCTTCTATTATATCTGCTTTTTGAGGATCATATCATTAAATGGTTTGGCCATAGGCTAAGATAAGTGTACCTATATACATTAAATGCATGAGTGATTTCTAGTAAATTATTTCTGTTTGTTCCCAAACTCGTTTATATGTTACCAAAATGCAAAATTTAACTATATTTATATAAAAGACTAAAGTAATAATAGAGAAAAATACTAGATTGGTGAAAACTAGATTGAATGTTTTCAGAAGACTTATAAAGGTGTATCTTGAAATGATTCTTGTAAAACCAGGTGTGATTCAAACATCCAAAAGGATAGCGAGTAGGGGACTCCAAAATTCAAATGGATTCTGGAATCAAATTATTTTACAACTACCTTTTAGGACTTGCTTCATTTTAAACAATTCAAAATGAGAAAACAGAAGCAGCATCATATGTCTGACTTATATAAACTGACAATTGTAATTTCAATTACAAAATCCATTTGTCCTACAATGAAAATCAGTAAATTAATAAACATTTGTCTAGTTTTAAAAACTTAAATATGTCTGTATCACTTATCATGATTTTCTGCCTTAAGTAACTGTCTTGATTAATAAACCAATTCATCTTTAGTGCCTCACAATATTAGCAGCTTCAAACGACATAATTTGCTTTTCACTGTTTCTGTAGGTCAGAAGCCTCTGCTCAGGATCTTATGGAGGTGAAATCAAGGAATCATGTGGAGCTGCCATCTGGGGCTCAGAGTCCTCTTCCAAGCTCACCAGTTGTTGGCAGAGTCTATTTCCTTTTGCAGTTTTAGCACAGAGACCCTATTCTCCTGCTGACTGTTAGCTAGGGTCTGCTCTCAACCCCGAGAGAGGCTGCCCACAGTTTCTTGCCACATGGTCTGCAAAGGCCACTCCCAGAAACAAGTTGTGCTTTTTTCCTGGTCAGCCAATATCTCTCTGACATGCTCTTCTAACCAGCTAGAGAAAATGTTCTATATTTAAAGCATCCATGTAATTAAGTTGGATCCACCTGGATAATGTCCCTTTCAATTTTCTCTTTTTGAAACAGCTTTATTGAGTTATTATTGATATACAAAGAACTACATTCATTTAAGCCAGGCACAGTGGTGCACACCTGTAATCCTAGTGGCTTTGGAGGCTGAGATATGAGGCTCATGAGTTCAAAGCCAGCCTCAGCAACAGCCAGACGCTAACATTGGTGACCGTATCTCCAAATAAAACACAATATAGGGCTGGGGATGTGGGGATGTGGCTTAGTGGTTGAGTGTCCCTGAGTTCAATTCTAAGTACCAAAACACACACACACACACACACACACACACACGCACACACACACACACACAAACTACATACATTTAATGTGTACAATTTGATGGGCATATGCAGACACCCTTACCTTACCTTGATTGTGCCAATGTTATTCTCCCTTTCTTACACTCCACCATATTGTATAACCTAATCACTAGAAGGTAACAAATTATAGTCACAGTCTCTGGGATTATGCAGGACACACACAGCAGGGTGAACTGGACTCAGACCATATGAATTCAGCCTATCACATCACAGAGTCATGCATAATCCATGGTACCCCAATATGCCCTGTCCACGATGAGTAAGCAAAGCCACACCAGAGCATATGGCTCCTGGAATCTCTGTCTTCTGCTTTCACTCCTGCTTTTGTCGTTCTTCTGTCCCTCCCAAAGCAAGCTGAGTGTTTACAGGGTAATAGGAGGCTCAGGATAATATTAGCAACGAGTGGTTGCTCTATCTAAAGAAAGAGAAATTCTGATTTTTATGAACAAAACACTGTGGGAGGAATTCTCAGTTGATTTCAGTCAGACAGCCTCCTACTCTCTGACACCCACATCACTTTTATTTAAAATAAGACTTAGTTAAAAAGGAAAAGGGATTTATTTGGGGTATTAGTAGTTTGGGTTGGTGAGAATAGATCAAAATCGTGATTCCTAAAATAATGACTTCTTCTCTCCAGCAAGAAAATACTCCACAATAAAAATTCAAACTATAGCAAATTTGAATAATAGTAATAATAGTTTTACGAAGTATCAGAAAATTGGAGAGGAGGATGTGATCAGCTTTGTGATGAAAGAAGATCAAGCTAATTGGACGCAATTTTTTATTTGTTTTTAAGAATGCATTATAGCTATGCATAATCACATATGCATGGGGTATAATTTGTTCCATTTTAGTCCTTAGAGCCTCTGCCCTCCCTCTCCTTCTCTGCCCCTCCTCTATACCATTGGCCTTCCCCTATCTATTTATTTTTTATGACCTGGTACTTTACAGGTGATATATTCTCACATGCACACAGCACAATCTGGGTCAGATATAATATTTTAAAAGTCAAGTGGGTGGCACAGCATTGTGGTCCTTGGGTACAGGCATCTTGTAGTTTCACTCTGTGTCAGACTGTGCTTTCTACTCTAAGGGTGTAAAATAGCCTCCACTTCCTGGTGAGTCTTAGTGCCAGGTAGGAGGTGAGCTTTTGGTCTTCCTGCACTTTCTCCACATTTTCTTTTGTCTTGGGATGAAAAAAGGGAGCATAAGTATCATGAATGAGGAAGAAATGATAAAATTCACTTCAAAAGCATAGAAATGTTCTCCAACAACCTTCCTTGTGCCCAATGAAGCAAATCCTTCCATTACAAATCCTTCCAGGTAAATAACAACTGGAGGAGATGTTTACAGAAAATTAAGCATCCATAAGAAGTTCTGACCAGATATTTTTAAGGTCTGTCTCTATTATTATAGACACCTAAGAATACAAGAAATATCATAAAATATTTAAATTCTGGAAGTCAAGCAAAGTGGATATGTGACCCCATAGTCAGGAGTCATTGTATTCTCATTCTGTCTGTTCACCAAAAAATAAATAAATTTATCAGTAATTCCTTCTTCAACTACCCAGATCTTACCCAGTAAGTAAATAGTTTCTTATTTGAAACACAAATGTGATTATTTATTGTAAATAAATGACCTTCTAAATCACTCATGGTTTAAAATGCTTCAAAAGAACTGCCTGTAATATTACTAGCTAAGCCAAACTGCAAATAATACAGATTTTCAATAATGTTTACAAAACTCTAGATTTACTGCAAGAATAATTTGGACTTCAATTAATAGAACTAAAAATTAATTTTTTCTATTTTCAATATCAAATCTCTTATTGTCATTCCACACTTGTTTTTTGGATATGAAAGTGAATTATGAATTTCTAGGATAATTATCAATTCTATAAAAGAATAAGCAGGGCCAGAAATTATGTACTAGCTTTTGTAATTTAATGAGGAACGGTTTACAATGAAGTTATCTAGACACTCTTTAGAAATATGAAGAAATACCTAAAATCTCAGCCACCAGAGACCAACTATACCTTAAGAAAACAGAATTAGAAACAGAACCAAACCTATAAATCTCTCTAAATGGTTTGAATGAGAACTTCAATAGAGTAGGCTCCTGTTTTTCTCATCTCTTTTAATTATGCCCTTTTCTATTATATCTACGCTAACATTTCACACTCTATACCTCAGCTGTTACCATGTGTCTGAGAAAAATTATTTTGTGGTCTGAATTCTCCTCGTTCACTTACATGGAGTGTAAAATAGCACAATTTGGGTAGCATGTTTGCACTTTCATAAAAGGTTAAACATATATTTACCCTAGGACTCATCAAATCTACTCCCAAGCATTCATGCAAAACCCAGAAAAGCCCATGTCCCCAGGGAGCTTCTTGAGGAAATCTTGTAACAAATTTAATCATAATAGTCAAAAAGCAAGAAATCATATTGTTTCCATCAAGAGAAAAACTAATCAATTAAAGAATAAAATGAAACACAACTGAAAAGTCTAAAGGATTGAACTACTGAGACATACTAAGACTGGATCACAAAAAACAGTTTGCTGACAAAAATAATTTAGACAAAGAGTGGGGTATACAAATGTCTCCATCTATAGGAAAAACACACACAAAATAATCTCCAATAGCGGAGCTAGATTCTTGGATTATCAGAACTCAGAAGGATTGACTGGGAAGGGACACCAGGGAGCTTTTTCAGTGATGAAGAGAGGTATGGATCACTTAGGTGTTTATATTTGTCAAAGCTACACAAACTGTAAATTTAAGATATGTGTATTAAATTAGATATAAACTAATAAAAGTCAACTTTATAAAATATTATAATAAGTTTCCTTAATTAAAATACATATGAAAAACATAGGGTTAACCAAAGTAAATTTTCTTTGTGAATACTAACAGTGCTATTTTCTAAAATAGAACTACTAAGCACTATGACTCTCCAAGAAAGAACTCTGGTAAGCAAACTTTTTGCCACAAAATATTAAAGACTGCCTTTACAAACTAAGCCCCCTCAGAATATAATTCAAAGTTAATTTTTTAATCTAATGTATACAAACAGTAAAGATAAAAATTTTAAGTGTGTGTGTGTGTGTGTGCTTGCATATATATTAAAGTTACCATGGTAGGAGTGAGACCAAATTAAGAAGACATTATTTCCATGGCATTAGACACATATCATATCTTTGGAGCCACCTGTTAATAAGGTCAGGAAAAGAATGGAAATTATTACAGAGCTTACAAAGAAGATTAGAGGAGACAGCTGAAAAGAATAGCAAAAGGAGATGCCCAGGACAGTAAAAGAACAGGAATTGAGACTTCAATTCAGAGAAGCCAGCCAGTTGTATGGGAAGAGTTAGCAGTTTTATTTTTGGCTCTGCTACAGACATAGCAAGGGGCCCCTGGGCAATTCACACATGCAATTTATGACACTCTGGCTGGCTTTGTATATCTGTCCTGTGAGTTTGTAATTGTCTGTGTCTAGTGGCAGCTGTCACTGAAGTACAGTAAGCAAGGTGATCCCTCTCTGCTCCATCCTTTGGGAGACACCAGAACTACAGTACAAAATTTGCTAATGAAGAAAATGAAATGTTATTAGCCAGGATTGACTGTAAACAGGTCACCTTGTAAACTGTGTTTGTGGATTGTGATTCTCGCTGTAAGGGGACCCTTTCAGAGATTTTAGAGAACTTCAGAGTACACTCCCAGGGCTGGAGGGAGAGAGCAGCTTGGGGACAACCTAGTAGACATCCTAATGCTAAGAGATCACTTCCAGGCATCTACATACCCACCATCACCAAAAACAGTGGGTGAGGAGGCTTTGGACCTTTCACATCCATCATCCATGCATTTCTAAATAATATTGCATTTCCAGAAAATGCTTACTGATCATTGTGAACAAATACATAAACAAATTCTACTACAAGTTGTCTTCTGCTCTCCTCTCTGGAACATAATTCATTTTTCCGTGATGTCTCCTACAGTGAGTTGTGGCCTTGTGCAGGAGCCTATCAGTCTTGGTAGTCACATTTCCCATCTCACACCTCAGATGCCTTCAGAAGAGTGCCTCACAACTACTTAACACACAACAAACAGATTGGGAACAAAACAACAGTATGAAGGAAAAATAAATAGAAGATGGGTGAAGGGGTGATGGGTGGATAGACAGATGAATGGATGACATAGTGCAACCCTGCATATCAGCTGAGTAGAATATAATACAAAACAAATTTAGAGATGAATACTGTGAGTTCAGGTTTGAGCCAAGATAGGATAACCCAATTCCTTGCTGGTTTTTATAAAGAATTCTGAGAAGTATATATATGCACATAACAAGACAGAGAAAAAAGGAGAAAGTTTGACTAGGAAGTTGATTAGGGAGTTCGGTATGGAACAATAATAATGTTCCTGGGTTTTCTTTTTGCCTTCCATTTATCCTACAAGGCATTGATGAGATCTGTAGCAGAGCACCTCCAGCAGGCACAAAGAAGGATGGATGGAGCCTCAAGAGAAGTCTGTACCCTCTAACCAAGGAATGAATTGAGGGTGAGGGAGAAGCATAGAAAACCAAAAGAAAAACTTCCTTTTCCCTGAGAATCACAGGGGCTGATGTTGAATTGAAATTCTAGCCCCACCCAGTGTAATGAAGGTAAGGTCAGGTAGACGCTCATGTCTCTTCTGATCAATGCCAATGGGAGCAAATGGAAAGCATAACTTAGATGCACACTTTGAAGCAAGAGGTGAAATTTAGGCGGTGCAAGGCAAGGTTAGTTGACAGTATGGAGGGGTGACCCATTCCAGGCCTTTACACCCAAGTCCTTTACATAGACTTTTTTAGACTTTCTATCATAAAAAGATTAGCTAAGGTCTAGAATATTATCCCAACACAATACCCAAGACAAAACAAAAAACTTCGAATTCTAAGAACCCCAAATCCTCCACTTGCATGACGAAAGGACACCAACACCAAGATGACATGGATATGAAGCACTGGCAAGGGTTGCAAAGCAGCTACAGGTAGTCATGGCTCTACAGGCAGTTTCAGAAGATCTTGAAGCAAATGAAAAGATAGAAAGTCTCAGCAAATAAATACAAGACATAAAGAAGAAATGAATTGGAAATGTTGGAAGGAGAAATAAAATAGTATATAATAATAAAATAATAAAAATCTTAAGGATAGGCTCAATAACATAATGGACAGAACAGAGAAAAGAATTCACACACCCAAAGATACAGTAGGTAGATACCCGCAGTCAGAACAATTGAGATATAATAGACTGAAAAACAAAATAAAGATCAGGGCCTCAGGACCTGGGCACTCTAATAAAATCTCATATTTATGTCATCAGAGTTTGGGGAGGAGAAGAGAAAGAGGGTGAAATACTCAAAAAAAGTAGGGAAAAATGACTGATGAATTCAAAATTTAGCAAAAAGACATAGACATACAGATTCAAGAAACTGAGCAAACGTTAACCAGAAAAAACCCGAAAAAATCCATGCCAAGTTTCAACATAGCCAAACTCTGAAAAACGATAAATTAAAAAAAGTCAAAAAAGAGGATTCGAGATCTAGTTAACAAAAGATTAGTGAAGGGAGGTCCCAGTATGGCCCCAAAAGGTGCCTGCTGAATGTCAGCAGCCTAAAGACCAAGAATCCAGTGACGTGGGAAAAATAGAAAAGATGTGAGGCGATAGATGCTGAGCCACACTCAAATGTGTTACATAGAAATATTGAAGTGTTTAGGAAAATATCATCGGCACTTACATCACCAGCCAGGCATGTGAAGAAGGAGGTAAATTAATTTTTAAAAATTGACTAATGCCAAAATAAGAAAGTGTGGATGTGTTGGATGTGGCCCACTCATTTTATAAACGTTATTTGTATCATTGTAATAATGTGAAAACTGATGATTAACTTACCTAAATATCTTCACATTACTCTGTGGGTGGACAAGGAAGCACATATGAGAGAACAAATCCTTGGCTGTCTTCTCTCCAGTGCAGTAGAGTCAGAGACTCACACAATGGTGGTAACAATAGAACATGTCTAATGTTAATAAATAATATTTATATTTTTCTACATTAACTCTGTAGAAAAATTATGTTGATAATTTTGGGTTCTTTGAATGACCTGGAATATTTCTGCCTTATGTCCTTTGCACTTGTTGCAATGGTGCCCATTATACAGTAAGCTTTCATTAGATATTCGATGAATAAATAAATATGTGTTGAAGTTTATCTCTAAGGAGCAAGATGACAGTTGTGAAGAGGCAGGTGGCTTAGAAACTTGCTGTTTTTTCATTATAAGTTGTTTTTCTATGACTTTACAAAATGAGCATTCACTCAATCCACTGGGAAAGTACATTTGTTTAGAAAGATGAACTGATCAAATTTAAAGAGAAAGACTTCCTAAAATTATATTTGTTGTGTCTGAAAAATATTTAGGTTGTCCCTGAGAGGTTTTTAGATGTATGTGAATTTGACTTACTTTGATACCTAATTGATGACTTAATAAATAATAAAGGAAGAAAAGCTATTGAATCAAAACTAAATATTTAAACCTTCACAGAAGAGCTACTAGCTGAAGTGTTTTCAAAACACAGATGAAGAGATAAATAGGTGAAGATAAGTCAGGGGTTTTTAATTCTATAAAATCAGTTTGAAGATTATTTTAATTTTTTTCTTATACAATACTTAGAAAATAGGCATTGGAAAAAAGAAGAAATTCAAAGTTACGCATAATTCTACTGCTCAGAGACACTTTAAATCTTTCTGTGAACTTTCTTCAGTTCTATTCCTACTTGTATATAAACATGTCGAGTTTTGTGTGCACTGTGTGTGTTTGTGTGTCCTAGTATATGTGTGTAACTTTCCAATGACTCATGAGGCAAACACTTTCAGAGTAGGTTTGGAACACCCCTTCTTTCTTGGAAGCTGGAAGCATTTATACTCTAGTGACTTCCTAGCCACTGTTGACCCAGGGTAGGTTGGGTGCTTGACCTTGAGGGTAAAGTTTCCAAGTCTCCTATTACTAATCCCCTGAGACAGCTTGTGCCCTGACAATGTTTCTTTTGGACATGTTTTTGTCCAACTGTCTTCTCACAATAAACCACCAAGAAGCTATCAATCCAAGAACGATGGTGAAAGCTGATCCCTGGAAAACCACATTGCATTTCTTGAGATACCCTTTGAACTTGGATTCTCTTGTAGAAATTTCATGGAAGGTATGAATTTCCCTACTAAGAAAATTGTCCATGCTTTTGATTCTGAGGAACATTCAGATTAAAACAGTTTGAGATAATAAGACTGGGGGGTAAAGACACAGAAAGAGCTTACTAAGAAATAGCTTTCCAAAACAGAAATCCCTTTTTGTCCACTCATTATTCTGCATTTTTACAAAGCACATGTCAATGTTCATCTTCCCTCTTTCTTTTCTGTCTTATACTTGTCACCATTTAGCCAGTCACACCCTCCCAAGACTACATGTAGTTAGAAAAAGCAAAAACACAGTATTTATCTTAAGCTTACCATTTTTCTACTTTTATTCATCACAGGTATATGAAATAGTACCAATTAAAATCAAAACAAAGAAAAATTCCCTATAATAGACTGAAATTCCAAAGCAAATTTCAGAAAAGCAGGAAACTATTGTTCCATCGACAATTTTCACATTAGAAATGCCTAAAATATTGTCTCTCACCTGTGCAGGAAATTTTGCATCTGTTTTGCTGCCATTTCAATACAATCCTTGGTGTATTAAACTGTATTAACCTTTGGGCACCAATTGACTTTTTCCATTGTGATGAAATTTGTTTAAAGAGCTACTTTAGCAAATCTGATCCTCTAATTTCCTAAAGTATTTACAGTGTACAATTTGGTCAAATATTAATTTTTTGTACTCACAAATGTTACATGCCACCATCTTTATTGTCCAGATAAACTCTGCTGTGATGGCATTTTTCCTTTGTGTATTTTCTAATTGGATTAAAAAAATCATAAATTTGAATTTGGAAATCTAATCTCACTAAAGGTGGAGGAGTATGTTTATACATTTGGAGGGAATATTTCTTAGTCCAGCCTAGATATAAATATACAGTTTAATTTTAATTGTTAAAGAGTTACAAAAGCCATCCTGACTACTACTATTCCTCCTCCTCCTCCTCCTCCTCCTCCTCCTCCTCCTCCTCCTCCTCCCCCTCCCCCTCCCCCTCCCCCTCCCCCTCCCCCTCCCCCTCCCCCTCCCCCTCCCCCTCCCCCTCCCCCTCCCCCTCCCCCTCTTCTTCTTCTTCTTCTTCTTCTTCTTCTTCTTCTTCTTCTTCTTCTTCTTCTTCTTCTTCTTCTTCTTCTTCTTCTTCTTCTTCTTCATATTCTTCTGCTTTTTCTTTTATGGAAAAAAGAACTCTTTAATACAGACAAAATTGCAAATACGCACAAATAATTCTTTAATATGAAATGCCCAATTAATACACAGATTATTCCAGTTCTTCCAAATAAATTTTATAGTTATACACAAACAAATCAGGTTCAAATTAGGCACATCCATGACTTTTGATTACCAAGTCTTAAATCTTCCATTTCTTACCACCTACTTATTGACAAAAGTAGTTCATTTATACTGTTGAATCTCCAAGTCTGTGTTTTGCTTCTTCTCATAGTGCCTGGGATTGAAGCCAGGTCCTTACACATAATTGGCACCATTCTACTACTTAGCTATAGCCCACCCACAAGTTTCTTTTTTGAACAGACACAAATACAATATTTATACATAAAATAAATTTGAATTTTAGCACATACATCTCAGTATTTCTCAAGTACTTTAACACTCCAAGATAAATGAATCATTAAAACATGAATTGAAGCAAGCAATGGGATGCACAGTAGCCCCTCCCTCAGGTCAAGGCAATGGACCCAAGTAAGCCAGTGTTCTGCTCTAGCCAGAACAGAGAAGCCTGGAAAGGCCCCGCAGCAATAGGAATTGGTGATGACAAAGAAAAACCATGCATACCCTCTTCCATGAAGAACTTTTCATGGATCTTACAAATGGATTGATTTCATTAAGTTCACCTTTGCTAGGTGCTTCTCAAATCTGCCCAGGAGGAGCTCTTTGGAGCATGCTTAGCTACCTGGCGTGCAGCAGGCCTCTTGCCTTGGAGAGAGTCCAGCACCATCACATAGTCCATAGTGGTCCCAGAGCCTATGCAGCCCCTCATAGGACAAGTTCTCAAAAGGTGCCATCAGCACTTGCCAGGTACCATGAGGAGGGGCTGGACCCTATCTCTTCTTAAAAAACATGTTTGTTTTTGATTTTTTTAAAAAGGCAAAAGAAACAGTAATAAAACTCTCATCTAAAGATAAAGATATTTATAACTCAAATTACAATGTGTGAGAAACTCTCTCAAGCAGTGAAGGCAAAACAGGTTTAAAAAAGCTGATGAGACTGAAAGAAGCTATAGCCCTCAGCTGTCACAGCACAACTGTCCACAGGGGATGGCCCATTAATGGGGCGGAGACAAGAATTCATGTCAGAAACAACTAATAGATGGTGTGGAAATAGATGTAAATTCTTGCCCCCAACCCAAGAAGTCTTCTGCTTGGGGAAGAGATCCTGAACCCCAAAAATCCCTGTAGCTATAAATCCTGATGCTGAAATAGAAAGGAAAAAAAAAAACCCACTAAACACATGTGGAAAGGAACTTCTGTGTGAGTTGGGGAGAATCCCTGCTCCCTGGGAGCCTGTGACACACACTTACCATGACTGCCCTGTAATCCAATCATCCTGCTAAACCTCATTCCCTTCAATAAACTGGAAGCCATTAGGAAAATATAAGGGAAGGAAAGGACAGGAAAAGTAAACCACAAACGAATATTATGGCACAGCAGTAAGCTCCCATGAGTTTGAAAAGTTTAACAAATCAAAAAATTATTTTCACAGCAGAGATGTAATAAAGGTGAGACTAGAGAACATAGCCTATGAGCTAATGGGCCTCAGTAAAAAGGTAGAAAAAGCGGAAAATCACCACAAAAATGAAGGCCACCTTTACATTGATGGAAACATAGAATTTAAAGTCAGCGACATAAAAGTGAAGTTTTACAGAGAAAATGTGAGATACGGAAGAGAATCAAAGCAGATACTACATGAACATAACCACTGCTGACAAAGAAAAACCAGTCCTCTGAATGGAAAATATATTTAAAGATATAAATCTGGAACTTTTCTAGAAATAAAAAGGGTTGAATTAACTAATAGAAACCATGTACCATATCCTAGAAAAAAAAATTGCTCTGTGTACAATGATGAGCACCATTATAGGGCCTAGTAAAATTGTGGGACTTCAAAGATAACTAAGAAAATAAACAGCCCTTTGGGCATACACACACCTGCAGAGAAAAGATCTTGGTCACCCCCTGGAAAAAATTCAGATTGTCCTCAGAAACGCTGTCAGCAACATCACTCAATAACAGGATATAGTGGGCCATATCCAAAGGTACCAAGAGGAAACCACACTAAGATATAAGAATATTATACCCAACAAACTGTTGGTCTCTGGCTTACAGTGCTCTGAGGCCAAACAGTGTCTGGAGAATAGTAAACGGGATGGATAATTGAATGAGCTTTGTGATAATGTGTGCTAGTTTGTTTGATTCCTTATTAGACATCCATGGAAGAGTATCTATCTAAAGAGAAACCTTTGCAAATCATTATAAATTAGAAAAAAAGTATAAGTCAAGAAGTCCTGAGAAAGTTCAAGGAAAAACAATAAGTTTTAAGAACCTTTCTTTCCAGAAGCAGATTCCATTAGACAGAGTAATAACGCAAACAGAACTAAAATAATGTAATTTTCCAGGCATTGTCATAAGCCCTTGACATGATTCAACTTATTTAATTTTCACAAGAATCATGTCACTAGGTATTATTAATATGGCATTCGTTTTACAGATGAAAAATCTGAAGTATAAATTCTTTTGTCACTTGCCCAAGTCATGCACCTCTCAAGAGCACATCCTACCTTTGGACACAGGACAACTCCACACTCACAGTGGAGAGGAAAGGGGGTTAGAGGCTTGCAGTGGGGAAGAAGAAGCATTTTAAGGCTACACCATTGAAATAAAGGATAGATTGTCCAGAGAGGTTTTTTGGTATTTGGCAATTAGGTGGACACCTGTGACCATTTAGAAAACAATTTCTGCAAGCGTTAAAGGCAAAAAAACCAGACTGGGGTGAGTAGAGTATGTACAGACCAGAACAATGAAACAGTAAATATAAATAAATAATTAGAAATGTTTGACAGGAAAGAAATATCATGGGAATCTCCACATGTTCTGGAATTTTTGTCCTTTCTCTGTAAGAAAAGTCTAAAGGAGAGACCATTACTTTTGCCAAATGTGGGAACTACATCCCAACAATATTCATGCATGAGACATCTGCATTTTGTCTCCATGTCTTAAGTAAATAGACTTTGATTGACTTGGAGACCACACAGTACAAAGGGCAGAGATGCAAAATGGGTACTTGGAGCATAAGCATCAAAGAACCGTGGGCAAGTCCACAGCTGTCTGCTTTTTCCTGGTCATGCCTGACTAGAAGGCAGACCCATTCCACCGCAGTTTTTTGCATCTTTGTTTAAAGCTTTGGGAATTTTGTTCTTGTTGGTGTTACAGTTTATTATATTATTTACTTAGAATAGTGGTCAAAATAGCCAAGTAGTTTAAAAAAAAAAAAGCACAATTCTGACATATTATCCAGGTAACAAGCTGGAGAACAATTAATAGTGTGGTTTTACCTAAATAAGAAAAGCCCTTTGGAACTCCGTTGCCTCCGCTTTAGTTACCTAGTGATCTTGCTCAGTAACAATCTGTCTTCCCAAGCTGAGCTAAATAAAACTGGTCTGTCTAAGCTATGTATTTTTAGGTTGCGAATTTCCACTGCAGAGCCCATTCCCTGGAGGCTAGAGGACACAATGTAAATAGTCATGATACACTCAGGAGATTTGGGTACCTCTCCAATAGTAGTACTAAGGGAGTTTCTTTATCAAAGTCACAAAAATAGTTGACCAGCTGTTGGAGCACTTCCCCGACTAGTTTCAAGATAATTTTCTCTTTCCTTTGACGGAGGATACCTTTCCTTTGCCTTCTTCTCTTTTAAGCTTCTTACAGCATCTGGGAGAAAAAGAGGGGGGTTTTTGTCTTTGTGCTGTCACAAAACAGTCTGTCACTACTTGGAAACGCAGAAAATGTGTATATAAAGCATTGTATATAAAAGGAGGCTGTCCTGCAGTTGGCAGGAGAGAGATGTGTGAACAGACACAAACAAGCCTGAGCTACTTCTGCCAGCTTGCTGAGACACACACATCCTTGCAGAATCCGCTGTGAGCAAAAGTCCTACATCACACCAACTGGTAGCAGAGGCTCCAAACTGACATAAAGACTTTTCTGACTTTAAGGCCTTCACACCTGCAGTTCACTCCAAATAAACAGATATTCCTTGCTCTGAGTTTTCTCTAAGAGCTAACTAAAATTTATCAAAGGTAAAAATTGAACCTTAGGCACATTGCCTGTCTGCATGCCTGTCTGCCTGCCTTCCTCCCTACCTGCCTTCCTTTCTTTCATATCCCCAGTGTCTCACATAATCTGACACATAATATATACTCAATAAATACATCAAAGTTAAACACTTCTCAGCTTTCTCTGTAACTACACATGAGTCAGTTTTTTTCAATTGAACCAAAAGTATCTGTTTTGTGACTGACCAAATCTTCAGAGAAGCCCCAAACATGTCATAAGACATAAAGTTATCAATTTCTTGCCAGTAGGACTTGTGTACAGTATAAGTTTTGAATATGCTTCCTTTTGTATGGTTTCCTTTTGGCCACCACTGTCATCTCATAGTAATTCTCTCTACTGCCTTCCACATTTCCTTGCCTAAGTGTATCAAAACACAAGTATCTGTCTGAACCTCCCATCTAAAGTCACTATCATACCTTTCCACATGCTCTCTCCTCTCTCCTAGGCTGCAAGAAGGGGTCAGATCTGAGCTAGCACAACTGCAAAGGAAAGAGCTGAGGCCAATCCTGGAGAGCAGTACCCGGTAAGCATCTGCTTCTGGGAGACCATGTCACCCTCTCACCCTCACAGGGATGCACGAGAATCACTGCATGGCCACCCTGGGTGGATGGATCTCAGGCTAAAGAAATAGTCCCAGTGTTTGCCCATCAACATAAACATCATGAAATCCCCACAGTGTTTGTAGGCTGACAATGACTGTAGCCTAGTAGAAAATCAAGAATTCTCCCTTTTTTCCATTGATTATTTATTGATTGATTTCTCATGTGATTCCTTACCAGTAATCCTAAAAATCAGATACTGTAACTATATCACAAGACAGGGATACCATAACATTTTTTCTCATGTAATTTACCTCATTCATACTTATATCATATGGAATTATATTATTGATTTCATTTCCTTTTACAGAAAACTGTTATTTCTGCCTTACAAAATGTACATATAAAATTATGGAGTATTTTAAAATTTGTCTTGCCAAGAAAATTATTTAAGCTCTCTGAACCCCAGTTTCCTTTTCTGAAGCAAGAGATGTTATAATAGTCATACCCACCTCATAAGAAATTCATACAGGAATGATTATTTGAGTGGTATCTGACATGTGAAAGCTAGCTGTTATTGTTTTGTGGCATTAGCATGATTACCGATAGCATTATTTTTAAATAAGTCATCCTAGAAAAGTAGCATGATTTTCACTTTACAGAGACTTTTATGAGGATGTCTATATAAAGAGCTTCAATAGTAGATTTTTTTTATCATAAGCCTATGTTGGAACAAGAATAAATAGGGCATTTCTTTGTGCTTCTGCTACTACTATTTGAAAGGAGCTAATTTAAAAAGAGTTTCCTATATGCACCTACTGAGCTACAGATTTTCACCACTTCCTTCATAGCATTCCCAGGTATGACTCATATTTTAAGATTTATCAGAGTCGTTTTATTTCTGTGATTATGTAGGACTAACTAAGTGTATTTGGCTACAGGAAGTGTGCCTAATTTTATATCCTCTTTTTTTAGAATTTAACACATAATTAATTGTGAAAGCAGAATGTGGTGTGGTATGTGTGTCAAGAGATGTTACCAGAGAATATTTGAATTTAAGTTTTATATTTTTAATTTCAAAAGATTGTAATTCCACAAATAGATTAAATTGGAGATTAAATAGCATTTGCAGGCTTTATTATGACCCAATATTCTTTAGAGTGTGATATCCTGTCTTCA
Source organism: Ictidomys tridecemlineatus (assembly GCF_052094955.1). Taxonomy (NCBI): domain Eukaryota; kingdom Metazoa; phylum Chordata; class Mammalia; order Rodentia; family Sciuridae; genus Ictidomys; species Ictidomys tridecemlineatus. The sequence continues at coordinate 156,121,670 of NC_135479.1, read as the reverse complement.
GCAGGACAAAGGCAGACTCAAGCCTGTTATCTTTGCCTTAACTCTGATCCCTGAGCTATTCTTATGAGGAAGACAGAGCTAATTTTAAGCCACCTCTGAGGAGGACCAGGTATGACTTCAGTGTCACATATGTGCTGCTTCACTCCATGAGTGAACTCTCTATCTGCCTTTATAGACCTGCAAAACTGACAGTTCTGGTCCTTGGCTCTAAGCCAACAGTTCTCTATGCCCCCCAGTGCTGTAAAGCCTGAGCACATGCGGGATGCTGCCAGGACAGGCCTTGTGTGTACAACTGTGGTAATAACTGCCCCTTGGAATTGGCCCTGCCTGATTGTCTAGTCACTAATTCCAAAGGTCCACCAGCCTCACTGGTCTTTGACAATGCTCACTCATTCCTTACCATCACTGGTGACTGATACAGTATCTTCAGATACCCAACAGTTGGGGTTGCCCAGCCCTGCCAGTCTTGTTGAACATGATTGAACTTAGCTTTTCTGTAGGTAGTGCCCACATCTGGTACATGGGCACCACTCAGGCAGCCTCATCCTAATATGCCCAGAGATTGTAGATTTCCCAGTCCTCTAAATCCCCCCACAGAACGCCTGCAGAGTAGTTACACAGCTTCACATTCTTTAGATTTGTCAGATAGGAGGCAGACATAAGGCCACATATGTGGCACTTGATATGAAAGACAAGGATCCCCTATCATCCATGGATAGAGTACCAGGAGAGAGGGACAAATCAAAGCACACTGACAGTGCTTTTCAAAAAATCCTCTTCTAACATCCATTTGTGGATGAAGAGTTGATTTACAAACCAGAACTGCCCATCTCATGGGTAATACTGGCATGACAGCCTGTCACTTAATTTTGAAATGTTTAGGGGCTTCAACAATACTGAAACCAAAATAATTCAATTTTGAAATAATGTTACTAATGCATGAAACATTATGAAAACCTTAGAAAGGAGAGATAACATTTTTGCCAGATGAAACTCAAGAATTTCAGTGGATAAATTTCCAGTATTGTCTAGAAGATTTCATAGAAATAGGGACCATGTTAAGCTTCAAGAGTCTATGTGTTTAACATAATGTGATTATAGGAAGCATACCAATTAATGTAAAACTAAATAAATAAATGTAGATTTTCAAAATTATAATGAGGTGAAAGTGTAATTTAAAAGGAAACCTAAGTTTTGTGCAGATTTCCTCTCATTCTTTTTCCCATAAAAGTTCAACATCCATTTATTAGCTAAAGAGGCTCAAAATTGTGAACTTGTTTTGCTTTTGCTTACCAATTCCATGCACTGAAAATTTTCATAAAATATAAATTCAAAAAATAAAAAAAAATCATGTGAATAGGGGACAAATGATAAAGAAAGCAGCAAAAGGAAAAAAAATATTAAGGCTCAAATAAAACTTCACCTGCACTTACACTGCAGTCTGTTCTGAGCAGTTTCTCTTCTTTTAGTCTCAGGAATATTCCACACAAAAAGTGTGGTTGCTCTCCATTTCTGTGTGTATTTTCCACTGTAGATTAAGAGCTGTATTTAAATTCCTTAAACATTTTTTTTCATGAAGGTACCACCCCTACCCCACCAAAGTCTCATTTCCTCTTCTTTTCTCATTTTTAAGTAAAAATCTCTTTCCCACCACCCTGTCCTTCTTCCTTTCCTTGTCTTTCTTCTGTGACACAGCCAAATGCCCCTTAAGATTTTATATTTCAGGGTGAATGAAATTAGAACACTGGAACCTGCAAAACCTCATGGAGAAATTCTTGCTTGTTATGTCAAACTAACTCCTGCTACTTATCTTTAAAATAAAAGAAGTGAAAATACATTTCTTTTTACTTCTTCTTTTTACTCCTGGCAAATCTGTTATTTTCTATTATCTGACAAACTTTGTACCACATTGCTTTCTGTATTGCATTAGAAAAATAATTTTATGCTGGACATCATCTGCAGAAATTTTGAAAATGTTCAAGCTATCTTGGAGGTGGTAATCTATAGTGAAGATGTCTAATAAAATCAACCTTTGGTCTTCAGCCTGTCCTTAATTCTAGAATGATTACTTTGGCCTATCTAAAATTAAATTTTATTCATCTCTTATTAGGTTCAGATCAGTGTTAGCTATATTCTCAAAGTCCACTATTATCTATGACTGCACAAAAAGAAGTACAGTCATTATAATATATAATTGTTATGATAGTAATGAAAATATAAGCTGAAAATACATTATGTACTAAGATTAAACAATCATACTTAGTGTAAGATAAGAATAAAAACACAAACACTACTTAAAGAAAAAACTTAAATCATGAATTTGATCCACAGCAATAATATACAAATAGAAAAAATAGTAACTATATAATCTGCTTTCAAATAAATGAGAAACATTCCTTATCAAAAAGTACCTGTTAACTTTTTTAGGGCATAAGTTAGTGTTTGAAAATCTGTCAAGAATATTAAAATGTTTCTGACCATTGACCCAGTACTCAAGATTATCAAAGATGCATAAATTACTTGGGTTTTAGGATTTACACTGTACACTTAAATTATTATGAACATGTTTACAAGGAATGGTTGTTGATACTGAAAGACGTTCTGAAGGTGAAGTAAAGCTGATATAAAGTTGTTTGGAAAAGAATGTTCTTAAATACATGAATACAAAAATATATATGGAGCCCCATAAAAACAAGGGAAAATAGCTCTGGGGAAAAACATACTACAAGTGTTTAAAAGTCATCATTCCTTGATCATTGATGCGTTCTCTTTTTTCTCTATTTTTTCCGATAAGTTTGTATTACTTTTATGATGAGAAAGGAAGAAAAGTTTATTTCAAAAGCAGAATAATATAGACAAAGGTAGAGAAAACAGAAGCATTAATAAAAAAAATGGAAGAAAGGAAGGAGATGTGGAAATGAGGAGGGGCAACAGGGATAGAAGGAAGGATCAAGAGAGGAGGGGGACAAGGAAGGAAGAGGTAAACATTGGCTATGCCTGATAAGAACTCCCGAATGTCCATCTAGGAAGAGTTGGGGAATATCAATCTGACTGGAATAGGTAAGCTCCTTAATTCTCTGTTAGGTAAAATTATGACAATATTTTATTTGAACTTGTGTTACTCCTAGAATTATTGACGTATATATATTAAGCTTTTCAATAAATACTATATGAAATACAGGGAAGATTCCTACCAATTGTATCCCATTACTTTTCTTCAATTAATAAATGGCAATGTCAGGTATTAACAAAGATACTTATTCCCAAGTCAGCACAAAATATTGATGAAAAGAAATTATTACTCTTCTAAAAAAAGGACACTTTTTCAATTATGCTATATGATATGCTTAACATGGTGTTCTGTAACCACCACAGAATAAATACATAATTATTCCCATCTAATATTTTATTAAACTAAAGTCCAAAGACTCTACTTATGGATCTTCCTGTCTAATGGTCCAAATGATATTATTTAGTGGGTCATAGCATCCTTCAATATGTCTATCTTCTGCACCCTAGACAAGCATCTTCTCTTAGCATCCCTCTTTTATGGAAAAGGTACCTTAAAGTTGACATTCTAATCATCTTTACTGGATTTACTGATCACCTTTTAGAGTTAGACAAATATATATGACTTTGATTACCTTAAATAATTTTCTTCATAATTTAATTCACAGATAATTTATTTATTCCAAATCCCTAGAAATACTTTTAATTATCTATATATTTTTGACATACATTTTGTGATAATTTTCATACACTTAGGTAAGGCTTTAACCCTCTGATCCTCTGATATTAGAGTGACAATAAATGGTCTATTTGAATTTGCTTTGTAAATAAAAAAGTGATACCATATAAGATATATTCAGTTATTTTTTACTAATGTAAAGTTCCTTTAAGTAGTTTTAACTGTGCTATAGAGTTTGGCAGTTTGTTGCTATTGATTTCAGTAACTGGGAAAAGTACAATGTTAGCATTCCATTTCTATAACAAAATACCTATGATAATCAACTTATAGAATGGTTTATTTTTACTTATGGTTTCAGATAGTTCAGGGCAGGTCACTTGGACCCTGTCCTTTGGGCTAGGTGTGAATCTGCACATTATTGCAGGAGGGCAAAGCACAGAAAGCTACTCACCTCTGGACAGCCAAGAAGCAAAGAAATGGCTGGAGTCCCAGTGTCCACTTCAAGAGCTCACACATAATGACTTATCTTGCTTTTGCAAGGTCCTACCTACTAAAGATTCCATCCTTCCCAATAGCAGTACAGGCTGGGGACCAACACTTGATTCTTCAACACTTGGTTCTTCAGGAAACACTCAGGAACCAAGCTGTAACAGGTAGTATGCATTTGCACTTGGCACACAAAGGCATTTTATGTGCACAGGCACACATAAGCTATGTATGCATGCCAGATAGACAAGATGAAATGGCATACCTTTACATATTCCAGGGGAAACTCCCAAAACAGCAATGAGGTTGTCTTGCATCACCATTATCAGAAGCTAAGTAGGAGATTCTACACAAGCATTCACTGGCAACTGAGAAAAGCAAAAGTTTCCATCTAAACACAAAATAAGAAACATCAAGAAGAGCTAAAGTGGCAGAATATTCCCAGGAAAAAATTCAAAGGAAAAAATATATCTGATTAAGAAAAGAAATAGAATAAAAAAAACTAAGGGCAGGCTCAAAAAAAGTAGCTTCATTCACCAGAAGTCCATATAAATAAGCTTCTAGAAAAATATCCTTTCCACCCTTTTTTACCCCCTAAAACTAGCTGTTCAAAATAAGCATATGCAGCCCAAATTGCTAACATTTCCGTTTCTGCTAAGATTTAAAGAGAGTTTCATGGGTAAAATATGTTCAATAGCCAAAACTTTATGATGTCTATTTGACATTACAGTTTAATTTTCAGAACCTAGCGGAAAACAGCAATTCCATTCTAGAGAATTGCTGGGATAAAACAACCTCTAAGAAAATTATCAGTAGTTTTGTAACATGTCTCCAGAATATCAGACACTAAAACATTAGGAGATTTGGTGATGGGACAAATAAAACATTAAATTCAAGAAAGATTTAATTTGCACAAACCCTGCTTATGCACATAAACAAGAATCTTTAGAATGTCACTTTGGTAGCTTTTTACATCCAGAATAGATTATTCACTTAATAAAACTCTCAGCAACTGGAGGAGTTGCTATCTAAAGAACACAGTGCTTTATATACAATTCTTTTCATTGCTCCTTTACTAATTCATTAAAGGATGCTGATAGCCAGTCACTTAACTGCTACAAGACTCAATTTCCTCATGAATTTAAAAACATGAATAAACCCTAAGAAATATGGCACCTTGTACAAACTGGATATGGTAAATTAAAAATGGTCACAGAATCTTTGCTATTCTTTCCATTGAAAAGTGGAGTCAAATTCCCAAATTCCCTTTAAGTGAGTGTCACCTGGCCTTATAAATTGCTTAAGTAGTGGAATGCAGAAAAGGATGTTCTGGAACTTCTAATGTTAGGTGAGAAAAAAAATCGTATCTTCTCTCTGGGACTTTTGGAATACTGGAAAGTCATTTACATGTTTGAAAAAAAAAGTTCCACTAACCTTAGACTGCCATACTGTAAGCTGTCATACCTGAGCAAACTAGTGGTCACATAGAGAAAGAGGGAAAGCCAACCAACTCTCAGTTGTTCTAGCCTCCCAGGCCATGTGCCCAGTATGTTCATGAAAAAATTTCCGATGATTCTGCTCCAGCTGCCACTTAAGGGCAATCACATGGGAGAACCCAAACAAGAATTTTCCAGGTTTGACAGAAAAGAAAAGAAAAAGAAAAAAAAATATATATATATATATAATATTACATAGTTGATCCTGGTAACCCAAGAACTATGACAAATAACAATAAATTGTGCTGAGCTACTAAGTATGGAGTGATTCATTACTTAATAATAGATAACTAGAAAAGTATAAAAGAACTTGTAGAACTCCAGTTTCTCAGACCATATTTCTCCACTAGTTTCTATAGAACTCTGGGGTTCTGTAAAATATTTTTGCTAGTTTTATAATGGAGAATTTTCTTAAAGCATAAGTTTTGAACATTGTAAGCTGTATTATACTTGTATTAACAGTGATTGGCAGTGACTAAACAGTTCTGTGTAGATTTCATTGTCATCCACATATAGAAGCAAACACTAGGACTGGGTTCATTTGGTTGAGTGTATTCTCTGTTTTGCAGCATGAAAGGATGTTGGCAATAAGGATTTGTTGTTGTTGTTTTGTTTTGTTTTGTTTTGGGTTTTTTTGTTTGTTTGTTTTGTTTTTTGGTTTTTCCGTAATGCAAGAAGAAAATGATATTGGGTTGATGGCAATAACCAGTCCTTCCCAAATCACCTTTCTCATTTTCCTACTAATATATCACCAACTGATGAAGGAAAATGAAAATCTCTACAGTGCAATGTAAGTTGGAGGGAAAATTTCATTTCAACGAAGAAATTATTATACATTCCAACTGAGCTGCATCTACTTCTTTGCCATTGTTGTACCTCTTATAATACATGGGATGTTTGTATTAGAAATTAACAGGACAATTTCCTTACTTCTTGTTAAATTTCAAATTTATTGATTTGTTATATCTTTCTATTTTAAATTTTATTAGTGTTTTTTATCTACAAACATATCTGAAGATGTGATAATTTTTGAAGATGGAGTATAAAGAGGAAAAGAATTTTAGATCTGCCTTAGCAGATAATTCTTGTAAAGTTCATGATGAAGATATCAAAGATCCCAGTCACAAACTCTATTGCAAAACAAAATGGGAACATTAGCAGTTTAAGAGCTAACAGGCTGTGGTTTTGCACACTGACACACAGCAGTTCTGCTTACTGACATTTAACCATAGAGACTTGCAGTGGCTAACAAGTACCTATGACAGATAAGTGCAGTACCTTATTAAGGAAACAAAGCAGTGGGGACCAAATAATACCCCTCTAGGATTAGTGCAGTAAAAGTCTCTAAGCTGTATGAGCTAAGAGTCCCTAGGCTGTTGACAAGATTGCACCCATATAAGGAATGTAGACTATGCCCTCCAATAAACTTGCACCAACCCCCTTGCCTTGCTGAACTCCAAGCTATTCTTCTCAGAGGATTAATATCCAAAGTACACAAAGAACTCAAAAACTCAATATTTAAAAAATCAAGTAACCCAATCAGTAAATAGGCATATGAACTGCACACTTCTCAAAAAGAAGTATAAGTGGCCAAAAACTATATGAACAAATGTTCAACATATTGACCCATTAGGGAGATGCCTATCAAAACTATACTGAGATTCCATCTCATTCCAGTTAGAAGGCAATTATATATAAGTAATAATAATTGTTGGTAAGGATGTAGCAAAAGAAATTCTTATGCACTGTTGTTGGTAATGTAAATTAGTACAGTCAGTATGTAAATCAGTATGGAGTTTTTCAAAAAGCTAAAAATAGAACTACCATATAATCGAGCTATACCAAACCTTTGTATTTAGCCAAAAGAAAGTTAGCAAACTCATGTTTATTGAAGCTCAATTTAATAAATGTCCAAGTTATGGAATCAGTCTAGGTGTCTTTCAGCAGATTAATGAATAAAGAAAATATGGTATAGACACACAATGGAGTTTTACTTGTACATAAAGAGAATATAGTTATGTCATTTTCAAGAAAATAGATGGAACCGCAGACCACGATTTTAAGTGAAATTGGCCAGATTCAGAGAGAGAAAAAGAATATATTTTCTATCAGATGTAGAAGCTAAAGGGAAAAAAAAATAAAAAGGAATTCCATGAAAGTAGAGGGTGATCTTTAAGGTAGAGAGAGAAGATTGAGGGCAAGAGGAGGGGATAGTGTGGGGGGGATATTGGAGAGTGAATTGATCAATCTGTGTGTGTTTGAGTATGTGTGTGTGTGTATACACACAAATATGTCACAATAAAACCCACCATTCTATATAATTGAGATATGCCAATAAAAAAGATAAAAGCTATAAAAAGAGACAAAGAAGTTTACTCTACAATGATGAAGGGATATTACTACTATGGATGTATATGCAGTTAATGTTGGAACACCTAATTTTATAAAACAAACACTGTTAGAGCTACATAGTGGAGAGGTAGGCTCCAAAAGAAGAGTAGTGGAGACTTTCAACTCTCAACTTTCACTAATGGACTGAGTTACAGAGAAAACAACGAAGCATCAGAGTTAATCTATACTATGCGCCCAACGGACCTAACAGATATTTACAGAACATTTTATTCAATAGCAACAGAGTGCACATTCTTTTCATTAGCACATGGAATATCTAGAATAGACTATATAATACACCACCAAAAAAAAATCTTAAAAATTCAAAAAGTTGAAATCATCTCATGTCTTTTCTGACCACAATAGAATAAAACTAGAAATCAACAACAAAAGAAATTTTAGAAATTAAGAATTTATACAGGGCTGGGGATATGGCTCAAGTGGTAGCACACTCGCCTGGCATGCTTGCGGCCCGGGTTCGATCCTCAGCACCACATACAAACGAAGATGTTGTGTCCACCTAGAACTAAAAAATAAATATTAAAAAAAATTCTCTCTCTCTCTCTCTCTCTCTCTCTCTCTCTCTCTCTCCTCACTCTCTCTTTTAAAAAAGAATTTATGCAAATATAAGAGACTAAATAACACATTTTTGAATAAGCCACTATTCAGCCACTGTATGCACATATACATAGGCATTACAGAACAAAGAAAAATGAAAACACAACATCTCAAAATATACAGCAAGAGGAATAGTATGAGGGAAATTTATTGCAATAAATGCTTCTGTTTTAAAAATATAGAAAGACTTTAAATAAACAGCCAAATGATGTAATTAATTCAAAGTTCTAGAAAGTCAAGAACACACCAATGCCAAAATTAATGGAAGAAAACCAAATAATGACAATCAGATGAAATAAATAAAATAGACTAAAAATCAGTACCAAAGAGCAATGAAGTGAAGCATTGGTTATTTTGAAAAACAAAGCAAATCTGATAAAATTCTTGCTATCTTAACCATGAAAAAAAAGAAATAATATCCAAATTTTTAAGAAATCAAGGATAAACGGAAACATTAGATCTGATATTACAGATCTGTCATGAAAAGTTATACAATAACATATTGGAAAACTAAGAAGAAATAGATAAACTTCTGGACACATATAACCTACTAAAATTGAACCATGAAGAAAATTTTTTAAAAATAGAGTAGAACAATTACAACTAACAAGATAGAATCAGTAACATAAAACAAAGAAAAGCCCAGGACTGGTAGGTTTCCCTGTTGAATTTTCCCAAACTTTTGAAGAGTTTTGCCAGTTATTCTTAAGCTATTCTAAAGGATTACGAACTTATACAAGTCTAGCATTACTCTGATACTAAAACCAGAGGAGGACATAAAAAAAGAAAACCATACATCAACATATCTGGAAAATATAGATGCAAACATTCTCAACAAACTATCAGAAAATCAGTCCAATAGTACTTGAAATAAAGATTGCTTACCATTATCAAGTTGAATTTATATATGAATTTATATAATGTTATAATACCTCATAACATTAGAATGAAGGATATTTATCATATAATTATCTCAATAGGTATAGAAAATTCAGTTTATAAAATCGAGTATTTTTTTGTGATACAGACCCTGAATAAATTTGGTATAAAGGTATCATAACTCAACATAATAAAGGCTATGTATGATAAACCTGTAGCCAATTTCATACTGAATGGTGACAAACTTCCTCTAAGATCTGGAGTAAGACAAGAATTTCTTCTCTCACTTCTCTCTTTCAAACAGTACTAGAATTTTTAGCTAGAGCAATCAAGCATGAGAAAGAAATACAAGAAGTAAAAGCACACTAAAAGGAGGGGAAAATTGAATTATCTCTGTTTGTACAGGTTATGATTCTATACGTAGAAAAATCTAAAGATTCCACAAAACACGAGGGGAACTGATAAAACAATTTAGTAAATTTGTTTACTAAGCAAGTCAGCTAAATGACAAAGGCAGCTCTGGCCCATTGTGTGGCTTGGGCCAACCATTCAGAATGTGCCAAATAGGATGCTAACTGGGGAGACAGTGTCCCTCTGCTCCAATATATCACCTGTGATGTAACAGCCTGGGAGTTGGGGGTTCAGGGAAAAACAGTGCAAGTTCCTTCTCTGGAGCAAAGCTATGGGGTAGACTGTAAGAAACTTCCCTATCTGGGTTTCAGGCCTGTCCTTTTTGCTTCTATAATTTCTGCTCTCTGTGACAAGGTTGCCAGTGTCCATAGCAAAATGTCCCATGAGACTTCCATTCACCATTTCTCCTACACTAGGGAGCATCTCTGGCCAGGGACTCTGGTGACATTCTGACAACTTTCACTCTGTACCACTGTTCCAGGTTTCTGTGTCTAACAGGGTTTCCATCTCTCCATTTCTGGGTTCCATTTCCACTCACCTTGAAATGTACCTATTTATTTATTATTCTCATTCTTCTTAATGGATTAGAAGGTGAATGCTGGGAATCTCTATTTGGTTATCTGTCCTTCATTCTCTCAAATAGATACAATGCTCTGGTTCCAGAATGTTTTGGCTTTCTCCCTTAGATCTCACAGTATCTATACATTACAGGTCTATGCCAGAGACACCTGTGATTTCCAGAGTGCAGGAGAGAGCCTTGGAGACCAATGCATACATATTTCCAAACAACATTGTAAATATTATAAATGGGTACAATTTTATTTGCAAAAAAATAATAATTGTGTGAATTAATAAAAATAGTATCATTATAGTTTTATACTGGAAGTTCACAAATAACAATATGTGGTTTCCTGATGCCAAATAAATTTAATACTGAAACTTGATAAACTCCTCCAAATTGCTTTCTATTGTAGTTGGCTCTGCTAACTAAAGCCAGAAATACCAGAAAAATTCAATCCACAAAGAGGAGTTATTGGTCTGTTTAACACAGCTCCAATTTCAACTAAAATAACTCAATTTTTTTTCATTGTCATTCCCTAATAAACTTCTCTCATATCTTCTAAAAAAATTTTAAAAGAGTGATTTTGTTTTCCCTGAGCTTTTGCAAAGATGTGCCTTGGACAACACTTATCAATCAACAGAGACTCAGCTTAGGAGTACAAGGATTGAGAAGTATCCAGAGGGCTCAAAAAAATGATTACCTGAAGTCTCCTGATCACCTAAGAGATAACAAAGAGGTAGCAGATTTATGAGGTCTGTTAAAACACAATTTACATGAAATACATTCCTGCTTCATCTATATCCTAACATATCCAGCAAGTTTCTCAATGAATATTTATTAATCATACTATTACAGAAAAGGGTCATCCTCAGAGCCAAAGTGGTCACAGAGATCCTCAGTCACCAGTTCTTTATGATCACTCCAGGAGGATTTCAGAGTAGTTGCTCAGAGCAGTGGGCAGGAGATTATTAGGAGTAACAGGGAAAGGGGAAAAGGCACATTTATGAAGGAGAAAGAGGACAACCCTCTGACCTCCTGTTTAATTGGGGCTTCCAGGGAAATTTTCAAATTAGTCCCACCCAGGTCAATATCTTGACTTTTGACAGACAGCAGGATTGTATCAGACTTCCAAGTTCCCACTGAACATGGCCTTACCCCACGGAGGGGAGATTTCACTATTATAATGACATGCCAAAGACCCAAGGAAACTCTGGTCACCTTGAGCCATGCTGACTGCTTCTAATTGAAACTTGTTCCTACAGATTTTAAAGATGGGGGCTTTGTTTCTAATTATACTGTCTCCTTGAGTCCTAGCAGCTAGTCTGCATAAAGGTCACAAAGTCACTCCTTTCAGGGTAACTTGTGATGTTATAGGCAGATTGGAGCCTTTGAGGCCTGAATTTCTTTCTGAAGTTAACAGGTTGTTTGCTGAGGAATGTAGCACATCCTATTGACCGAAGCCAGGTAGGGCCAAGTGCCCTTCAAAAGAAAAAAAAAGGATAGGGGTTCGGGGGAGCACAGAAGGTCCAGTTCGCAGAACCATACCCCAATCTCATGTCTCCCCCTATCAATAACATGACCATCATTTTCTACAGTTACCTTCATTCTAGTGGGAAACCTTTCAAAAGAACAGAACTTATTAGAGGGGATATGAGACAGGAAGTATCTGAGGTTGGGATCAAAATCCCACCCTGCTATGAACTAGCTATATAACTTAGCCAAATTTTTCCCTTCTCTTGGCTTCTCAGCCTACTCATTTGTAAAACTGTGAACATGAACATAACATCCCAAAGGTTTGTTCCTGCTCTATCTTCCCAGGAATGAATGGCTCCATTAAGCCAATATAACAATCAAGTGGAAAGTTTATCCTCTTAATAAATATCTGATATGATATATAGTTATTTATTAAAATACTATAGAGCAAAAGGGGAATAAAATACTAATACATGTAATATGGACTGATCACAGAGGTACACAATTATGTAGAAGCCAGATACAAAATAATATTTATTATATGACTTCTTGTGTGAAGTTCAAGAACAGACAAAAGTAAGTGATGGCAAAAGAAGTCAGAATACTGATTACCTCTGGAGTGGGTTGATTGATATTTAATGTGAAGAACAAGGCAGAACATTCTGTCGTAGTATAGCTGTTCTTTAATGTGATCAGGATGGTAGTTATATTGATGAGTACATATAGAAGTATTTTTTGAACTATAAGCTTCAGATTTGTGCAACTTCCATTGTTTAATACATGTGTGCTAGTCAGCTTTCCATTACTGTAACAAATACCTGCTATGATCAGTTTATAAAGAGAATATGTTTATTTTGGCTCACATTTGGAGGTTTCAGTCCATAGCTTATTGCTTTCTTTGCTTTGGGCCTGTGACAGCACAGGACATATGGCAGGAACACTTGGTCCCATTTCACCTAACGGCTGAGTATAAAAGAGAGGAGAAGTGAGAGGAAGAAATGGGGTCCACTATTCCCTTCAAGGGCATACCTCCAATGATAATAAAACCTCCTAATAGCCTCTTCCAATTGTGCAGCTCAGAGGAATATGCCTTTAGCAAAAGAAACTGTGAGTGATATTTCAGTCCCAAACTATAACATCATCATACCTATGTATATTTTAATAAGATAGGCAAAAAGAAAAGTTTGTTTTTGATTTAATTTTGGAGATCAAGAAATTAATATAACATATACATGTCCACCTTCTTTATAAGCAAGGATGGGTATTGTAACATTCTCGTGATCATATAAAAATTGGAAAGCATCTTGTAAAATAATTTTCTGGTATTTTTAATAGTTCTTTGCACTCATAACAACAATGAAACAATGAAATATATGATGATATAGAAATATGTCTGAGGTGATAGTTTAATAAAAAACAAACCACCACAAATAATAATAACAATAAATCCCACACTTCAGAGCTAAAGCATCCATATACCATGCCACAATGTGTATTACAAAAGAACATCTCCACATTTTTAATTATATATCATGGAATATTCCTCAAAAGATGTCCACCTCAGTTTTTTCTTAAGGAAGGTAGTCTGGGAGTTGGAGATCTAGGGACCCCTGCTTTTTATTTTTTATACCTCTACTGTTTGAAGTTATGTTCACAAGTATGCATTTCCCCACCAAATCTAGTTAATGATAGCTAGTCCCTTTGGAAAATTCCAAGTCCCATGCCGAGATTCAAAGTTAAGGAAGGCATCACTCTGGAAAATTAGGATGCAGTGATGAACAAGGAGACATTGGATGAGAAAGGAGATACGACCTCTCCTTCCCTGAAAGACATGGCATTTCCTTTAAAACCTAATGAAGATTTTTAAATGGGGATCATTAACTGGAGGAGTTGGGGAGGAGTGAGAGAAACATCCCTATCTAAATCAAATGTTCAGGATTTTATTTCATATTCACCTAGTCACAAAAATGAGAGTTGGGGGAGAGATGAAAGGGAGAAGAGAAAAAGAAAAAAAAAGAGAGAAATAAACAGAAAAGGCATCAAAGATAGAAATAAATGACTTAAGAGAAAAACCTACTCAGAGACAAGCAAGATCTAATCAAAATGTAAGTATGCTCATGCTGAGCAAAGAAAGGAACTAAACTGGACCATCCTTAATAGATTGCATGATTCTGGAAACCTATTCATTTCTTTTAGGTTATCCAATTTGTTAGAATATAATTGTTCATAGTAGTGACTGGGGGAAATTGATATGCTGGAGAAAGAGGAGACCAAAAGGGAAAATTTCAGTAAAAAAAGAAAAATAGGTTTAGTGATCTAATTTAGTCACTATAAATAATATAATAAAAAATTTAGTATATATTTCAAAATTGCTAAAAGAATAGATTCTAAATGAACACACCACAAAAAATAGATATGTGAGGTGACAGATGTTAGTTTGCTTCATTTAATAATTAGGCAGTGTCAACATATGTTAAGGCATCACTTTTTATCACATAAATATATGATTTATATTTGTTGATTAACGATGATATTAAAACAAAAAAAAAGAGAAAGAAGTAAAGTTCAGAAAACACATTCTTATCATTTTAGAATCTAGAAAGGAGAGGAGTGAACTGGTGCTGAGATTAGAAGATCCAAATGGCAGTGTAAGGAAATGAGTTTGCTGTCGACTCCATCTTTATAGAAATAAGTTTAGAGAAACCCTCAGGAATTAGATACTGGACAGTGAAAGAGAGAGTAACATGGAAGAAAGGGGATGCTTTGTAAGGATGTTGCCTGAGCCTGCAGTGAGCCAGGTTTCACCCAGCAGGCATGATGAGTGACAGGATGGGTGAAAGTGCACAGAAGGTGCGGGTCATCCACGGTAGGTGGCATGGACAGAGGGTGAAGGGCATCCAGGGAGAAGAATCCTAAGGGAGAAGACAGACTTCTCAGATTATTCAAGGTATGTTCTTATTTAAATGAAAATCTGTAAGCAGAATACAACCGACACTAGGATTGCTGTATGTATACACATGGATGTATAACCAATGTGATCCTGCAATGGGTACACGTGGAAAAATGACAATTCATACCCTATTTGAATCAAATGTATGATATGTCATTATATTGTCTTGAACAACAAATAAAAAATAAATAAAATAAAATAAAAATAAAAAAACTTTAGCTCTTCCAGCTTTGAAGAGCTACAAAACTCATATTTAGGGCAGAGCACAAAAGTTAAGTGATAAATAAGGAAGTGCAATAGGATATTTTGCCAGTAACTCCTAGGTTTGTAATTTGAGGATTCTGGTAGTTTCTATGCTAATTTTTATCTAATGACATAATGTTGGTGCTTAATGTCAAAACATTCTTAGGCCTAATCATATATGCCACAGTGGACCAGAGCATACGTTCTCTAATTCAGTATTCTGTCACTTCATTTTGTCACATTCATTCCCTATGTCAGTCATCACCTAAATTTACCTCTAATATATACTTGCAAGTTTCCCTAGTAATCACCTTCTCTGAAGGGCCATGCCAGATCCTTTAATCTTCCTGAAAGCTTGCCTTTCCTCAGTCATAATTAAATGATAATTTTAAAGCCCTACATGATCCCAGCTAAGAAGATGTAGGTAATAAAATGAGTGTTTTTTTGCTTCTGATATCTGAACTTCCTGCTGGACTGTATCTAGATTAATCTAACTTTAGAAAGGGAAAAAGTATCTTTTTTGCAGATACATTTATAAAATATGGTTATCTAGAACATATGGAGTTTTTGATGATAATTATACTATTAGTAATTGCTTCTGAAGTTAAAATTTTATGAAAAAAATTATTTTTTTAGGAAATATAATCTCTACATACACATATGATTCAGATCTCACTTATAGATTTGACCCAGTGGTCCTGGGTTTTTCTAAAGAATATTAGAGACAGATTTAATGTACACAGGAACCTAACACATGCAAATGGTTCATTCCCTTCTTGCTTAGGTGAGCACACACAGTCAGAGGTCAGACCACACCATGAGGAGAGTCATATCCCAGATTTAGCCAGATATTTCCTCTTGATGATACAGTAAATTCAGTAAATACTAATAAGTTCATTACATGCTGACAGTTCTGACAGTATCACACTGAAATGGCAAAAAAAAAAAATTATGAATTTCACTCCAAATATGGTCAGTTTGAATGTTTGCTGAACTCTATTGACTGTGGTACTGGGATAAACCCTCCAAAGCTTTGCAGACATTCCTTGGGGGTGACTCATCAGGTTTTAAGTGTCACTAACTACCTGCCTCACTGCTTCTTTTCATTTCTATATAAAAAACCTATGAATCTTTGGGGAAAAGTGAGAAATGAGTTTCAAAAGAGGTTTAACAAGTGAATGGCACAGAATTTGGCTAGTGGAGGAAGAAAGGCAATAGGGAAAGTAATTAAAGTCTTTAGAGATTCATTTAATTTACCAAGCTAAATAAAGGAGCCATGGGTTGAGTTGTATCATGGTTAACATTATGCAGGAACACTATTGCTTTCTTTTCTTTCTTCTCTGGAAATGAACTTGGATAATTTTCTTCCAGTCATTTGACAGAAGGTGGTACTTACATGCTATTGAGATGTACTGCTTTGTCCTTGAGATGTGTGATTTGATTTGAAGTAAAGGAATTCAAAGAGAACTTTTCACCTAGACTCTGCGACCTAGATCTCGTGTACAGATGTGACCCTGTGGTTCTGGGCTTTTCTGAAGAATATTAGAGAAAAATTTAATGCACACAGGGACTCAACACTTACAAATGACCTTGTCATTCAGAAAGGGGAGTCTTAGAAATTGTGTGATGAGAGTGCTCCTCTTCTTAGTGGTCCAATTATTGGCAAGGCAATGCATACTGAGCTTAGCTCACAGCATTCTTTATACTGAATATATCTTGCTATATCCTTCAGCATTTTCACTACTTACTGCAGAGTCCAAAGTCCTTAGCATGGTCCAATATGCCCTTTTCAGTGTGGCTTCTGATTCCTCCATGTTGCCTCATTCCTCCCACACCCCCCAACAAGAGGTAGGGTACTGTGAAACAGAATGTATGCAGTTCTGCAAGGCTCTAAGAAGCACACTGTGGAAGATGATTCTATCCCCTCATCAGGACCTGCCCCTTTTCTTCAACACACAACCCAGGCTTCATCTTCTCAGTGAAGGCAACTTTTATCAAATCTTATAAATTTTGTTCTGTTCCCATGACTCCCATAGGTTTTATGTCACTGATCACATTTAAAGGGTTCTGTTCCTACACCAGACCTAAAGCTCCTTCGATATAAGAACTGTACCATCTTGCAATTTCATCCCTTAGAGTATGATAGTGCCTCAAATAAAATAGGAAGCCCATTTATTTTTATAATTTATTTTTAAATGAGTTTTTATCTTTCCATTTAAGTAGCATAGGCAGCCTCTAAGATAGCCTCCAATAACTCTGCCTCCTAAATCCATGCTCCTGTAAAATCCTCTCCTTTTGAATTGGATTGAATGACTCACTTCCAGTGAAGATCATGAAGCAGAAGGAACAAAAAATGTCATTTCCAAGGTTAGATTACAAAAAGACTCGGATGCTCATATTGGTCACTGTGCTTGTCAGTTTTTGGTTGCTGTGACAAAATGCCTGAGGTAAACAGTTTGAAAGAAAAAAAGAGTTAGCTCATGATTTCAGAGGTTTTAGTACCTGATCACTTGGCTCATTTGTTTCTGGACCTGTGAGAAGAGTCTGATGGCAGGGAGTGTGTGTTGGAACACAGCGGCTTGCCTCAGGGCAAATAGGAAGCAAAGAGAAAGGGAGAGAGAGGAAGGGAGCAAAGACAAAAATATATCCTTTAAGGGCACAATCCCAACGTCCACTTCCTCCAACAAGGACCCATCTCTCAAAGGATCAACCCACTCCCAATAGCCCATTAAGCTATGAATTCATAAATGGATTAATCCATTGATAAAGCTAGCATCCTTATGATCTGATCATTTCCCAAAGATCAATAGATTTGAACATTGTAACAACCAAGCCTTCAACATATGAGTTTTGGGAGACTATTCAGATTCAAACGTAACCGTCATTCCTGATCGGTCTCTTTCCCCTTGTCCTCTCTGAGGAAAGTCAGTTGCTACATTATGAGTGCACTTTGGACAGGTCCATGTAGTAAAGGATTCTGGTTAGCAGTCAGAGAGGATATCAGGTCATTAGTAAAGTATCTGGAGAACTGAAATTATGCCAACAACTGATTGTGGGCAACACCTAGAGCAGATCACTCCCAGCCTAGGACTTCAGACAACACTGCAGTCTCATAGGAGACCTTGGGGCTAGCCACCCAGCCAAGTCACACCTTTATTTATTAAAACAGACAGTTTTAAATTTCTTGGTTTTGGCATAATTTATTATGTAGCAAGGGGATAATTAATCCAGGGAGTAAATAATTACATTAAATAGTAACACTCCAAATTTGAGTTTGGTCCTCTATAATAAAACTGTTTTTAAAGCACAAAGATGCTTTACACTTTTTTCTTTAATTTTGTTAATTTCTACTTAATGTCAAAAAAATGCATTACTTGCCTATGTATTAAAAAAAAACTGTACAGAAATAGGTTCCGGTTCCAATTTGTGATGTTTTAGCATGTATTCAGTCACCCCTCTGATTGATAACAATGATAAATAATAAGTAATAAGTGAGGGATAGGGGTTATTGGAAGTTATCAGAAAGCACAGAAAAGTGTCCAAAAAATAGAAACCACAGAAGATTTGAACCTTGAAAAGCATCAGGAGAGACATGTTTATTTTCCTTTTCCCTCAAGAAAATTCCTCAGTTAGAATGAGTATATAACTCAAAATCCTGGAACCCAAAACAGAAGCTAAAGTTCCACAGGTATGCCGGAAGAAGGAGAGATCAGGCTGCCAATGTGGCTGAAACTTGTGGTAGAAGGGGGGTCCTGGAAGGAAAAGGTATCACAAAGCACATGTACCCAGAACATAGATGTGATTTTTAAAATATATTTTTACAAAGTCAAACTACTCGATTTTAAAAAATGGTCATAATCCCAGCAGCTCAGGAGACTGAGGCAGGAGGACTGTGAGTTCAAAGCCAGCCTCAGCAAAAGCAAGGCACTAAGCAACCCAGTGAGACCTTATCTCTAAATAAAAATACAAAACAGGGCTGGAACTGGGGCTCAGTGGTTGAGGGCCCCTGAGTTCAATCTCTAGTATCCACCCCCCACAAAAAAAAAAATAATCAAAAGACTTGAAAACGACTCCAAACATCACATGTGCTAGAAAGATCTGTCCATTTCACTGTATTTATGTTTTCACACATTTTTAGAACAAGAAAGAAAGAAAAAGAGAAAAGGGTGCACAATTTCTATTCATGTGAAGCATTTGGCACAAATGTGAATTTACATCACTGGTTAATTAAGTTTGAGGAGTGAGATTTGAGCATGAGAATGGGTGGAATATACGAGAGGCGGTAGATTAGAGTGGAGTGGGGGCAGAGGCAAACATTCAGGGAACCTGGAAGAACCTGGAGATAGCTAGCAGAGAGGAGGTCACTGTGATGCTGCATGGCTCTGGAGAACAAGAGGGCTTTACCAGGCTTTTCTAGGCCCACAGTCACCCAGCTTCATGTAGACTTTATCCGTGACTTGCAGGCAGGGAAGTAGGTTATATGTCTTTCCCAAGTGGGTGTTGACAGTGCACATCAAAGCTGGGTGGTTGGGAAGAGGGATTTTAGTCTTGGTAGTATTTAAATTTACTGGTGCATGATAATAACAACAGAAAATTGACTTTCAGTCAATTTTATTATTGCTTTTAAATTCCCTACCAAAAACACACCCCTTGATCTCCATGTCGGAGCAGGTTTCTTCTCAGGCCATATCTTTCTTCAGACAGCGTTGCTTGGCTGCCTTTCTTAGACCAGCTGGACTGAAAGATCAGACATCCCTCTTTACTTGCCACCATCGCCTCTGAAATGCCTAACATTTGCAGATTCTTTTATTTCACCTTCCTCCATCTGCACAATGGAAAGAATGCTAAACTGAGACTCAAGAGACCTGAGAGTTATAACTCTGTGTTTGCCACATAATCACATGTGTTAAATGGGATAAGTATATGGAACTGAGATCACATTCTCCTTTGAGATTTAAATGAAATTGCTCAAGCTCACTAACCCACAATTTTGCCATTTTTGTGGATTCCTGAGGATTTAGTTCCTTATAATTACATCGGGGTTTTAAGATGCTGCCTCTTTTTGCTTTCTTATTTCACTGTCTTCTTTACTGCAAAGTTGTTTTCTCCTCTGTCTTCTTTCTGCCCCTAAGTGTGAAAAACATCCTTTCCTTTATTTCACCAAATCCACTCACTCAGGGAAGGCATCTATGTGTGTTAAAATTCAGGACCAGGAAGAGGATTACAAAACAACAATGTATATAATTAAAACTGAATATTAGATCTCCCTATTATTAAGTCCTCCAGGTCCCTACCCATGAACCTGTTCTGTAGCATGTTTTCACTGGGCACCAGCTCAAAACAAATCTCTTAATTCTCTCTCAGTTTCTCAAACTGTCTTTCCAGTAAGCCTGTCTTCATCTCTGAGCATGTATTTATGTGTTTTTCTAAATGGAGGTGCATCTATCTGCTCTGAATTGTAAACTAAGCAACCCAGAAAAAAAAAAAAAAAAGAGATGCTAAACATTCTATCCTGTCATTTTTCTTTCCCCCATGTGACCCTGAATTAACAAAATGAAGCTAGTTTTCGCCATTGATATATTTTGAATCATCCCTCAGAAGCAAAAATAGTTTTTTTTAACGCATAAATGTCTTTCAATGCAATGTTATAACTCTATAATGTATATAAAAATATACAATATTGCAATTTATATAAAAATTTCAGCACATTAAATCTGTTTAATTAATTTGTCTCTTTCCTTTCTCTAATAATTGTTGTTCCAATTATTTCATCTCCTTTGGCCTTGCTAACTATCTTGACAACATTCAATGGTTCTTGAACCCACACTATGTACTAAAAAAAAGATAATATGATGAATAAGGTAGGCTCTTTTCTCAAACTATTTATTTTATACTATAGAACATATAATACTTACCTTCCTATCTGCAGATAAATACAAGTACATATCTGTGCATGTGCGTGTGTGTAAGACAGGAAACAGAAACAGCATGTATTCATGTGTCCATCTGTGTCCCTATGTGTGTTTTCTGGAATATTCTCCCACCACTAGTTCTACTTCTGCATGATCAAACCTTCTCTATCTTCCCCACACAAGTCTAATGTAATCTAATTTACTTAAAAAACAATTTAAAAAAACTTTGATTCTCCATTTTGAAGGGTTTTCTTCTGAACTTCCATAGCACATTGTGTTTCTCTGACATAGGTCTGCACTCAGTCATTTATTCCAACTCTATCAATGGTTGAATATAGCTCCTTTGAGACTACTGGTGATTTGAGGGAAACCTCTCCCATTTGATTTCTTTCTTGCATTCTTTCCTAGAGTCTGGGATAAGGCTTGACCCTTGTAGACACTCATCAAATATCTGTAGAAAGAATGCATTTCAGTGGACATTGACAATTTTATGTACTTCCCTGTGTAGAATCAGAGAATCTTTTCAGAATATTACTTGAATCATTGACACCAAATTTTATATTTGTTTTAAAGTCAAAACAAATTATATTTCAAATTCTACTCTTTAACTTGTCCATTTAATAAAGTCAAATCTTTATTCCCTTTCTATCCTATTTGTTAACCTTAAAATACTTTTTTCTAAATATACATAAAAGATTTTATGGCCAAACTAATTTTCTCTTTTGCTCTCTTAAAAATCTCAGCCACCACCTTGAAAGAATTTATTGCTTTCTGCTCAGCTTCTCCATTAAGAAATTGCCTGCCTTACCTTCCTAATAATGAATCCCAGCTACAGAATTAATTGTTACTTATTTGTTCTTATTAATGAAGCTTTAAACAATAGAGTAGCATATCTGTTATGCTAGTTACTGTTTGGATGTATTTTTACCTCTTTGGGAGGAAAAAAGGAAAGAACAAACTCTGTATGTTTAAAATTATAATAGCAATGTGAAATATTCTAACCATTACTTTAAAAAATAATGAAAAGACTAACAATATTCACTGTATTCTTAAGACTTTCCACAGTTTGTTATTCGTTAAATACTTAGAATTATCAAAAATCATATTTTAGGATTTGTACATAGAATGGAAATGGCTCAAAAGTATGTACTCATTGATGGCATTTCTGAATAAGTTATCATAATCCATTAAAAATGGCATCATTTACATATGATAAAGTACAAGGGAGTATGCAACTTCCCAGCAAATATTTTACATTAAATAACCCTCAATTCCCTGCATTATTCGTAGCCATTGAAATATTATACTCTCAAGTCAAGGGCAGCATTGGGAATGGGAGGTGCTAGTGATACCTACAAGAGAGCCTGAAATAATCTTCTTGGAACTGGTTTATATCAATTGGTTCATGAGGTTCTATATGTATTCATATAAAAAGTACTAAAGTCTGTCTCGGGCATTAGAACCCCACATAAACTCCCTAGATCATTGCTTCATAGGTAGACCACATGCCAGAATATACATCTCAAACTATAATTTCTAAAAATAAAAAATGGGACCATAGAAATTTCAGAATGAGTACTATAGTTGATATTTTAAATTACTTTTAAATTGCCTGTAAGTTGCAATTCTCTCTTCTCAAGTAAATGAACACTGAATCAGGTCGACTAAAAATGCAGAATTGGTTCAGAGAACAAAACAATACTTCACCTCCAGCCACTGGAAGGACCAGAGGTGGACTCTGTAACCTAGGGGCCAAGCCATTTGTCACTTAATGATCGGATTCTCTCTCTAACCTGAATGGACGAAAAAAAAAATGGCAGGTGCCTGAACCAAAAGTTCACATAGGGTCAGGTTTGGAACCTTCATTTTTGACCATGTGTACAAAGATAAAAAGCAGACAAAACTAGTCCTGTCTCTTGGCTAGAAGAACAAAACAGGCATACAGAGGGAGGCCTTAGCTCTGAAGGATACCAGGTTCTCAAAAGTCATGTCTCATGGTGACATTTGCTTCTATTTTCTTCAATATAACCTTGTATTTAAGCTTGCCTAAATTGTGTTCCTATTACCAAAGCATTTTGATTTAAAACACTAGAGTCTGAGATCTAGCTTGCTACATGCTGGAGAAAATATATTGCATAATTGAGGCAAATTCCTGGGCTATCTTGATTAAAATATACTCTATGTGGGGGATACTAAATAAGAGACAGATGGTTTTCTTTGATAATATTACATCTCCTCCTTATCTACCCCCAAAATACATTAAACAAGATTTTCCTTAAGCATTGTCTCCTTTCAAAAAAATAGATGAAAGATTATTCAAATTAATGACTTTTTTTAACCAATTAAAGAGAGCAGGGAAACAACTTAATTATCTTTTTGTCCTAACCTTGAACAAACTAGCTCTGTGGCTGTGGGCAGTCACTTTCTCTCACCAGGACTTATTTCCCTCATATAAACACAAAAAGGTTAAATTAGATGCCATGAAAGATTTCTTCAAGCATTAAAAAAATTATAGTTCTAAATTCATAGGAGCTTACAAATGGTGCCCAGAAAAAATTATAAACAGTTGCAATTAGGGTTTTTCAAGTTTTCAATTAACTTGCTCAGCAATGAGCATTGTGATAAGATTACAAGATATTTGTGATTAATATTGTAATCATTATTATAATTTTTATCATAACAAATCAGGAGGAGATATCCTACAGACACAAAGGCAACAGAAAGGTACAGGTTGCTGCTAATATTAAAAAACACCCATTATTTACTTGGTGATTTATAACTTAAAATAATTTATATACATCATCTTACTAGCTCTCACATATATTCTATGTAATGTGCCTTGATAAAATATGCTCACAGCACTTGAGAATATTTGAAGGTAAAATCATGGAAACTCTCAGGAAGAGGACTTCTACCTTAGGGAAGAAATTAGTATGATTTATAGGGCAGACCAAATAAAGATTCCCAACATTTTAAGTGGGTTTGTAGGTCACAGATCACTTCAAAATTTAAAGAAAGCTATGAAAGCTCACCTAGAAAATGCATATGCATACAATTACTGACACTTAATGTCCCTACAAGGAACTTCTAGGGACTCTTGTATCCCTTATTATTTATCCCTGATTCTACATCTAGAATGCTGCACATCTTGGGAAACCATCAAAGGGAAAAGAAGAAGAAAAATCTCTCTGATGTCTACAAAATTAGTTAGAAGGAGGCAATATATTTAATATTTATTGAGTAATGCCTACATGTTAAATACTTTACATCCTTTTCCCATTGAATTCTAACAATATCCCCATAAAAGAATTATCTTCACTTTGTACTTGAAGTTCAAAGTGATCTAGTAACTTGTCACACAATTTGAAAGCAACAGAGAGAATTTAAAGTCAGGTGCCTGGTCTGATAGGATGTATTTCTTCCACTACACCATACCACTAACATGCTAATAACACACAGTTCAGAAAAAAAGAAAATGAGCACTTTTATTCTGACTGCTCTTGGAATGATTGGACTTCAGAATCTAGATGTGCATTTTTGCATAACTACATCCTTAAAGTTCTTAAAGAAGGTGAGAATGAGGCCAGTAAGGAGTCAGTGTTGTGTTACATTTTAGGCATGGTGTGAATTGGGAGGATATATTTGAGGCACGTAGCAGGCTAAGAATAGAACAAGCTCAGGTAAGCATATCACAGATAAGCCCTCATGAGAGAGGTTTTATCTGTGACATAAGAAGTGAGACATAAGCATTCCTACCAGAGTAAAATGTCAGATTGTGTGCAGGAAAGGGTGAATTTATGACTGGCACTTGTCTTCAGATACATAAACTTGACCTCAGGGTTGGACCCATCTGCAACATTTGGAAAGTTCACCTCCTGCAATCTGTCTGGTTCCATCCCAGAATCTTTGGGCATAGCTTACTGTACCTTTACTGAGCCAATTTAATCCCCCTTTAACAAACTCCAAACCATTGTCTTGAACATATTTCAGAGGTCATCAACATGAGCATGTTAGTGAAACTGAAGCACTTTAGCTCTCTGGGCCTTTGAATCCATTCAGCTCATCTGACTGCTAAAGGAAGGAACCAGCATCTTTATTGCAACTTCCAAAGGAAGGCTCCACCCACCAGTTCCCATGGGAGCTCCTTCTGAGTATTTGATGTGGCTACTGCTGGGCAAAAAGCCACTTTTCCAGGAGCTAAGCCCCAAAGAATCGTTTTTCTCTTCTTTCATGTTTTTATGTGATATGCTTCACTCTTGGTCTCTGATGCAATAACAAATGTTTCTCCAACTTGACCGAATGTCAACATCATCTGGTTAGCTTTTACATATGTTGATTCCAGTACTCTATTCCTAAGGCTTCCAATTTGGCAAATGTGAGCAAGAATCCTAAAAATTATCTATATGTCCATCCGCTAGTCAGCCAACCAACTATCCAACTATGTATTCATCCACCCCTCTATTTTTGTTAATCAGTTGAAGTCTCTCCATACTACAGAAACTGCAAGTGTAAGTATTTAGTTCAGAATTCTACAAGGAACATCAACAAAGGTTCAAAAATTAATTCAGAGTCTAGAATATGTTATAAGCATTTAAAGATGGACAATAATTTTCATGATGACAGCTTAGAATGCAAACCACATGTATGTTTGTTAAGATATAAACAGAAAGTCATGTGTTACTCATAAAGTTTGACACAAGTTGCATCTATAGAAAAGCTACAGCTTCTCTCTGTTCCAGTCATCAGACCCACCTTGAGGCTTTGACTTCTTTTCCTAGGCTCAGGCTGAACTCTCCCAGTGGGCATCACAGCATCAGGAGATAACAAGGTTCTTTTGTGTTTGAAGCTGATTTATCCAAGGAATTGTTGCCTTGATGCCTTCATCAGTGGCTCTTGAACTCTGACAGTCAATCTTCAATGCTTTAATCTCTATATCAATGAGTGCATCCCAGCTTTACCCACACTCTTTGATAGTTTTTGTTTACAGAGACGGTGCTGCAGGATCTCCTTCCAGCTATGCTGCCTGACCATCTTTAGTTCCCCTAGCATTATCAGAGTTACTTTGATATATTTTTATTTCAACACATAAACTCAGAAACAAGGGCATCCCAGCTTGATTTCTAAGTATTTCTACAATTTCATAAAGTACAAGGGAAAATCTCTGGGTTTCAAAATTCAAAAATCATTGCATAGCAAATGTCACCACAGGACTTTGAAACACTCAGATAAAAACCAAAGGATGATGATTCTAGAATTTGCCATCTTATGATCTTATTGAACATGTAAGACTTAAGGGAAAGGGATAAAAGAAATTACATAAGTAAAAACAAAATTAAGAAAGTAGAAATTAAAGGTCACTTTTAAGATAGAGACTAAAAATAAAAAAGCAAATAACAGAATGCCAAAGGAGCAGGCAGTTCCTCTCTACTTCAGTTAATTAAACTTAGTTAATTCTCCAAGCACAGTTTTATAGGGTTTGGCCATTTTGGAATCATAAGGATTACCACATGAAGCTTTTATTATTTCCTTTGTGTGACCCAAATATGCCATTTCCTGATCTCACTAACACATTTTCTTTAAAATTGCCTTGCAATTCCTAGTGATTTTGACTTCAATTAAATGCCAGCAATAATTGACTCCTGGTTAATTCTGAACTTCATTCACAGAAAAGAGATCAATATTGTGGGCTATGTTTTCTGAGAGCCACCCTAACTGTGCTCAGAGGGAGCTGGATCTTACATCTTGTCTTCAAGCCAGGAATCATGGGTTGCCTTGCACCACAATGAAGCAAGAGTCAAGAATAGGAACTACAAGCTAGGTTAGCTCTGCATAATAAGAGTCCACAGAAGCTGTGTTTCTGACAGAAAAAAAAATACCATAGTAGAATTTGTGTTATTAAAAAATTGTGTTTCGTGCCTAAGAGGTTGTATTTTGAAAATGATTCAGAACAGTGTTAGAATGTGTTCACCAACTTTATATTAAAGATAAGCAACATTCCATAATTTTCTGAATAACTCTGTATTATTCAATGTATTCTCAAACAAATGCCATTGCTTTATCTTCATGGCAGTTATTTGAGGTAGACAGATTTTAATTGATTGTGTTTTCAAATACAGAAGCTGAAACAGAATAATGAAAGGCTTGCCACAAATCATTCAGCAGAATATTGGTGGACCAGGATTAGAAATTATAGAAATTACCAGTCTGAATCCTTAGACCTTTTCTTTTTCTTTTTCTTTTTCTTTTTTTTTTTTTTGGTACCAGGGATTGAACCCAGGGATACTTAATCACTGAGCTACATTCCTTGCCCTTTTTTATCTTTCATTTTGAGACAGGATCTTGCTAAGTTGCTCAGAGCCTGGCTAAATTGGTGAGGCTGGCTTTAAACATGTGATCCTTCTGCCTCATCCTCCCCAAACTACTGGGATTACAGTTGTGTGACACTATGCTCAACTATATCTTTTTATTATCTACTATTATTGTTAATTAAATCACAGCATGATTAAGAAGTTGTATTTTTAGAAAAAAGTGTTCTAGGACAAAGGACATAGGCGTGCAGTGTACATATAAGAAAACATGAAATTTGAGAGACAGTAGGGTTGTGATTAAGAATAAAAATTGTAGCCTATGCTTCCATTTTTGTATCTGTAAAATATAGCTAATGATATTTACCTAGCAGGGTTACTATGTGCATTAAAATCAGTTAATACATGTAGAACACATAGAATTTTAAAATAATAGAAATAGTATATGCAATGGCATTTTACTTATAAGTTGTACTGATGTTATTATAAATATAAAACATAACATAAACTTACTTTTAACTTTAAAATTTTAAACACGAAATACTTCAAAGGCACACAGCAATAGTGAAACTGACACAGTGGGTATCTATATGTCTAAAGTTCAGATTTATCAAACATTAACACATTGCTATATTAATTCTAGTTCATAAATTGCAAGGAAAATATAATATTACAGATAGAGCTAGGACCCCACTCTTGTTTCTTCTCCCTCACCCAGAGGTAACCACTATGCTAATGTTGATATGCATCAGTATTAAGAACCTATATTTTAAATATATATATATATAAACACACAGAGACACATACATACTATGCCTTATAAATTTTTAATTTACATATATATCATCATACTAAAATATTACTTTATCATTTAATCGATTAATATTTATATATGTACTTTGATTCATGAAGTTCTGATTGATTGCTTTGTAGCATTTCACTTTATCAATTAAATCTACATACTTTTGCATTCCCCTACTAAGGGATGCCTAGATAGTTTTCTTTTTCTCTTTTAAAAGCAAAATCATCTTTGGGACAACTTTTACAGAACTGATATTTAGGTATCTACTATTTTTAAAATATTTTTCTTTTTTTAGTTGTACAAAGACACAATATATTTATTTATTTATTTTTATGTGGTGCTAAGGAATGAACCCAGTGCCCCACAAGTGCAAGACAGGCACTCTACCACTGAGCCCCAGCCCCAGCCAGAGGTATTTATGATTTTAAATGTCTAATAAAATCAGCCAGCACCTACAGCTCTCAAAGAAACTGTTTTCCAAAGTTTTGGTATCAATCCACACTCCTATCAGCAAAGCTACTTCCCCTTATTCATACCATGGTATTAAACTCTTGAATTTTACCAATTGATAGTACATGAAGTGGTATACAATTACTTTTAATTTGCATTGTCCTGATCACTGGAGGGATGAAGCATCTTCAGGAAGTTCTCTTGTTTTTACACTTAATTCTTTTTGTTGTTCTTGTTAAAGGCATGTAATAATAGTGTGTAGAGGCAAGAAGGAGAAAACCAGTAAGTTACAGAAGTAAGTGGTCCCTATTTAGTCATAGCCTAGAAACACACAATAACTAAATTGATGGCTACAAATGCATTTATAAATACAAGTATAATGTATAATAACTTACATTGACATTGTTGCATTTGTATGAAAACATTCATCTCACAGTTCTCATGTATTTATTCTTCCCTTCCCAGAATAATTGGCAACACAGAGAAAAACAAAAACATAAAATAAGAATAATTTGAAATAATTGGATATATTTCTCTCAGAGTTGAGATGGATGAGAAAACTCCCACATGGTTCTCTTGGATAAAATAGCCCTTTGAATATTTAAGTGAGTTATGAGGATGTGAAAAATTCAATTAACAAGCAACAACTAAAAAACAAAGACAGGCCAAGTATGGTCAGTCTGTCAGCTATTTCTGAGACAAGAAGACTTCCATGACAATGAAATAGCTTTCTAATTTTAATTAAGGGATTATCAATCATATAAGATTTTACTGTGGGAGCTTCTTTTAGAGCAAGTCATCTAGCACTGTATCACATGAAAATTTGAAAATGGAAAATTTTAATTTCTCCATTCACTGTAATTACCTTTGGTATTAATTGCCATAGACATTGTGGGTACCTTGGATGAGAAGCTTCAAACAAGCACAATTACTATGATGGTGCTGAATTTTGTGACATTTCATACTTTTCCCTGATTTATATACACTTTTAGGTTACCATTAACATGCTTTGTTGCATTTCATATAAAATGAAATGGGATCAATGCACATCTTAAACTCATTATGCTGATATTACAAATGCAAATTGCTGCTACCTACAGAGTAGTTAAATATCATCCTGCAGTTTCCTGTTACTTATGAACAATTTAGAAATAACATCTGTAATTTTAAATGTGTTTTCTTTGTCTACTCAACCTTGCAGTGCTCCCAAATACATGCCGTGTCCTGGAGAAAGACTTGCAAAGTCAAACAGACTAAGACTTCTATGCTTCCTGGATTATTGAATTAAAAAGAAAAATGCAGTCACTTGTCTTGAAATTAAAATACTAGAACATTCTGAATAGCTTCATTATATGGCTGACACTTGTATCTACCTGCTGAAGTATTAACACAAACTCCTGTGGTCCACAACAGGGGCTGCACTTTCAAGGAGGTGGCTTTATAATCTCTTGCAACAAGGCAGCAATCATTGAACATCCTGTCAATCAAAAAAAAATGTTGCTCTGTGAAGTATCTGCCATCAGCAGTCACACAGATAATCAATAAATGAAGACTCATTTGGCCCAATGTGTAACAGCATTTCCAGAACCATATAAGCTTTAAAGCATAATTATGGGACTAACTCTTGCCTGAAATGACGTAGGACATATCTCAATAATTAGTGTAAGGACATATTCTATTCTTATTTATGAGAAAAATGTTGGATTTCTTTGCCACTCTTGGGTCTCACCTTTCCAAAAGACTAATCTCAGAGTTCAATTACCATTTGATTTTTCCTCTGCAGGCTTCTCATTTGACCTCCCAGTAACTGAGAATTTATGATGGCTTTAAATTATGATGGCTTTAAATTTCTAACCCTTACTTCTTCCTTATCTATTCACCACTGGATATACCTGTACATGATCCTTCCTAAATCTCATCTCTTGACTGAATTTTCCAGAGCAGCAATTAGGTAATCTGATAAACCCATCCATGCCATGGGGAGGACAGTGAAGGAGATGCAAACTGATGATGCAGTTTAAAGTTTCTTTGTTCTTCTTTCCTGTTGTCAAAAAAATGTGATTTTAATTGAAATTTCAAGCAGAAGAAAGAGAAAAATCGTGCATGAATAGGTTGAAAGTGGTGCAAGAGAAAGTTAGCATTTTCAGATACAAGAGGCCTTGAACATACTCTGTGGGTTACCCCTTCAGTTTCCTTAACTGAAGTTTATGTAAGAGTGGTTCAAAATATAATGCACTATATAATTCAAAATGCATTATCTAAGCTGTGTGCTGTGGTGCATGCCTGTAATCCCAGCAGCTGGGGAGGCTGAGACAGGAGGATCACAAGCTCAAAGCCAGCCTCAGCAAAAGCGGGGTCCTAAGCAACTCAGTGAGACTTAGTCTCTAAATAAAATAGAAAATTGGGCTGGGGATATGGCTCAGTGGTTGAGTGCCCTGGGTTTAATCTCTGGTCCCCTCTCCCCATCAGGATGAAATTTTGTAACTAAAATTACATAGTGCAATATTAATAAAGACTTGCATGGTATGCCAGGATTTCCATAACAAAATAGCATGGCCTAATCGGCTTTAAAATCAGAAACTCTTTTCTCATAGTTCTGGAGGCTACAAGTACAATGTCAAAGTATACTGGCTTGGTTTCCCCTGAGGCCTTTATCCTTGGCTTACAGATGGCCACCTTCCAGCTGTGTCCTCACATGTCTTTCCTCCCTGTACAGATATCCCTGGTATCTCTATGTCCAAATTTCCTCTGTGTCCTCACATGTCTTTCCTCCCTGTACAGATATCCCTGGTATCTCTATGTCCAAATTTCCTCCTATGAGGACATTGGTTAGATTTGAAGGAGGTTCACTTGTCTAGCTCCATTTAACTAAATCATCTCTTTAAGGCTTTTCCCCCAATACAATCACATTCTGAGTCACTGGATATTAGAAATTCTACACATGAATACAGGGGCAAATTAACTCAGTCCATAAAAGTCCTGAAAATCATGTGCTCCATTTTGAATGTTTTGCTTTAAGAAGTATTATGACAAAATGCAGTGTATGCATTAAACCATGACATAGTTTTAAATACCGGCCATTCTCTCCCTACATCATATGAATGAGATAGAAATTTATTAACATGGAAAGATGACAGTAACTAAGAAGATAATACAAATAATAAACTGTGCTGCAATATGGCTCGAATTATAAAGTGTGTCTGTATGTACGTAAATATATTAAAAAAAACTAGAAATATATAACAAGTTTTAAAATTGGTTCAGGATATTAGAATAAAAGAAGTTAGTATATGTTAATGTATTTGTGTGTGTGTGTGTGTGTGTGTGTGTGTGTCTTTAACTTATCCAGTTAGAGTCGTACTTATGAAATTTTGAAAGAAAGAGAAAGAGAAAGGAAGGAAGGAAGGAAATACATTTAACAATTTGATTTGAATTGTTCCTTGTTACTTCATGCTGATTCTTAATACAGAATTCTAGAATCTTTTCTGAATTCCTAATATACCAACCAATTATGTCATGTTCTTCCTTGCCTCCAGATCTTGACCTCGGTCATCTTTTCCTTCTCCAAAGCTCTCTCCACTCCCTTCCCCAACATCTGTCCCATCTCTACCCACACATATACCTTCACATCTTAATCACTTCTACTAAGAGATTAAAACTGTCTATTTCAGGCTCTTTGGAATCCCATTTTCTATTAATTTCTCTTACATTCACTGCCTATTTACATATATGTAATCACTGTATTGTTAACTCTTTCAAGCCAGAGAAGGTTTCTTGGTTTTTGGCTATATTCTCAACCCTAAGACCATGTCTGAAACATTGAATATCAATAAATGATTAATGATCAATCAATCAAAATATTGCCCAGAGTGCACATTAAAGTTCCTAGTGGTCTGGAGCTTATGGAATAATTTACTTACTTCTTTGCAAATTTCTGGCAATTTTTTCTATCTTCCAAAGATCATGTCCTGAATGTTTAGAATTGACATCTGAGACCCCTCAGTAAGTAATTTAGCTAACTTATAACCTTGAATTTAAAGATTAAATCATTTTTAAATCAATAATAATTTTAGGTAAATAAATTAAAAATTATTTATTTAGAGGACCCAAAGACTCTCTTATTTCTTCTGGATTTCCCTATGTTTCTTAGAAAATCCTATTGGAATTCATATTTAATCAATCAAAATTATGAAAATCATTGTTACAAAGTAAATTCCTACAAAATGAGTTCTTGATTCAAAAATTTTTTAAAATATTTTTTTCATAATTAATGAACACAAAGTTTTTGAATACTAGCATTTTAAGAAACAAAAGAAATTTCATAAGGAAATCTATCAACTAACCCCTGATAAATGTTGACTGGAAATAATTAAATGATAATAGTAATAATCAGAATTATAAAAGCCACTAAGTCTGACTTCTCTTCTCACATTTAAATGCTCTCAACTGTAAAACCCATTATAAACTGTGAAATTACAATCGTTTCCCAGCAGAAATTGATCATTAATAGTGCTTGGGACCAATTCCTAATTTAGATAGACTTGCCAAGGCCTGCCTCTGATCTATGATGTATAGAAAACAAACAAAAAACAAACAACAACAAAATACACACACACAAACACACACAATCAAGATTTTATCATGAGCATTTTTCTGGTTTGCAAGCACCAGCTAACTTGAAATAATTTATTTAACATGTCAACATTGTCTAATAAGTATCAACCGTTTTATTTCCCAGAGGTTACACAGGGGCTTGTTTGACATTAGCTGCATGTGCCCTCACTATTCCAAAGACTTTTTTCAAAGATAATCAACATAGAGAGATGCTAGAAGGAAGCATGTGATGCAGAGGTGAAAATGAGGTCGCACTAATGACTTCCTGAAAAACAGCCAGAGCACAAGGGGAAAAAAGATGATAAAAATTTTAGAAATGCTCTCTTAATACAGACAAAAATGGTTTACTTCTAAAGGCATGTTGTTTACCATTCTGTCTACTTGGGGAGATAATATCCCCAAATTCTGCCTGGTTAATCATGTCTTTATGCTTCTTTAAATCTTCAATGCATAGTCCATTTAGTTCTACAACATAAATGTGCAAAATTTCCCCACAGTGGACTTGAAGAGGGAACACTTTATCCGGTTAATACAGAAAGAATTCCAGAGGAGTTTTCACAGCCATAGAATCACAAACCTCTCCTACAAGTCCTGCAAGCTGGTAAAGCCCATAACAAACAAAGAAATAAACAAAAAATTCTCAGAGCAACCTAGCAAATAAGAGTTTAGTGAGATCACAAGGGGTGATATGCTTAGTCTTTGAAGGACTCTGGGTACAAGAATAAATAGGGTTATGAGTGATAACAATTTTCTATTTTAAATTTTTCTCTACTTTTTTTTCAACCATTTATGATTTACATATATGATTTTTTCTCTATTGGAAAGGAGACAAAATGGGTTTTTGCAGTGTTTGTTGAGCATAGCATGGCACTGAGCTAGGTGCAGCACAGAAAAGGTAGATTGTTGAAAAGGCTTAGGCTGAATCATATTAAAGGCAGTTTAAAAATTAAGTCACAAACAGATTGGGGAAAGGGAAATGTAGTTTAATCAGGAAAAAAATGTGACTTTTAAGAAGCAAATAAC
Source organism: Ictidomys tridecemlineatus (assembly GCF_052094955.1). Taxonomy (NCBI): domain Eukaryota; kingdom Metazoa; phylum Chordata; class Mammalia; order Rodentia; family Sciuridae; genus Ictidomys; species Ictidomys tridecemlineatus. The sequence goes on along the minus strand of NC_135479.1, from coordinate 156,087,367 downwards.
TGGTAGGGAAAATTGATTAGTTTTGTGTATGGCAAAAGGTAAAGAGTAGGGTTCTTCATGAATAATTCTGTGGTTATTTTTATCCACTATAAACTATCTGAAGTGGGAATAGAGAGCAAAAATTTCATAGTATGAGAACACACAATTTTTTTCCGAGAGTGAAGTAACAAGTGAATGAAGATAACCAGAGGCAAATTTCTCAGAATCTGTGCAAGTGGATAGAAGCCCAATACACAGAGAATACTTTGAAGGCAGAGACTATGTTATGTTCATTCACAGCTGTTTCTCTAGCCCTAACCACAGAGTATAAATTCCAATATTTATGCATAAAAAGAAGAAAGTTTTTAAGGTAGATAACCAAAATACTAAGTCCAGGAAAGCAAATCTAGTATGCATGTGTAAACTAAAGAACAGTTAGTTATTATTCACGCCTCTGCAAATGGACATGAAAATAGCTAGAAGAAGATGAACCAGTATGTTTCCAGGACTAAGAAGACCATGTAATTGATTCAGTGCTTAAAACGGACCCAGCCATAGACAGACTGGAAGTGAATGTGAATAAACAGGCCTGTGTTAAACCATTCTACTCACCACTGAGGCATAACTGAACTCTTCACAACTGTCCAATTTTAGTTAGCTAGTAACTTTTAGTTTATTCCCTGATAAATCCCTACTGGTAGTGGAGTAGCCTCATAGAAGACAATGACCTACATATATGTTCCCACAGAATTTTGACATAAGACAAAACCAAAGACTATCTCCAAGTAGGAAGTCCTGGAGGACTCAGGTGGTACCAGCAGAAGTAACCACAGGAGTAGATGGCTACAGCTTGTGAAATAGTAAGCTTGCATTCATCATCTATACCATACGCCTACCATGCAGGATTGGCAAGTAGAAGCAGTAAAGGATTGCTAAAAATTCAACATCAGAGGTTGATATACAAACACACTTAATCCAGTCCTCCCATGAAGGGCAATGAAAAGAGAAAAAGAAAGAAAGAAGGTTTCTAAGTAAGGAAGAGCTCTGAAATACCCAGTTATACTTAATGCACAGAATATTTTTGATAATTCTCTTTGGACAATGCCTTCAATGATGGTGGGGCTTGTATTGATTACTTTCAAGGAAGGCAATCTCTCTTAACTTGAAAAAAATATATTTATTATTTAAACTTTCAATGGAAATTTTTAAACATACAAATGAGGATAAAATAGCATAATGAGTCACCAAGTTCATTATAGTTGTTGCCAATTGCCAATATTCTCTGTTAAATCTCAGAGCCTCGCTTCATGGGAAGCAGTCCACGTGTACCACAGACACTTTCCTTCTAACTTAGATCATTTTTAATTCAATTCCAGATGTCAAAACTTCATTCTAATTTTTTGAAGCTTTTTAATCATAAATGATAAGTACTCTTCTTATAAAAAACATAATCATGATACCATTTTAATAGCTTAAAACATTATACTGATTCCTTAATATCATCAACTATCTAATCAGTGTTGGAATTTTCCTATGTTGCCTTGTGTTTTTTCTATAGCCAGTTTATTCAAATTAGGATTACAAAAGAGATATACTTTGGAATTAGATAAGAGAAATGGGGAGTTCACTTGAATAGTATAATTTGGGTGGACATATGGAATATGGAATATGACTAAAAAATTTTTTTAAAAAGAAATTATACACACATTTTAACCAAAAACTCTATAATTTCAAGAATAGTTTCAAAGATTTTTAGAAATAATTAAAATAAATATAAAACAATACCAAGGTGACAACTGTTGAGATATATGAAATCTCCTTATGTTTGAAAAATTAGTTCTTATTGCTGTTGCTTTAATGACCTTGACTCTCAAGAGCTTAAAGCCTAGTTGGGTATGCACAGCTGATAAAATGAAATAATTAGCTGAGTGCGGTGGCACACACCTGTAATCCCAGCAGCTTGGGAAGCTGAGACAGGAGGATCAAAGGTTCAAAACCAGCCTCAGGAACAGCGAGGCACTAAGCAACTCAGTGAGACCCTGTCTCTAAATAAAATACAAAATAGGGCTAGGGATGTGGCTTAGTGGTTGAGTGTCCCTGAGTTCAATTCCTTGTATCAAAATAATAAAATAAATAATTAAAGAACACAAATTAATGTATTAGAAGATAATAAACATTGTTTAGAAAAGAGAATTGCCATTAAAAGGATAAGAGAAAGAGGAAGCGGGAACTTTATGTATTGGAGTTTTATTGAATACTATAAAAATCTTGCTAAATAAGTAAAATATGAAAAAATAGCATCAGGAAGAGATGTTTAGGGATGGTGCAAGACTTAAAAGAAGTAGAATGACAAGGAGAAAATAAGATATTAAAATAATTTGATTTTCCAAAGTTCAACTACTATACAAACGTTTAGACAAGTTTCACCTGTTGTTCCTTCTAGATTTTTATTAGATTTAAGGTATTATACTGTTTTGATGAATGTACAAAGTAAATAATACTGATTATATCAGCTATGCATAAATAAGTTGGTTGTGATTTTAATAACTCTTACGAAAATAGTTTAAGAAAGTTTAGTAGGTAAGGAAAATTAAAAGCATTAATGGAGTACTAGAGTAGTTAAAATTAATGGACTCAGTGTGAGAAAATATGTTTACAAAAAATTAATGGTTATGGGTGGGTTAAGCCCATCAAAAAAGAAATTCAACAGAATTTCTCATCCAAGGACATTTCTCTATTGAGACTTTTTTATTTAGTAGTTCTCACAAAAAACATGCTGAGGACTACAAAATTAGTTTTCATGAGACATGTTAATAGTAGAATCCTAAATGTACCATGTGATAAAATACATCAGATGGTTAAACAATCAGACTTAGTGTGATGCAATGTGTTAACAGCAGCAAATACAACACAACCTGAAAACTGCCTAAGGAAGTTCTGTGCAGATACAAAGCATCCATGTGCCACCCTGTCACCTTCTACCCCTGGACTCTGTTCAGAGGCACATCACCTTACACTGGATCATGGGACAATAAGAGTACTGAGTATCTGCCCACAATAATCATGAAGGAATGAGTGTACATTTGTATACTTATTTGGAATAAAACTGTAACTAACAAATTTTGTGTCCACTGAAAATTTGCCTAAACTTTTCTCCCTGACATTTCACATAGCAAAAAAAATAGCAGATGTTTAATTTATCCTCCTGACATTTGCTCAAACATATTTCTAGTGGTCTAGGAAATGTGTTCTAGCTAATGCATCTTACTTGACCTATCAGGAGAATTTGACACAGTTAATCTCTTCTTATTCATTGAAATTCTCCTGTCCTGTTTCCAGGACACAACACTTACCATTTCCCTTTGACATCACTGAGGGCTTCTTTGCCCTTCTCTTTTTTTCTGGCTTCTCCTCATCTCTCTGACCTTCAGACGTCAAAGTGCCCCAACAATGAGACTTCTGATTTTTTTCTTTTCTACTCTCCTCTCCTAGTAATCTTACTCAGTCTAATAAATTCCAATACCCTATTTATGCCAAAGACTCCCAAATAAGGACTTCCCACCCAGACTTCATCCAAATTGTTGTCTCACATTTCCACCTGCTTCTTCCTAATCTTCAGATGGATATCACAAGAGCATCCCCAATGCAACCTATTCAAACTTCAGTGTTTCTCCTACAATCTTTTCCATCAAATTCAATGATGTCTTTCCAGTTACTCAGAAGAGTCAAGAAGGCTGCAAGAGTCAGCCTACCCACCCCATCAAACCTTAAATCCAATCTCTCAGCAAATTATGTTGATTATATTCCAAAATATGTCCAGAACTATTTCTCTCCCCTCCCAGTCCTGTTACCACCCCGTCCCAAACAGTCCAGCTCTCACCTGGATTAATTCAGTGTCTTCTAACTGACCTCCTAGCTTCAACTTTGTCCACTGCTCCTTTCACCCTAGTGGCCAGTCTTCAATCTAGTGGCCAGTGAGACCACTTTAAGCCTTCTTCATTGTGTGAAGCTCTTCTTCTCAGATCCTTCCCATCTTACCCAGATAGCATCTTTCTGGAGGACTGAGGCAAAAAGATGAGGTCAGAAGGGAAATGGAGTTGAGAACAGATCACAGAGGCTTTGAAGGCCTTAATGAGAGCCCAGGGGCTTACTGTGGGAAACCACAGTGTATTGAGCAGATAGCAAATTTATGTTAGATAGTAATAATGACTCTAAGAAAAATAAAGCAGAGAGGTAGGAAGGAGAGAATGCTGTTAGGAAGGGCCAATTGTAGTTTTGAACTGGGTGGGCCAACAAAAGCCTGGTATGAGAGAGCAAGCAGTATAAGCATCTAAGAGTGTGTTGTTCCACACAGAATAAACAGCAAAAGCAGAGGCCTGGTGCAGGATCATGGCTTACATATACAAAGAAAGTTTGAGAAGGGCAATGACTCTTCAAACTGTAGATCACAAGCTACTAACTCCCTAAATGTTATTTCATAGGGTTATAAATGTTTTTAATCTTGCTTTCCAGTGATGCATCTCTGGATTCTAGAAAAATGCTTCACATGATGCACATTTAATAACAACTTATTGAATAAACTCATAAAATAGGGTATAATAACATACACTGAACCAAACTTGAAGGTTATTTTCAGTGGCCTGATTCTTATATTAACAAAGTCCAATATATCCCAGTATCCACTGGCTCCTGCTTTCCCCATGGCATTAGCTCAAGAGAACAGAAAATTCTGTGTGTACACATTAAAAAATATCTTTCCTGAAGATAGTAGTCCTCCCAGTAGGGATAGGTGTCCCTTTTCTGCTATCATTCTCTAATAACCTTATGGCATTCAGAGTGCTGAATGTGTTCCTCTCTAACCCCACTACTGAGATTTTAGAGCTGAATAAACAAATTATTTCTTATCCAATAAAGAGGGATAGAGACCAAAATCAAACACATACAGATTCCAAGATGCTAGTTTAATATTTATAAAAAAAGAAGAAAAAAAACCAAATGAAGGTTATGACCAAGTTATATGAACAGATAATTATAATATTTCACCACTGAATTGGATGCATCTTACTTTATGGGTTGTTACAGTTTAATTGTCATTGACTTCTGTATGCATGAAAAAATGCCCCTTTTACCATATGACTGAGAGAGGACCTGAGCACTTGCCTTCTGAATGAAAAAAGATTCCAATATGAGTTTCCACAGGAGTGAAATCAAGCAATCCAAGGGCCTAATTCTAAACTTTCCACTAAATAAAACATTTGAACTCTTCTAGGTAGGATCTGTAAAGAGGTAGAGAAAAATCTAAGATTAATTTTTCTCTACTTGGAAACATAGAGAGTAGGAAGGAATTGACCCATCCAACACTCAACACCCACTGAGATGTAAAGACCCAACACTTAGGAATGTCTGTGTGTCATGTTGTCCATTGAATTTGTAATGCCTAAGAGAGCGTGATGTAGAGAAGGTGAAAATCCAGCATTAGAGAAAGTAAGTTGTTGAAATGTCATGTCTGATCAAATATTATTTCTCATCCCTAAAACACAAACCAACTAAAATTGTCCAGAGGAGCAAAGGTTGATTGATTATGTGTTTAAGTTTCTTGCTTGATTTCTACAGAGCACAGAAAAAGTTGCCAAAACTTATTTTATGACTGGTTCAGAATTAACCACTTGTATAGGATTTCCCCTTGCCCAGCAAGAAAGAACTGTGTCCCTAAGTTCACCAACACACAAGGAAAGGAATACTTCCAACAATCATTGAATAGGCTTGGAAATGACCCTTTCCCATCCGAGTCTTCAGATTGAGACAGCAGGACCTTGTGCCAACATCTTGATTATAAATTCATGACATTGTAAAGCAGAGGGTCTGGGAGGCTAAGCCATAGAATATGTGAGATTAGTAATGTGTGGGTCTGTGGCCATCCCTTGTGCAGCAATAAATAACTAATAAAAAGTCTTTATGAGAAAGCTAAAGTAAAAGTGTGATAAGTTTGTTTCAATATGATTTTAAATCATAAACTTTCAGGGAGGCTGGAAGTTTAATCTCTCTAGCAAGGACTGGAAATTCATATACAAAAATAAATAAATAAATAAATATTCTTTGCTTTTCCATTCAGCTTCCAACATTCGACCTGGTCACAGATGATATTTTTTATTTTACCAGAGGTTAAAATGAGTTGCATCTTTGGTTGGTTTGCCTCTTGATTGAAAATTTTGCAGGTTCAAGTCTGTTCCTGAAAATGGGAACAAAGCATAATTAGACTGCTAGAACTCCAAACCATTAGACTTGGGGAAAAGTAGGCAATACCATGAAAGCAAAATCCCATAGACCACGAGAGTGTGAGACTAAGAGATCATGGGATCTCTCTCCCATTTCTAATGCTACTGCCAATTTCTATCTACTCAGCAAAATTCCTATATAAGACAATTACTTGAGATAAAGAAATATTTGGGTATTTTAAAATATTCTAGTTTCAAATTCAACATCCCAGCACATAGGCCTTTGAAAATTTGACTGATTTCTATTTCTCTGTGCAAAAGCACTTCTCTGCTTGTCCCCAATATCAGCAACTGGATCCCGACAGAAAAGCATGCTATGTTGCTTGCTCACCTAGAAGGCTTGGACCTATGAAGTTTAGATATTTGATATTTATTTGTGTACACATGTCTTCAGTGAAATTTTTAAATGTATAGTTTGTTAATTTGTACTTTAACATGTTAACATTTAATATTTAACATTTTTGCTATTTTGGAAAGAATGAAGTTCTTTCATATCCATCTACATGATATACAAAAGCATTTCATTTATTTATGAACTTGCAAATCTACTAGTTAAACTAAGTAAATACAACTATCTATCTATACAATGGAGGTACATATTCAGAACTTTTCAGTTGAAGTCTTAAATTTATTACACAAGATTAAGGAATATGTATTAGGTATAATTATCTATTGTAGTTAAAACTTTTTGTATTGTTTTGGCAAAATGAGAGCAAAATAAAAATTATTTTTCTGTTCTTTTAGAAATCCTTAAAGAATGCAGGAAAAACTCAAAACTTTAAATGTGGAAGAGGATCAATAAATACAATTTGCTTAACTAATCTCAACTTTTGTATAAAAAGATACAATAAAACAAATTAAATTGAGATTTTATAAGATATGATGTCAGAATTAGAAAATATATTATCAAATTTAAAAAATCAATTTCTAAGATTTTCTTACAGAATCTTACAGTTTCATTAAATTATTCTACAACCAACCTAAACATAAATTTTAAGAGTTTTTCAAGATCAAATATTTATATTTACAAACATGAAATATTACACTTGATTATTGAGATACAAAGAAGCTAACCACTTTAATTCATCTTGACTTTATATAATTACCTTGAAATTTCTTCTAACAGTTAAGTTTGAGAGTGGTCTTTTTTCTTCAAAGCTCATAGGAAAGATCATTACAAAGTACTTTAAATTAAAAAGCCATCTTTTAATTTAATTCTGAATAATTACATTCTAGCAGTGGTCAATGTTCACAAGGAAAAAATACTCCAATAAAATGCCCAAATAAAAGATTTTTTTCTGTATTCAAAGTAATAAGAAGTACAATACATATTAATTGTCCTGAAGATTCTAACAAGAGAAAAGTACTCTTTTTCCATTATAAGATAATTTTATTTATTGTACAATTTCAAATTGGAAATGAAGTGCTCATTGAAAAACAGCAAAATTAAAATGAAGAGGTTTGTTAACTTGTAGAAACTGATCGATTTCATCTTATAAACTTTTTCTTCTATAATTTGCACATATGAAAAAAGCTTTCCATTTAAAAGATTAGTTAAATTGTCTCATAAAACTTGGAAAAAGTTTGAGAAGTTTCAAAGAGCAGAGACAGGGAAACTCTCTGAGAGTTGACATCTTAATCTCTTCTGAATTCTGGAAGGTTCACAGATAAAATTGAGGCCCATTACATTATGATGTATGTTTGAACTAAACTAAAAATATTGGGAAGATAAAAAGCATTTCAAAGATTTTTCTGTTATTAAGTAAATGATCTGTTTACTTCATTTTGTTGAAATTTTCATCAAGTGAAAAAAACATTAGACTTTACAAATCAGTCGGAAAGCTTGTGAATAGAGAATACAACACTGTTGGTTCCTCTATTTATCTCCTCTCTAGTAAAACCCTTCTCAATTGAACAAGGTTTAATTTCAGTCAAATCCAACTGAAACATTGAATATCTATCATATACTGCAGTCCAAAAGAAGAAAATATTGTCCTCACCTCAAAAATACTTAATGTGTAGAAGGATACAAAATATTATATGTTAGAGAGAAACTTCCACCCATATTTAATTTGGGTGGAAGCTATTTATAACCTTTTATAAGTTGCTTACAAGAGAAATACTTCAAAATACAAAGATACAGGTTGATGAGAAGTAAATTAATTTAGATATGTTTTTAAAAGCTATATGTATGGAGATCCATCAAGAAGTTTCTTCCTTTTATGGTTCTGACCAACCAAGACCTTACTAGATGAGTTTGCTTCAGAGAACTACCATAAAACTAGGACATATTGCAGAATGCAACTCCCTGAAGTTAATGGAGAGAGAGCAAAACGTATTCTCTCAGAACTGCACACTAACCAGAGCGAGAAAGAGAGGAGCCACCCAGGGAAGGGAGTACTCAAGACTTTTAGCCCACAGCACTGAAGACCACAACTAAGTAAAACCACATTCTGTCTGGACTGGGAAGCCAGAATACTGGAGCCAGAGAACCATAAATGCTAAAAATAGCAGTAAAATCCAAGAAGCGAAGGACTCAGAAGGGGAATCCCTAAACTGTTTTCTTACATCTCTAATTCCTGAATCATTCATGTTAAGCACAAACTAAAGCACACCAAAGCAACTTGGCTAATTGACAAAAGATCTGAATGGAGATCAGAGAGGCGGTCCAAGAAGCAAAGTTTGCAATTAAATTCCATCCAAACAAAAATTTCCTCTTAAAGGAAATCATCACTGGAATAAAATAATGCAATATAGAATCTCAATGACTTAACATTCAGAATATTTAACATATCACTCCAAGTTACAAAAAAGAAGAAGAACCAAAACACAAAACATTTTCTCAAGAGAAAAGAAAATCTGTTAGGTGTTTCTACTAAATAAACCTGATATTGGAATAAATTTTAAGATAGGTATTTTATATGCATATACACATATGTATATACTTATGCAAATATATCTTAAAATAGGTATTAAGTATGTAAATTACATACATATATACACATACACACAGTCAGTGAAGTAAAAACAACATGTTTTAAATAAACAAAAATATGAACAACATAACAAAAGCCATCAGCCAAGTAATAAAAAAAATGACAGTTTTAGGATATAATTCTGAAACAAAATTTATTGGATGAAGTTAAGAGCTAAAAGGACAAATCAAAGGAAAGAGTAATGGAACTTCAAGATAGATCAATAAAATTTTTACTACATGATGAATAGAGAAGACAAAAATTAATAGAAACACAGGGAGTTGTTAGATTGTATAAAATTGTCAAATATATGTATTACTTGAAGGTCAAAAGTAATGAGTCAGAAAAAAACTATTTTAACAAATAGTGGTGAAAATTTTTTCAAAATTTATAAGACAGAAATTTGGAAACATATGATGCTAAAAGGGCAATCACTAGAAAAATATAAAGAAATCTATGCTTAAGTACATCCTAGTAAAACTGTTGAAGGGAAAATAGGCAGAACAAGTTCTGAAAGCAGTAAATAGAAACTGATATATTACATACAGAGTGACAACAATCCAATTAATAGGTGATTTTTCACCAGAAACCAGAGTGGCTAGAAGAGTGTAACAAGTGTTTTTGATGAATCTCAAAAGAAAGAATAAGTGAGAGGAGTGAGAGAGAGAAAAAAAAGAGAGAGAAAAGCGGGGGGAGAGGGAGAGAGGGAAAGGAAAGGAAACAAGAAAGCTAAGCAAGAAAGAAAAGTGAAAACATTGTAGGGGTGGTGGCTGCCAAACCGGAATTCTATAGCCAGTAAAAATACCATTTAAGAATGAGGAGGTAGCCACAGTGGCACACTCCTGTAATCCTTGAAGCTCAGGAGGCTGAGGCAGGAGATTCGCAAATTCAAGACCAGCCTCAGCAACTTAGAGAGGCCCTAAGCAACTTGCAAGACCTGGTCTCAAAATAAAATCCAAAAAGGGATGGGGGACTTGGCTTGCACCCTGGATTCAATTCCTGATACAAAAAAAAAAAAAATTGTGGATTATGAGCAAAAGAAAGACAGTTTCAGGAAATACAAGCCACAAACATACACCATAAGAAACACTAAAGTTATTTCAACAGAATAAAAGGCAATAATGCCACATAGAAACCCAGATTCCGAAAAAAGAACAAAGAACACAGAAAATGTCAATATGTAAATGAGTGCATATAATGTTTCATTATGTAATTTTCCTTCAATTCTTTATAAGCCATGAAAATATTTTTTAAAAACCTTAAGACATTTTCTTACATGATTTCTTATGTATTATATGTAACAACTATTACAAAATGGAAGGGAAAATGAACCTATATAGCTTTTATTTAAAATATCATAGTATTACCTGTAAGTGGACTGTGAAAAGTCAATAATGTATGTTGTTGTTACTTATTTTAAATAATCATTTTAAAATGTAAAAGTAAAACAAAAAGTCTATGGGATTTTTTTCATTTTGCAGTTCTAGGTGTTGAACCTAGGGCCTTGCACTTAACTAGTCAATCATGCTACCACTTAGTTGTATCTCCAGTCCCTCTCCAGGAAATGTTAAATGGAATTAAAAATTTATTCAAACATGTTTTACTTATAAAAGGAGGAAGAGAGGAACAAAAACCAAAAGCGACAATTAAAAAGCAGAAAATAAAATGCAAACATATGGTTTTACCTTGAAGTTTAACTAAACACTCTAATTAAAAGATAGAAACTGTCAAAATGGTTTAAAAGATAAAACAACAAACATTTATAAGCTACTTAAAAGAGAGACACAGATTGACTAGAATTAAATTAATTTTTAAGTTTCCTTGTGAACCCTGAGTATAGAAGACTAGAATCAGAAAATGAAGAGGGACAATGCATAAATGTAAATGTGAAAACTCATCAGGAAAACACTGATCTCAAATATGCAAACACCTAACAACAGAAATTTAAAATATGTTAAACAAAATTTAACAAAATTGAAGGGAAAATTACATAATTCCATGACTTTATATAAAAAATAATATACCTCTATAAGCAATTTATTAAATAACTAGACAAAAAGCAGATATGAGAGATCTAAACAACACTGATTAATATCTTGACTTAATTGATATTTATAAAACACAACACCCAAAATACCAGAATACAAAAAATATTTAAAATTTATATGGCACAATTGCCATGGTAAATATATTTCGAACAATAAAAGAATCCTCAATTATTCTATATAAAGTTTGAAAAAATATACAAGACATTCTCTAATCCAGATTGAATTTAAAACCACCAATAAACACACCAGAAAATGCTTAAATGTTTGTAAAATATGGATTATATTTCTAATTGAATATTGGGTTAGAGATGAAATTACAAAATTGATGATAACAAAAATATGTGTTGAAAATTGTTGGATACAGGTATAGCAATTATTAGAGGGAAACATAAAGAACTAAATATGTATATTAGAAAAAGGTGTCTGAAATAAATGGTCTAAGCTTCTGCCTATGAATCCAGAAAGACAAGAGCAAATTCATCTTAGAATAATGCAGAATTTGGAAAATAAAGAGTAGAAACCAATGAAGTGAAAACAGAAAATAAAGGAGAAATTTAAAGAGATTAAAAGTTTATTTAGAAAAAACAATGAAATGATTGATCATTTTATTAATTTTAATTGATTATATAATCAATATGCTAAGAGAAAGTGAGAAAAGGAAGAAAGGAAAGGGGAAGGAAGGGAGAAGAGATAGAGCATAACTTATTAAAACAGGCATGAAGGAGGAGACATCATTATAGTCTTCATGCTTCCAAAGGATAATAAGGGAATATTATAAAAAAACTTTATGGTAAATATTGAAAATTATACAAAATAGCCATGCAACTTCAAAGACGTAACTGCCAAAACTAACCACAAGTGAAAAATGTGCACCAAAATAATAAACTAAAGGAATTGAACTCCAAATTAATCTGCTTCCTTGTCATTCCCCCAAAATATTCTTCCACCTCAAAAGAATAACTTTACTCATGATTTTTTTTCAAACATTTAGGAAGACATAAATTCAATTTCACATGCTCAGAAAATATAGATGGGTGCAATTCCCAACCAATTTTGTGAAGCCAAAACTACCCTGATTTCAAAAATCTGTAAAGATGTCACAGAAACAAAAGAATCACATACTAATATTCCTTATGAATATAGGCAAAACCTTTCTTAAGAATATATTAGGAGGGGCTGGGGCTGTAGCTCAGTGGAAGAGTGCTTTCCTGGCATGCATGGGACCCCCGGGTTAGATCCTCAGCACCACATAAAGATGAACAGGTAAAATAAAGGCATTCTGTTCATCTACAACTACAATTTTTTTTAATTTAAAAAATAATTTATTAGGAAATAAAATCCAAAAGAAACTTTGAAATAATAATATATTATGACTATATGGAAGTTTATTCTGTGAATACAATGTTTAATGAATATCTGAAAAATCTATTAATGTAATTCAGGGTATTAACAAAATAAAAGATAAAACCATATGATCACTTCAATGATGCAAGGAAAGTATTTGTAAAATTCAACACTTGCTGGATATGGTGGTACCTGCCTGTAATCCCAGCTACTCAGGAAGCTTAGTCAGGAGGATGGAAAGTTCAAGGCCAGCCAGGGCAGCTTGTGAGACCCTGCCTCAAAATAAAATAAAAAAGGTCTTCGGGGTAGTGTGTGGTAACACACTTGTTACACACGGTTCTGCATTTTACCCCCAGTACCTCATGAAACAATAATAATTCTGTCCTCAATGATTTTAATTCTCAGCAAATTGGGAATAGAAGAAAGCATTTCAAATTTATTAAGAATAATTAAAAGAAAAAAGTCAACAACTAGCATAATCTTCAATGCTAAAGAGTTTAGTGACCCCTCCCTAAAGTTAAAGCAAAGGAAAGGTGTCTATTCTCACCACTTATATTTATCATTTTAGCTTACATCTCACTAAATATTTAAAATAAATGAAACAAAAAAAAACATATGAATTGGGAAGAAACTATAGAACTGTCCTAATCTGCAGATGATAATTGTATATGTGGGAAAAATTTGCAAAAAAATTACTGGAATAAATAATGAATTTACACTGATCATTTTATAAGATTAATTGTATTTCTGTATGGTAGCAAAAATATTTAGAAAATAATTTTTTTAAAAAAAATCAGCATCAATTAAACCAGCAGCCCAAAATGTATAAAAATATTAGGGATAAATTTGACAGAGATGTACAAGACCATACACTTAAAGTATATAATTTTAAAAACTGAAGTTAAAGAAGATGTAAACATGTAAACAAATATGCTATACTGAAGAATAGAAATTTCAATAATGTTAACATTTAATCCTCTGCAGTTGAACTGCAGGTACAATTCAGTTCCAATCAAAATCCTATCAGACTTTATAAAGAAATTGAAAACCTTATTTTAGGATTTCCATAGGAATTAAAAAGGCTGAGAATAGTCAAATGATTTTGAAAAATAACAACACATTTGTACAATGTTTTAACACTTATACTAATTTCAAGACTTACCATAAACATATACTAATCAAAACAAACAGTGTTATTATTATTATTAAACATATGGTTTTACTTGTAAGAACTTACCTAAGAGAAATGAAAACACATGCCCACAATATATATATATATATATATATATATATATATATATATATATATATATACACACACACATACATACAGGTTGGGTTATAAAAACATTGTTTTTGATAATAACCAAAAAATTAGGAACAAACCAAATTTCCATTAACTGAGGAAAACAAATGAACACATGTGATATATCCATAACATGGAATATTACTCAATAGCAAAAATAAATAAATATAATAAACTAAAATGCATGAGTCCATCTAGAAAGCATTCTGCTAAGTGAAAAAAAGTCAAACATTATATTTTATGACACCAATAATACTAAATTCTAGGAAAGACAAACCTATAGTAACAACAATCAGATGAGCTGTTATCTGGACATGAGAATATCCTAGGATCAGGAGCTGGTCTATATTTTGATTATAGTGGTGCTTATATGATTGCATATAATCATAAAAATTTATCAAGACTTAAAATGTATGAACCTGAATTTCTGCAAATAATATAGCTTGTTCAGAGAGTTAAGAGAGTTTTCATTAATAGTTTTGAGTGAAAACTACAGTTTCAATTATGGATAACATTTTTATATTTTAACCTTTTTATCAGTGTATCATAATTATATCTCAAAGTGGGACTCATTATGCCATATTCATACATGGACAAAACATAATTTGATCTGTCTCATTCCCCAGTACCTTCCCTTTCCTTCACCTTCTCTCTTACCTGATATACTTGCTCTAATTTACTGATCTCCCTTCTATTTTTATTATTATTATTTCAATTCATGCATTATAATCATGTATAAAAGCAGGATTCATTGTGGCTCTTTTGTACATGGACATTGCATACTTTGGTAGATTTGTTCCATAGTACTCCTTTATATTCTCTCCTCCTCCCTCCCTGTCCATTCCTTTCCATATGCTATTGGTCTGATGGATAAAATTTTGTCAAGCTCTGATTTGCATGCAAATGCCATTTATAGAGACTTCATTACTTGGCATGAAACCTAGTAAATATATGAGCACCAGAATCATTAATGGAGGGAAAAAGAGAAAAAGAAAAGAACAACAATATAAAAAAAATCATCCATGGTCACAAGAGGAAAGAGAATATCCAGGATGAAAATTTTTCTCAAGTTCCTTGGTCTCTAAAGAAGAAGCATAACTGATTTGGTAAAACATTTGGATTTTATTCAAACAGTGCTGGGACTCCACTGGAGAATATGGAGTGGAGCAACACTGTCTCATGTATGTTTTAAGAAGATTATGCTGCTGCTGGGTGAACTGTGTGTGAGAGGAGGACAAGGATGAATGCAGGCAGATGGCTGGAAGGCTGTATCACACTCTCCAGGAGAGGTGACGTGTTGAAATGGGCAATAGCCTTGCAAATAGATTTATAAGATTTGCTATAATGGTGGTGAAGGAGAATGAAGCAATTGGCTGGAGAAAATATGAAGGTGTCCATGTCATTTCCTTAGACACGGAGGATTTCAATTTACAGAAGTAGCATGATGAATTAAGATTTTAAAACTCTTCCCCTTAGCATATAGCATATATCTATTGTTTAACTTTTTTTCTTTTTTTGTACCAGGGATTGAACCCAGGGCACTTAACCTCTGAGCCTCATCTCTACCCTTTTTTAGTGTTTATTTTGAGACCGTTCTCATTAAGTTGCTCAGGGCTTCTCTAAGTTGCTGAGGCTGGCTTTGAACTTGCTATCCTTCTGCTTCAGCTTCCCTAGCCACTGGGGTCACAAGAATGTGCCACTTTCCCTGGCTATTGTTTGAATTTGTAACATGCCATGTTTATGAGCATATCATGTATGAAAAGGAAGATCTGTATTTCAGGCTGGTTTGCTATATCACGCTTCACAATTCAGTGCTGACCTCTGATATTCCAAGCAGCGAGTTTCTTAAGCATGAAACTTTTCTTGTCAAAATATAGAAGTGCACTGGTAAGATAAAATTCCATTAAGCATTGGAATATATGCGTTCAGATAAATGTGGTAAATGGGAAGACAAAGAGTTTTACAATGCAACACAAATACTCATTGGGCAGCTCTGACCCCTCTCCTAATTTCTCCTGAATCCTAATAAAATATATTGTGAGACAAAAAGGAATCATTTTCAGCTGGTTCCCTGGTGATGTATTGTCTGTCATAAATTACTTCATTAAAATTAAACCATTTATTGTTATGGGGATTAAGATGACTTGAAATTTAAATTAATCTCCATGGAGAAAGAATCTTCTCTTGCTTATATTTATGGGTACTGGAAATTCTGGGAGCTTGTAAGCCCACACAGCACTACAGAATTTAAACCGACCAACTTACCTCTGCAGTGACTGCTAAGATTTAAAGCTCTGCAGCTGACAGAAGATCAAATACAATTGGTTTTTTGTAATCCATGGAAGTTAAGGAATAAGGACTCAAAGCCTCATATACCTGACCAAAATACACCTGCCTTTGTAGCTCATGAAGCCTTCCATCAGAAGGCAAAGCTGTAGAAAGCATGCCAAATCTGAAAAAGTTTTTCAAGGCATGGTGGGAGCATTTTGGACCCAATACACATGTTTTAATGCTAAAATTTGATGTCCAGAAAGTTCTTCATGTGTAAATTATTTCACCAGTCAAGGAAAGGGTGAAGAATAGATGAAAGCAGACACATCAAACAGTTCTGTGTGGACACAGGGCAGATGTTCTGTAAATTTTTGCTTACTGATGTATTCACTGACAAAAAAAAAAAAAATAGAAGCTCGTATCTTGAAATAACTCACTTTATCATAATATTGGCAAATTAAATTATAAGCTGTATATATGATACTGAAACATTATTAGCAGATTAGAAACTTTACAAAATAATCATTCTATTAAATTCTTTTCTCTCTCTTTGGTGGCTTTTTTCATTAATGCATATGATGTTATTCTTTGACACTACAGATTATAAAACTTTAGATGTGTGGTTTGATGTCAAAAGATTGATCTTAAAAAATACTTCAAGTACTAAACAATTATAAATAAAAAAATTGATTTAAAGGTAAGCTATTATTTTCCCTGGTGTTTGTATAAATGTTTGTAAAATAAATTAATTGTTTAAACCAGAAACTTTCTTCTCCATTCCTTGATATCCCAATAACACTGAGGAACATAAACTTCAGCCTATTTTGAAGGCACCTACTTACATGATGTGCTGAATATAATCTTTCCATATACCATAACTAAAGCACCAGATTAACACTTTAGGATATATGACATCAAGAAGCTATTTTAACTATTCATTTAAAAATGTAAGTGACTTCAAAGTAACGTTTGTTAGTCAATTATTAAAATGTTATTTTCATCAACAATGCATTTGTATTTACTTTGTGATATTTTAAAATTTTGTCAAATATATAAATATGACAAATATATCTGACACTTGTGCTCAGGGTCATCTTTTAGCACATCTTAAATTCCAGCTGTTTCTATGTACTGCTTGGGAAAAAGGGCAACATGACAACGCCTACTCTCGGCTGCATCTAGAATTCCTCAATCTGAGCTCTTGGGGCTTCTCTGACTGAGTATCAAGTACTCCTGCAATGCAGTGCAAAAAAAAAAAAAAATGAGGGGATACTCCAAGGAATGTTTGGAAATGAGTGTGACCTCTTCAGTCCCTTGGATGGCTGTTCTGTGAGAGGTTCCTCAGAAATTTACAGCCTCATCTGTCTCAGTTGCGCTTGCAGGGCCAGCTTGGTATTCTCTGAGCCTTGCAACAGTCTCTCCTCCTTCCTCTGTTTCTCATCCTGCATCCCTGGCTCCTGGAGTGACTCTTCAAAACAAGTTCTCTTCCTGCAAGCCCATGCCTCAGGCTCTGCTTTCATAGGGGAAGCCAGTATAGGACACAGAGTTCTCATGAAAGTCACAGAATCCACTGAGGCATGTAGCTGCAAATCCACATACTTCTGTAAGAGAAGTTTCAAAGAAGAAAAAAAATTATGAATTTATTCTCTGTTCATATCTTACCCAACAAAACAAAATTCTTGCCTCTTGTTAAAGGTTCTTACTGCTCTGCAGCTCAAACCCAGTCTCTCCACCCTCAATATCCAAGCTCACTTTCTTCCTTTTTGTGAACAAGCCAAATTCATCCACTAGTCAAACATCTCCTTTCTTGACCTCTTTCCCCTCTCAGCCTATACTACCAAGTTTTAAAAAAAATCATATTATCTCAAAATCTTACTTAATTACCTTGTGATAGTCTTTGAAATTTTTCTCAATATATTTTAGCAACTTTAAGAACAGAAAAACGATTTATACTATTTATAATCTGCTTTTACATTTCACAGTGCAGAGGAAAATAGTAGTATACATATGTTTCAGTCAGCTTTTTCCCTGCTATGACTTAAGGACCCAACCAGAACAAGTGTAAAGGAGGAAAAGTTTATTTGGGGGCTCACGGTTTCAAAGGTCTCAGTCCATGGACTCAATTCCTCTGGGCTTGAGATGAGGCTGAACATCATGGCAAACTCTGTGGCAGAGGAAGCAGCTCATATAATGATCAGAAAACTGAGAGCAAAGAGAGACTCCACTCTCCAGATACAAAATATATATCCCATACCATGCCCCCAAAATATATATCCCATACCTCCTCCACTGCCACTCCACCTGCCTCCGGTTACCACTTAGTTAATCCCATCAGAGATCAGTTCACTGCTTAGGTTAAGAATATATATACCCTGATCATTTCTTCTCCAAGCCTTTTCCATGGACTCACACTTGAGCTTTTGGGGGGACACCACACATAAACCCTAACAACATAATAGAGCCTTAATAAGCACACAGAATTGAATTATTTCCCTCCCAGCCTACTTGACAGGATGCTGAAAGCTAATCCAGAAGGCAACTAGTGGGAGGGAAAAGGGATGGAAGAGAAGTACTGGGGAGTGAAATTAACCAAACTATGTTACATGCATGTATTTAAATGTCACAGTGAACTCTGTTACTTTGCATAGTTATAATCTGGCAATAAAAGTAATTATTTAAAAAGAAAAGTACTCTCAAGTGAAATGATCAAGAAAAATAGCCTAACTTCACCCAAGATCAGACTCATTACTCTATGCTTTCAAGAATGATGGATCTGACTAACTGTAACACAAATGAGCCAACACACATGCATGCACACATAAAAATTTCTGCTTTATTTTGAAATGTTTTTATTTTTTTCAAAGGAAGCCTATCATCAGTGTAAACAACTCCAATGCTAGGGGGAAAGAACTTTCTTAGGGAGTTTGGGATACAGAGAAAACTTCAGACCTAGGATTGTTGCCCAAACTCTAGCTGTAATGCTGGTATGAAGCAGTCTTCTGCAGTAAGCCTAGGTCCAAGCCCTCCATCCTGCTTGTTGACACTAGCATGTGAAAGTGCCCTGGGACTGTCCACTGGATGACATTCAGTCTCCTTAGTATAGTCTTCGAGGCCTCTCTAAATGTCTTTTTCAACCTGATCTGTCACAGGCCTCCACCCCTCCCAATCCTAAATTCCAGTTATTCCAAATAAATAGAATAATTTCTTTAAACTAGAATCTGCCTTTACACATTCTGGTTCCTTTTTCTTGAAATACACCAGCTTTCCTCACTTGACTAGCTCATGTTTGATGTTCAACACTAAATTTTGTCACCATTTCCTTCAGATCCCTGATGCTTCAACCCTAGTTTAAAATTGTATTTCTATGTGCCTATCACTGTAATTCTAAAAAGCTTGGACAAGTTCATATTAATATTGGCTTCTTTGACACACAATAAACCCTCAATAAATGTTTAAAGAATATACAAATGGATACTGAAGACACTAAAATGTGGACTTAATATGTGATTGCCATATATATAAGGACACGGGTGAAGCAGGTCTTTACTGAAAAGAATACTGAAAAAAGGGCTGGGGATGTGGCTCAAGCGGTAGCGCACGCGCCTGGCATGTGTTCGGCCAGGGTTCTATCCTCAGCACCACATACAAACAAAGATGTTGTGTCCGCTGAAAACTAAAAAATAAATATTAAAATCTCTCTCTCTCTCTCTCTCTCTCTCTCTCTCTCTCTCTCTTCCTCTCTCTCTCTCTCTCTCTCTCTCTCTCTCTCTCTCTCTCTCTTCTCTCTCTCACACACACACACTCTTAAAAACAAAGAATACTGAAAAAAATCAAAAGTAATATGAATTGAGCAGAATAAAGAGCTACAACGTGGGACTGAGGTGGTCATGGAAATCTGTGACTGGCTATCCCCAGTTGAGTGATCACGCTGACCTATCAAGTGTCAAAAGAGGTCAGATCAGAGATTAGGAGGAACAGCTCCATCCACGTAGTTTGCTGTCCATGATTTATACCCTGAAATTCCCAACACTGGCAAACATATCTTACATATTGATTAACCATGTGGTGAATGAATTTGGGTTTTTGAGCAGATCCTGGGTCCAACCTTTACTTACCGTGTGTACATAACCTTCCTCACCAGGTTTCTCTCCTTCAATATGGAATGACTGGTATATCTGACATATAATGAAATTAATAACAGTGCAGAAAAAAAATGTAATACATTTCCTAACAGAATCTTTACTTAATAAATCACAACTCATGTTACTGTAACTCTTGCTGTTTTCATTTGAATAGTCTAAATAACTTCATCTAAAAAACAGAATGTCCCAGATATTCCTGAGTGGCAGTAGCAGAACTAGCTTCAGGAAAGGTGACAACTTTTATACTGAGGGTCTGTAATGAGCTTCCACTACAGGATCTGGGTCAATTCCTCCCTTGCCAAATTTGCTTCTCTAGACAGTCAGGGTACTTCAAGCATACCAAATTGTTGCATTGTAGGTGAAGAGCTAGGATCACCACTTCTTTGAGTTCCTCATTACTGTGTGACGAAGAAAATGTTACAGCAATTCCCCTCTATGCTACAGATATTCCAACAATTAAACTTTTTACCCACTCATTTTGTGACAATTTTAGGACCACAAAGACAAGGAGGAGAGAGAAAGCAAAAATCACAGTAGATTGAATACAAAACTGTTTTGTCTTCTTCTTCCTCCATGTTTTACATTCTTTCTCAGATAGCCTGCCTGCCAGCACTCCAAACACCTCTAAATCCCTGAGGCTAAGCAAGTACATTTTCCAAAATGCCTGCATAGCAAATTATTTTTAACAACACCTCCCATCTCTCCTTCTGAGCAGAGCATATGACTCAGAAACTCTCTCCCTTCCTGCTGAGAACCACTACCCCTTCTCTTTTCCAAAGATAAGTAGGCCTCTATAGTGTTGATAAACACTCTTTTTATGCGAGGCATGCTAAGTCAAAGGGACCTAACACCAGGTGTTTGTAGGGGTCCCATTAGGTGTTATTAATAAAGGTGATTTTAAAAAAAAATCTGCTGCAAAAGTTTACACATGAAGTATCATTGCTTTGTCAGAATCTTGCTTGCATCAATACTTTAATCTAAGTTTGAATCAAAATGTAATAATGAGACACAGGCTCCTGAACAACATTCAAATACCTGTTCTCTAGCAAAACTCATTAAAAGCCACAGGACTCTGATGAGCCAGTACTTTCTGCTTGACATCAAGACAGTATATGTATGACCTTCTGGAAGAACCAGCTGGAAATTGCCTTATCAAAAAGCAGAATGAAAATTGTGAGTCAGCCCATAGAATACATACAAAACTCACTGGTGTTCTGGAAGGGCCGAAGAACAACAAACCAACGGCCAGCAGTAGCTTTCATTCAGTGATTAAAAGAAAACACTGGATTTCTGTGGTAATCCACCTCTGCCGCTCTCACAGTCATCTAGATCTAATAGCCAGCATGTTCCATATATTTTAAAGGAATGTTTCATTTTTAAATTTACATAGGATATTCCTTCCACGTCACTATATCACTTTAGTAAATGGTAGAAATACTTAAAATATAAATATAAAAGAGTGTCTCCTCAATGATGCCTGTGAATATAGTATATCTTTTCACACAGAGAGGGCACTTTGTGGAATTATACTCACTGCTGTACAAATTAAAGCCCCAAATAAGACAACATATTATCAAAGGCCTATACTTATTACTCTATGTAATTCGTAACATAGCAGCTTTCAGGAAAATTACATGTTTCTATAAAAAGCCAACCCACAGTCCTTGGTTGAGAGTATTCTTTTGAAGCTGGATGTTCCCAAACCTAGGAATTTGGAGTTGTAGCATGCCATACCTGTAAAATAAAATACTATTTTTGATGCTACTAACTATCTAGAATCTTGGACACAATTCCATTTTTAGCAATACACAGCACATAGCAACATTTTTTTTCTTTCACTAAATATGATCAGGGTTATAAAAATGCTTTTGAAAGTGTATATACTTCTTTCCTCATAAGGCCATGGAATGCATAGAGATTCGTATACTGCCTACTGAGTCAAAAAAAAAAAAAAACAGTTGAAGCACTTATATACCCTTTTACTTAGAGAAATGGAGGTAAAATGATTTTCCAAAGGCTGGCTTTTGTATGACTACATTATAGATTTTTATTTATACAACACTTATCATTAAACAATTATCACTTCACTACCCGTCTCTCTGCTATGGTCTGAAATTTGGTGTTCTCCTAAAATTCCTATGTTGACACCTAATCTTCAAAGGGATGGTATTAGAAGATGGAGGCTTTGGAAGGTGACTATGGCATTAGTGCCCTTGTAAGAGTCTGCAAAAAGCCGCCACGCACTTCCACTGTGTGAGGACACAACTAGAAAGAACCATCTTGGAATTAGAAAGAAAGCCATCCCCAGACTCCAAATCTGCTGGCATCTTATTCTTGGCCTTCCCGGCCTTCAGAGTGGTGATCAATAAACTTCTATTGATCTCTTAGATGTCTTTAATATGGAAGGGCCAATAAAAAAGGAAGGTAGGAGCTTCAGGAAAATAGGAAATGCTGTTTCTCCATACTGAAATATAGAAATAATCACAGCCACGTGTTGGAGGAGGTAACATACTATTGTCATCACAATGAAGTGTTTATTGTCTTAGAAGGAAACTGTAAGGAGGGCATTTCTAATTATATAATTAAATGGCAGATGACAATTACCAACATTGGTGATAGATTTAAAAAAATGTTCATAGTGACCCTTACCTTTTTTTCTTCTTCTCCTTTTGATAACCCCTTTAATGGAATATTAAGAGCTGCAGACCTCAAAAGTGGTAAACACATAGGAAACTAACTTTTCCTAATGACCTTCAACACAGAGCAAAAGGTCAACAGTTAGTGTTACATTGAGGCTGGCAAAGAATATGGCCTCAGCCTCAGTGAAGAAAGCGTGTTGTTGGCGGGCACTTGTTAATTGGATCCCCTGACAATAATGCTTGTTACAACCTAGGAAGTTAGTTTTAAATTTGTAGGTAAGATGTTCCTCAAAAGTGGGAGGCTTGGTGGCATGCACCTGTAATCCCAGTAACTCAGGAGGCTGGGGCAGGAGGATTACAAGTTTGAGGCCATCTTCAGCCATGTGGTGAGGCCAGAGGCAAGTAAGTGAAACCCTGTCTCAACATAAAGAAAAAAAAAATAACTAAAATATAAGGAGGTCTGGGAATGTAGCTCAGGGGTCAAGTGCCCTGGGTTTAGTCACCAGTAAGCTAAAAAAAAAAAAAAAAAAAGTCACTATTTATTTGGTTATATGAAATTTCACGGAAACTAGCCTTCAAATATTGCTCATTATGTCATAAGACACATATTAAGGTACAGTTTCTTTAAATTAAATCCAGGTTGCAAGCTAGAACCAGGGCATGACTATAATGAGATTTAGGTCTTCAGCCTCTCTGGGTGTGTCAATACCTGGGAGCTGGCAGGGTCCTTGGGTCCTCTTTGGTTATCTGTGCTTTCAGGAGGTACTGTAGTGAGGTGAAATGTGACTGGACTCTCAGCAAACCAGACTTGCAGAAACCGCTCTGGTATTGGCTACTTCTTAAGTGGCCTTTGCTTAAATGCCACATTTAAGCTTAGGGGCTGCCTAAAAGTCGAACATTTAGGACATGAGAGTTTTGTCACTCTAAACTTTATAGGTCTCAGCTTTCTAATTTATAAATTTGAGATTTGTATAAGTGACCTATACTCGTACCTATGCTGATATATTTTACAACTGTTTGTCCTGTCACCTTTAGATGAATTATAATACCTTGAATATTTATGTAGCTCCTGGATATTCATACTAGGTTGAACCTCTGCTCAACATAACTCTTTCAAATTTGGCAAACATACATTTCAAACAATTTGGAAGATCTACAGCACATTCATCAGTCATTTCCTCCTAGAATATCTGTCCCTAGAACAATTCCATAACCACAAGTCCAAAGAGTCATATAATCACAGACTAAAGGAGATCTTTAAACCCCAGGCCCTTCACCAGGTATGCTGGTGTGGGCCTGTAATCCCAGTGCTTGGGAGGCTGAGGCAGGAGGATCGCAAGTTCATTGCCAGCTTCAGCAATTTAGCAAGGCCCTAAGCAACTTAGTGAGACCCTGTCTCTAAAAAATAAGAAGGGCTGGGGATGTGGCTCAGTGGTTAAGCACCACTGTGTTCAATCCCCAGCACCAAGAAAAAAGGAAGGAAAAAAAAAAAAAAAAGAAAACTCATTGTATTCCAAGAGACCTCTTCATTGATTCAGATCTGCGCCCCTATCAAGAGGCCTACCAGGCCTCCACTGTTCAACAAGGCAGCCACTGTTTACATTTAAATTAATGACAATTAAATAAAACTCAGTTTCTCAATTGTACTAGACTCACCTCCAGTGTTCTCAAGCTATATGTGGCTGGCAGCCCCCCACCGAACAGACTGGTTTTAGAGCATTTCTATCAGCACAGAAAATTCTGTTTGTAGACAATGCTGATGTAGATTAAATTTCAACACTTTTATTACAGTAAGCGCAACATTTCCCAGAAATATCTATGTATTTTACAATATTATTTTTTAAGGATTTTTTTCTGTAAATGTTCCCTGAAACTTCTATTCGCTTATCTGTAACTCCATTCCCCAAAATAATCTTACAAATTACATATTCTATGTTGTAGGCTTTCAAATATTTTAAGAAAATTGTCATATGCCTTCTCTTCTCCTTTTCTGTCTTCCTATATCAATACCTCTACCATTTTGGGTACATTCTAGAATGTGTTGAGGTTGCCCCAGGAGCATTATTTTCAAAGTTTTAAAGTTTGGAGTTGCATTTTGAGTCACAAATTGACAAATCTGGGTCAGAGATATGTAAATGTATAAGAATTTTACATTAAAAAAAAAACAAGAATTTTTTTTCCCAGTACTCCCACCCTCCCTCCGTGCCAGGCATAGAGTAGCAATCAATAATTCCTAGTTGAATTAATGAATGAATAAATTTAACCAGAGCATAGTCTTAATATATTAATGCTTATTTTGATTTGTTATTTTCTGCATGTACTAAATTAAAAACTTCTGATTACAAAAGTATATTCATTATAAATAGCTTTGAATATACACAAGAAAAAAAATGAGAGCTGCTGCTACTTAGAGGTAACTATTATTAATCTCTTTTATTGCATAGGTTTTGTTTAACTAAGCTGAAATATATGTTCACATTTTATAAGCTTATTTTTTTACTTAATATATCATGTGCATTATTCCTACATCTCTATTAACTATTTCATTATTTTATATCAGCTCATTTAAAATTATTTAATATGTATTTTAAAAATTATTAACTGAATTTTATCTCCTCAAAATTTTTATATTGAAGCACTAACCCTCAGTCCTTCAGGATGTGACTGTCTTTGGAGACAGCACCTTAAGGAAAATAATTAAGTGAAAATAGGGTTATTAGAGTGGGCCCTAAATATAATATGATTGGTGTCTTTATGAAAGGAGACTAAGACACAGACAACACAAAGAATAGCTCTGTGAGGACACAGAAAGAAGAAAGCCATCTCCAAGCCAAAGAAGACTCAGAGAAAACTCAAACCACTTACCCTTTGACATTAGGCTTCTTGCATCCAACAGTGAGAAAATAAAGTTTAACTATTTAAGTCCCCTTTCTCATGGCAGATTTAATGCATTAAGGACACTTTATTTCCAAGTTTTTGTTTTTATCAATAAAGCTGTAATTTTACACAATTTTTTATTTTTCTGCACAAAATTTTTATAAAGAAATTATCTTTAAAATTTCATGAAAAGGTTTTAATATATCTTTTCATATTGGCTCATGAAAAGTTATACTTTGCAAACATATATCATTTGCCCAATGCAATAAGCAATACACACACACACACACACACACACACACACACACATACACACACACAAATCACATCACTCTATGTTTCATTTTGCATTTTAAAAATTCAATGGAATCCCAGCATCCTTTTTTAAAATTGTTATTGACCATCATTTTTAGTGGTAGTGTGATGTTTCAAACTTTATAGTCTTAATGTGCTTATACAGAATTATTTTTGCATATATTTGAAGACTTTTACTTACATATAAGTAAACTCCATCCTTTCCTTTGATAATAAAATTTTGATATTAATTTATAAGATAGTTCATTTTTATTGTTGCTAAATAGCATCCTATATGAGTGTATCTCATTTATTCTACTATCAATGAATCTTTAGGTTATTTGTTTTTATTTTTGTATTAGCAGTGCAATTGCTCTGATCATAGTCATATTGTTTCAGCGTGCCATGGGGAAATTTTCTTTATGGCAAATGCCAATAGTGAAATTACTGGCTTTACTGGTTGGAAAGGACAGAATAATAAAGCTAATAAGAGGAATGCTGAAGCCAGACTTTCTGGACTCAATCTGATTTCTACCCTGAATACCCTTTTTGATCTTGGACAAATTACTGGAACTTTCTGTGTCAATTCACTCACATATAAAACAATGAAAATTATAGTATTCATCTCACAGGTATAAGGAAAATGTGATGCACATTTAGGAAAATAAGTGGCCCATTCGACAAATGTTTATTATATTTCCAACAGTCTAAGATAATTGTAAATTATTTTCCTAAGTAGTCATTTATACTTCATAATGATATGTAGTTTCATGTAATTCATTAGTACTTGATATTGTCACACTTTTATCAAGATAAATGTGAATAGGTATTGTATATCCACTGTTATTGTATTTTAACATAATACATATCTCAATTTAGTCATTCTACTTTTGTAAGGATTTTTAAGATTGTTTCCTGTTTGCTGTTATGAACATCATTGTTGTGAACATTCCTGTATATCGCCCTTGTTTTCCATCAGCAAAATCTTCCTCCTGGTATATGTGAAATAAAGGTGTCTCACAGACAAGAACACGGCCCAAATTTGAAAAATTACCAATAACAGAGCCTTAGATCATGCATCTATACCTAAGGTCTATGCTCAAAACTGCAATTCCTGAATATTTCTAGAGGTATTCTAAGAAAGAAAAACAATTTAGTCCTGATATGTGCAGTATTTGCAAGATATAAATTCTGGTTAGTTTTTTCTCCTCACAGGGGATTCAGCAGCTCCTATGTTTCTGGAAAGGAATAAAGGGTTTGAGAAAAGAACTTTATAAATGGAGTAGTAAGTGCCACAGTATACCCGAATAGCATGTTTCATCTACAAACAGATATGCTCATTAGCTTCAGGCTCACAGAGATTCTACTTCCCTCCACCATCCACTGTTTCAGACCACTGAGTAACAGAAATTTTCTGAGGTTACTCTTAAAAACTGTAGATGAGGTACATGTGGTATCTTAGATGGAGAGGGGGGAAAAAAAAGCGCCATATCTTCCTCCTCCCCTCCCTTATGGGATGACACCAATCACCCTCAATTTCATGCCTTTCTTATTTAGTCTCTTCTTTAGTATTCATCTTTAATAATGTGTAACCACAACCTGTCATTACAATCAAAGGACAAATCAAACATAAAAAATGTGAATAAAGGCTAAATAAAAAAAATAATAATAATCAGTGTGCTCATCACAGAATCATTGGCAGCTGACTTTATTCATATTTGGCTCTGTCATCTCATTTGCTCTTCTTCAGGCTTGGACTCTTGTCCTTCCTTCTGCAATGACCAGAGAGACTGTCTCCCTCCTCTTTGTGACCTGTGTGATGGGAAAATAATACTCATGGGTACAAATGACCTTGTAAATAATTTTTACATTAAACCTATAATGGCAAGATGGCATGGATTTCTTTAGATAAGAGACTAGAGTCCTAGATCTTGATAGAAATGCAGAATGGAAGTATCAAACATGTTTTGAAGATGTACAGTATCATTACTGTGTAAAGTTATTGCTGGTTGACAAACTATCTAGCTTGATGCCTTAAAATTCCTCATAATTATAATGTCAGAGGTTGTCTTAATGGATGAATGCCACTTTGTTCATTTTAACATGACCAAAGCAATATGTAAAAATGAAGCAAACACTGGAACAGGGTCAGGAGCATGACTGGTCTTTATAGACTGTATAACCATGGCCACGTCATTGCAAACTTCAGTTTATAGTCTCTCTTTGGTAATAACAAGCATGAGATTAAATCATTCTCATTCAATAATCTAAGTTAAATAATATCCTTGGTCCATTTATAGGAATCTCCATGTTAACCAGAGATACCTCAATCTGTTTCACATATGGATAGAGGATCTCTAAGGGACCTTGCATGGACTCTAAGTTACCCTAAAAAAACAAACTGTTTTTCTCAACTCTGGCTGAAAATTAGAATCCTCTTGAGAACTAAAACTATCCAAGTGCTCAGAAAAACCATCAGCGATTTGGACTTAATTGGCCAGGGTGGGGTCATACCAGCAATAATATTTAAAAGCTCCCCAGGGGATTCTCTGCAACTGAGGTCACAAAACCCTTTTCCCATGGCTTATGAATACATGACTGGATTGGGATTCCTGCTTTGTCCCTTTGCATTAGCCAACATGCCAAACACCCAAGACTATTCAGTTGGCAAGAAATTAGGCAGCAGACTTGAAAGAAATTGAATAAATATTGTCTCTCCTTATTAATCCTTCTGGCTAGACTTTTTGTGGGGATAGATTGCTATAAAGTGAATCTGAGCAGAAGGTGGTGTATTCTTAGGCCACCAAGATGAGAAACAGAGGCCTGTCTGGGAAAGGCTGGCTTGAGATGCCTAGATAAGATGAAGTTCAATACATTTGGTGGAAATTGGGTAAGCTTTTCAGAAAACTTGCAGATTTCCTAAATCAATTCCACAGGGCTGGATCTCAGCAATAATTATGCCACACTTTGCTTCTGTGTATGGGTGAAGAAGCAAGGTTCCATGAATTAGTGGCAATTCCTTTCTCATTCAGTACACCTAATCTGCCCCTGGTTCAACAGCTGTGGGCACTCAGTTGGCTCTTTTCATTCTGAACCTTGTGACCTAGACAATCTGCTTTCTGTAGGTCTACAGCAACTCTGTAGCCTATTCATTAATTCTATTAAGATTCTTTCAAAGACATGGGATCAGTCTACCTTTCATGTTTTACAGTGATGTTCTTGGCAAACTTTCATTAGAGAACTGTGTCAATTCCATTCTACTGCCCGCCTCAAAGTAAAAAGATATTAATCTATTTCAAATAAAAAATGAAGAAAACTATGAAAATTTCTTTGTAATATTAAATTACCTATTATTAAAATAAGTTTGGTTAACTGAAAAGTTAACTTTATTATAACATCATTATATATGAGAATATAATGATAAGTCATGCATAGAAGTAGTAATTTATAATTCATGTGTACAATAATGTATTACTACTCATAATCAAATGTATATTTGGAAAGTAGTTTTATAAAAATAGGTACATGATAGCTAGAGATTTGTAGATATCAATACATATGGCAGAGTATGAAAATAGCTCATGAGTTCACTAAACCTAAACAAGAAAGACAAACAGAACTGCTTCCAACCTCAATTTATTCATCTTTTTTTTTATACCAGAGGCCATCTGAGCAAGAATGGTTGGTCCTGGTTGAAAGGGGTAGACACAATGCTAATTTCTACTTAAGACTCAAATGCTCAGGTTTTAGGGTAAATTCTTGTGAAGGAAAAAAGAAAAGTGGCCTCTCCTCTATTTGAAAGTGTAAGTGATTTAAAAAAAAGCACTAAGAAATGTACAACTAAATGTGACAATAATAACATCTGTCATTTAGAATTACTATAATCCAGGCATTAATATATGCTTTATATATTTCATCTCATTGAATCATGCAAGATGTATATCATTATTCTTACGTTACAAGTGCAGAAACTGCCTCTCATACCTTAAACCACTAGCCACCAAAGTTCATGTGGCTTATAAATGATAGAGGTAGATTTAAACCCATGTCTGTATCCTTTAGCCCTCTGTGGGCATCAATGAATACAATTATCATAGTATATTATTAGAATGCATGGAAGTTGATAAATAAGTATGGCAATTATTCTGGCCAAAACATTGGTAAAATATCTGAGAGAAATAAGTCACTTATTAGATAGTTTCTATATCAGTCTCTATTTCCTCATCTCTAAAATAAATAATAACACTTCTTCATGCTCATTTAAGGAGGCTCCTATATCTAGCCTCCTCTCCTTGAATGGCACCAAGACCCACTCAGCTAGATACCTGGAAGTCTTCCTGACCTCACCCGATATTGAATTAGGCCATCCAGGCCAATTATTTTCCTTCCTAAATAGCTCTCATATCCATTTCTACCACACTGTCATGCATTAGTTCAAACTCTTATTAATCCTCACCTAGATCTTCTCACCATTCTTTAAACCATTCTCTTTAATGCTATGAGATTTTTTTTGAAAAGCAAATATTTTGAAAAGGCAGCTACTTTCCTGAAATTTTAGAACCAAGCATATACCAGCAATTTCACTCCTAGCTACCCCACAGAAATACATACGTGTGTTTATCAAATGGCATATCCTAACATTTACCTAAAAGCTCTGTTTGTAGAAACTAAAATTTAGAGACCATTTAAATACTTAATGGTAGAATGGATGAAAAAAATCATAGCACATTCATAAAGTGTAATATAGCGATGAATATAAACTAACTGAAATATGTACACGCAAAATGTCTGTACATACAAACATTTGAAATTCAAAAACATGCAAAAGAAGCTGCAGTTGTAGCTCAATGGTAAAGCACTTGCCTAGCAAGTGTGAGGCACTGGGTTTGATCCTCAGCACCACAGGAAAAAGAAAATAAACAAAATAAAGACATGCTTTCCATCCTATAGCTAAAAAATATTTTTTAAAAAAAATGATGCAGAACTAAGCTATGCTCTTAGAAACCAAAATTGTAGTTCCCAGAGGAATTAGAAACAGAATGCCCCATTTTTCTATCTGGGTTATTGTTAGGTTACATGAATAGGTTTATATAGTATTTTTACAAAGTATATTGACACTTACAGTCATCTTACATGTATTATATGCCTATAAAAACTTCTAAACTATAAAAATTTTAAAGTTGTTCAATCATTTTTCATTACTTCTCACCTCTTGCTTCCCTCCTTTATATGCTCCCCCTCTATACCATGTTGAATTACTTGGAGTTCGTACTTCCTCTGGAAATCCTTCCTGACCTCCACCTTTTGCTTAGTTTTCCGTCTTTTATAAAATGCACCACCATGCCCCCATATCTTATTGATTGATCATGTTCTCTTTGTCTCTCCTTTTAAGTCATTTTCTTAGAGACTAAGAAATGCGTTCATCAAATCTGGCCCCTGGATGTTGGATTTTCCAGTCTCCAGAACCACAGTGAACAAATCTCTGTTCTTAGTAAATTACCCAATCTCAGGTATTCCGTTACCACAACACAAAAATAGACTAAAAACAATGACTTTTGTTAATGCCTCTGGACTCCCTTTTACAATCATTGAGAAAGTGCTGAGAGGGATGCAGGAAGACATCAACCTATATGAATTGGTTTATATCCTTATGTTAAGTCACAGGCCATCTGGAAGGTGGGACAGCATGAAACGTGACATACTGTGAAGATACTGAGGATATCCACGAAGGACTGGTTAAAAAAAAAAAGAATGAATGAATGAGTACACAAGTGGAACTTTACCTCCAAATACAAACTTTCTAGACACAGTTATTGGTGAACAGCTTGTGGCCCTACTTGCCCCTTGCCATTTTTAACTCACAATACAATAGATGTCTGAGGTGATCCTTACAACAGGTCAAAATTTAATTCAATTGACAGTAAAAGAAAAAAAAATTCTGATGGTTTACCTTTAAAATGGTCATATTGATTGTTACTAAGCTGTTTAATGTTCTCAAAGTAATTGATTATGTCATTGAAGGTACAGTTTAAATTTCCAATTACATATCATCCAGATGAATTGAGAAGGAATTGAATATGATAATATTATTGTAGTTTTTATATCTAAGATCTGGTTTTATCAGAGGTTAAGAAGGAGGGAATTATCATTGTTTTAAGCTCTTTTTTTTCCCAAAAGCAGTGGTAACTGTTTGTACCCCTTCTCATCATCCCTTAGCAATTCAAATAGGTTCATGTCTTCATGTGTCTCTCCTAGCACTTTATCATGACCTAATCACCTCTTAAGGTACCACCTCCCAAAGATGTTGTATTGGGGATTGTTTCCAAAACATGAATTTTGGGAAACACAATCAACTATATTTAGTATAAATATTGTTTTTTCTAGATCATTACGTCATAGCAAATTATCCTGTGTTCTAAAAATGCCTAAGTTTTTCTAAAAATGTTCAGTTGATTTAAAAAAAAAGTTGAGTGGTTCACTACTTAAAAGTATAACTGATTAATAATTTTTAAATTTATTTCCTTTTGTAAATTATTTTACCATTCACAAAATCCAAGATTTTTACCTGAAAACTGAACTCTGTTCTCAAATATCTATAGTGAATGCTGCATGCAACCAAGTATCAACTCTATTAGATTTACAATACCATTCCTTTAAAAAATCTCTAAAAATCCTTCTGTGAGGAAATCTGTTCAATTTGGTATTCTTTAAACCTATTGACCACAGAATTTCCCATTTTTAACCCCCCAAAAATCATAAATTTGTTTATTCACTTTTAAAGTTATATCATTACTATCACTAATTTTTATTGTGGGTTTATTCCATTCAAGGAAATGATCTAAGTATGCACATAGATAAATTAAGAATCTCAAATACACTATTCAAAAGCACTGGAAGAGAGAGAAGGTGCACATTCATAGTGCAACATGTAAACTCAGAAGATCTGCCTTTAAACCTTGGCTCTTCTACTCAAGAATTGTATAAACTTTAAAGAAGCATTTAAACAATGTTTAAACGTCTTTAAAATGAGGGTTATCATCATATGAACATCAATCCTTTATTGTAATGTTTAAATAAGGTACAGAAAATATTTAACAAGTACATGGTACATAGTAAGTGCTCAATGAATAGCAGCAAAATCAAGAAAGAAAAAAGATGAAAGGAGAAGAAGCATAATTTTGTAATCACATATTTACCAGTGCATTATAGTCATACATAATAGTGGGATTTGTCATTACATTCTCAAATATGTACACAATATAAAAATATGATTTGATCAATTTTACTAGAAGCATAAAGATGATATAATAGATTTTGTTATAGGTCAAATTAATTATATGATTATTCTGATCAATTGTAGGAACAACCAACTAAGATGGATTAAATAAATCAAACAAAGAGGTCCAATTTATAAGTAATGTAGAGATTTGTGGTTTGTATTCAAACTCTGCTATGTATATCTTTTCCTAATTAAATGCCATGTTCATTTTTAAATGTCTATAAATTCAATGTAATTTTTCATTATCATTATGATTCTTACATTTATCTACATCATATATGTTATTATATTGTGTGAGCTTTGAAACAGATATTGTGATTTTATTTCTGTTTTCCAGATGAAGAAGCCTCAGAGCAGAAAACTGATTTATCAACACCAGTTAACTTTCCCCTAAGTAGAATCTCCTAGTTCTGACCAAGGGCTCATCCATTACACTTTACTAATTCCAGGCTTTCATTCTAGCCCTAGAATAAATATATATTAATTTACCAGATTCCCTTTTCAATAGCCAAAACATCATGCCTGCAAACCATTTTCTAAAAAATCTTTTGCTTTATTATATCACAAATAATCAGCCTTCTGAAGAGTAAGATTGTGTACAGTAGAAAGGCAGCAAATGTTTTCTGTAAAGGGCAGAGAGAAAATATTCTAAGCGATGTAGGCCACAAGGTCTCTGTCACAATACTCAACTATACCATTTTAGTGTTTTAGTGGAAGAAAAGCCATAAATACACACACACACACACACACACACACACACCACCCCATAAACCATTATTATTATCATTTTAAGAAGTCAATATTAGATTCTATTCATTCACAAAATTAAACTTTCTTATATTCTTCATTATTTATTTTATTTTGTTCTGTGATGATTTTTCTTGTGCCTAAACACTCTGTTTTTTGTTTTAGTATGGGCTTTCTAGCAATGGGTGTGCGTTTTGAAAACAACTTCACTCACTCACCATCACGTGTTTTTTAAAAACTCAAAGAACATTTATTGAATAAGGTAGCAAAATGAATACAATTTTGTTCCCCTGTTATCCTCAGAGGATGTTTCAAGATTCCTAGTGGTTACCTAAAGCCACATATAGTTCTCAACCTAATATACTGCTTTTTGTTTCCCCTATGTATACATACATACCTATGGCAACTTTAATTTATAAACTAAGTATGGTGGGAGGTTAGTAATTGATGAGAAAATAGAATAATTATAAAGATGTACTGAATAAGTCAGGTGAGTATGGTCTCTCTCTCTTGAACACAGCACCGCAATCCTGTGACTTTGAGACAGCTACTAAGTGAATAAACTCACCTTCACTTTTGAAGGATATTATCAAATAGGCATAATTTTCTATGTTGCCAATTTTGTTTTAGTTCTCTGAACCTGATCATTGTCTTCTAACTCACTTATTAAGAATGTATGTTGTTGGTGTGTTTTTGCTCTTTGAAGTTAAAGAATATCCACTACCCATACAATGGCATCATTCAAGATCTCTTGTTTCGGTTTTCAGTCACTTTATTATAAATATCTGGGTATGCTTTTCCTGGTATTAATCTTTCTGGGATTTCCTAAATGCTTAAAATATAGGCTAATGTCTTTCATTAGTTTGATTTTTTAGCAATCTTTCTTCAAAGAGTGCCATTTCCCATTCTTTCTCTGTTTCTTTCTTCTTCATCAAGCATTCTTCTTACATATTAAACCTTTTCACATATTCTATAGTATTTTATGTTTTTGCTATATTTTCCATGTTTTTATTTTTCTTTAATTTAGATACTTTTTCTGGATCTATATTGCTATTCTCTATTTCTCTCTTCCTTTTCATCAAGTAAGCAATTAATTCACTGTTTTAAATCAGTGCTTAATAATACTAATGAATTGATCATTTAAGGATCAATTTCTGTCACTTTTACCCCTCTTGATTTCCTGCTACTTTGTCTTTTTGCTTTTTTTCTCTTGCAAGGAATCTAGAAGGAAAAGAGAGAATGGAATAAAGAATAGTAAAGAGAAGGTATTTTTATATTTCTTAAGGCAGAATTTAGAATTTTCTGGAAGACAAATACAATATGATCATAAATTATAGAAAATATAGATAAAGTCTTAAAGATATGTCAACCAGCAGCTGGGTTAATTATATACCAGCTCCTTTGCCAATACTCAACGAGGGTAGCTTCAGGAGAATCAAATATTCAGTGTCACTACATATGAGACAATTGTAGTCCTCAAAAAGTCAAAAGTTCACAGACAGAAAGTCA
Organism: Ictidomys tridecemlineatus; assembly: GCF_052094955.1. Lineage (NCBI taxonomy): Eukaryota > Metazoa > Chordata > Mammalia > Rodentia > Sciuridae > Ictidomys > Ictidomys tridecemlineatus. Next base: position 156,051,682 of record NC_135479.1, on the reverse strand, counting down.
GATATTCTCAATTAATCTACAAGTGGAAGAATAAAATCAGACCTCTTTCTCACCATATGTAAAGATTAATTCATAGTAAATTTAATACTTAAATTTAAGACCCAAAACATGAAATTACTAAAAGAATATATAAAGAATATACCATAACATTGGACTAAGCAAGTATTTCTTAAATAAGACCCCAGAAGAGGAGAAGCAAAAATAGACAAATGGTTTAGCATTAAACTGAACAACTTCTGCAAAACAAAGCAAAAAGTTGACAGAATGAAGAGACAACCTACAGTAAGAGAGAAAATATTAGTAAATCATATTTCTAAGGAATTATTATAAAAAATATACAAAGTCCTGCAATCAACAGCAACAACAGAAAATGACCGAATTCAAAAGTGGGCAAAGAACGTAAATTGACATTTCTCCAAATAAGATATATGAAAGACCAATAACATGAAAAAATATTCTGCAAATGACAACTGAATGCAATTTTACCTCACACCCATTAGGGGACTCCTATTAAGTAATAAAAGGAAAATGTTGAGAAAGAAGAGAAGAAATGGATTTCATATCACTATTAGTGGAAATGTAAAGTGATATAGCTGTTGGAGAAAACAATATGATGGTTCATCAAAAAATAAAAAGGAACTTATTATATGATCCAGAAATCTTACTTCTGGGTGTATACTCCCAAAGAACTAAAAACAAGGTCTTAAATGAATATTTGGACACCTATGTTTGTAGCAGCATTATCTATAGTGTTTAAAAGGTAAAAGAAATTCAAATGTCCATTGACAGAATGGATAAAGAAAATATGCTATATTCATACAATAGAATATTAAGGGGAAATTCTAAAACATGCTAGGACCTGGATGACCCTTAAGGACATTAGGCTAAGTTAAATAAATCTGTCTGAAGAAGACAAATGCTATATAATTCCACCTACACTGAATACTAGGGTAGTTAAAATCATAGAGCTATGTGCCACTGACTTCTCACAGGCAAGGTCAATCCAATGGGAAGAACAGCCTTGGAACAAGTGTCACTGGGGGAACTGAATATGCATATGCCAAAACATGCAGAAGTCAAAAGCTAAGCAAAATAAAACTGTGATACTACCTACTTGAAACAGTATTTTTTAAAACCTGAAAATGAATCATAAATCTAAATGTAAAAGCAAAAACCATAAAACTTTTAGAAAATAATTTTCAGAAGAGAATCTGTGAGTTTTGATTACACTTTTACTTCTTTGAAATAACACCAACAGCATTATTTATAGAACAAAAATGAATAAATTAGACTTTGAAATTTAAAATTTCTGTTTTCTATAAGACACTGCTAATGAAATGGAAGCATAAGTCACAGACTTACAGAGAATATTTGCAAACCATGTATGGTAAAGAAAACTGCATCCAGAGTAAAAAGGAAAGCTCCAAACTTGATGAAAATAAAACAAATCAGTGAAAGAATTGAACAGGTACTTCTTCATCAAAGAAGATATGTGAATGGCAAATAAGCACATGAAAAAATGTTTATCAGTAGTCATTCAAAATGCAAATTAAAAATGTAATGAGATACAATATACACCTATTAGAATGGCTAAAATCGAAAGAGTAACCATAGCAAATGTTGACAAGTTTATAAAACTAGAAGGATCATATACTGCTAGCAAAGTAGTTCAATCACTCTGGAAAACAGTTTAACAGTTTCTTAACTCTTAATGTATGAATCCTGCCATTCTAATCATAGTTTTATCCAAGAGAAATAAAAACACATTCACATCTGTTAAAAAAAGTAAAAATAAAAAATCCACACAAATGTCATATCATTTATGTATTTGTAATTATATTTGCAATATTCATGTATTTGAAAAATCAAGAAAAAACCCACTATCCATGACAGGTGAATGAATAAACAAACTGTTATAATTGGCATGATGGAATATTAACCAGTAATGAAACAAATTGTTTATACATGCAAAAACATAGATGAATCGCAGCAGTAATTATGCTGAGTGAGGGAGGCAGTTTATATAAAATTCTAAAAACTGCAAACCAATGTATCTGAGAGACAGCAGTCAGTTGTTGCCTGAAGGCATGGGGTGGGAAGAAGCAGGGAGGATTAAAAGGGGGCAGAAGGAAACTTGGCAGGTGAGGGATATGATCCGTATCTTGATTGTACAGTGGTTTTTGGTTGCACACATATATCAAATCATTCATTTTAAATGTATATCATTCATTTTGTGTTAATCATACCTCAATAAAACTTTTTTAAAAATAAGTTTAAAGAGTTCATGACACCCTCATTCTCATCTTTGAGGGCACACACAAGGGCTTGCCTGCCACATCAGCATGGATCTGCAGTAATTACCTTGCCCGGTTGGGGAACGCTGGCAAGTGATGCCGTTCCCTTGTGACTCTGTAACCTCGTTTGAAGATGTTTCCATGGAATAGACTTTTTTCAATCTTTAATATAAGCATTTATAAATTCAGAAGAAAATTTTTGCACAAAAGAAGTTCTCACAGAAGTCGTGCTAAGATTACTAAAATTTGCTAAAAGTATAATATTTTCATTATGAGAAAGGGTGTACAAATCCTCAGGTACTACACTTCATTGTCACATTCACCAATTCATTTACCCCATCCCACCCCCCCCCAAAAAAAAGAGTTATTAGTTTGCACAGTGAAAGTTGGGAAGGGGATCATTAGACTCAAAAAGGGAAATTTATTCAGGACTGTCTAAAACCAAAGTCTATTATAAACCAGGTCCTTAAAAGCCAACATTTGAAAAGGTAGAGGATATTTTAGGTAAAGAAAATAGAATGGGCAAACTGAAGAATAGTTAAATGAGAATAGTGAAAAACAATGATTTTTTTCAAATATCCATAGTAATTTCTTTTTATCTTTTCTGATTTTGCTTAGATGTCATCTCTTCACACAGAATACCTAATGCCATGCTGTAGAATATTAATTTTCAACCCTCTCGTTCTATCATGGGCTTTATCATAACCAATTTTTCATAATATTTGTCAGTATCTGACATCTGTAATTATGACGTGGAATATTTATTTGTTTAGTAATCTTGACCATGAAAACTAATATCCATGACTTTAGAAACATTCAAATGTTTTGTTCACACTGTATTCTCAAAGACTAGAATAGTTCCAAGCACAAAAGTATTCAATTCATATTCGTTGTGAGAATGGAACAGCAATGAACTCCCAGCAAGCATTTGTGTCTCTCTCTTGTTACTGCTGGATGGTGAGAAGTTGAGGAGCAAACAATGAACTAGACCCTATCCTACCATTTCTATCCCTGTCCCAGAGCATCGCATGAATCACAAACACCTTCTACCAGTATCACTTGGACCCAAACCCATTCTTAGTTTTCAATCTTTGTTCATGTGTTCTATGTCTCAGGGCAGCAAATAATTTCCTTACGGCTCACAATCTAGACTAATTTTTTCATTATTGCTCCTTAGATAGCTTTGTCAATAAAAAAGCAAACCAGTATAAAATAATTAGATTTGCATCTCTGCAAAAGATGTTTAACTTTCTATCATACATGTAGTTTCTTAAAAAAAAAAATCATTCAGGTCACTACCAAGACACTACACACTAAAAAAAAAATAACCATTTAGCATAAAATAAAATAGAAACAAAAATTAAAATGGGATAAGTCCCCACTCATACAGGCAGAAATGCCTGTGCTATGACAAGTCTCTGCAGAGCTTGGTGTCTGGATTTTGATATGGCTGTCTATTGGGTGGGTTGAATGTATCATGCACCAATTGGTGTTAAGAAACCACCTTAGCTCTCCTGGGGTTACCACTGGAGATCTCTTCTCCAACCACAAAGGCAGCAATGGAAATGATTCCAGGCCCAGACTTCCAAATAGGTCAGGACATGAAGAAATTTTGTGGACACATACCTAGTAAGAACCTGACAGTGATATCTTGGTCCAAGACAGCTTGAACAAGGTTAATTGTCACCACACATACATGCTGTGGAAGACAGAATGGGAACTGTTCCTCACATGCTCATGTGGCAGCTCCATCAAACACAAAACAACCTTACACCCACAATATCAGTAATTCATAGCTAACCAGACTCACAATGCTCAAGCATTCTCTAATATAGGTACCAAAACCACCAAAAATTCCTTAAGAGATGACTGTGAAAGGAAGACTGATACAGATCAATTAATGACACAAAATGCATCTCTCCTTGCATTTATCACAGTACATGAGGACTAGGGAGGATTATAGTTAATGAGATATTTAGATTCTGATCCCACTGACAGAAAGATAAATGAATCTCTCATCTCCTAAGAAAGAGCTGGAATAAGAAACTGGGCCTCCAATTCCCAGTTCAGTGATTTTTCTACAAAGACCGATAAACAGCATTCTAGATTTATGGTATTTAAACTTTTCTTTTTCCTTTTTAACAGAACATCTTCCTCAAAAAAAAAAAAAAATCCTATTGGAAAACTAATGAGAGCAACAAATAAAAAAAAAAAAAAGAGTTGATCTGATGAGAGAATCGGGGAGCCCTTCTTTTGACACACAGCAGGGCTTCAGCTATCTACAATCGAAGATGAGAAGGAATGACTAAGAAAAAACTTATAGTCTGTGAAATCTGATTTTAGTGTTCATAATTCCACTGATTCTACTACCCTTTTCTCTGTCTGGTGTGCTGACCTGTCTATTTACAGTGCATGCAGGGGAACCCTACTATTCAAAGTTCAAAGCAGTCATTGGTACATTGATTTAAAACTACTCACACTAATACTTATCTAATCACAGTCCAATTTGCTTTAGAAGACTTTCCTAATTGTGAGATATGAGTTTCTCTTCCATTAAGCACTTCAAACAATTGAGAACAGTTTGGCATAATCACCTGCATGACAGATCTCTAATCTGCTTTATGAAGCGAGATCCCTAACTGGCTTTAGTTATTTTAGGCATCATGAATAGGAACAGGTATACTATATAATATTTTCTTTTGAAATCTCCATGCAGGGCTTGCAAAGTTGCCTCAGCTGGTTACTTGCCGTGTAAACTTCAGTAAATTTCTTCACTTTGTTAGTATCAATTTTCTTCTCTGACAATTAGGCTCAATAAGTCTGCATCAGAAGATTTTTTAAAGAAACATTAATGATGAAGAATATAGTACAATATACAATGCTCAGGGCAACAGAAAACATTGATTCCATTTTCTCTTCCTTTCTCCCCTTTTGGGGAGAAGATGATTTGAGTGAAATTAACTGTGACTCCTGATTTTCTATCCCTAGTTGCTGGTAGAAATTAAGTTGGTCATTAGTTACAGGTTTTTGAAACTAGCTCCTATTCTTCTCAAACAAAAGCCCTCACGACATACTAAGTCCTGGTGCCTGATCATTTCTTGCCTTCTAGATCATAAGATGGTTCATTCATTCAATAAATTCTCAGGTCTAATTCCCGGTGTGTCTCTCTCTCTCTCTCTCTCTCTCTCTCTCTCTCTCTCTCTCTCTCTCTCTCACACACACACACACACACACACACACACACACAAACACACACATAAACACACATAAACACACATACACAAAGTGCAACAAATTAGGCACAGTTTATCTCCTTCAATATTCAGACTCTGTAGAATAAAGATACACACTAGTCCTGTAGCAACACCCTCCTAAGACGTTCACAAATACCAACAGAAGGGTTATTCCTAAATAGCTCACAATATAGCTGTAGAATTATATAGACAATCATAATTTCAAAAGTAAAAGAGGATACACACACAAATATGTATATTCATCTTAACAGTTTAAGAGCACACTGTTTATTTTATCAAATGATGTCAATTCTCATCTTTCATGACATCTTCGTGTGTCCTGTTGGACAGAGGATCTGTGGTACTGTTGTTGAAGCACAGACTTTCTCCTCTTTCCCTAGGCTGTGGGGGAGGATTCCTGCAGACACTAAGCCCCTGGTTACCTAACCATGCTGCTTGGCTTCCCAGAGTCTGTCACTTTTGTAAATAATTCCTAGTATTCAGTTTCCAAATTTTCAAATATTTGCAGTGATTTCACAAGTGAAATTGCCTTAAACACAGGCTTGTCCGGATGTAATATGTTATGCAGGCCAATGTATGCTGTATGTTTGTGTAAACTCTGTAAATACAGACAAAAATTCACTTGCACTATATCCCATACATTAACTGGCATGCAGTAGATGTATAACACATATTTTCTGGTGTATTAACTATAGAAGGTATCAGGGGAAATAACAAAACTTAATTTAAACATGAACAATACAGAGCAACTACAAAAATTTCATGACTTAAAAACCATTTATGTCACTTCACTGTTTTTAAGAGTAATACATTTGTCAGATTAACTGTGCTCAAAGCTTCAATTGACTAGGAATATAAGCAATACAAAAGTAATCCCTTTATTCCTCATTTTCAAGAAGTGATTGCCTTCACATTGCTTTAAGAATACATATGGATGGATGGATGGAGAAATAGATAGATGATAGATGGACAAATAGTAGATCACACACACACACACACACACACACACACACACATATGTAATATATATCCATGATACAGAAGATTCCTCAAAGATTCTAAAACTTGATTCATATTTTGCATAGCAATAATTAGTTCAGGTTTTAGTAGAAATTATATTAGCACTACTTGAAATATTTAGAGAAAGTGAATAATATAAATTTCTAAGAAAAAATAAATTAGCCCTTATAAGATGTTATAATATATACTTATTAATCATGTGAGCATAGTGGTCATACTAGTGGAGCTGGGCAACCTGGAAGTTCTGCAAGGAAGCCCTGCTTGTCCTAGGTCCTAGAGAATGTCTCACAAATTGACCATGTGTTATGCTTTTCTTCCCATTTGACCAGACTATTTCTGCTTTTGTCTATCTTATACATTGAATTTTTGCCTAATATTTATGATGTACCTAAGAGCAGGCAATGTTTAACTGGAATATGCCTATAAAATCTAAGTGCTCTGGGTTTTATAAACAATTAGGAAATGAAATTTTAAAATCACTAACAATGGGAATAAGGAGAAAAATTAATTTTAGAGGAAAAGTTTTAGCAACAAGTTTGTAATATTAAAACAATATTTTAGGAAGATTAATCAGTGATATGGCAGAAAAAGTGAAAGAAATCGATTAGGAGAGTTATTATAGAAACTAGTAAAATAGGAAGATCACAAGGAACAGAGGTTGTCACTAGAGTGACAAGAATAGAATGGGCTCTGGAAACTTAGTGAAGAACAAAGTTTTTTATAAATAAGTGATGTCTTCAAGAGACTAGGATGAAGCTAAAATGTGCTCAGCATGCTGCAAGGTCTTAGGTTTAATCCTCATGCCAACAGAAATAAGGGGAAAAAGTGATATCTTCTTAATTAGTAATAAAAATACTAAGTAATATGCTAATGATCCAAAAGAAAAGACAGATACAACAACTACTTCAAATTTTCCCCGAGGATGTCCAGAGGTCTGGTGAGGCAGTTCTGAAATAGTTACAGTGGATCAAGGAACCGCGGGGGGAAGACGATTCCATTGGTATGTGCATAGAGTGTTCAGTAATGGCAAAGATCCCACTTGGCATGCCCGACAAGACTGGATTGAGCATTTGCTGGAAGTTACATTAAACTTAATTGTAGGTTCATTACATTGCCCAACTAATTAGTTGGTGCAATATCTTGGATGGAAGAAACTAAATTTACACAAAAACATTCATGAAAAATTGTTTCTACGGCACCAAGACGGAGAAAGATAAATATTTTGATTTGTTCTTGTGATTGACAGTAATAAATATTGGCTTTCCTCAAATAAGGTAAAGAAATTCAGGATTTCCAAAACAGTACCTGAGTATGATGTGTTATTTTTATCCATAATCATCTAGATGAGAATCTCTTTCTGAAGAAAATTACACTTCTCCCTTCTAATGTCTCTATAAAAGGATGGAGTGCTTCCCTCCTACAGGTTTAATTTTATTTTGTAATTAACAATAACTAGTTTGGGAATTACACTATAGTATTCCTTGGTTTTGAATTTTCACTGAGTCTTTTTTTATGAAAAAAATACAAACTCCTCCGAGGGACTGATGTAGTTTGTTGCCATGGATAATTGTCTCTAAATAAACTCAGGGTAGTTAAGTGGATATGAACAGATGGAAATAAATTGATGGAAGTTGACTATTGTGCCTCTTGGCTCCTATTTATTTGTTACCAGCAGCATATCTTTTTGTCTTGTCAGGCCTGGCATTTTATGCACTTGAACTTTAACAATGTCAGCCGGATTCCTCCTCAGACCCTGCATAAAATTGAGCTCCAGGGTAGAGCCATCTGCCAACCTGGACAGGACCACAGCAGAGACCAACAGCTTAGTCACAGTTCTCTAAGCCACACTGAAAGGAAGTTCCCATGTATTGGTACAGCTGTCTAACCACATCCATGTTTACCTAACCTCGGCATGAATCAGCGGCAGACTCTATTAAGCATCAGCATTTCTCCACCTTCATTTTACATGCGGGGAAAATGAAGCCAGAGGAGAGAAAAATGATTCATCCTGGTGTTTAGTCACTTGTTGAACTAACGCCACAATTATGTATTGAGTGCCAACTAAAACCCGCCACTTGTTCTGGACACTGAGGATTCAACAGTATTACAGCACAGTCTCTGCCCTGGAGGAACTCACAACCCAGTAGGGGAGGGAGACGAGTCAGTAGGAAATTAAAATACAGTGTGATAAGCACAAGCTCAACATGACCTGAGAGAGACTGGCAGAATGTGAGTCAGTCTTGGAGAATAGAGAAATAGTTTCCGAAAGAAGAGACAGCTTAGTTGTGACTGGAAAGATGAGTCTATACTTGGAGACTTTGAGGAGAATAACTATTGGCCATCAGATTAACTTTCCTCAAAGCATTGCATTGTAAACAAATAAATGACTATGAGGGTTCTATATATTTCTAACATATTACCTTAAAAGAGTACAACTTGGTCAATGAAAACATATTAGCCAATTAGGTATAACACAAAATACTGACTCAAAGATTAAAATACATATTATAAATTATATTGCTATATCAAAGATCCACAGAGTTATTTGATAGCCTTCAATTGAAAGGCAGAATCAAGCTGAAGCTTGACAAATGGGTGGGCAGTAAAGCTGAGAATTTGTGACTTCTCCTGATGTTAGTAATCTTGCAGATTTTACCCCCAGAGTTAATTCTAAAAACATTTGTTCTTTCACTGATTCTTTTGGAAACCATTAGTTGTTGTTGTTTTTTTTTTTCCCTTAAGCCAACTTTTATGAGTTGAACTGTGTTGCAAAAAAGGTAGATTTTGAAGCACTAACCCCAATACTTGCAAATGTGGTCTTATTTTGGAATAAGGTCTTTACAAATGCAATCAGGTTAAGATGAGTTCATATTAAATTAGAGTAGGCCCTAATCCAATATAAATAGTAATTATTAGAAGAGAATCAGAGGAGGATGGTGTGAAGAAACACAGGAAGAATGTCTATGGACAATAGAAAAAGAGATTAGAGTGATGTGTCTATGTGCCAAGGAATTGCCAACACTAAAGTCTGTGGCAATAGCAGAATCTAAGACAAAGGCATTGGGCAAATGGTTCCATGGAGCCTCTAGAAAGAGCAGGCTCCTAACCAGCATCTTGATTTTAGCCTCCAGAACTGAGAGAATTAATTTCTCTTGCGTTAAGCTTACCTGGATTATGGTCTTTCATTATGGCAGCCCAAGAAGACATACACAAATGAAACAAGTGGCTCCTGATTGGAATGTGGTACTTGTGAACACTCTAAGTGAATAATTGATTTAAGATTGTTTAAAATACCAAGAGATATGGAAAGGCAAACATTTAGCAGTGAGATAAAGTTAATGACTATCCCAAGTGGTTATTGCAGACAACAAGCTTCTGAATGGAGAAATGAGGCCCTCCATAGCAGCAGGCCAGACACAGTAAGGAGCTGGAGAAATTCCACATAACCACTAATGTAGGATTATGTAGGGCTCTGACTCCTCCCTAGGAATGTCATTCTCAATAAAAGACTACAATATTTATGATGTTAATTCATTGAGCAAATTCAAGTAATATCAAAATTGCAGTAGTATTTTTATGTAGTTTTGATTAGTTCATCAACTTTATAATGCCACATAGTTTTTTTAAGGTTTAGATGGACACAATACCTTTATTTTATTTATTTATTTTTATGTGGTGCAGAGGATCAAACCTAGTGCCTCACACATGCGAGACAAGCATTCCACCACAGCCCCAGGCCACCACATACTTATTTTATAGCATGTTTTGAGAAAGAAAAAAAAAAGAGCTAGAGTGAATAATGTATAGAAGATAATATTTTAAGTGTTATCAATGTTTTATTATATTGATGTATATAGATTCTCAAACTTCTTTAAATGCCTGCAAATTATAATACTAGGTGAGTGAAATGAAATGAAAAGGACCATCAACAAAAGAGGCAATATTAATAAATATCCAGTAGAATGTTCAGATTTGTTAATGAAATAAAAAGTAAATCTATGGAAATATTGAAAAAAAAGGTACATGTTGAACAAAAGGAAGTTCTAAAATGAAATACACTTTACAATAGAAATATTATATATCTATTGTTATTAACTATGTTAAATGCACTGTCTGTATAAATGTTTATAATCAAATGATACAAGAAATTTAAAAAAAACTTGTTTGTTTTAAGGGCAACTATGTCAATGTGGAATAAGAAAAAGTAAAACTACTTTGTTAGGATAATAGAGTTAGAGTATATTTTAGGTTTTTAAATAATATTTTATGTGTTTTTAAAAAAAGTAATATTGAGTTATATTAGAATATTGAAAACAGAGCTATAGTTACATTTTGGGCTAGTTGGATTCATAGTTACTTTGTTATTGGTTAAATATTCCCCAAAAGCCTGAGGGTTAAAATCTTGCTCCCCAGAAAAGTACTGTTGAGAGGTAGTGAAATCTTTAGGGGGTGTCTAGTGGAAGATCTTTGAATGACAGGAGTATGCCCTTAAAGAGGATAGTAGAACTTTGCCCCCCAACCTTTGCTCCTTTTTTTTTATTCATCCCAAACTAATTTTACTTTTATTTCTTAGTTTTTTCATATTTTTATTAATGCATTTTAGTTATATGAAATGGGGAATATGCTATATATTCATACATGCACATACTAAACAATATAATTTGGCCAATGTCATGCCCCAGCATTTCCCCTTTCCCTCTCCACCTTCATTATACTGGTCCCTTTTCTCCACTCCACTGATCTCCATTCAATTTTCATAAGATCCCTGTCCCTCAGTGTCCCCCCACCCCAATTTTATTTTTATTTTTCATTTCTAGCTTCTATATCTGAGAGAAAACATACAACCCTTGATCTTCTAAGTTTGGCTTATTTCACTTAGCATAATTTTCTCAAGTTACATCCATTTTCCTACAAATAACATAATTTCATTCTTTCTTTTTTATTCTTTCTTATGGCCAAATAGAACTCCATTGAGTATAGATACCACATTTTCCTTACTTGTTCATCCATTGACAGATACATTAGGCTGGTTCTATTGAGAATTGTGCTGCTATAAAAAATATATATGCATGTATCACTATAATATGATGACTTTAATTCTTTAAGGTAAATACTGAGGAGGGGTGTGCCTGGATCAAATGATAGTTCAATTCCTAGTGTTTCAATTCTATACACTCATTTCCATAGAGGCTGTATTAATTTACAGTTGGAGAGGTTGTGGGGGAAAAAGTGTTTATTTTTCTCCATATCCTCTCCAGGTTTTATTATTGTCTGTATTATTGATATGATATGAAATCTCCATGTAGATTTGATTTGCATTTCCCTAATTTCTAACAACATTGAATGTGTTTTCACATATTTCTTGGCCATTTGTATTTCTTGTTTTGAGAAGTGTCTGTTTAGATCATTAGTCAATTAACTAATTGGAATATTTCTGTTGATGTTGAATTTTTTGAGTTGTTTATGTATTCTGGATATTAATCCTCTGTCCAAAGAGTAATTAGCAGTAATTTTTCCCCCATTCTGTGTTTTCTTTCTTTGCATTCTTTTTTTATGGGGGGGGAAGTCTGTTACTTTTTTTAAAATTTTGAGTTTGTAGGGAGGGTGGTATTGAAGCTTTTAAATTTGATGACATCTCATTAATTAACTCTTGCCATTATTTCTTGAGCTTTATGGGGCTTAATGAGAGAGTTGTTGCCTGTGCCTGTATGTTGAAGTTTCTTCTAGGAGTTGTATACTTTCTGGCCTAATTTTGTTGATCTTTGATCCACTTTGAATCAACTTTTATGTAAGGTGAGAGATAAAGGTCTTTTTCTACAAATGGATAACCAGTTTTCCCCAGCATCATTTGTTTAAATTATGTCTTTTCTCCAATGTAAGGCTTTGGCAACTTTGTCAAGGATCAGATGATTATAGATGACTATGTGTAGGTTTTTCTCTGTGTCTTCAATTCTGTATCATTGGTCTATGCATCTGTTTTTATGCCAGTAAAATGCAGCTTTTGTTACTATAGCTCTGTAATATAATTTCAAGACAGTATTGTTATATCTGTAATGTTGCTTTTTTGGCTTAAAATTGCTCTGATTATGTCCTCGTTAATTCTTTCAGATGAATTTTAGGACTGTTTTCTCTAATGCTAGGAAGAATGGCATTGGGATTTTGGTGGGGGGTTAAAAATTGAATCTATATACTACCTTTGGTAATACGGCCATTTTAACAATATTAATTCTGTGTATCCACGAACATGGGAGGTCTTTCCATCCTTTTGTGTCTTCTTCAAACTTTTTTCTTCAACATTCATAGTTTTCTTTGTAGAGGACTCTCACCTACTTGGTTAGATTTATCACTATGTTTATTGTTGTTGCTGTTGCTGTTGGCATTTTGTTTTGAGGTTACTGTGCATGGGATTGTTCTCTTGATTTTTTTCTCAACTGATTCATTATTGGTATATAAGAAAGCTATTAATTTTTGGATGTTGGTTTTATAACATGTAGCAGTCTTCTGGTGGAGTTTTTGGGTCTTCTAAGTATAGGATTATATCATCTGAAAACAGTGATAATTTGAGTTCTTCTCTTTATTATTATACCTTTTATTTCTTTCCCTTCCTTAATGGCTCTGCCTAGAAGTTCTAGTACTATGTTGAATAGGATTAGTGAGAATGCACATCCTTCTCTTGCTCTAGATTTTACAGGAAATGCTTTCAGTTTTTCCCTATTCATTATGATGTTGGCTTTGGGGTTGTCATATATAGCCTTTATGATGTTGAGAAACTATCTCTAGTTTCTTTGGTATTTTGAACATGAATCTGAATTTTGTTAAGGGCTGTCTCTGCATCTATTTAGATGACTGAGTGATTTTTGTCTTTAATTATATTTACGTGATGAATTACATTTATTGATTTGCTTATGTTAAAACATTCTGGCATACCTGGGATAAAACCAACTTGGTCATGATGTACAATCTTTTTAATATGATGTTGAATATGATTTCTTAATATTTTATTAAGATTTTTTACATCTAAGTTCATCAGGAATATTGGTCTTTAGTTTTCTTTTCTTGGTGTGTCCTTATCTGGCTTGGGTATGAGTGTGATACTGACTTCATAGAATGAATTTGGAAGTAGTCCATTCCTTTCTGTTTATTAAATAAGTTGAGGAGCATTGGAATTAGCTCTTTAAAGGTCTGATAGAATTCTACTGAGAATCCATGTGGTCTTTGGACTTTCTTTGTTGGAAGGTGTTTTTTTTTTCTGCTGCTATCTCATTGCTAGTTATTGATCTGTTTTTCTATGTCCTTTTGATTCAATTTTAGCAGGACTTGTGTATGTAGTATGTATCCATTTCTTCTAGGTTTTCCAATTTATTGTAGTATAAGTTTTCAAAATAGTCCTTAATGATCCCTCCACTGGATTTCTTGGATGTCTGTGGTAATTTTTCTCATGTCTACTTTAATTAATTTTAGTCTCCCCACTCCTACCCTCTGCCATCCTCACCCTCTATCTTTGGGGAGGGGGTTAGTTTGACCAAGGGCTTATCAAATTTGCTTGTCTTTTCAAAGAATTAACTCTTTGTTTCATTGATTTTTTTTTTATTCTCAACTTAATTTATTTTGGCTCTGATATTAATTATCTCCTTCCTTTTATGGTTTTGGAATTGGTTTTTTGCTCCTCTTTTTTAAGGGCTTTGAGGTGCCCCTTGAGGTACATTTTGAGATGCTTATCAGGTTGTTTATTTGTGATCTTATGTTTCTATGTAGGCACTCATAATTCTAAACTTTCCTCTTACTGCAGACTTCATAGTCCCAGATGTTCTGGAATGTTGTATCACTATTCTCATCTGATTCTAAGAATTTTTGAATTTCTCCTCTCATTTCTTTTATCACCCATTCATCTTTCAGAAGTATATTGTTCAAGCTCTATGTGTATATATAGTTTACATAGGGTTTTTTGGTATTGATTTCTAACTTCATTCCATTAGATCCAATAAGATGCAAGGAATTATATCAATTACTTTGTATTTGCTAAGAGTTTCTTTGTGGACTACAGCATGTTCTATTTTGTAGAAGGTTCTGTGAGCAGCTGAAAAGAAACTGTATTCAGCTTTTGTTAGATGACATATTCTACAGGTGTTTATTAAGTCCATTTTATTTCTAATATTTTTCAGGTCCAAATAATCTTCATTGAGTTTATGTCTGGTTGACATTGGTAAGACAGAGATGTTGCTCGGGTCAATCTGAGTCTTTGATTCAAGTAGTGTCTATTTTATGTAATTAGGTGCACCAATATTTGGAACATAAATAATTACTATCATTATATCTCCTTGTTGGGTTATTTATTTCGCTAGTATGAAATGATTTTCTTTCTTTGTCTCTTCTGAATAATTTTGGCTTGAAATTTGCTTCATCAGTTATGAAAGTACCTACCTGTTTGTTTTCAGTCTCTACTTGAATGTTGTATCAATTTCCATCCTTTTGTTGTCTTTGCCTATAAAGTGAGTCTCTTGAAAACAACATATAATTGGGTTTTGCTTTTCAAACCAGTCTGCTAGTCTATTTTTTTTAATTGGAGAGTTGAGACCATTTGAATTCAATATTATTATAGAGAGGTTTTTATTAATTCTTGCCATTTTGATTTATTTCTAATGTGTAATTAGGTCCTATTTCTCATTTGTTTAGCTTGTGAACGATAACATCTGTCCACTTGTGAACTCTTTGGTTTGTTTTTTATTTCTTCTGTGTGAAGTATTTCTTTAAGTATTTTCTATAGTGCCAGGTTAGTAGCCATGCATTTTTTTAGTTTCTCTTTATCTTGGTAGGTTTTTAGTTCTCTTTTGATTCTGACGGATAACTTTGATGGATATAACAATCTTTGTAGATAGTTATCTTCTTTCAGGACCACATCATTCCAAATCCTCCTGGATTTTAGAGTTTGTGCTCAGAAATCAGAAGTAATTCTGATGGACTTGTCTCTAACTGTGATTGGATGTTTTACTCTTAAGGCCTTTAAAATTCTATCCTTCTTATGTATGTTTGGCAATTTAATTATAATGTGTCTTGGAGAGGATCTTTTTTCCATTTTGTTTTTTCAATTTCCAAGCATCCTGCTTATAGATTTGGATGTCCATCTCATTCTCAAGGCTTAGAAATTTTACCAGCTATTATGTTCCTGAAGAGGTTATTAATGCCATTAGCCTACATGTCACAACCTCTTTGATTCCAAAGATACTTACTTGAGTCTTTTAATGTTGTCTCAGAGTTCTTGTATATTCTTGTCATGGCTATTTATTTTCTTTTCTTTAATATTGTCTGAATGTTTAATACTGGCCACTTTGTCTTCCTGCTCTGCGATTCTGCTTTCATGACAAAAGACTTTCAACAGAACATAGTATTTATTGTATCTTTCATTTCCAAAATTTGTTTCATTTTTTAAGTATTTCTATCTCCTTATTGAATATCTCATTCATATCCCATACTGATTTCCTTAATTTGCTCAGTTGTTTTTCTGTGTTCTGCTAGAATTCATTGAACATCTTTAAAATAATTCTTTTGAATTCTTTACCCGATATTTCATCCACTTCAATATCTTTGGAGTCAGTTACTGATGAATTATGAACTTTCAAGTTATGCACTTGTGTTTTCATATTTCTTGTGTTCCTGGGTTGAGTTTGATGCATCTGTTCACATGGATTTCTCTTTTACTCTTATATGTGGGATTTTTAGGGCATAGCCTTATTTTTTCCATTGTCCTAGGGTGATCTAGATTGACAACTCAGAGATATGGTATGCACAACTTTTGTGTTAATTATCTAATTTTGATGTAGAAGTGGATTTTACCAGTGGAACCTGATCTGCTTTGGGCCACGACATTATTTGTGTTTGTTTTTTTTTTTAATTTTCTATTCTTTGTATTAAAGTATTGGTGAAGTTCAAGTGTAATTAATTTGCAAAGTGGCCAGCATTAAACATTTAGAGAGAGAAAAGTGTGCTGTCTCTTGGCTTTAGATCAGCAAAAGAGTCTCTAAACTATGAATCTTTAGAGTCCCTGTAGATTTCCAGCACCTCAAAGAAAAGAGGGAAAAACAATAACAGCAACCAAAGCAAATGATATTTAGCATTAACATCTATAACATCTTCAACACTAATTACCACAAAACCAGGAATGGCAGGGTAGACAACCACAAATAGAAAAAGTAATAAATAGCAATGGACTAGATCCACAATTAAAGTAAACTGCAGGTGTCAGCTATACCACCCATAGTATTTATATATTTACAACAACATGAATGGTAAGGACAGGAATAATATAAATCAAAGAATTCTAAAAGATGGTAAGAATTCATGAAGAATAAAGAAAACATGATATTTAGAATGTTCAAAATCTGAACACAGAAAATGGGAGAGTTGTAGCAAGTTATGTTATAAAGAAGGAAGAGAAAAATTGAAAAAAAATAGTCAAAGAGAAGGAAAGAGAGAAGAAGAGAATTTGGCTTTTAGTGGGAGAAAAAATAAATTAGACAGAAAACCTTTACCCTAAAAACACAAGTCAAGGGAAACTAACTATCAAGAAAAAAAAATGCATCATATCATATGCCCAGATTGAGTCAGGAGGATATAGACAACCTAAACAGACCAATAACAATAGAGGAAATAGAAGAAACCATCAAAAGACTACCAACTAAGAAAAGCCCAGGACCGGATGGGTATACAGCAGAGTTTTACAAAACCTTTAAAGAGGAACTAACACCAATACTTTTCAAGCTATTTCAGGAAATAGAAAAAGAGGGAGAACTTCCAAATACATTCTACGAGGCCAACATCACACTAATCCCTAAACCAGACAAAGACACCTCCAAGAAAGAAAACTACAGACCAATATCTCTAATGAACCTAGATGCAAAAATCCTCAATAAAATTCTGGCGAACCGGATTCAAAAACATATCAAAAAAATTATACACCATGATCAAGTAGGATTCATCCCTGGGATGCAAGGCTGGTTCAATATAAGGAAATCAATAAATGTTATTCACCACATCAATAGACTTAAAAATAAGAACCACATGATCATCTCAATAGATGCAGAAAAAGCATTCGACAAAGTACAGCATCCCTTTATGTTCAAAACTCTAGAAAAATTAGGGATAACAGGATCATACCTCAACATTGTAAAAGCAATCTATGATAAGCCACAGGCCAGCATCATTCTGAATGGAGAGAAATTGAAGGCATTCCCTCTAAGATCTGGAACAAGACAGGGATGCCCTCTCTCACCACTTCTGTTCAACATAGTTCTCGAAACACTGGCCAGAGCAATTAGACAGACGAAAGAAATTAAAGGCATAAAAATAGGAAAAGAAGAACTTAAATTATCACTATTTGCTGATGACATGATTATATACCTAACAGACCCAAAAGAGTCTACAAAGAAACTATTAGAGCTAATAAATGAATTCAGCAAAGTGTCAGGGTATAAAATCAACACGCATAAATCAAATGCATTCCTGTATATCAGCGACAAATCCTCTGATACGGAAATGAGGACAACTACTCCATTCACAATATCCCCCCAAAAAATAAAATACTTGGGAATCAACCTAACAAAAGAGGTGAAATATTTATACAATGAAAACTACAGAACCCTAAAGAAAGATATAGAAGAAGACCTTAGAAGATGGAAAAATATACCCTGTTCATGGATAGGCAGAACCAACATCATCAAAATGGCGATACTACCAAAAGTTCTCTATATGTTCAATGCAATGCCAATCAAAATCCCAACTGCATTTCTTGTAGAAATATATAAAAGAATCATGAAATTCATATGGAATAATAAAAGACCCAGAATAGCAAAAACAATGCTAAGCAGGAAGTGTGAATCAGGTGGTATAGCGATACCAGACCTCAAATTATACTACAGAGCAATAGTAACAAAATCAGCGTGGTACTGGTACCAGAACAGACGGGTGGACCAATGGTACAGAATAGAGGACACAGTAACCAATCCACAAAACTACAACTATCTTATATTTGATAAAGGGGCTAAAAGCATGCAATGGAGGAAGGATAGCATCTTCAACAAATGGTGCTGGGAAAATTGGAAATCCATTTGCATCAAAATGAAACTGAATCCCTTTCTATCACCATGCACAAAAGTTAACTCAAAATGGATCAAGGAGCTTGATATTAAATCAGAGACACGGCATCTGATAGAAGAAAAAGTTGGCTATGATCTACATACTGTGGGGTCGGGCTCCAAATTCCTCAATAGGACACCCATAGCACAAGAGTTAACAGCTAGAATCAACAAATGGGACTTACTCAAACTAAAAAGTTTTTTCTCAGCAAAAGAAACAATAAGAGAGATAAACAGGGAGCCTACATCCTGGGAACAAATCTTTACTCCACACACTTCAGATAGAGCCCTAATATCCAGAGTATACAAAGAACTCAAAAAATTAGACAATAAGACAACAAATAACCCAATCAACAAATGGGCCAAGGACCTGAACAGACACTTCTCAGAGGAGGACATACAATCAATCAACAAGTACATGAAAAAATGCTCACCATCGCTAGCGGTCAGAGAAATGCAAATCAAAACTACCCTAAGATACCATCTCACTCCAGTAAGATTGGCAGCCATCATGAAGTCCAACAACAACAAGTGCTGGAGAGGATGTGGGGAAAAGGGTACACTTGTTCATTGTTGGTGGGACTGCAAAATGGTGCAGCCAATTTGGAAAGCAGTATGGAGATTTCTTGGAAAGTTGGGAATGGAACCACCATTTGACCCAGCTATTCCCCTTCTCCGTCTATTCCCTAAAGACTTAAAAAGAGCATGCTACAGGGACACTGCTGCATCGATGTTCATAGCAGCACAATTCACGATAGCAAGATTGTGGAACCAACCTAGAGGCCCTTCAATAGATGAATGGATAAAAAAAATGTGGCATTTATACACAATGGAGTATTACTCTGCATTAAGAAACGACAAAATCATAGAATTTGGAGGGAAATGGATGGCATTAGAGCAGATTATGCTAAGTGAAGCTAGCCAATCCTTAAAAAATAAATGCCTAATGACTTCTTTGATATAAGGGGAGTAACTAAGGACAGAGTAGGGACGAAGAGCAGGAGAAGAAGATTAACATTAAATAGGGATGAGAGGGGGGAGGGAAATGGAGAGAGAAGGGAATCTGCAGGGAAAGGGAAGGTGATCCTCAGGGTTTTATAAAATTACATACAAGAGGAAGTAAGGGGTAAGGAAGAAGTACACAAGTGGAATAAATGTTTTACAGTAGAGGTGGTCGAAGAGAAGAGGGGAGGGGAGGGGAGGGGTGGGGGGATAGTAGATGATAGGTTAGAGAGCAGAATTCATCAGACACTAGAATGGCAATGTGTAAATCAATGGAAATGTAACTGATGTAACTGATGTGATTCAGCAATCTATATACGGGGTAATAATGGAAGTTCATAACCATTCTGAATCAAATTGTGAAACATGATATATTAAGAAAGATGTAATGTTTTGAAAGACCAACAATAAAAAAATTAAGAGTTAAAAAAAAAAAAGAAAAAAAATGCTAAAAGTGAGAAGAAAAACACAAATATGTATATGCAAGTATATCCAAGGAATAATAAGCACAGAAAGAAAAAGAGGAAAATAATTCTTAATGAAAAATAAAAGAATTTTCTCCACCGATGTGGTCAAAACTGTCAATGAAAGTGGATGGTCACTAGTTCTGAGCTACTGTTCTTTCCATTTCTTCTTGGGCTATGCACAAAGAGAGAGAAGGAAAGTAAGGCCCAGGGAGTCGATTATCCCCTCTTGTTTTTGTATTTCTCAGTGAGCTGCTTTAGATGCTTAAAACTGAAGCTGGTTAAAACTGTCCTCAATTTCCCTTCTCATCAGAATAAGATGGGATAAAAGGAGTTTTGTCCAGACAGACCAAATCGATGCACTCCCAGAGTGAGGCTGCTGTGAAGTTCTAAGAGTAGAGTTCCAGTGGCTGGAATTCAGGTCTTATCAGGCCTCAGGGGTTCTGTTTTATGCCATCTCCTCTGGAGAGATTAGATCAACACACTTTAGGGCCAGGCGAATGCTGATGTCTGATGGGGGTCAGGATATCAAAAGTCTCCCAAGAATTCCACATAAGGGACAGAGACAGCCAAGCCTCCACAGATCTCACGTAATCCACCTCCCACAAGTACAACCTTCCCAGGCCTAGTTCCTAAGTATAGTCATGCCTGACTGTTCAGTTTCTCCACCTTCTTTTGCTGGTTATGTGAATCCCCACACTCAAAGGGAAAGTGAGTTGTACTACCCTCTATATTTCTGACTTGAATCCTCCTGGGTACAATCTTCTCTGGGCCTATTTCGTTCAGTTCTACAAGGTACATCCTAGGCCACATGCAGTGTGCTTCCCAGAGCTATATGTCAATATTTGCTCTGCTCTCTTGGGCTCCCACAGCAGCAAGCTAAAGAATGGCTTCCTCAGGATGGCTCCAGATTCAGTGCCTGGCTTCCCACTTGGGAAACGCTGAGCATTGTTTAAACACCAGTTCACTGTGCCGCCTCTGGATCCGTTAAGTTCAGGTTTCTTTTCTGATCTACAGGTTTTTCCATGCCAATTTTTCCCACTGTGGTTCTCTCTTTGTGTTCTCCCTCCCTTTGTCGTGAACCAACACTACTGCTGCTGGCACCGCCAGTTTGACTCCAATATATTCTTCTGTATTTGCTCAACGCACCCACATTTCTGTGTTTTAGAGACTGTGACTGTCTGATACTGAATTTCAGTGAATTCCTTTTTTCACCCACCTCATTAAAAAGCAGTACTCCTGCAGCTTGATTCCCAACCTTTGGAAAAACTGGAAATGCAGACTTCTTCTAATCTCCCATCTTGAATTTGTCCCTCTTTGTTCATCTTCCTTTCTGGCTCATGAAAGGATGGGTGATTTGTTCCAACATACACTCTTGTCATAACATGCTGCCCCAAAACCCAAAAAGCAATAAGTCCAATTGATCATGGACTGAAACCTCCAAAGCTGTGAGTCCAAATAAACTTTTTTTCTTAATAAATTGCCTATCTCAATATGTTTTAGTAGTGGAAAGCTGACTATCATGCACTTGGCCGAGTTTTAAAAATCTAACTTTATTCTGATGATTAATAGCATTAATGAAATTAATTTTGAGAGCAAAAAATGTCATTGATTTATTCTTAATACATTATCAAGTAGAATTTCTCGGTTAGGGGTGCTAAACTAAACTGTTGCAAAGTTTAAATTTACTCTGAAAATTTTGATATAGTTTCTCTGTTGGTTCAAAAGTAATGAAATGTTATTATGCTAATTAAAATATTCCCTGAATTTAAATGGGCTCAGAGTAATTTAAGACTTCAAAATATCTAGACATACAACCACATGTAATCATCCTGAATATCAGCAGGGAAACCCAAGGCTTTAGAAGATACTTTGTTTATAAGAAAAAAAAATTCTCTGATGGAGAAACCCTGATATATTCCCAGTAAAATGCCTGTCTAAAATTTAGGTGAAATTATTTTCCAGCTTTGCTGCAATTTCACTTATATCATTAGCTTTCCATAAGTCTATGATTCCCAACAGTCTTACATTAGTGGTACTCTGAAGAACACAAGTTCATCCTTGGACAAAATATTAGGGATTACAGAAAACAGCTATAGCAGCCAAGAGGTACAGAAGAGCTAGCTGCTATATAAACCACAGTGCACCTGACAAAAGTAGCCTTTGAAAGAATAAATGGTAGAGATGTTGAGTTCAGAAACCTCATGAGTGAAGCTTATGCAAGTGGAAATGCTTAGGTTATACAGAATTCCTTTCATATCTACAAGGTCATTTCCTGTCCTGCTATGTGATATGAAGAATAGAGGATTAGAGTGGCACTTAAGTTTTTATACATATATAATAAGTAATAATATAAATAAATAACTGAAAGAATGAATGAAGGGGAGAAGATAGAAGAAAATGAAAAAGAGGAAAGATAAAGAGGAAAGGAAGAAATATTTTCCTTGAATATGAAAATGAGCAATATTTGAAATTCCATAGATTAAAAAGAATCAAAAAAAGGAAAGATTGGACTAAGATGTATCTGGGAAAAAAATAAAACAGACAAGTAATTTCTTCACTTTGCTTCATATTCAGCTTGTAAAAACCCCCTCCTCATACTGCTGATGCAAAGCTCTGAACTCTTGGTTCTAATGCTGCCTGATTCAACAACTGTTCTTTGTTCAGATAAATTCTGCTCTATGTAATTTGTCTAAAGTTTTTCTTTTAACAATACCTTATAACAAAATATTACTTCATATTCCAAGAAGCAGATTAAATCCTGAGGCACATATAAAAGAATTCATCAGCCCTTTTAGAAAAGGTATTATTATTATTATTATTATTATTATTATTATTATTACTATTATTCTTTAAAGCGAATTAATATTTAAAATGATATAGCCTAAAGATGTTACATCTCTAATAAAGGGTAAAAGACTATTTTGAAAAGAATCGTGGAGATTGTTTACTCTCATTATAAATGTACTTAGCAGTACTGAGTTGTATTTTAAAATGTTTAAGACAATAAATTTTATGTTATGTATATTTTACTCCAATTTTAAGAAGAAAAATAGACAACAGACATATTAGAAAATACAGTTCAGGGAATAGCAATTGGTTATATTATAATAAATCTGATATAAATTTAAATTTAAAATCCTAAGTACCTATCCTAAGGCAATGATATTACATTTGTAAATACCTTAAAATTAGGTAATGTGGGAAATTGTGAATGTAATAAAATAGTTGCCTAGGAGATCAAATTCTGTAAAATGGAACGCAGCCTACATCAATAAGACATTAACTTCCAGCAGATTGATAAATAGACATCCACAAGACTCTACACCTTCAAATTCTTTTTTATTTCTCTCTCTTTTTTTATTTCGCTGCTTATCTCTAGACTTAAATGCTGGAAATTTTATGCATGGATATTTTGTATTATGCTCTCTATTCCCAGATCCTTTTATCTCTTCTCTCTCAACCTATAACTTCCTTCTCTCTCCTACTTCTCTTTGTGAGAACCCAGGTAAGTAGTTACAGCACTTTGCTTCTTCTCTTTTTGTCATAAGTTTGTTTGGTTTCAGTTTATTTCATTAATGTTTAAGGAAACATCACTGTTAAAATTCTTATGTTAGCTTAAAATGCCTCAACAGCCATCCTATGAAGAAAAAATTATATACTTCAGAGCAAATTAGTATATTGTATGTGGTTAAAAAAAATTATCATAGAGACCCTCTAGGAAAATGGAGGCCTTGATACTACCTACATATGTCTCTTATGTCTGAGATGGCTGATGCAAATAGAAAAAGCAAACTATATCCTGGTCACTCCAGAGATTGCCAATTTGAATTTCTAAGGAAGTGGACTGTTAACTAACTGCTCTGGACCAGAGAGTGAAAAGTATCAGATGAAAATGAAGTCTAGAGTCACCAGGTCTTTGGTTTGTCTAATCAACTAAGATATCTCAATTTTAACATGAAATTTGCCTCTGACTTTCAAATATTGGCAACTAATTCAGATTTTTCAACACACTGTAAAGGTCAAACTCCTAACACCCATGGGCTATTCTCAGACTATAGATCATCTAATTGTGACCTCAGGTTTACCAGAGGCTGAGCTGATGGATTCAGGGCTGGGAGAGATGGCAAGAGGGATAAGAAAAACAAATATTTTAGATTGCTTTTGAATGAAGTGGGAATTTGGAAAGAAAGAGATGCTGAAGGGGAAGTTTTGGGTTGTTTTCTGTGTCGAGGGTGGTGTAAGTCCTTTTGTAAGTCAAAACGCTTTTAATTTTTAAAAAATTGGATTTATGTATATGTAATGCAAAAACATGATAATAATGATTTTAAAGTAAGAGGGAAATAGCCCAGTTATGTGGATGTGAAAGTTTATATATACAAATGGTAAATATTCCCAGTCAGGTTTTTATGAAAAGTTCAGATTGGATTTCATGTCACAGTTTATGATAAAACTATAGCTCTTGGGGAATTAGTAAAACCATCACAAGAACTATTCAGATACAGTATAAAGATGCAATATCTTGCCAGAATATTACTATTTCTATTGAGCAAATGAACCCAATGTAGAGACTAAGCAGTAACAGATGGATTAAAGTGCTTTTAAGATAGCTATTTCCTGATCTCTCACTTGTATTTGCTTGCTATATAATGGATACTATGGGCTGAATGCCTATGTTAAAGCCCTAGTACCTAATGTGAAGGCATTTGGAAGTTGATTAGTTTAAAAGAAGTCATGGGTATGATGTTCTTATGAATGGATTGTGTCCTTACCAAGTGGGTAAGAGACACAAGAGAGCTCTTCTTTTTTTTTTTTTTTTTCCTCTGTCAGATGAATATATCTGCAAACCAGAAAGAAGGGCATCACCAGAACCAAACTATGTTGATGTCCTGGTTTTAGACTTACATTGCTTCTAAAACTGGCAGAAATAAATGCATGTTGTGTTAGCCATCTGACCTGTGTTGTTTTCATACAATAGCCCTAGCTAAGACATACTGATATCCTAAATTTGGAACACATCACTGGAAAACTACTTATAAAAGATTCTTCTATTAAATCTTCAATCTAGTCCATACAAAGGGCAGAAATCCCCATTTTGTAGTCAACTACTAACGTAAATTTTAAAATGTCTTTAAATAGAATGTCATCATGAAAGACTCTGCTGTGAAGAATATTGTTTCACAAATTTGTTGAAATCTAATACCATATGTAATGATATTTGGAAGTACGGCTTTGGGGAGAAAACTAGTCATAAGGGAAGAGACCTCACAAATAATAGTGTCTTTAGGAAACTCCTAGGTAAGTGCCTTCCCAGACACTGCAGCTGCTAGAGTCTTGAACTTGAACTTTCTTGTCTCCAGAACTGTGAGAGGTAAGGTTGTTCTTTAAGTCAGACAGTCAATGGTATTCTCTTATAGGAACCTGAGCTGATCAAACTGATACCCTTCACCTTGAACACTCTTATTTTACTTATTTAAATGCAGTTCTTCAATTTAATTCTAAATATCATATCTCTATAACACTATAAATACTACTTGTAAAATATGTGCTCCATCTTAGCTTAAATGATAGATGATAATTTCTTTTTGAAGAAAGTAGGTTTGAAGTCAACAAGGCCAACTATAGATTGTGACTCCATCACTGACTGATTATATGATATTAGGTAGCTTATTTAATCAATCCAAGAATGGAATTCCAGCTCTCTGAGATAAGAAAACTACTATAAGATTGTTAAAAATATTAAAATAAGATTTTGACACATCTAACACAGTGGAAACCATAAAATCTATTTTGCCATTTCCTCCTAAAAAAATGAAGCTATTGCTTAAATCTAACTAAAGTGAATTTTAGAATTATCCTTAAAATAGTTGTGAGGGGCCAAGTTTTCCCTAAGGCAACTGATTATTTGAGAAGAGCCACCTGAAGTTTGAGGAAGTTTATCAGAACTTCCAACAGGACTAAAGGGCAGGTGTCAAAATAAAAGTTGGATTTCAAGGCCACCCAAGTTGAGATATCTTAAAAACTGCTAGCTTTAGGTCAAAACCATGAAAAATTACATACTAAGAGAAAGAATAGACCAAAAGTAGGTCAGTAACTAAAGCTTAACTAAAGCCTAACTTGGAATTAATCCAACCTTGAAACTTGAATAAGGAAATCTTAGCTTTCTATCAAACCAGAGGACCAAAAAAACAAAACAAACAAAAAACTATGTCCTTTCTGGAAGAAGATATCGTTATCCTAGACTGCAAATTACTTTAATAATTTTTCACATAAAACATACAACAGTGAATCAGAACTAATCATGCAGGTGAAGAATAAAAACAATATGAAAGAACATAAAAACAGATGATAGGCTTGAGAGACAGTTATTTGGAAACAGTTCCACCCTTTGTAGTTTTACTTTTAAGCAGGACTGCTTCAAGGCATGTGACCCTGTCAGTCACTCAGGGCCCAGAGCTAGAGAGTGTGCACACTTGATTTAGTACTCCAGTACTAAGTACTACCAACTTGAAAGTCTAATGATTTGGAAGATGGGGTTTGTCATTTCTATTTTTCCTTGGATCCCTTCAATTATGTGACTGGGTCTGCTTCCAGCGATCATTAGATGATACCAGAGCAATGTTTAGAGCTAACTATTCTCCATTAGTGAGGCAAGACTCTGCTAAGTATTCTACCCCATTCTCCCTGAAGAATCATATTTTTCTGTTGGAATGGAATAAGGAGGCAATGTTCTCAACCCCTTGGGACTGCCAGGTATTGTTCCCTCTCTTATGCTCAAGTGGTTCTTCACGTGCACACAATAATTTGTATTCTCCTGCATGCTCAAGGGAGAACTCGGAAGATTCCCTGAGTTCTCTCCGTGCAGCTGTCTCCTCTCCAGAGCTCTCCCTTGAAAACTTAAATCTCCCCAAGACCTCTTTCCCTGCACCATCACCTGTACATTCTCTCAAGATTCTATTCTGTGATAATCATTGGCCAACCTCACTCACTTCCCATCAGGTCTATTCCTTAATGTCCTATGGCTTTAAAACAGTAGTTATATACCCTCTCCAGTTTGGTAGCTGTTATTACTATCTCAGATGGAATGACTTACCCAGCCTGTGCTTTCATCTTAGTTTGAAGTAGAAGACAAACAGTACTTTTCTGTAACAACTCAAAAATCTAAACATTCCCAACATTAACCAACAGTAGATATATAAATTATGGTGTGTTTGTATGATGAAATACTATTACTGAAATTAGAAAAAGAAAAAGGCTAGCTACATTCAGCAACAAGGATAAATCTCACCGTGTTGAACAAAAGAAACAAAACAAAAAATAATGCAATAGCCCATGCTGTGTGACTCAAACCATTAGGCAAAACAGAGTGACTGTGCTGGAGTCAGGGTGGTGATTATCTTTGAAAAGAAGGGAGGACAGGCCACGACCTGAGCAAACATGAAGGGGGGCTCTGCACCATTGGCAGAGCTAGTGTTGTTGACACAGGTGAGAGTTAGGCACTAACCTCTTCATGACAATTACTGAATAGTCGGTTTTCTTTTCTGCATTCCTTATAAGGCATAACATAGATAATATTAAAAATAATAACAGGTAGTAAGGAAATACAAATAACAACATACATCACAGAACTCGGCATCCTAACAAGCACATTTGGAAAAATATTTTTGTCAAGAGGCATGTAACATCTTTGCTGGTCATATTCTAAAATTCCTGACACACAGCTATTTGATGTTTATTAAAGCAGGGCAGTTTTTTTACATCAGTATACATTGTTGTGAAACATGTTATATGTCAAGAAACCTCTTGGCTGTGGGTCACATTTCATTAAATTGTTTATTTATCTATGGAGATTTTTAAGTGTATATTTTTGCAATCATTTCCAGTAACATATTTAGCAAATGACTAATGCCTTAAGTCCTAGATCTTTGATAGGTTACTTGAACATGCTTTGAAGCTCATGGGCACTGCTAAGAATGCATTTTTGTAGCCAATTCTACTCAAATGCCCAGATTTATCCTCATCTGGAGCTTATGTGGCAGAGCTGGTGGCTAATAGAAAACATCAGCTCTGACTTTATTTAGTTATCAAATCATATGTGATAATGTCAGAACCAGTAATATTTTTTTGGATAAGTGTTTGTGATGACTGGAAAGTGAACCTAATTAAGTGAAATAGATAGGAAGAATAAGAAATTCTAGATTGTTACCCTTCATGCGTTTTGATATTGTCAATTTGCCTGTGTCACACAGTTTTCTTTCAATACCCCCAGTATATATAAAATCAAGACAAATCTTACACTAGCCAGCTAATTACAGTGCCTAAATTGTTTTCAACTTAATAATCCAAGATATTTATATTTAGATTCTGTTGGAGGTTCTCAAAAAGATAACGTGCAAGTCACTTTTTTCATTGCTACAGATACAGAAGCAGTGGCTGTAGTTGACAGTAGAGGCTCAGAATTATGCTCTTCACCCCACCATTTCCAAGCTGTGGAATCAAAGTTAAATTTGTAATTGAATTCAATGATTTTATTTCCTATTTGTGAAATGAAGGCTTTGTCACTGTAAGGTTATGGACATAAAATAAAATTATGGAAAGAATTTCTATGCCCAAAATCATTTGACTACCACCTAGACAAAAAAAAAAAAAAACCCTGCCAGTCATTTCACAGATGTGGAAACTGAGGCTGAGAAAAATAACTGACCTGTTCAAGGTCACAATTAATTAAATCCCTTGAACATGGAGTTCACTCTCATTGAATAAACTAACTCCTTCCCTGACATTCCAATGCCGTGCTACACTGGCCAGTGCTTCGAGGACCTCAACCACTTAGTTCAGTCACTAAAGTTTTCTGGATAGTGAGTGTGGAGAGAGCTTTCTGATTAGAAAGCAGAGGTCATTGCAGCTGTTCAAATTTTCATTAAATAATGGAGCTGTATCAATGCAGGCAAATGCGATAATTTTTCACTCAGAATTTTCACAGTCTTTAATCCCAATCATGTTAATAATAAGAAAAATCTTCTCAGCTGGATTCTAGCACACAATACACTTATATTGACTGATTTGACTCCTCAGCAATAACATGTAACATGATTTTTGTAAACAGATGGCCAAGCTTCTGACTCCCTGTTAGGATTTAGGTCAAGTCAGTTCTCCTCCAACTCTCCATCCTGTGATTTTTCTATAAGGAACTCACAAAAATCTTCCCCCAGCCTGCTTCCCTAATTTTATATATGGCAAATATCTTGCAATAACACACTCAAAAAGAGAGATAGGACCATTGTGTGAAATAAAAAAGAAAGTGCTGTCTAAATTTAATCTGCTCTGAGGTGGGGAAAAAAATCGATTTATTTGGATTATAAAAGATTTCGTTGAGCAAGTAATTCTAAAATATAGGTAATAGGAGGTTAAAAAAAATAAGGGTAACAAAAGAGGCTCTAACTTCATAGTACTTACAATCTCATTGTGGAGACAATATATATGTCCATAAAATACTCATAATAGTCATTTAATGATTAAAAACAAAATCACTTAGAATAGGAACTTAAGAAATTCTGGGAAATGGTACCTGAATTGGATTTTGAATAATAGGAAGTGTCCCCAGTGGAAAGGAGAGAAGAAACGCTGTAAAGGAACACTGCAGGCAAAGGCTGGGAAGCCAGAGTCCCACTACTTCCTGAGGCTATCTGGGGAGCTGGAGAGGAGAGAGGGAAACTAAATTCTTCCAGTTGAGCAATCAGACAATCTCTGGGTAATGGTAAATGATTGAAAGTTTTACAACCATCTCATAGACATGTATCAGTGACCTAAGCTCCATATACACACTGTTTCAAATTGCTCTTTCTGACAAAAAGTTCTTTCTATTATGATTCTGGCACTTACCTAAATTGTGTTCAAGATGGTGATGCATATATGATCCATTAACACAAAATCAGAAAGTAGAGTCATGAGACAGATGGTCGATCTCCCTGTTCCCATACTCATTAAACCACTCATATGCTCTCTGCAAACACAGATGATACACATCCATGAAGCCTGTTGCTCTAAGTAGGTGTTGATCCCCTAATATACCTGAAGCACATGCCATGTGAATGGCGGAACATGTCTCATACTTGGTGAAGGAGGAACATTTCCTGGTATTTGACCAAGGGACCCAGCAATATTCCTATTTGTTCTGCATCATAAATGATGAAGAGAGAGCATTTCTTCCAGGAATTCTTGAATGCTCACCAAGTTTATGACTGTCTTCATTTAGGAACAGAAATTTCTGAATCCAGCAGCCTTGTATCAAAATACCAAAACCATCTTGGGGCAACCAAATAGACTTTTGGAATTGTTTTTCTTTTTCTTTTTCTCAAGAATATGCTGCATGTTTATAGAAAAAGGATGAAGGTAAAATTTTCTCTCCTTTCTCTACTTCACTTTTTTCTTTGAAATAAATACTCAGTGAAAATACTGCCTATGGCACAGTAACTGAAAATATGTTTGAATCAGAAAATGCAACTTAGAATTAAATCTATGCAGGTATTGACAACATCAAAAACATTTGAAAATTTCAAAACAAATGGAAGCCTTCATTATCATTAACATCATCCTCATTATTACCTTCAATGAGCTATTTTTAGTTTAATAAGCAGATCTCAGTGATGGTATTTTGATTTGAAGCATTTTTAAAAATACATTTTTTATTAAAAATCACCTAAGATAAGGATTATAAGACTATGCAGTTAATCATTTTAGCAGATATATTCATAGGAGGGGGAGAACATGATGAAAAAGTAAGCATTTATCTGTTTGATTAAACATTTTATGGATCCAGATGCAGGTCTAGATTTCCTAAGGGACAGCTAGCTTTAGGCCACTGACTGCATTTTTCTCTGCCTATCCGATATCTCCAAATTATGGGCCAATTGATGCAGTTATAGGAACAAAGAAATACTTAATACATATATTTTCAATTATTAATTAGGAAACTTCAGCATCACAAGATAAAACTTACATTCAAGTTATTGTCTATATTCCAAAAAACATAGTTTGGAGCAATTTGATTCTCCTAAGACCACAACTTCCTGTGTGAACACAAACCACTGTTGTTCACACTTTCCTGAAAGCAATCACCAACCACAATGCAGATGCCTAAAAAGTGGGGATGACTCTATTTTATTGGGGGCTAAGACCTTGGTTCATATGCTGCAATTGGTTTTAATGGGCTTTAAAAATCATTGTCTCTAGGACACCCCAGAGACATTAAACTAGATAATAGTGACAGCTGGAAGCCAATTTTTAGAAATTTCAAGGCACAAGTGAGGGAAAATTAAAGAAAAAATTTGATGTGAAGAAGCTTAAAAATTGTTCCATATGTATGCTTTCTAGATGAAGATAGATGAAGCAACTTTACCCAGCATAGAGAACGTGAATCTATATCCACCTCTATATAATTTGCTGAATTATGTGTATATAAATTTCATTATTTTTGTAATAGTGTATATATTTCCAGAAAACATAAATGAGATATGTGGAATTTTAAGCTCTCTCCCAAGATTTCTGCCTACTAGAATATATACCCTTTGAAACCCTCTCCCGTGAAGTTGGGTGATTTTTTTGATCATGATGGATGTCACTCTTGTACTAATGCTCTAACATATGGCAAAGGTGAAGAAATTTTGCATATTGTTTCCAAATTAATTTTAGTTAATCAAAAGACTGATTATCCTGGGTAGGCCTGACCTAACCAAGTGAGCCCTTTGCTAACATTTCCTAAAAGGGAAATTCAAAAAGAGAAAATCTCCTGCTGCCTTTGAAGTAACATACTGCTGAGTTTTGAACAGCACCATGTGGCAGGGGTCAGCAGGAAGTAGCCAGTGGGTGAAAATTGCCCCCAGCTGACACCCAGCAGGAAAGCAGGGACCTCAGTACTGCTACCCCAAGGAAATAATTTCTGTCCTGCAACTCTAAAGAAATGACTTCTTTTAGCAACTAGTGGGTTGGAAATAGGATTGTGAGCTCCAGGTTGGCAGGCACCCCTGAGTGACAGCTTAATTTCAGACTCACAGGACCTTGAGGAGAGAACCTACCCAAAAGGTAGCCACACCTCTGATCTATGGAAACTTAGATAATAAATGAGTGTTATTTTAAGCCTCTGAGTCCATGGTTATTATTCAGCACAGAAAAGTAACACGGCAGGGCTGGGGATGTGGCTCAAGCGGTAGCCCGCTCACCTGGCATGCGTTGCGGCCCGGGTTCGATCCTCAGCACCACATACCAACAAAGATGTTGTGTCCGCCGAGAACTAAAAAATAAATATTAAAAAAAAAAATTCTCTCTCTATCTCTCTCTCTCCTCTCTCACTCTCTCTTTAAAAAAAAAAAAAAGTAACACGGCAGAGGCATATTGGATAACTACTATTTTAACCCCTTCCCTCTCTATTATCACCTTTTTGACTTAGTTCTAAGAAATGTCTCATTTTCTTGAGCAAATTAGTCCTTACAAATTTCAACCACTTGGTTCTTTTAAATGTTGCTATTCGCAGATTCTCTTCCCACTGACTCCAGGAATGGGCTTATGACTATCCAACCCAATCAGTGACCTGCCATGATGAATAGTCCAGGTACAAACATGTGGCTCAAACAAGGCCAAGAGAATCCCCCTGCAGGATGGCGCTACACTAGCCAATAAGGTAACATGAAACCAACGAGTGGAGAGAAGTGGCGGAGAAACATGGGAGGAAAACGGCAGCCCTGACAGCCATCAAAGCACCCATTCCGTCCTTGGAGCCCACCTTGTCCCCATACCATTTTCCCCATTCCTTGCTCCCATAAGTTAAATTTTATTGGGTTTTGGTAGTCAAGATTGCTGAGTGGGATTTTTATATCTTACTTTTATATCTTACTTTTTCACCCCAAATTTTCTAACATGACATCCATCATTTATTTTCTTGCCAAAGAAATTTAACCTGGAGAAAGTAAATTTTTATATCCAAAATTAATAATATGCTATTTTGTCTTATTAAGAGGAATGTAGTAATGGTAGTAAAATCTTAAAGAACTGAGACACAGACAATTGTTCAAGATGGTTTTCTTCTTTTTTTCTCCATAAAATTAGTCTTCTTTTTTTTTTAAGAGAACCATTGCTTTTTTTTGAGTAAAAATTTTAAATTTCTCAAATTAATAATGTCATGATGCTCCAGAATGAAAACAAACGTTTTCATTGTGCCCTCTGGGAATAGAGGTCAGTTTAGGCAAAAGACAACCAAGGTAGAGACTCCAGTTAGGTAACTCCCAATGGGGAAAAAAAATGGTATGGAATCATTTCAGGAGAGTCTGCTGAGTGCTTGTGACAGCGGCATTTGAAAATTTCTTGACACTCTGGAGTTTGGCACTTCTAGTTTAGCTAGCTTATCTGCAGGACATATTTATCTATAATCTTAGCTCTAAATCTGCATTGTAACAATAAAGCTAGGCTGGTTAGTTTGTGATGGTTTCACTGGAGTCCTGGGGAGCCCATGAACTGTTAGAACACAAGTGTTCTTTATGTGCAGGTAAGACAAACAGAGAAGTCCTACCTTTATGCAAAGGCAGATCAGCTACTACATTCGATTTCCAACTCAGGGATGCAATTGCCCACTTCAATAATATACTTCTTCCCACCTCTGCTCGCTACCTACTACACTAAAATTTAGAAAGTAAGTTATTCTTTTCTCCCGTGGACCCACAGGAATAGGTTATAGAAATTAAAGACTATATGAATGACTTTCCCTCACAAAAATAAAGTGAATACTATCACTTCCTCCAAACTTTCCTGCGTAAGATCCATCTGAAAGGGTATTATCCCAAATTCAATTGCTGATCCCAAGGCATCCAGGAGTGATTTGTTCTATTTAAGTGGCAAAAAAAAAAATGTTGATCTAAGTGGAGAGGACAATATTATAACTAAATACAAGCATTCAAGTTAATAATTATTCATTAAAGTAAAATTGTTAACTGAGTAATCTGAGGAAATTAAAAAGCATGAAACATGGTCTCTCCTCCAAACATAATATAATTAGGTTGCAGGGGAAACCTAATATAAGATTCCTAAGAAATGATAAAAAATTGTGTATGATTATCTTCACAGAAGAGCTATACTTAATATTCTTGAATGAATGTTAGCCATACATATTTATTAATTTTTTTAGTTCTTCTAGTTTTCAGTGTCTTAATCTGTAACATGTAGATAATAATCTGCCCAAAGTGAGGATTAAATAGGATCAGGTAGAAAATCAGGTACTCCCTACATGTTACTATTATTTTTATATAAATTTTTGATTTGTTTTTATTACTTATATGACAGAAGAATGCATTTTGACACATCATACATAAATGGAGTATAACTTCTCATTCGTCTGGTTGTACATGATGTACATGAAACAAGTCATGTTATCACATATGCACATAATAGAATGAATTGAACATTCTCACCCTATCATTCCTACCCTATGCTCCTTCCCCTCCATTCACTACCTTCTGTCTAGCTCAGAATACCTCTATTGTTCCTTCTACCACTTATTGTGGATTAGCATCCACAAATCAGAGAAAACATGTGGCCTTTGGTTCCTTGGGATTGGCTTATTTCACTAAGCCTAATATTCTCCAGCTCCATCCATTTACCACCAAATGCCATAATTTCCTTTTTTCTTTAAGGCTGAGTAATATTCCATTGTGTATATATACCACATTGTGTATATATCCATTCATCTATGGAAGGTCACCTAGGTTGGTTCCATAGTTTAGTTCTTATGAATTGAGTTGCTATAAATATTGATGTGGCTGCTACATGGTACTATTATTGTTCTTTACTTTTTAAATATAATATACTGTTGTGGTATTTCCTCTAAGCAAAGCAATTTCATGTGAAAGATCTAAATATGTTAAAGTTATTGTTCAGTAATATGAAATCTTAAACTGGCAGTGTATATGATAGAAATAAGACACAAACTCAGGAGCTGAAGTCTAGAGACATTTCCTCTGAAAGCAACTCAGAAAAGAATGTAAGCTGATTCCTGTTCCAGGGCTTAAATTAACCAGGAAGAAGTCAATTAATTAATCAGAAACAGACCAACCAGAAAATGTTTAAAACAAGTCTGATGTTCCATAAATCCATCTTGTAAAGAAAACCCAATTAATGGCTGGGGCTATAGCTCAGCGGCAGAGGGCTTGCCTTGCATGCATGAAGCACTGGGTTCGATCCTCAGCACCACATAAAAATAAAACAAATAAAATAAAGGCGTTCTGTCCATCTACAACTACAAAAAAAAAAAAAGTAAATGAAAAAAAAGAAAAACCAATCAACAAGAATGTGAAAAATGACCTATTTGCATGTGAGACTTGGGAGAAAGGCCTACCTGAATTTCAATCCTGGCAAACAGCAAACCAGTAGGTACATCTTGTCATCACTTGATCTCCTTCATTCCCCCAAAAAAGACAGGAGCTGGAAAAACACAGTGTCCTTTCTTGGCAAATAAGGTGTTAGAAGAAACAGCCCAATGCACCTTCTGAAGGAGCTGCTAAACACAACACACATCTTCATAAAAATCCTTGCACTTCACTAAAAGAAGGCAAGATGGCAGGGGTGATGTTTACCTAAGTCACTGAGGAGAGCAAGCCAGCCTTTGATTTATGCATACAAAGATGCACATGACAGAAGAAACTGGAAGTGAAGCAAGAGGTCACCATTGAATTCTGATCATTATTTTATGCTCAGAGAAGCAGAATTCTATAAGATGGGTGTTGATGTGATATGTGTGATCATTTCAGAGGCTTATCTTTGTGAGCTTTTGTTAGATTTGCAAGATTTGTTTTTAACAATGGTGGATTTTACCCGATCTGAACTACAGATCGAAGGTACAAATGGAAACTGGGAATCTTCCTCTTTTTATGCTTGTGGAATGAAATTAGAACCTCTGAAACTGCTGGAAAGACACATGAACCAGCATTACTAGACATTATGTTTGCATGAAACAAGGTTTTGAAAATATGAATCTTCTGGTATTGTGTGATATAATTACTTTATTCAGGAGAATCAGCATTATTTGTTTACTTATTTTTTTCCATTAAAGTCACAAAAGATAAAAATTAATAAGTTAGAAAATGAAATTAAATAATGCAGGTATCCTACCAACCACCA
Source organism: Ictidomys tridecemlineatus (assembly GCF_052094955.1). Classification (NCBI taxonomy): domain Eukaryota; kingdom Metazoa; phylum Chordata; class Mammalia; order Rodentia; family Sciuridae; genus Ictidomys; species Ictidomys tridecemlineatus. The sequence goes on along the minus strand of NC_135479.1, from coordinate 156,015,359 downwards.
CATCTGGCAAGTAAATACTACATCCTAGAATCAGTGTGAGAGAAGAATATATATACGTATATATATACATATGTATCTTCTGTTATCTTAGTCTTTTTCATTTCTAACACTCCTATATGCATGTGTACTTTACTAAATTAAATGTAATTTAAATATTTAAAGATATATATATACACACACATACACATACACACTATTTTAACTCATCATAACTTAAACACAAGCCACTTGTTCCCACTAAAAAGGAACATCACTGTATACATTATGTATTTATAGGTGCAAGGGACTGCACAGGATTGTATATTTTTAAAGCATCTGTTCTGTATTCTATGAACATCTATAAGGTTTTTCAAGTTTAATTTGGATTCTATGCAGTTGTAACCTTACCTACAGCAGTACCTAACCTCTACCACTATGCTTGTTAGTATATGTGGGAGCTAAGCTTTGTGTGAACACCAAAAGACTGAAAGCAGAGAAACAGCTCAACTCTGATTCTTTTGGTAATCACAGATGAAGTATCTCAAGAATCTGGAGGGTCCCTGATGAGACAGAAGTAATCAGAATTCAAATATCAGCTTTTGGTAAAAATAATGTTTAAAAAGAATGAAAGGTGTTTGATCAAAAGCTCAAAGAATACTCAGATAATTGTCAAAATCAGATAAACAGAAGAGAAATGGCAGCTTATTAATAAGATTGACAGGTCAGAAAGAGGCAGCTATACGACCTACCTCAGAGACACTAAAAAGAAAAGTTAAAAAAGTCAAGCAAGGAGTCAGGGTAGTGAAAAAGGTTGTATTACTCTGAAAACAATAGGAGAGAAAGGAAGGGGCACCAAATCAGGGTAATTCCTAAGGGTCATAGTGTCCCAAGTGATAGAAACTATCCATGGAAATGTCTGTGAATGCAAACCATGAACCTCTCCATGAAAACAGCTGCTCAGGGGATCAGCAGCCTGCATTACACAGAGGACTGAGATCTGGTACTATTGGGGGAAGAAGATGCAGAAGCTCAGACCTTCCTTTCCTCTTTGGGTGGGTACCAGTTAGGAAGTGATGACATGACGGGAAGTTTAAGAAAGGTAAAAATGAGATGATTCATGGAAGACATTCCAGGGTATAGAATGTGCCTGACCACAAGCCAATTACAAAGACAGTGTGTGGAAAAATGGAATGAGCCACCTAATCTATACATTAAACTAAAAGGAGAAATGTGCAAACACTGGATTCATAAAAAAATAAAATAAAATAAAAATAAATAATGACTAAATAAAACACTACAGAGTGTGCTTGCTTATTTCATGTACCCAATTTGTAATATAAGAGCTTCAAGTGGGAATGATGATTAGGATAAAGCAATGTATGGACAAGTGAGAGAACCAAGCTCACATTAGGTCAAGAAGGGTAGTTCTGCCGATAGTTCTTTACAGACCTTAAAGTTGCTCAGCCCTTAACTCCAGGTGTGTTAGAGCTTGACTGTAAAGGGATGGAGATATCCCAGGTGTCTTACCATTAATTCTTTTGGAGCTAAGCTTTCAAGTATCCCAGTCAACTCCAAAGTAGCAAGTGGCTATGTATTCTCAAATCAAAGAGGTACAAAGATTTATAGGATTAATATCTTTATTCCTTAATAAATTTTTAGATGAAATCATAGACCCAGTACATGTCAAAGAAGTTACTAAATTTCCTTGATCTGGTTAGAATATTTAGAGCATCAGTTAACCTAGTAGAAAGACAGATGTCTGAAGTACTAAAATCAAACATAGATTTCAATCCCAGCTTCTCCACTTAATAGACATGTGGCTTTTGTGATTTCTGCAGAGTCAACTCCTGTTTTACTTTTTAGTCAGGAAAAATATTAACTAGCTTGAAGATTTGTTGACAATATTAAATGAGCTAATATATGATAAGTATTCGATAGAGGGAACTATAATTATTATCCATAGCCACTTGAAATGTTTTTAAGTTTTGTTTCTAAAATCTACCTGAGGCTAGCACCCAGCAGAGACATAAACTTTGACGTTCACAATTTGGTTGATCACAAAGCTCATTAGGTACTGCAAATCTATCATGGTACAGCATCATTTGTTTATTAGAAACTTACTTTGTAAAATATATTAAGCTAGCATAAACAAAATAACACAATGTTGATGTTTACAACTTTACTGTAACCATGCACTTGAGCCCTACATAAAGATAAGCAAACATGTAAATGAAGTATTATGATCCTGTCAGGGGGAAATAGCAAGTGATAAATTGAGTTTTCAAGGATGTGTTTACTTTCAAATAACAAAAGATACAAGCTACAATATTTAAATAACTGAAAAATAAAATCATTCAATCATTAAATATCACATTGGATGCTGTTCGACAGAATCCAAGGACATATTTTCAAGTTATAAATATTAATAAGCCAAGTTTGACTTCAAATTTTTTACATAATTGAATCAACCAGATGTTCTTCCATTTATTTCTGTTATTTTTTTTATTTCTGCACAGGTATTCATTCTACCATAAAAATGTCCCCAAAGATTGTGAAAATACCACTGGAAACCAGAAAATATAAACATAAGGAATGCAGTGTGGTTTTGAAACCTCTATTGGTTTGTACCTATCAGGGCTGTTTTAGAAATCTCATCTTGCTGTCTACATTCAATCTTGAGAAGGAATTTGAAATGGTAGGTCAGAAGAAGGGCCAACTAAAGGCTCCAATGATATTCAGTCTCCACTTGTGTGTTATCCTTGCCTCTCCTCAGCCACAGAAGATCATCAGCTCTTGGTTAAAGGCCATGCCCACACACACATCCATGCACAGTTGAAGCAGGGGCTATTGCCATATAGCTGTTATGTGTGAAAATGCAATATGGATTTCAAAACCTGGAGTCAGAGGTACAGTAATTACCCATGAGGCATGCTTCCTGTGTCTGTTTCCTCTTTTTCAGTTACATGGAAGGTCTCCACCTGTCTGTGCGGCTCAGGTGAATTTTACTCTCTTAATATCTCCCTATCTCGGCCACTTTATTCAGGGGACCAGAAGATGAAAATCAAGGCCATGACAGATGGCAGAAAGCAGAGACCACAAGATAAAAAATGGATTAAGGAGTGGGAGAGGAACAGACACTAATGATCATACCCGAAATTCTTTCATATTACAGGGACTCACGACATAAAGAATGAATATTTCACTTATCCTGCTAGTAACACAGTAAAATATGCATTTTTGTTCCCCATTAATAAATAAGAAAACTGATATTGAACTAAACAGAGTAAATTGTTACGTAGCAAACAAGCAGCAAACTGGATTGAAAACTAACTCCAATCTGGATGCAGGGAGCTCATTCTTTCCATTTCCCCACACTTATCTCATTCTACATGTATCTTTCTTTGTTTTAACATTGGTTCCTCCTATTTTCTTTTCTTCTCTCACTTAAAATAACCAGAGCATCATGAACAATGTTAAAACATGTGCTGCAATTACTGAATAACATGTTCCTGGTTTTCATTTTTGAAAGAGACTTGGAGCATGGGGGGGAAAATGGTGAATTTGTCTTTTAAAAAAGAGCAAGTCCTGGATCCTATACTTTTTCCCCTTGAAGGTCAGGTCAAGGAGAGAAAAACAAGAATAATTTTCTGTCCTTCCCTATAACATAAAACAATATCTCCTATTTTATCACTACTAGGCAAGTTAAAAATCAAAGTGCCTCATGCGTTTGAATGTGTATTCTTAAGTAGCTTACAGTATAAAAGGAAATACAACAGATGTAGGAAGAGAAAAGATGAAGCCAGTTTTAGCTAATTATACTTGTTAAACTAACATTTATTTTAAGCTTGTTCTGCTGCATTTGTCATGATCACCCAGAGTGAGAGAGAGATGGGATGGAAAAGGGGATTAAGGGACATGAGAAGAAGAAAGACAGCAAATAAGGATGAGGATTTGGGGAAAATGGGAAGGAGCATAGACCAAATGAAATGGTACTTTATATAAGAAAAATTACTTTTTTTTTTTTGAGGTGTAGATTAATGGTGGAGCATTGATTTAGCATGTGCAAGGTCCTGGGCTCAACCCTCATTACTGAAGAAAAAAAGAAGGGGTGGGGAGAGAAGGAGAAAAGGAAAAAAAAAATTTCCCAAAAAAGTTGTTAGGAAAATAAACAGAGTCCTAAAGCATGATAATCTCCCCCACCTCATGAAATCCACTTATGTCGGCACGGCCTCCCTTTACCTTTTGTTCTTGGGTACTAATATATGGACACCCCCGCTGGATTTCAGGTGTCTGGTTCCCTTCTGATTCTTCCAGTTCCCACAAATGAGAGATCTGCACAGCCATGAAATACTCAGTAGCAGTGCAGCATGGTTCATATCCCAGCTTGGAAATCTCCCCATCATGTCCTTCTTCACAACTGAATTAGGAACTTTTCAGAAGTTTCCCTGGATGAAACACACCCTACTCTAAGTGTCTTCCCTCATACCCCCACATTTATATATTCTGTTTGTATTAGATAGCTTAAGATGTTTTAATATAACTTCATCAGACCACAGACATTTAGAGTGGAATTTAAATTCACTTCTGATGATCTTTCTTATTCTAATTGAGATAAGATTTAGGACCTCTCTAAGGCTAGGCAATTTGTCAAAAGTCACACAGCTAATTAAAGGCAATTCTAAGGCACCTGAACCCAATTCCCAGGCTCTTTCTACTACGTCATGCTTTTTGATTCATTTATTCCTTCTGAAAAAAATATTGGTTGTCCTATATTCTAAAGTTTAGAAAACAATCCATTAGTCATTTATTAACCTTATATTTAAGTAGTTATGCTTAATAATATTACATTTAAATAAAACACAGTTAGTTACAAAATAATGTGTCTTATGTTAAAAAAGTTATATTTTAAGTACAAAATAATTCAAAATTTTGAGAATCCTAATATACCCAAAGTCCAAAATTCAAGTAACATTATTTCCTCCAGAGTCCTAACAGGGGAAAATATTGAGTGAGTGCATTTGTTTTACCTAAAATATTATACACACAAAATAATACTATGGAAAACGTTTTGTTCTCCCCAATCTGACAACATTCCAAGCTAAAATATTCCTTATCCCAATTGAACAAAATGATTCCACTCTCAGTTCTTTAATAACAACCATAGCAATGGCCATAGAAATCTAGAGAGCAGTATCTGTGTGGTGGCTAGATACTGTGCTAATCATGAGAGAGAGAGAGAGAGAGAGAGAGAGAGAGAGAGAGAGAGAGAGAGAGAGAAGGTATGTGAAGAAAATAGGTGCACCACCATATATTTAATATAAAATGAAGAGATGGGTTTTGAGGCATGTTAGAGCACCCAGCGGGCCATAGCCAAATGGATAAATTGTTTAGCCCTGTGAGAATTTAGGGAAGGGGATACCATGGAGGATTGCCCCCAGAAAAATCATAAAGGATAAATAAGATTTGGCAAGAAAATTAGGAAGAGTATTGCAGTGCCATCAAAGTCACAGTACTAGGAAAATGTGTTGTATGCAGGGAACAAAAACAACTTGAAATTACCACAGTACAATGTGTAGTATGAAGAGCGGTGGGCAAGAGGAGGCTTAGACAGCCTTTCCTTAGTGTGGGAGAACTATCTGGAATTCATTGCCGCCACCTTACAATTTTTGTGAGATTTGTTTACGTTTCCCCAGCCTTTCTTTCATCACCAATGTCACCTTTTATACAAAATTAAAGTGAGCATAAATGACAGGGACCAGTCTCGAGTTTCTTTCAAAGGAAGCCATTGTTAAGATGAGTACAAAATATGTTTTTTAACTGAGAACTTGGAAATGTATGAAGGTACTGGGACAATTCCTAAGAGCACAGGTGATTTCTTACATGTCTCTGATTTGGAGAAAAAAAATTCAATTTAATAAATATAATAGTTGATCCTTCATTTTTTGTTATTTACAGAAATAATACTAGCAAAGCCTTCTTTTTGCTTTTGTTTTTGTAGATTCTTTATAAACAAATCACAGCCAATGCTTTTGAAAACCACAGAAGTCCCAGAAAGTTCTGAGGAAGCCAGGGAGCAATGGAACCCTCTGCTCTGGATTCCCTTCTAGGACTAAGGACTGTTTCCGATATTTATGTTTTCAGGATAGCTAAAAGAACCCAAATCCAGCTGCTCCACAGTAAGTGCCTAAACTAGAATCACCTACAATTTCCTTTCATTCAAATAGGACTTCTCCATTCAAATTCTCTGGGCATTTCACACGTGCAACCTCAACTACCTAATGCATTTGCTTTTTGGCTCTAGTGAGAAATATGCTGTGCTCTTGGCATGCTGGGATACTATAAAAAATTCTCTTCAAAAAGCCAACTTTTTCTAAGCTCACTGATTTATACCAATCAGCATCCAACTTTTGAGCAACATGTGGGTTCAGGGCTGTGCTAAGTACAGAGGGAGACACCAATAAAAGAACAAATTCCAGCACTTACTCTCACTAGGTTTATGATCAAATTGGGAGAGACAAGACTAGCCTGCATGCAACAACTAGGAAATAATTTGAGACAGTATATAATTAAGTGCTGAATGTAATACTGACTGCGAGTGCAGGTTTCTTCACTAATTACCAATTGCTTCAAGGAATTAATACTTAACTTTAGGGATTCCAATCACAATTCCTCTAAAAGCATTAATTCTTGTAACCAGCAATTCAATTCATTTCAAAGAGTTACAAACACAGCCTGGTTTAGCAAATCATTGGCATTGTTCTCAGAAATGTTTTTTCCATTAAGCAATTAATTTAAATCCTGATTGTCCTGACCTCCAGGGCCTTTTGTGGGGCTCTTGCTCTTCAGACATAATTTAATTTTTCAAATGAATTTTGGCTGATTCAGAGCCCTGAGGGGAAGGGATCTGCTGTCTACCTAGGAGCAGGGGAAGAGGAAAACCATAGGTCTGTAGCAAGCCAAGTTTCCCCTCTGGCTAGGAAAACAAAACTTCAACACTGGGCTTCTTTCCTTTTCCCCATCTTCCTTTCTTCCTTTTCTTTCCTTCTCTTTCTCTCTTCCCATATCTCCTCCTTTGATTCTCCTCTGTCTGGACTCCTCTGTCTGCTTTTATTTTAGTCTGGTCAGTAGCATCTACAGAGAAAGTCTCCTCTCTCAGGGAAGGGGAGCCTCCTGACCCTGGTCTTCTTGTCCATTTGTTTATGTTTGGTGCTAGGGATTGAACCCAGAGCCTAGACATGCAAACATGAGCCCCACCATGAAGTTACATCCCCTGCTCTGATCTTTGCTGCCTCTCTTGCCAGCACACTGGGGATTGGTCTAGGATGGATTATTATGGTCACAAGAGAACAAGCACAGTCCATCATTGGAATCTTCAGCTAGCTGCCCATCAGCCAGTAGGTAAGCTAGAAGGATTGCAAATATATTTTCAAATATTCTCTCACATAGAGGCAGTATCCGCATATCACGACTTTTAGCTCCCCTGAGCATCTTCCTGGATTTGTTCAACTTGGAGAGCATGAAGGCCTCCAGCAGGTGACTACAGATACACATAACCATATCCAAACCTGCTTCTTTTTCCCCCCTTTAACCAAGAATTAATTGACCACTGACACAGGTGACAAGACTCTTATTTCCTCCTCTGAGTATAACAGTTGCTAGAGGACAAGTGCAACTTTTACTTCACTGTTTTAGTCATCTTCCTTGCTGCTGTGACTAAAAGTACCCACACAGAACAATTTCAGAGGAGGAACAGTTTATTTAAGGGCTCATGGTTTCAGAGGTCTTAGCCCATAGCAGGCGGGCTCCATTCCTCAGGGGTGGAGATGAGGCAGAACATCTTGGCAGAAGAGCTTGGTGAAGGGAAGCAGCTCACACAATGATCAGAAAGCAGAGAGAGGTCTCCACTTGCCAGACACAAATATATACCCCAAAGCCATGCCCCCAATGCCCCACTTCCTCCAGTCACACCCCACCTGCCTTCAATTACCACTTAATTAATCCCATCCAGTGACTGATTCACTGAATGGGTTAAGGCTCTTGTAACCCAATCATTTCTTCTCTAAATCTTCATGTATTGTCTCACTCGTGAGCTTTTGGGGGACATCTCACATCCAAATCACAACATTCACTTTTTGAGCTTTGGTTTTCTTCTCTGTAAAAAAATTATATCCACATAATAGGTTGTTGAAGGAATGAATGTCACATGGGAAAACTTGAGCAAGTTTCTATTTCAAGTTCCTTCTTTGTGAAACAAGAGAGAAGAACACTATCTCAGCTTTCAATGAATTGAATCATGTAGAACACGCTGTAACTATTCACCTTTTTTTTTATGTCAAGCAGCTTTGCACACAGTTGACACTCTATGAATGTAAGATTTTTTTTCTCTTAGCTCAGTTGGATCTGCAGCTGTCTATCAGGAAATGTTAGTTCCTGCAGTTGAACCCTTTCTTACTCTCTACCTTAATCTGTTATTTCCTTTTTCCCTTCTCCTTTCACTTGTATTCTCCCAGCCTGCAAACCTGTTTACACACCTGGCTCTGTCTCAGAGGCAGATAATCACAAGCTATGATAGCCAAGCTAGATCTCAGTCTTGTTCCTATGTTCAAAAACACTGTATAGTTCCTCAGTGAGATATGTTCTGTTATCTGATAAACTTCAGCAAGATGCACTGAAGGTTTCCTTAATACATTACTGAACACACTAAATAATCATCTAAACAGGACCAAAAAAAAACAGTGCCACTGTCAAAAGCATTTTTGTAGAAGACTGTGCACTCTAAGCTCTAACACTAGCTGCAAAGTTAGAGGATTTTGATTTGATGGAAGTAAAAATATCCAAGAATACTCAAAGAACATAGCAGGTGAAAATAGGGATTAATGGATTTGGAAAGCTCTGCCAATATTTCACTTTCTACATGTCAACAGAAAATAAAATTTGGGAAATGACTGAATAAAGGTAGCTTTTTTCTTAACATACAGTCCTCCTGGGGTATAGAAATGTTAATAGCATTTCTTTCCTCAATCTCTTTCTTTTGAGGAGGGCTGGATACTGGTTTCTACCCTGTGGCAGGTATACAAAAGACTAAGAGAAAAGAATCTAATCATACTGCCACAAAAATTCATCATATCATGAAGGAAGACACCAAGAAAGAAATGACAAAATGGAATAAAGTTAACAAAATGTCAATAGTAAGTGCTTACCTATCAATAATTATTTGAAACATAGGTGATTTTGACTGTAAGCACATTCCCGAGTGACTTAACAGATGCCAGGAAACTAAAAGCACAATTCCCAATAAGTCTTGTGCCCTTCTATTACAAAAATTTAGAGTAGCAATTTCTTTCCAAAATTAAACTCATCAGGAGCCAAATTACTTAGGTGATAATGATGGCTAATACGTATTCAATGCTTCCTATTTGGCAGGCACTGCCCAAAACATTTTCCATGCATTACTAATCAGATCAATTTATAGGATCTCATTTAATCCTATCAAACCTAATGGGCAGAAGATATTCTTATTTCTCAATAAAGAAGTTTGCTCAGGGAGTCAACTAACTTGCTCAAGTTCACAGAGCTAAAAAAAAGGATTTCTGCTAAAGGCAGATATGGAGGCAGACAAGGAAAATCTGAAAGCACTTTGCAGCAAAGTGCATTTTTTCCAAAGTTTGGAAGCCATCCAATTGGATCAAATTTCATAAATAGCAGAAGTTATCTATAATTTAAAAAATCTACAGTCATTAATTTTTATGGTTGCAATATTGGCCTTAGATACAACTACTTCCTTATTTTCAAAATCATATAATTCTACTCATAGAAGCCAAAAACGGAAAATTCAAGATATTTTATTTATGCTGCACTAAATTTGTCCAATCCTGTTTGTAAACCAGGAACTCTTTACAACCGACAACTTCAGAATACAGTTTAATTATTCTTTTAATTTCACAAAAAAAAAGAAAGAAAGTGACGAGACCAGTTTATGCAATAAGTACCATGGCCTTCAAATTCTTCACCACTTCTGATTATCAAGAAAGTTAATTATTATCAAGTCGCCAACTCCCAGAAGGAGGCCAAAGATCACCTTGCTCCCAAGACCTTGCCTGGTAAAGAAAGATCAAATGGAAGACTTATTCTGAATCAAATTCTTGATTTCCTAGAATGACACAGAAAATTGTGAGAGATCAGGTAAAGTCTACAAGAGAAGTTGCTACAGGAGGCTGGGAAAATGGAAGAGGACGAGAGAAAGGCAGACAGAATAAATTTCTTATGAGCAAAGAAAAACAGTTTCAGTATAGATGATCAACAATTTCTAAAGATTAAAAAGATAAGAGCTTGAGTGATAAATATATTAAAGCATTGTTCATTCTTATTATTCTAACAAGATGAACTGTTTCTTTGCTATACCTAGAATCACAAAACTTTGCAGGCAGTGGCTGGAAGAGAAATGCCCATCTGTTTCCTTCAAATCAGTGATATCCCTTTCATGTCCATAACCAATATGGGCAATAAGGGCAGAAGACAACTGTCCAGGTACCCAGAAAGATGAAGAGGGAGAGAGAGAAAGGAGAAAGAAGGGAGATAAGAAAATAAAGAACGAATTCCAAAGACAAGCCAGACAGTCATCAGACTGTCTGTTTACAGAACCATCTGGAGAATTCAAACTCTTGTCTGCATGTGATTTTGGAAATATGACTTTCCTAAAACCAACTAGATAGTGAATTTTGTTTCCACAAGAATTAAAGTAAAAGTAACCTGAGAGCCTTTAACATTCTCAGAGCACTATTTTGGCTTTGAACATAAAGACTAGTATGGATTAATAGATTATAGGGGAATTCTAACTTATAAACCAAATTTATTCCAATGAACTAGGAAAAAAAAACTTATGCAGGAATAGTTTTTAATGTGGTTAAACCAAAAAAGGAGATAACTTTCATTGAAGTAGCTAACATACACATAGTTTGACTATAAAGAATTGAGTCCACAGTCATGAAAAAAAATATATTTTAAGCAGGAACAATGGTGGAATGAGATGAACATCATTACCCTAAGTATATGTATGACTGCACATGTGGTGTACAACCAAGGAAATGAAAAGTTGTGCTTCATTTGTGTACAATGAATCAAAATGCATTCTGTCATCGTGTATATCTAATTAGAACAACAACAACAACAAAAGAATAGGAACAAAATTTTTAAAACATTTTAATTTATGAGAATTATATCATAATACATGAGAATAGCAGACAAAATGAGATTGCAGATTTAAAAAGCCAAAGAAACTTGATTCTTAAGTAATTATTTTCTGGCAAAAGATCCATAGGGTGAAGATTGGGTTTGCGACAAGGTCAATTGCCTGGACTACATGGAAAGCGTGTGTATCTCATAGACCTCTTGACAAAAAGGAAATGCCTCTTTCAAGTCGACAACTTCATCTTATCTTCTTTTGCAACAGTGATTACATTTGAGTTTTACATTATGGGTGCAATGAAGCCGGAATTTACTGGCTGAATAATAGATCAAAGCAAATCAGAAAGTAATTAGTTGATAGAGCAAAGGGCTGCTTATCTGAATGACTTGGTTTATGGAACACAAAGGAACAGGAAACCATTGACTGTTACAGCTTTTGAAATAAAGAGAAAAAAGTATACACAGTACATTTTATTGGAAGGGTGGAAACCAAGTGCATCTATTCTTTCCTCTTGCAAATGAGTTCCTTTTCTTCCTTAGTACTAAACTTTCTAATCTGAGCAGACATTACCCTTCATTGCATATGTTTCTCTGGTGGCTACATATTCATTTTCTGGATATTAGATACCCTATTTACCACAGCCTGCAGCCTGGAGACATTTGCTGTGCAGGGTTTTTTCCCCTCCCCTTTCAACACAGAATTTCCTAGTGAAAATTACCGGTAAGAAATGTGAGTGACAGACCCCAGTTGGGCAGCCAGTGATCACCAAACATTTAGATTTTATATTATTATTATTATTTAGCATATTAAGTGCCCGCTCTATTATCATTCTAGGTGACTTCTCAGGGGGTAGCAAGGCATTCAGCTTTAGGAGGACAGACTTTAATATTAGGTTAAAAATGGTTAACAACAGGCGGAAGTCCTAACGAAAACACATTTAGAAAGTCAACCAGAGGGATTTTTATTTTAATGAAAAAGAATAATGAAAAGCCCTCTGCAGGGAGAACAAATTTGACAAGGTTATTTAAACATATATGTAGGCCTTAATATTTCAAAAGTGTTCTTTTTTTTTTTTCTAATAATGGAATTTAATCTAATTTGTGAGTTTGGTCCTCGGTTTCAGGGTAGCAACACAATAGTCTTATAAAACAGGACTCCTTTAACAAATAAGAGTTTAGAATGGATTTTTGTGTTTTAAGTTGAATGGGGACTTAGAGAGGACCAATTTTACCTCTTTTCATAGGACAAGTCATTGAAGCTACAAAACACAAAATTAACTTTCCAAGCCCATGAAACTAGCAAGTAGTAGAGGTAACTATACTGAGGGTAACCATGTGATCAGCACTTGTTTAGGTCATATCTGTCACTAACTTTATGTGTGTTATTTGTAATCCTTAAAAATAAATAATAAGCAAATATTATTGTTGTAGAGGAGACCCTCCCCAGAGCCAAAGCAACCGCAGAAACTGGCATCTACCAATCTTCCTGATGTGTTATCTTGGCCCTAGTTTCCAATTCAGCTCTTACCTCTCCAGATAAGATTATAGATCCTATTCCTCTTGACCCCTACTTGGGGTGACTTCTCTCCTTTTCCTCCTTCAGGTCCAGTTCCCAAGACCCCCCAAGTAAGGCCAGAGCCCTTGGTCCAGAATCATCTGAGAAGCTGGCCAGTTAAAAATAAATTTGTTCAATTCCAAATCAGGTAGAGTGATGGTGGTATATGTATAAGAAATGCCAGTAACTTGTTGCAAAAGAGGGATTTGGGACAAATCTGAGATTCCAGTGACTCAAGTGTTAACATCAATTGTGCTACCAGGTCCTAAGTTCAACATGGGACATTCCTCTGAAACCTACCCTGGAGTATGGTGAAGCTGGTGACTTAAGGACCATTAACCTGTCAGTGCCAATCAGACTCAGTTAGATCTAGTTTGGCAGCAGGTATCATCCATAGTTCCAGCAGTAAGTTCAGGTAGAATCAGGGGATCTGAAGCAGCTGTCTCTTCTGTGATTTCCTCACTCTTCTGCAGGTATGACCTATTGTAGATGATCAGCATGGATAGGACCCACTCCCCTGCTTTCTCTTCATCTGAGCACTAGCTTAGTGGGAAAAACAACAAATTGTAGGGTTTGTTCCCCTATATCCTAAACTTACTGTTTACTAAGACAAGTAACCCCTTTTAGGGCAGGTTGTATCTCTTAAACTGTATACCTCAAAATATTATTATAAAGAATGAATTCATTCATAGTTGTTTCCAACTCTGATGTTCCCTGGAAGATCTGACTATTCTTAACCTCAGCCAAATTAGGCCAGCAGGGTACATGGGAATAGCTTCTCATTTGTATTTCTACTATGTATGACTAATTTCTATTTTAGGGTAGATCATGTGTTTTGAGCAAACAAAATCAATTTGCCAGAAAACCACCATTAACATAGCAAATATAACAAAAATATGGGAACTCCCAAAGGAAATTTGAAAACTCACACCTTAATAAAACTGAATTTTAATTCTTAGGTAAGTTGACTGAGAATTTAATTAAGGGAAAACCTGTAGTCCAAAATTTAAACAGCCAAATAAACAACTCTTTAAAAAACAATGTCTTTAATACATTAAATTTTTTACTACTTAAATAAGATGTACCATAGCATCCTCTATATAACTGGTCCAGAGGGTATAATTTGCACAGATTTTTTAAAAAGTTTTTGAAAATTTTCTTTTTAACATTATTAAGATTAAGAATCACCAACAGATAAAGGGAAGAATATTGTTATGATTTTCTATCTTAGTGACCAGCTGTGACTGAGAGTGAAGACAATAATTAAACACCTGAGGGTCCAGCATTGGTCTTGGTATTGTGTAATACAACACTTTCCCCATTATCTGCAGTTTTGCTTTCTGCTGTTTTTGGTATTCAAAGTCAATCATATTCTGAAAATATTAAATGGCAAATTCCAGAAATAAATAATTCATTAAGTCTGAAATGTCATGCCTTTCTGAATAGCATGATGGATTTTCACATAATTCCACTCCACCCTTCCTGGGATATGAACCAACCCTTTCTCCAGCACCCACTTCTGCATATGGAACCACCTCTTAGCCACTTAGCAGCCATCTTGGGTTATTAAATCAACTATTTCACTATCAATGTTTGTGTTATTTTACCTAATGATGGCCCCCCAAACAAACTTTTATTAGAGTATTATAATTATTTAATTTGTATTGTTAATTATTATTAGTCTCTTCCCTAATTTACAAATTATACTTTATCATAGATTTATATGTATAGGAAAAAGCATAGCATACATATGGTTCAGTATCATCCATAGTTTAAAGCATCCATTGGGGTCCTGGAACCTATCTCCTTCAGATAAGGGGAGACAGTTATTCAGCTTATTTCTTGAGGCGAAAGAGGGACACCTGGGTGCATTAGTAAGGATAGAGTGTGACTTCAAATCTGTCAATGACTATGCCCAGGTAGATGGAAGAAATTAGTCAAAATAATGAAAGTTATCACATGAATTCAATACTTTGAAATGAAAGCACTTAAAATTCAACTTGTACCAATAGTCAGACCAGCAAGAATTAAATCAAATTTCTCTAAAATCTCTTCTGGGAAGTGAACTGGTTAAAGGATGATCTAATGTCTACATGAATAGATAAGAGACAAGCCAAGATTGCAATAAACCAAGGGTTTACACATAAAAGTTTATTTATAAATTTCTATTAAATTCTGGTAATAGAGAGAGTTGTTATTTGACTTGAAAATTATTCAATATGCTTTGTTTTCAATTTCAGGAAATACTCAATCTGAAAATGTCTTCAGGAAGAAGGAAAATAATTCCATGATACTGAGCGCCAAAGTCACTGGTGTAAGATTGTACATGAGGAAAGTTACCCTGAGTGATTGGAAGGTATTCTTGTTATTCTCATTGCCTTTGGTCTTTCTACCCTCAGCACAAGTTGAGTCCAAATTACCTTTGATACATAGATTTCCATGGAAAATAGCCTTCACTCTCCTAACTGCCTCAAAACTTGATGGCTTCTTAGGGTGCTAGAAAATGTAGGATTGTTTCTTTCCTGTTTTTTCAGCTGGCTTCCCTGAGATGTCTTCTGCCTAAGAAAAGCACACTTCAATAGTTCTGCTGTATTGATGCTACATAAGAAGAATGGGTCCCCTATGTCCTCAGCATTTCTCCCCAAATTGCTTAATCCTGATATCCCAAGAAGTTCTAAATTCCTTGAGTCCTTATGAAAGGTTATATACTCTCCAATTAGTCATGGCATTACTTTTAGTCACACATATTCTTCCTTCCCCATGAAGAAATAGACACTCTTTCCTCTTCTTGAGCCTGGATAGGCTCACGACTGTTGCAAACAATAGATTAAGACAAACGTGGTGCTATGTGACTTGTAAAACTAGATCACAATGAGGACAAGACTTCCTTCGGATTCTCCCCTTTGGCATCCTGGTACTTGAAACTCAGTCACAATATTAGGAAGAAGCACAAGCAGCATGGAGAGGCCACATGCAGGTATTCTAATCAGCATTCGCAGGTAATATTTTAGCTTACAGCCAGCATCGATTGCTATATGTGCAATTTCCCCACCCCATGTTTTGAGTCATTTATCAAGCAGCAATGAGTTATTCCTACAATGCACTGTCCAAATTGCAGAAAAGTGAGCAATGGCAATGCTTCAGCACTCTTTGGGAGGGGTTTGTCATGCTGCATTACATACCTGAAACAATCTTCTTTCAAAAGAGACACATATATTTGCGACAGAGAACTGGGGAAAATACAAACATCCCAAAATCTCTGTGATCCTTTAAGCATCAAGTCCAAGCATCATCCTGCCCAGATACTACATACTCCTAGAAAGTAACAAGCTCTTAAGTTCTACTTCATGTGTTTCTAAATAAGAAACAGCTGAAGATTCTTCAGGCACCATGCTGAGGTCTCCATCTCAGAACCCTAACTTTCTTCTAGCAGATTCCTTTATTGCATGCTATTTCAGATCATGTAAATAGATGCCTGGGGACTGGGGCTGAGTGAGAAATTGATCCATAATTTCAGATGGAAAATCCAGATGGACTCAAAATCCCACCTCAGGCTACTTAAACTATTTCTGATAAACCACCACTGAAAGAGAAGCCTTCTGAGAGCCTGCGATTTCATTCTCTGTCATCACAATGTCATTTGATAAAGGGTAAAATGGCCAAGCAATACAAATAAGAATGAAAAAGAACTTAAAGGGATAAATTTTCTTGTCAGAAATGTACTTTATGAGGGTTATGGGGCTACAATATAAGAGAATCGAGGAGTTTTAGTAGCTCTTACAAAGACCTCCAGGCTACCAAACCAACATTTAGTGGGGAGGAGGTGAGAGAGTCGTAGAAAAGCTACTTTATGCTTCTAAAACTATAAAAAAGCATGAACTAGAGGAACATACACCAGACAATTAGAGGAGAACTGAAAGAGTATTCCAAGTGAGAGATCTGGATGTGAACAAACCTCTTGCTGAGAAACTAATAGAATTCAAAATCAAGTAAAACTCTGTGTGAAACTATCAACCTATTCTTTAAGATTATACAAGCCCTTAACACCAAGGATTTACAAAAACAAAGAATATTGCATTGCAAGGTAATTAATAAAGATGTTCAGAACTTGAAACAAGTATGATAATTTCATATTTTCAGCTGGGGGCAGTGGCACAGGCCTGTAAATAATCCCAGCAACTTGAAGGCTGAGACCAAAGAATTGGAAAATCCAGGCCTGAGTGGGCAACTTAGACCCTGTTTCAAAATGAAAATTAAAAGGGGAATGGAGATGTGTTTCAGTAGTAGAGCACCCGTTGGTTAGATGCCCAATATTACCACTGCTACTATTACTACTGCTACTTCTAATAATAATAATAATTCCATATTTTCCTCTTTTTCACCTAATTTCATTAAAGCAATGCATATTGGTGAGTTGTAATTTATATTTAAAATAAATTCAAATTTAAAAAAATATATTACATACAATATACATTCATTTTAGTGGCTTCATTTTGTGTGGGGTTTTTATTACTTTAATGTCTAATTACGCCTAATAATAGCTATAGCTTCCAGCTATTTAGAACTCAATAGAGCTAGTTGCTGTACTAATTACTGACAACATCTCACTTCATCTTCACAACAGCCCTTTGAGACAGATATTATAACTATCTTGAGACCAAAATAAAACAAATAACTTGCCCAAGATCCCACAACTGGTAGAACCAGGTATCTGTTTGACCCCAAAGCTTTTGTTCTGGACTCCTGAAATAAAAGCCACCTGAACTAGAGCATCAAAACTTTTGTGTTAAAAAAATGTCCCTAATACCTCAGTTTAGAATTAAGAAAACTCTTGACTCTCTCCCTGGAATACCCACCGTGACATTCTTCCTCAGATATTGAAGACCCAGGATTTAAGAGTATCTAGGAAGAATAATTTGCAAATGAAAGCAAGATTTTCATGTGGTCTCTTTCTACACCCTTAACTTTCAAAGCCCTGCCCACCTCCAATCACCTCTTTTGCTTATTCTCTTTTCAGAAAGTATTGAAAGTATTTTCATGTCAATGAAAGGCCACTCTATTTTACTTTCCTCTTATTTAAAAGGTCAGGGAATTTGGCTTTTAGAAAAGGAAGTAACAGTGAGAAAATTCCAAAAATAGACACATCTAACTGGTTTAGGCAGAAAGGCATTCTCCTCTGTCCAGCACTCAGCGACCAAATCACTGATCACCATCCTGTTTGATCACCTGTGCTAGAGACTTGGAACTAATATAAATGTGCACTTTTCACTTTATGAAGGTGACCTCTGAGTCTCTATGCTATTGGCCAGAAAAACTCATTCTTAATGTGCTATAGGATTTAATGATTGAAAATTATATGATTTAATTTGCTCTCAGGCAAGTAGGATGACTGATTTCATCATGAGAATTTTATTAACAACAGAAATTCACCAATAAAGATCACCAGACATTCTTCATAGACTTTGCAGGTGATGTAACTAGGGTTGATTTTTATCAAAGAGAATGACAATAATTTTGTCATGACATTGTGCCATAAATCTTGCAGTTCATCACACCAAGAAGCCCTCAAGTTTTCTGTACTGTACATGTGACTTCTCCGACCCATAAAATGTGACCGAAGTTAACACTCTGACAAAAGGTTTGGGTCTTAAAAGTCTTGGTAACCTGTACTCTTGGGACCCAATCTAAACACTATGAAAAAACAGGTCAGGCTGAACTTCAAATTCCAGGGAGACAAAAGTCCCAACCTTCAGCCATCTCAAGGCCTGAGGTACATCAGGCTCTCCAACTCTTACCAGTGCCACTCTGTATTAATCAGCTTTTTATTACTGTGACCAAAGTACAAGGCAAGAACAACTTAAAGGAGAAAAAGGTTATTTTGGCTCATGATTTCAGAAGTTCAGTCCATAGATGGTTGAGTCCACTGTTTTGGGTCTAAGGTCAGGCAGAACACCATGGTGGACAGGTGGAGAGGATTAAAGCTGCTCAGCTCATGGCAATCCAGAAAGAGAGAGAGAGAGAAAGGGTGGGGTACAAGACATAATCTCAAAGGACATGCCTCCTTTAGTCACACCCCACCTGCCTATAGTTACCACCCAATATAGTAGTCCTTTCAAATTACTACTCTACCAAGTAGATTAACTAATCCACTGATTTGGTTACAGTTTTCATAATCTAATCATTTCACTTCTGAACATTCCTGCATTGACACAGGAGCTTTTGGGGAACAACTCATGTCCAAAACACAACACCTTCCAAATAAATGAAAGTATAAGTGATATCAGGCAATGTCTACAAGAGCCAGACCACAGAACATGAGACATAAGAAGTCATTGTCCCATGCCACTTAGTTTTGGGATAGTTTACTGTCAAGCAAGAGATAATCAATACAATGGTTAAGTGAATCCACAAATAAGTCTGGCTTTTGTTGTCCTGCCACCCAAATACCAGTAATTAGAAGTGCTTCTCAAAGGTTAACCTAAACAAAAATAGTCTCCCAAATTAATACATATTTATGTTTACAGGTCAATCAACATCCTTATTCAGTGTCATATATAGACCAGGTAGTATATATTACTCTTATCAATAGTTAATAAAGAAATGACATTGTTGTCTTAGCTCCCTATCGATTACCTTGCCTTAAAGAATCAGTCTATTGCTTAACATCATATTTTGGCTCTGATGAAATGTTTTTCTTTTCTTTGAAACACAAATGTCAGATTTCCACATGCTTCCAATGGATGAAAGGGAGATCCTTTATCCTTCTAAATCACACCCTAAGCCTAAAATCTGTGACTAAACTCAGGGGGTTTCATATTTCAAAACCTTTAAAGTTAAGACATGTTTCATAAGAAAGACAATAAATACTACGAAAAAATTTGTAATGCATTTAATTTGCAATCCACTCACACTTGAGCTGCCAGTGACACATCACTTGTTAAAAACTAAACAATCTTGAGAGGTCACTGGTTTATAGTGTTTGTTAGACACTGTTTTTCATGTACAAATTTTTCCTTTCTTTATGACTTATATTTCCCAATATCAAAAAGGTTAAAGAAGTCCTCCATTTTAATAATGATTTATTTAAGAAGTGTATTATTCAAGTATTCACAATTTAGATTTTTCTTTGTGACAATGTTTTAACAACCAATTCTCTGGTAAAAGGAATATGTGCATACACATATACTGATAAATTTATTATTAGGTTTAATTTTACAAAATATGTGTAACATAATTTACAAAAAATCATAAAATACAACATTGCTTATTGTAAGTTCTACATAGTAAATGTATTCTTATAGAACACTTTTATTAGTTTTCACCAAAGTTTTCTATCTGTAACTATCTTACAATATGATTCAATGATGATTTTGCAAATAGAAATCATCCAACCTAATAAACTTTCCCTAACAAACTCACTATCATATAATATGATCTATGAATAAATGTGTACATATTATATCCATCAAATTGAAAATTCTTTAAGCTTTAGCACGAGACACTTTTTAAAATCTTTATTACTAATATTATCTTCACCATGTTTTTCAGTATAGACAATCAACAAAACAATAAATCAAACTCTTATCATAGCATTTTCAGATTTCCATGGTAGAAAAATTCTCACCATGACTGACTTCAGGTTACCAAAGTGACATTTTTGAATTCAGAGTTGGAAAGAATTATGCAATAGTGCAGCATCAAAGTGTATTTGCACTTTCAAAGACATAAATAACCTCAAGGAGACAGTAAAATAATTAGAAAACTGATGAAGTTTGAGGATTTATTACCTTTATTTTTTAGGATAATTA
This sequence comes from Ictidomys tridecemlineatus, assembly GCF_052094955.1. Taxonomy (NCBI): domain Eukaryota; kingdom Metazoa; phylum Chordata; class Mammalia; order Rodentia; family Sciuridae; genus Ictidomys; species Ictidomys tridecemlineatus. The sequence goes on along the minus strand of NC_135479.1, from coordinate 155,994,833 downwards.
ATTTAATTTTTCTACACAATTTAATTTTAAATAATGGCTGATTAACAGCTTGTTTGCAAAATACCTAAAAATTTTTTCATCATCATATAAATGTTTAGGTGTTTTACAAACTAGCTGTTAATCAGTCATTATTTAAAATTAAATTATATAGAAAATTACCTTAATTATCGTAAAAGCAAAGGAACAGGACAAAAAACTAAATTTATAGAAGGAAAATTCACAGCCTTGTATGTGGCCATGAAATCCTTCTTTACCTTAATCGCTCACATTCCTATTTTCTTATTCTTTTCTTTGTGCACATGAAAAATACACTTATTTTGACAAATGTTAAAATCTGAATCACCATAAGCTTCATAAATATTTGGCTATAATAGTTTAGCTGTGTAAAGTTGTTAAAATATAGTTTTGTTTTTCATTATCCAGTGTGAAATATTATAAAAGGAGATTAACATCGGCAATTTGAATTGAGAAAAGAGAATGACATCATAAAGGAAGTCAGGGAAAATCTTTAAAATTACCCATTTCACACTATGTCAGCCTCATTTCAATCTAATCATTATGTAGAAACAGGGAGAATTCCTCCAAGTCTCAGAGCCATGCCCCAGAAGCCTTGCACAGTACCCCCTACACATGATCAGGTTTAAACACCCTCAGTCCTTACTTCTATGCTCCAGGACAGTCGTGTCTGAGGTGAATGCTTTTAAATCTCTAGTACTGCAGTATGCTGAGGAGTACTGCTAAAGCACTCATTAACACGTCAAGTTAATACCCCATTTGGCTGCTAAAGTATGCAGAAAATGTTCTTCTCTATTTAATGTGTAGACTCTCAAACCCCCATTAAGAGGGTACAAATTCAAGATTGAATTTTCGAACTTGACTCCATCCAAGTTTTTGAGCGATAAACTAAGCACTGATTTTCCTGATTTCCTTGGCATTATTTGACTAGAGGCACATGTTTTCTCTGGGACCTTCTGGAATGCAAAATGCTTTCCCTGCTTGAATGTCATTTATGGCCTTTGCCTTAATTTTATGTATTTTGGTCTGTGTGGATCTTTTCCATTCAGCCCCCCCCACCCCAGATGACTGTCATCTCTTTGAAAGAGGAGTTTATACCTTATTCTTCCTGGTAGCCTCTGCAGGCCTTAGCACAGTGCCTTGCACACATTATAACCTTTGTTCTGTGAAGCATCTTATAGTATCTAAGTAAGGCAAAGCCCAAGATGCTTCTCTTCTACTTTAGAAATGTATAAGATTAAAAACTACCTGACTCATTAATTCCCTTTAGTTTTTAGTTTTAGGTAAAATCAAGTAAATGGATCAAGCAAATAAATCTTGTATTTATTTAAATGACTTTCCCCTTTAATGATTTTTTTTTTAAACTTTTACAAGAAGGTGAAGCTCAGCAGCAGAAACCAGAAATTTCCAGTAGGTCAACTGCAATTGTCAAAAACAATGTTAGCAGAACTTGCGATCATCCTTAGCGATAAATTAAAGAGAATAATTTTTTGAAAAATATCAATTATTGAGTTGAGGAGGTGTATGAGAGCCTTTGCCCTTTTATCTTTAGCTTTTATTCTTAAAAAGAAAAGGTATGCTTTCTATATTGTCATGACTCTTACACAAAGTGATGAAGGTACAACTATTAGTAAAATACTAGCCCTACCTTTCTAGAAGCCTCAGTCAAGTTAAAGAGAGAGAGAAAGAGAGAGAGAGAGAGAGAGAGAGAGAGAGAGAGAGAGAGAGAGAGAGAGAGAGAGAGAGAGAGAAAGAGAGAAGAACTTTATTCCACTCTGGGGATGTGGCTCAATGGTAGAGAACTCGCCTAGCATGCATAAGGCACTGGGTTGGATCCTCAGCACCATATAAAAATAAAATAAAGATACTATGTCACCTAAAGCTAAAAAATAAATATTAAAGAAAAAACTTTATCCCTAACTAGAAAAGAATCACCAACATTTCTGTGTCAAGGCAGGAGGAACATAACTAAACTTTATTGGACATTCACTGTGTGCCAGACACAGTGTACCTTGTATATCTTCTCTCATTTGCTACCATGCTTATTGTGCACTACACTTACTGTGATAGCTTATGTGGCTGTGGGTCTTATGGTCTTATCTTCCCAGTGGGCTTCTTTTAAATTCTTTTTGCTGTTATGGTACCTTTATAAAGGTAAGTAAAATGGTACTTTACTTAATGGTAAAGTACTTTACTTACTTGGTAAGTAAAATCTGGGTAGAATTCATTCCCAAATGAATTTTATTATTTGGTATCCAAAGAATTGTTAACTTCTTTTAGATTTTTTCTTTGTCTTTTCTATAGATGCCTTATCATTCTCTTTTAAAAGCCTACATGCCTCCTATATTCTCCTAATATTTGCATTCATATGCACTTTTGGGGGAGAGGGTATTAGGGATTAAACGTAGGGTTCTCTACAACTGAGCTATACCCTTAGTCCTTTCTATTTCATTTTGAGACAGGGTCTCACTGAATTGCTTAGGCTGGCCTCGAACTTGCTGTCCCCATCTCAGCTTGGAGTTGCTGGGATTACTGGCATATGCCACCATGCTCAGCTCCTATGCACTTTCCTTTGGTGTTTACCACTACTCCCATGACAAATGAGAGAAGATACACATCTACTGATTATATCACTTATACCTCCTCCATATAATTTCTACTTTAAGTTTAAACAATCTTAAATGACAAAATATTTAAGGGGAGATCTAGTGCTTTTTCAAGCCTGCTGTATCCATAGTATTACATAGTGAATAAATCAGCTTTTGCTACTAACATAATCTTGCATGCCAAACTCACTAACTTACAAGTATTTTTTTTTCTCACCAATGGGTCTCCAAGTTGACTGGGCCAATTCTGCTTCAAGGTGAAGCTTGGATTTTCAACACTTCCCCATATATATGCATCCTAGATCATTCTAGCCTGAAATAACAGTAACTTCCCATGGCATGCTCTTTTCATGACAGGTCACAGTCATGTAAGAGTAAGTTTTAAAGTCTCTAGGGTCTTAGCTTGGAACTGGCACGGTGCCTTATATGCCCCCCTTTTCATCACCAAATGGTTTGTATAATGAAGCCCAGATCAACGGGTGGTAGGAATATACCACTGATTATTGTTAATTGTTGTTGCAAGACCAAATGGCAAACTAGAGTAAAAAGTGGAAAACAATCCAATTTGCCACAAAAAGTAGTTGATTTCATGTGTTCTGCATACAGGGAGGTGTTAATGACCCTATTGAAAGCATAAGTAAACTGAGACTCAGAAATTAAGCCAAAAATCCAAGGCAGGTCACATGTCAAATTAGAGCAAAAACAGGAATTTGAATAAGGCATAGTTTTTATTTCACAGAGCAAACACTATCTTTCCTGACAGTAATAACCTCTTTTAAAGCTCTTATATTCTTAGTTTAAAAAGTTGAGATGTTGCAGGTGGTGGAGCTCTTTTTACTATGAAATGGGTAAAGATATAAAAACAAATGAAGGCACTCACAGTGGATAGCACCAATCACTCTTCTGTTCTTAATCCTAAAAAAGAAATTGATTTGGCCTTAAAGCAGGCCTCTCTTGCATTGTTCTATACACTATCTACTGTGGCTGCCGTAACTCTCACAGCTTATGCTGTTTAATTAGCCATGTGTTGTGTCCTAAAATAAAATCTTTCATGAGACTTGTAAAGTCAATTTAAGTTTCTCTTTCTAGCTAAAGAGGGAGACTTTGGCAACAATGGTAGTAATTTTAATTTCAGTTCTTCACAATAAAGATAACAATCAACACAATGCCCATTTTAAAATAGGGTTGTTTTTGTTTTTTTGCTTTTAGATTTTTTTTTTCATTAGTTTTCTACATGTTTGGGACTGAATTTATTAAGACTAATAGTTTATCTTGAAAGACCATTGGGAGTGAGAGGGTCATATTGGGTCAAGGCACCTACCTTCCCTCCATGATTATGCCCATGATTTTGGTTTCTAAGCAACCTTCTCTATTGTATTTTTTTTAATTTACCAGATCTTAAAAATTATGTTGGTGTGCTAGTTAAAATTTCAGATTGCCAAGGTTATGTCCCTGGAGAATCCAATTTATACCTACATTGTAGGGTAGATAGGAAATGCTCTGGAAACCTCATGATTAAATAAGCATGGAGCTCAGTGCATTAAAAATCTGAGTATCCATGATTCCTCAAAGCACTTGGAATATACTGGAAAACAGATGTTTTACTAATTTACCTCATGTTATCCTTAACCACCCACTATTTTTGAACTTCAAAATTGTAATACAAATGCATTTGAATTATAATTGCATTCTTGTAATTTTATTTGAGAAAAATCATGAAATGTGTTATATAATATATATATATATAATATATATAAATATTATATATATTATAAAGATTTTATGATTGATCCTTTGCATCTTGGTCCATATCCTCCTACAGCATACTTCTGATTCCTCTGCAAACCTCACCTCTATAACCACACCTGGTCAATCTCAACCTGTCTACTGCATCCCTGCTTAGGAAACAGCAGCTGTCTTTCTCTGAATTTTTTCTCAATAAAATGAGATCATGAGCTTCATATAATAGTTATTAACTCAAAACTAATGGAAAACAGGAAAGCCTGATGGGATGACAAATAGTTTTATATCTCCAAAAGAAGTATCAGAAAATACTATAATTATGTCAGAATTATACCAAGATTAAATCTAAGGGAGGGCTCAGATTGGATTTATTTTTAAAGCAGATCTTTTCTTGTGGCTATATGAGTACTCTGTGTGTGGCACACTGAATGCCAGTTTAAAACAAGATTGCATATCTTCCATTAGCAACAGTTGTATAGAGTGCTTGAATTTGGCTTGTTTTATAAAATGCTTATCAAAATGATCCTTTCAGACATCATCCAGCTACAACTTGATCACACCTTAGTATGTGTCATCATGAGCATATTCTGGTGAATGGCAAATTACCCTGAATGACAGGAAGCTGATGTCTATTTTCTATCTTGGCCGCTGATTGACCGCCACTGTGGCCAAGTCCTTTAACTTGTTCTGCCTCCATTTTTAGCCTACAACCTAAATGAGCTGATATGAAGCATGTTCCCTATAAAACAGCTGTCTTCAAAATTCTAAGCATAATCATTTGTGATTGTTATTTAGGCAGTTTAGAAGCAACCGAACAAGTCAGCGATATCCTTCCATTTTTACCAGAAGCAATACAAATTAGAAATGATGTCCAAGAAGGAATCTTTTGAGGGGTATCTTTTCTTCATATTCTTCTTACAATTCAAAAGATTTTTGTTCCTTCCCATTATCTCACAAATTCATAGAGCACCCTTTATAGCCTTACTTCAGCCTAAAGATGTTAACACTGCTAAATTTATATAACCCTCAAATTGCATAAACTTTAGTACCTGTATGACTGCGGCCATGGTGTATTGGTGACATCCTACAGTGTCTGAAACAGCACCTTCAAGTTTGAGGTGTTTTTCCTCCTCTAAGACTGAGTGAAAATAAGTAATGCTACAGGTTTCATTCACTGATTTATTAAACATTTTTATTTATTTAATGTTCTGTCTTATTGATTAGGAAAATACAATTATCAGATAAAATAAATTTAAATTGGGGCTGGGGATGTGGCTCAAGCGGTAGCATACTCGCCTGGCATGCATGCGGCCCGAGTTCGATCCTCAGCACTACATACAAAGATGTTGTGTCCGCCGAAAACTAAAAAATAAATATTAAAAATTCTCTCTCTCTCTCCCCCTCTCTCTCATTCTCTCTTTAAAAATAAATAAATAAATTTAAATTAAGCAAGCAAAGAAATTAGAGAAAATAGAAAGGAAAATAAAAATAAAACTAGGAACTGAATTATTGCATAAAAGACTTTCCTTGATCTCATAAGTCTGCTAAAAATAGAGCATGAATTTGCCTCTGAGATTTTTAGTAGTTACCCATTGGTCTGACTTTTGCTCCCTGAAGTTACAGGTAATATGGTATAATCATGTCCCTCTTCCAGAAAGAAATCCCTTAGAGATGAGTCCTCCAGGCTAAATCAGAATGAATAATCTTACCCATTGCCCAGAAAACATTATTAATTTCCTTCACCTTTGTAAGAAAATTCTAGTCTGCTCTGTTGCTTCTATGCTTAGGAGATTCTAAGGCATTTGATTTCCTGACCTCATTCCTCTTAACTTTTCTTTAAGTAGAACACATTTTTACATGGATTTGAGCCATTTTTGAGAGAATAATGAAATCAACAATAGCAGGATTGACAATAGCAAGGCCTTGGTGGTAGAAAGTCCACCTTTAAAATTTTTTCTCTTGACCTAAGTGAAGTCAGGACCCATTGTTACATTCCCTCCTAGTGACCCACAAAAGCCTACAGAGATTGAGAGCCATTTTGCTACCTGGGGATGTTGAGTAGTTATTAGTCTTTTCCTGACCTGATAGATTTGCATTGAAATCATTCAGAGAGGAAAGAAACTATTCTATTTTAAAAAACTTTCTAGTGAGAGCGATTGTGTGTGGGGATCTATTGGATAGTAGGTGAGCTGGCTCTTATCTATCTTCCTGTCTGCACTGTGCTCAGCACACAGGCTTTCTCTCAGCTATTCTGCATGTGTTCTTTCCAAAGCTAAGCCTTTGGTGAAGAAAAATAAGACATTTCTAGGCAAGGACCATCCCTCTAAAAAAGGACAGGAGTATATCAACTTACATGCTAAAACTTCCAGTGAATATCACAGGGCATATTGAGTGTCAGAAACTGTAAAATAGGATCAGATCTTGTCTTTGCCTTTTGAAAAGTTTTAGAATATCTTCAAGCCTATCCACAACCTGTCACCACCACCGCCCCCACTTCAGGCAGTAAACAGCCAGTGTTTCTATCTTCGATGATCCCACAACATATCAGTCTGAACCACGTACCATCTGGCAGCTTTAAATATGTTTAAATGTCCCTCAAATCAAGTGGTAATTATGCATCGGCCAGCTGTGATCTTTACTTCATTCATCACCGCCTTCTCAGAGATCATTCAATTAGACATTTTAGAAAGACCTAAGATGACTCAAACACCTCTGAGATCAGAGGTAAATATGCTTCCAAAGGTTGTGTTCTAAGCAGAGTTCAGAAGTCTCAAGAGACAAAAATATTGACAAAACTACACTGTGAACTAAAAGCACTTTCTAAGCACCTTGAATTTGACATCAAAAAATTCACAAGAGTGTCTCCTGGAATTCATTTTCGTCTCCAACCTCTCAAAAACAAGTGGCTCAGAGTTATAAAAACATTTTTGACAGTCAGAGTGGCGATGGCATCCACAGAAATTAAGGTAGTGTTTTGTTGTCTTGGCAACAAGATACAAGGAGAAGTCCAGAAATCAAGCGCTACTCACACACCCTTTTTAAAGACCTGCCCCCTGTCTTTCTTCAGAATTCAGATCCCAGAGCCATGAAACACCAGTTTTTCATACTGCCATATAAATGCAGTGACTTGAGTGATTGCCACTGTATCTTTTTTTTTTTTTTGCAAGGGTGGGAGGCCTGGAGGATGGTACCAGGGATTGAACTCAGGGGCACTCAGCCACTGAGCCACATCCCCAGCCCTAATTTTCATTTTATTTAGAGACAGGGTCTCACCAAGTTGCTTGGCGCCTCACTGTTGCTAGGCTGGCATTGAACTCGCGATCCTTCTGTCTCAGCCTCCTGAGCTGCTGGGATTACAGGCTTGCACCACTGCACTTGGCACCACTGTATCTTTGACCTAGAGGATAATGACCTTCTAATATTTATGAAGATACTTTGAAAAATTCTGTAAATACAAAGACAAAAAAGAAAATAACCAAATAAGGCAATCAGAACTCCAGGAAGGAAAAGCAATACAATGACACAAGAAAAGTAAATAAAAGGTCCAAATAAAAGGCAAACTATAAAACAGAAGCCAGAATTTGAATTAATGATAAATTATGCATCAAAATGATAAACTTGAACTTGACCAGTATATTTTGTAGGCCCCAAGGATTGTTCTCTTAAAACTGGAGAAAAGGAAATGTAATCATAATAAACCACTTGGCTATGCAGTGAACAATGCTTACCTCTCATAATGATGGAAGCACTTTTTTTTCTTTTTCAGCTTTAAAAATCTGTCTAGGGACAAATTAAAGAATTCTTCAAACTTGACCTTGTATACATGACTATATGTTTTCATATAGAAATGATGGGAACAAATAGAGAAAATATGTCCTTACCAATCTTCCAGGATGAATAATTAAATTGTCTAAATGATTGAGAGAATAAGAAATAAATATTTTAATCTTTCAATCAGAAGTTAAAGTGAAGAGAGAAAAAAATCCTAAAATTCATTTGAAAGAATAAAAAAATCCATAATGACCAAAGGAATTCTAAGTCAAGAAGGCAGTGCTAGAGACACCACAATACCTAACTTTAAATTATACTATAGAATTATAGTAACAAAAACTACATAGTACTACCACAGAAACAGACACAGAGACAAAAGGTACAGAATAAGACTCAGAGACAAACCCACCCATCTACAGTCATCTGACTCTGAAAAATGTGGCAAAAAACATACATTGGAGAAAATTTGGTGTTTTTAACAAACTGTGCTGGGAAAACTGGGTTATCAATACATACAAGAATGAAACTAGACCCTTATCACTCATTCTGCACAAAAAATCAACTCAAACTGGATCAAAGACCCAGGAATTAGACCAGAAACTATCTAACTCCAAGAAGAAAATGTAGGGTTGACACTCCAGTATATAAGCACAGGCAATGACTTTCTCAATAGAATCCCTAAAGCTCAGAACACATTGCCAGGAATTAATAAATTGGACTGTCTCAAATTCAGAAGCTTCTACACAGCAAAGAAAACAATTAGGAATGTGAAGAAGGAACCTACATAATGAGAGAATATCTTTACTAGCTACTCTTCTGACAGAAAATTAATATCTAGATTATATGAGCAATACAAAAGCTCTACACCAAAAAATAAAATAATCCAATTAATAAATAAACAACTGAGTTTCATAGCACTTCCCAAAAGAAGAAATATAAATGGCAAAGAAATATATGAAAAAATGTTCAATATCATTAGCAATCAGGGAAATGCAATTAAAAACTACACTGCGATTTCATCTCACATCAGTCAGAATGGCAGTCATCAAGAATACAAATAATAATAAATGCTGGAGAGGATTTGGAGAAAAAGGAACATCTTATACTGTTGGTGAGACTGTGAATTTATTAAAACTACTAAGGAAATCAGTATGGAAGTTCCTTAAAAGTTTAGGCATGGTATAGTTGGTTCATATGGAGTCACCATATGAACCAACTATACCATTCCTTGGTATTTATCTTAAAGAATTAAGTCATCATACCATAGTGATATATGCATACTATGTTTATAGCATAACAATTAATTATAGCCAAATTATGAGGCCACCCTAGGTATTCATAAATGGATGAATAGATAAAGAAAATGTGGTATATGTGTGTGTGTGTGTGTGTGTGTATACACATACCACATTTTCTTTATCCATTTATATGTATATGGGTGTGTGTCTATATATATGTGTGTGTATATGCATATATATACACACCCACACAATGGAGTTTTATTCAGCCATAAAAATGAAATTATGTCATTTGCAGAAAAATAGGTGGAAATGATCATTATGTTAAGTGCAATAAGTCAAACTCAGAAGGTTAAGGTTATTGTTTTTCCTCATATGCTGAACCTAGAAAATAAAAAAGAGAAGAAAAGTAGGGATGGATTTCATGAAATTCAAAGGGAATTAATAGCAGAAAGGGTTCTCAGGGATGAGAGGTAGGGAGGGAGGGAGGAGGTGCTTGGAAGGGATATTGGCCATATTATGTGGTTATATGGTATATTATGTGGTTATATGATATATTATGTGGTTATATGGTATATTATGTGCATGTACTAATATGTAACAACAAATATCAATAGTATGTACAAGCATAATGCATCAATAACAAAAATGTTGGGGGAAAATTTTAAAAAAGAAGTTAAAGTGAAGGAATGGAAACCAACAAAACACACATATGCAACAAATAAAGAGAGTAATGGGTAAATGAGAAAATTTGAATTTCATTTATTAGGAGACAAATTTAAAGACAATTTCTAAGGTCTGTATATTGAGCAGTAATTATAGTAGTATGGTTTATGGAGTTATGCAGACAACCCCTAGATGGTAAGAGGTAGTTGCTTCTGAGGAGTAGAGTTGGAAAATAGAGATGGATGTAATAGGAGATTATAATTTTTTGCTACAAATTTTTCAGTATTACTTGATTTTACCTGCAACTTGCTGTTTTTGGTGCTGCCTTCACCTATTTATTCTATATATTCAATAGAAATCCTTAGAGGGAACTACCTCTGAATCAGAAATTGAAGAAGAACCTTGGAGTATCCTCCCGAGAGCCATAAGACATCTCTATCATTTTTAATGCATGGTTGGGCTGTCCAACCATAAACAAAGACAAATTTTTGATTTATAATAAAGGCAATGTTGATTTCAGACTGAAGTTATAAGCACCACCATATTTGGTACAAAACCTTCAAGATATATGCTTTAATTAATGCTTTCATCCCCCACTCCCAGCCTTTGCAATGAAAAACATGATTCCACTATAACAGAACCCTGAAAGAAATGGGCTTAACAAGATAAAAATAGCAATGGTAACACCATTTTCTTGCTAGAACAGCACACAGATTGCCTAAGGCTTAGATTTCTTCACGTATACAATTAATTTTTTTTCCAAATTGTAAATGGGGGAAGTTGAAATGAGTGCAATGTCTCTCAATTAAGATTACATGGTCAATGGAGAGTACAGGTTCCAATTACAAATGATTTGACTCAAATTCAGTACATATGATGCTCAACTTATGATGGGGGTTATGACACCATAAACCCATTGTAATTTTAAAATATTGTAAGCCAAAAATGTAATTAACATGCTTAATTTACCAAATAGTTAGCAACAGTACACCATAGAGTACCAGTTGTTTGCCTGGGTGACCATGTGGCTGACCAAGAGCTGTGGTTCACTGCTGCTGACCAGCATCATAAGAGAATACAATTCCGAGTATCTGTAGCCCAGGAAAATATCAAGATTCGAAATTCAAAATATGGGTTATACTGAATGCTCATCACTTTCACACTGTGGTAAAGTCAAACCATTGTAAACTGAGTTAATATTACACAGCAACTATTTATATTCAGTTAGCCAGACTTGGACTCACAAGAACAGCAATCCTTACTGAACTTTAATTATATACCAAACTTTTCACACGAATTGGCTTATTTATCCCTCATATTGTGAAATTATCATACTCAATTTTATTACTAATAAAATCAAGGAACAGAAAAATTACTTTACCCCTGTGGACTTGGCTAGTGGGTGATGTATCTAATGGAAATGTAGAGATCATTTGCTTAGCCTAAGACTAGATTGGAAGGCACTGGTGAGATGATTCAGCCTAACTTCTGCATTTTTTTAAAGCAAATTCTAGTTCATAGAAGACAATGAACTTGTTCAATATTTTACAGCTGGTTAGTGCCAGAGCCAAGGCTAGAGCCCACAGATTCTGGCTTCTAGTTCAAATTCTTTTTTAACTACAGAAGGTCATAAAATGTTAAACTTTTGAGACTCTACATCCCATCTGGGTTTTTTTTTTTTAGTGCCAAAATTGTAAGTCTCAATATTAAGTTAACTTGAGATCCGGAGAAATTTAATAGCACCATACTTTCATATTTGGCAAAACCATGAGATTTCATGAAAAAAAAATCACTGCATCAAATTGTACTACAACTTGGCATACTCAATAGTATGAAAGAAAATCCACTTACCCAGCTTGGTAAGGTGACTTCAAAGTCATGAGAAGATGATATATTGCTCACATGCCTTCAGTTTGGCCGAAAATTTTCTTGGACTCTATTAACAGTTAAAATCAAATTAAACCTGTATATAAAAAAATATGAAGATAAATCAAAATACAATGTTAACAATTCAATCCAGGCCATCTTCCATTTAAAACTAGTTTATGATGCTCTTAAGCCAACTGGTTAACTCAACAACACAATTCACAATTTAGCTGCTTATTTAGCAGTTAAATTCAACTGAAGTTCAAAGAAGAGATAAATTAATATGAACTGGTTGGTTTAATTTAGACTAAAGTTAATTTTATTAACTAAAGTACAACCACAATTTAAAAATTTTGGTGATTTTTTATTAATTGCAAAGAATTAATAGGAAAGTTCTTTTTATATGTAATATTAAAATTTAAGAATGACTCTTTATTGGTAATATTAACCCACTGTACTGTCTATGCAAACTTTCACTGTAAGAAAAGTTTTGTGAAGGGAATGTTTGCAATTAATTCAATGGTAACATTAAAATAATATCTTGGGAAAACTAATTCTTGTTTAAAATTTAAAAGAAAGATACAGCTTAGAATTTAGAGAGATTTCCAATTGTGATTGTCTCTCTATTTGAGGAATCTTTTGAATGGATGTCATGGTGGAAGGGTAAATAGGGAAGAGCATAAAAAATACCTGAGCCAACTATTTGCAGTGGAACACTTTTCCCATTGAAAATCTCTGCTGGGCTTTGCATTGTGCTACTAAACACTCATGACTCTCATATATCCATGAGTCTGCTTCAGATTGCTTACAGGGGAAAAAGAAAAGGACTTTGACAGGATTACATATGCCAGCAAGCGAATAAAGGTAACATCAAAGGTATTTCTAGTCAGAATGCAAATGCAGGCTCATAGAACACAAAATATGACTGTCTTTCAAAACCTGGGCACACCTACTAATTTCAAATACACTAGTCTCTAAAATAATATTTTCTCTTCTTTATTAGGGAATATTATGCTTTTAATGAGTTGTCTGATCAAAACCATGCTTGAGATGTCTGTGGTAAACTCTGAACAAAAGTTCTCTAAGTTGGCTTAGGCAGTCAGTCAACAAAAGCAGCCATTTACTGCTTCCTGATCTATCCTCCAATGTTGTAAATATTGATTTTTAAAGAGTAGGATGACTTGTGAAATTTTCCCTTCAACTGAGAAAAAAAATATGTGGTTATTCTATTTTAACTATTCATCCATGCAAATGAGACAATAAATATTGAAATCAGGCATTGTGAACTGCTTGGTTCTTGTGAATTTGGTTCATGGAAAAATATTTTACTGGGTCTGCACTCTCCAATTTACCTCTGTTCCCTCCCCACCCCATGATCACTCTTCTATGTGACCTTTCTAGTCTGTACAGACACTTAACTGGTGATTCCCGCTAATGCAATATTTAGAATTTCTTGTTCCATTTGTAGATTTAAAAGCTCTTAGGAAAATGTAGACACTAAGCAATGGACATATTTAAACTTAAGAGAAAATAGTGAAGGAGACAAAAATCTTAAGACTTCTATGGCATTTTAGGTTTTTCTTTCTGTCTTTATCTTCCATTATTGTGTTTCAAAATGTCCCAAGGTTCTTGGTTTCAGCCTTCACATGAAATCTTTCTTGACTGTTAAATTCCATAGAGAACTAACCAGACCACTGTCTTAATCCCTAAGCAAACCACTGGTTTCCAAAATATACTATTCCAATTCATAAATTAATAATCAAGATCCTAATTTATTAATATTTTCCTTATTTGGATAGGTTAATTGAAGTAGAATGGAAAATTTTTAAAGATACACACTATTATCCCAAAGGACTTACAGAATTTTAGAAACTGTGGCAGAAAAGAAAAGGAGATATTTTATCATAGACATCAGGTCTACCTATTGGCCAGCCCTGCTTCTATGAAATGCAAGGAGACTGTTTCACTTACAATAGTCACTTCCTGCTAATGATCATAGATCAGATCAAACATTCCATTCAGAGTGCACAGAGCATAAACTCACTCAGCATAATTTAACTAAAAATTACAATTTTCTAGTACTATAACAGCTAGTTGACTTATTTATCATCAATATTTGGTGACAAGGTCTTTTCATGTACCTGTGACAATGGACACTAGTGAATTGGTGGAAAATCAAGGGGAATATGCACACACACCCCAAGGCATAGTTCTTGTATCCCATCAAAGGAAAAAATGCAGCTACATCTTATTAGAAAAGCCACAGTTTTCTTTGAATACATTGTTGACCGTTGAAGCAAATACTCAACATCAGTAGAATAATTAAGTGTTTATATTGCATTTCAATTAGCCTCATAGTTTGCCAATATTTCACAATCAATAAGGTATTTTAAATCTCTGTATATGTGACTATATCATGTTAGATTTTAAGGAGATGTCTTCTTCCTGGAAAAGTTTCTAGTCTCCTACGGGCACAAGATTATATTTTGAAATAGTTTATTTTGTAAGAAAATGCTTATTTAAGAGCTAAATTCAGCTGAAATTCAAGGAAAAGAGAAATTAATGTGGACTAAAACATTCACCTATACCAAAAGTTGAGAACCAGCAGGTCAACGCACACATAACAGTGCTCAGCAACAAAAAGAAGCCTTGCACTCAAAATTCATGACTTGCTTTGCCCTGCACCTCCATCTCCACCTTGCAATACTCACCTTGACCAAGATTCTAGATGCATATTCTCCTGGTTCCTTCTCCACTTATCATTTTCATTCTTTAGAAAGGCTCCATAACTAAAGGTTTGCTATTTGCGCAAAGCTTTAGTGAAACTCATCACAAGTAACTTCTATGTATAATCACTATACTTGCATTTTAACTTAATAATTAATAATTTGCTCAAAATAATTTAGTTTAAAATGACCACAGGCCTAAGATTTAAACTTACATGTATTTTAATTCCCCAAAATAAATTCTTCCAACTCCATCATTATATCATTGTGTTGGTATGGAAAACATACCATTCCATTGCTCTTCCAACTTCCTATCCCAAGTACCTTTAGAGTAGGAGAGGATAGGCACAATCAAGAGAGGACCAGAAATATAGGCAGAAGTGATAAAAATTTTATCTTAAAAAGTCGTGGATTTTGCTTCTTATTCCATGATACATTCATATTTGTTTTATTATGGAAATAATATTATTAATATGTATGTAGATTGGAGTCTTAGAGCATATGATGAGTTTGTTTACACTGTGGTTTTGCATAACTCTTAGGCACACTGGCACATCTCTTTAGGGATACAGAAACTGTAATTTAAGAATTAGGATCATCAATGGCATGGCATAATGGGAAAAGTTATGATTAAAGTTAAAAATACAGTAATTTTATATGAATTTTCTTCAGTTAGAAACAAAAATATTACACAAACTGTTTTGTAGAATTAGAAAAAAAGGAAACACTTCCCAAGTCTTTTTATTTGGCAAACAATCTAGAGTTCAAAATCTGTGAGACATTAAAGAACAATCTAGGTAAGCAAAATGCAAGAGCCTGAGGACAGTCATCTGAAGTGGTTGAGTTGTAGGTATCAGAGCTAGAAGCAGCTGCACCCAAGAGCTGGGGGGATACTCATGGAAACGGGATCCAGATTGTTCTCTGCTGAGTACCAAACATGTTCAAAGAAAATACCCAAATCGTTATTAGGATATGATAAGTTTCTAGTTTCATTTATAAAAGTCATGCTTAATATCCAGTGAGATACCACTGGGACACATCAATCAGAATGATTTCAGTTAAACAGATTAATATCAAGGGTCAGCCTGAATCTTCTGGGTTATAGTGAACTGATTGATACACTGCCATTAGGAGAACAAATTGGAAAAATTGTTTGGTCATGCCTATGAACGCTGGATGTATTCTTTTGACCTCATTATTGCACCCTTTGGTACATATCCCGCAGAAATTCATGAATATATTTACCAAAGGCCTGAATGTGAATGTTCCTATCAGCACTTTCATGGTTGTCCCAAACTGGGAAAAACCACAATGTATATACAAGAAGTAGAAAACATAAATAAATAGTGGTATAGTCATCTGAGGAATGCTACACAATAATGAAAACAAATGCATTGTCTATGCACAAGCACATGGATGAATCTCACACACACAAAAACTGATCAAAAAAGAGTACATGTTGCAGGATTCTATTTATATAAAGTTCAAAACCATGCAAATCTAATTGTTGGTGTTTAGAATAGAAGAAAGTGATTCATTTAAAGATGGGTAAATAATGACTAGACAGAGGACCAAGAGACATTTATGCTGTGACTGCAACATTTTAATTTCCCATGAGAGAAAAGGTTTAATTTATAAACTAACTTTTCATATCTTTAGATATACATTTTGATTTATGTTCTTTTCTATGTATAAGTTGTAGTTATATGTATTTAAAACTGGTAACTATAGAAAATTTTACTTAATAGGAAACAAAGTGTTGTATGTTTTAACATTCTTATCATTGATTCATTTAAACCTTACTAAAGAGTTGTTGATAAAAATATATCACATAAGTGGGTGAGGGGTTTCTAGATAAAAATATATAAAGTCGGATATCACTGAATATTACTGCCAAGAGAGAAATAAAAGTATCATAGTTTAAATATTCTCTTTTTTGAAAAATATTGACAAAGAACATCAATTAATCAGAAAAGATGATGGCATTATTTCCAGAACAGATTTATCTTATGTATTAAGTTACCTCAGAAGGGGGGCGGTGCTCCAAAGCTTCATGAGCAAGATTTATTGCTATCTCTCAATTAAAGATTTTTGACACTACTGATGTCATCTGAGATAAAGTATTTGAGAATATTTTCTTCAAAATCACCTTGAACTTGGTCATTATCAATATCCACAAAGCAATCAATATTTCTTGATTATCATCATATTCCAGGCATACCATCACAAATCACGGCAGATACAGATAAGTGCAAGTTATTATTTTTGTTTTCATTGAGTGTTTGAGACAACACAAATAAATTTTGAAATGAAAATAGATCCTACCTGTATTAGAGCTACATTAATGCTGAACAATGAGTAACCCCTAAGTCTCCGCAGCACAGAGTGGAAGCACTTATTTAACCCACAATTCTGTCTGTCAAAGGGAGTTAGAGATGAACTTGCTGGGGATGTCGGTTAATTAGTCTCCAAAGAGAATGCCCCCTGCCAGTAATTCTAACTAAGAAGAGTGGTATTTCTCACTCTTATAAATACCATTCTCTTGAATCTTAACTGGCCCTAAAAGCCTTATTTTTTTTCCACTTAAAAATAATGATAGATTCTAAGAGATTACCAAGAAATGTGCAGACAAATCTCACGTTCCCTTCCTCATCCTATGTCAAAGTTAGTATCTTACACAATCATAATTCAATATCAAAACAAATAAATGAACGTTGGTACAATCCACAGAGCACCACCCCCCCTTCTGAGGTAACTTAAAACATAAGATAAATCTGTTCTGGAAATAATGCCATCATCTTTTCTGATTATTTTCACCAGCCCTGCATGCACTGTGTCTGTGTGTGTTTTTGTGTGTGCATACAGCTCTGTGCAGCTTCATCACCTCTGTGGCTTTGCATAACCACTAGAACAACAGGGCATCTCTCCCCAACATCACAAGGCTCCCTCATGTTATCCCTTCACAGACCTACCCTTCCCCTTTCCCTCGGTTCCTAGACCCTCAATATCACAAGCATGTGCTCCATTCTGTATTTTCGCTACTTCACAAATATTACATAAATGGAGCCAACAAGTATTTATCTGGTTGAAATTGGTTTGTTTGGTTTGTTTGGTACTGGGGATTGAAACAAGAGGTGCTACATACTGAGCTCTGTCCCCATCTCCAGTATTTTTATTGTTTTAGCCAGAGTTTCACTGAGTTGCTGAGGCCAGCCTGAAACTTGCAATCCTCCTGCCTCAGCCTCCTGAGTTGCTGGGATTCTAGGAGTACAACTGGTGAAAGTGCCATTTTTAACTCAGCATAATTTCCATGAGTTCTATTCACTTTTTGTGTAGGGAAAGCTTGTTTCTGTTTATTGTTGAATAATATATTATATGAATGTGCCACAGTTTGTTTAATCACAGACCCATTGAAAGGCTTTTGGGTATTTTCTAATTTAGGATTATTATGAATAAAGTGTCTAGAAACATTTGTGTACCAATTTCTGTGTGAAAATAAGTCTTCCTTTCTTTAGGGTAAATGATCAAGCAAGATTGCTAGGTCTTATAATTAAGTTCATTTTTAGTTTTGAAAGAAACTGCCAAACTATGCCCTAGGGAGGTTATCCCTTTTACATTCCCACTGACAATGTATAAATGGTGGCATTTCTCCACATCCTTGCCAGCATTTGGTATTATTATTTTCCATCTTGTTCATTCTGATAGAGCATAGTAGTATCTTTCTATGGTTTTAATTTGCATTTCTATAATGGCTACTGATATCAAACATTTTTATTTGCTTATTTTGTATTTATATATCTTGGCTGTGAAATGTGTCTGTGCCTGCTCTTTCCCATTTCCAAATTGATTCTTTTTCCTGCATTTTATCCCTCCACATATATCTCTTTAAGGTAGCCTTCATCCTGAATTTCTTTATAATCACTCCAGGTGATTTTGACACATATTATCATTTAAAAATTAGAGCCCCAGGGATGGGAAGAAAAGAGGGCGAGACTGAATGCACAGCTAAGATAACTTGCCCCAATTATCCAGAGGACATCATCATTTAGAGATGGAGTAAAGGGAAATGAGAAGACAGGAGAGGGTCTCAGGAGGGAAGTAGAAAAGTCTCCCGGATAAATGTGACTTCCTTTGCAATATTATTCAGTTATCTGTGGTGCTGCCGAAAGTCACCCTGAGTCACAGCTGCTCTTCAAGGTGTGCTCTTGAGGGACCCAGCCACGTTAGGCTGTGGCCCTCCTGAATACATGAACCTAGGTCAAGTGGCCTTTCAGGGTTCTCTTCATCTCTGTGGCCAAGGACTTCGGGAAAGTAGGATGGAGGACAGTACCAAAGGGAAAGCCCTTAGCAAGAACTGACAGCTGCCAAAATTGGCACATTAGCCTGCAAGTCACCTCAAACTCTGTGGAGTCTTGCTTGGCTCATGCAAGGAGAGAAACCTGTGTCTTCAGCTGAACACTTCACTGACAAGCCTGACTGTGAAAAAACCGAGGAGGAAATAGGGGCAAGACACAGAGGCTCTGTTCAAGGGTCACAGCAAACAAAATGGAACTTTGGACTGCAGGACATTGAGTGAGCAAACTGCTGCCCTGGCCTTGAGGAGTTATTCACCAAGAGAGCTCACTGTGCCCTTGACCTCAAAGGCCAGCTTTGATTTTAAAAAGTGGTCATGAACTGGACAGATTCTTAGACCACTACGGCAAAGGTTGCAGGAGGCAATCTGAGCCGTTCCCCAGGGGTATTTTAAATAGCTAATGAGGATTTCATCTAGAAACACTAAACTTTGAGAGTTTAGAGGTACTATTTCCTGCAATCCTCTGTCTCTACTAAACTGTGGTGGGGTTTTATGTGCTACCTTCCCAACCAAGAATCACTGGGCCAGGCTTCTGAGGGTCTCAGCAACACAAAGAGAGTTAATGTTTTTTTTTTCTCTTACATATTTCATTCAGGAAAGAAAAATGCCCCTTAGAAGTCTAACTCTCCAAAATGTCCCTTTACACAGCAATCCCCAATTGCATCAAATACATGTTAGAAGCTGTTTCAGCGGACATTTATAAAGAATAGAGCAAATCCCCAAGCCTAAGGGAATAGCATATCAATGTTTAATGAGAAGTTAAGGCATCTATTTTTATTAAATTTCTGGTTGAAAATGTTTTAATGAGTCAAGGTTTTTGTTGCTGTTGCTTTTCTTTTTTAAAAAACAGCCTCCCAGCTTCAATCAGCCACCACATGGACCAAGTTCAGCATAATTGCATGAGAGGAGAAGTGCTTTCAGCCATCAGCAGCATTAATTAGCTCTGACTCTAAATTTCCAAGTAAAAGTTGTCATCGTCGTGTAGGGCAACAAGTTCTGCAGTGTCTCTGTAGGGACAGAATCAGGCAGCAACTGAGGGAAACATCAAAAAGGTATACTCCACTAAAGGTTTCCTTTCATAAAGAACATCAACGTAATCCATTGCCATGTGCATGGCTTGGTCATAACAAGTAGCAAAAAGGAAAAGAAAGGACAGAGAAAGACTCAGGAAAGAAGGTAGGGGGAAAAGGAAAAGCCAAGAACAGAGATCTATTTAAACAGAGGAGCTTTATGCTAGATAGGTTGTTGGTTTCCAGGAGCCTTGCTCTATGTATTTAATAGCTTGCACTACGTATCCATGGAAAAGGCATGCCCATGTGGTAGTAGGCATTTGTGAAAATACTTTTTATATCTTGCAACATTTTAAAGAGCAAAAAGAACAACTTACTACAAACCTACCAAATGCACAAATATAATTGGAGAGGGAGATTAAATCAAACATGTCCATGCTATTTGATTGCATGGACATATCAGCCTTTAAAAAGGAATGGAGGAAATCAAAATAGGTGGCAAGCATAATGAGAGATGAAAAATTGTAAGAGATGATGATGTCCCAATCCTGTAATATTAGGGATAGTGTTTGTGACACTATCCCCAGCATCTGTGAAGACCAAGCTTCCAGCATTACATTATATTTTAGAGTATTAAATCATAAAGCTGACAAAATTTTAAAAAAGAATAAAGATCATTAATTTTAAAACAATGTATCCATTGATCAGAAGCTACCTAAATAGTTGTTCAGATTATAATTTTCTCAAAAAAATGGTATGAGAGATTGTGACATTCCAATCTCTGCTGAGAAGTGATCCTCAAAAGCATAGCATTTAAAAAAGATTATAGTTAGACCCTCCATTAAAAAAAATATACCTGAAAAAGTCATAGGAGCTATGTGATCCAATCTCTTCACTTTGACTGTACTACTGCATCTTATAATAGAAGACTACATTCTCAGTTTAGTGCTTTTCATTGCTTTCTGCCTGCCTGTGTACTCTGTATTTATTAAATTCTAAAGTTTCAAAGAACTGAAAGAGTTAAAGTCTGACTAGGCCTTCCTTAGAGAAAAGAAAGAAGAATGAAGACTATTTATTACAGATTTGCAACTTTGGTAGAAAAAAATTAAGATGGGAAGAATTTTAGAGAGTCCAAAATGTGCCATGGGATAGCGGGATACGTTATCAATATATGAAAACCTTTTTGTATCAGTTTCCAATTGTTGCTGTAATAAAGTATCACAAATTTAGTGGCATAAAACAAAAATTTATTCTCTTTTAGTCCTAGAGGCCAAAAAGTGTGAAATCAGTCTCATTTAGCTAATGTCAAGATGTCAGCAAGGTCCTGTTCCTTCCACAGCATCAACAGGTAAATCTCTTTCTTTGCCTTTTCCAGCTTCGAGAGCTGCATCTCTTGGCTTATGACCCCTCTCTCTGTTTCCACCACATCCCTGTCTCTATAATAAAATTTCCCTCTGCCTCTCTCTTTTAAGAATATTTGTGATTATATGCAATGCCCGCCTGGAAAATACAAGATAAACACCACATTTTATGATCCTTAACCTAAACACATACGCAAAGTCCTTTTTTGCTGCAGAGGCTAACATTCACAGGTTCCAGACCATGAGTGTATTTGGGAATTACCAACTACAACTCTTTAGAGAAATATCTTTCAAAAAGGCCACTGAGTTTGTGTCACAGGTACTTATGCAGACACACTCCTGCTGTTTTTTTATGGAGGTGACATAATGCCTGTAACAAGAGGTAAGAATTAATTGATTTAATATATTTAAACATCTATGAATTCTTCTTTGCCATTGAACTAATCTATGTAATGTGTGAGCATAAGTAGATTATAAGAAGGAAATAATGAATCAGGAAGAGTTGCATTTAAGAAGAAAAACCTCATTTGATAGATAATGAAGCTGAGGCCTGCTAAATTCATAAATTGCTTAAATTCAAATAATCACATCACAGCATCAGAGAACATGAATCTCAGGCAATTGACTATAATCCCAAAGGGTTTTAAGTATTAGCAAAATTATTTTGGTTCCTTAGCAGTTTGGTGTGTGGGGGGGGGGTTACAAAATCATTCATTAAAAAAGGAGAGAAAAGAGCTGGGTGTGGTTGCACACACCAGCAATCCCAGCAGCTCTGGAGGCTAAGGGAGGCAGGAGGATCACGAGTTCAAAGCCACCTTCAGTAAAAGCGATGTGCTGAGCAATTCAGTGAGGCCCTGTCTCTAAATAAAATACAAAATAGAGCTGGGGATGTGGCTCAGTGGTTGAAGGTTCCTGAGTTCATTCCCTGGTACCATCCACAACCAAAATAAAAGGAAAGAACGAAAGAAAATAAAAGGTAGGTAGATAGATAGATAGATAGATAGATAGATAGATAGATAGATAGATAGATAAAGGGAAGCACAAAGAATGACTATGAAAAGTATCCATAATCCTACCATTCAAAGAATAACAGACCTAGCTTTTTGGAGAGTATCTTCTAATTATATGTTTCTTTATATATTTATATAAATGTACACACACTTAGAATCAAACTATATAAACTTATGAATAAACTTTTTCACTCGACAATATAGTAAACAAATTTCCTCTTCTTCTAAACATGATTTTCAATAGCTGCATTAACACTCTATAATGTAGATGCACCATAATTTATTTTCTCAATGCTTAATATTTGAAAACAGCATTTTTTTTTCTAATGCATTATTGCAGTAACATCCTTATATATGCCTGGTAATTTTCTTATAGTATTTATCCTAAGTATATAGAAGTAAATTTTCTGGATCACAGAATATGAATTATTAATTTTTTCAATGCATATGTCTACCTGTTCTTCTAGAACCAAAACTCCCATGATGGCCTATATTATGCCTTTCATAACCCACTCTTCTTTACAAGCTCATATGCAGAAGCAGCATTATTTTCTGCTATCTTTTGTGCACACTATAGCTACCTCCATATAGTACACATATAACAATCTATTGCATCATTATTTGTTAATGTGTGCGCTCCTTAAGTAATACTCTTGTCTTACTTTTCTCTGTATCTCTAACATAATATTTGACAATAAAATGAGCATTTAATAAACATTTCCTGGAAGGAGGAGGGAATAAATGAATTAATAGATAAAATAATAAATCAAGAAATCAATAAGAAACACTATTTGACCTTTTTGATTGTTTACTTTAGGTTTTTTCCATTATCCCATGAGAAAATTCTTAGCTCCCATTTTGTAAAGGGAAAGACAATGATTTCTCTCTTCTTTCTTCAAATTGCTCCAATTCCCTTGCTCTCCTAGCCTGCTAGAGGATAGAGCCTTTCATCTCAACCACAAGAACATTTCTTGCTGCATAAGAATAGCCAAAAGGATCTGGGAAGATGTCACCAGGTAAATAGAGATGGTGACCTCTAGCACTGTTATATTATAGAAGTTTTCTCTGACAATCATGGTCATTTTGGGGAGAAAAGTAGGGAAATTGTATTGTAGGAACCATAATTTTTTTAAGCACTGTCCTCAATTGTAAAGGCACATTTCTGGAAACATAGAATAAAATTTAATTATTCATTAAGAAGAAATGAATCCTAATTCATTACACATATATTATCCAGTGTCTACTAATGCCTACTTTTCACATGAGCTTTGGTGACAATTTATGCAAAACTAAGAAAATTTTAAACACACACAGAAGAAATAACATTTCCTTATGAGGAGACAAAAAATAAAGGACATCCTTTATTCTAGGTCCCAGCCCCACCTCCAACACTGACAGGTTTATCTCCTTATCTTGCCAGAAGCTGTTGGGGAGGGGGGCATAGTTTTTGTTCTGTGAGATCAAAGATCAAAAGACAAATATATTCCCTTCTGTGATCTCTGTGTCTGACAGAGACATTCTGCCTCACCTTGAGATAAGGAGAGGAATGATAGGTGGCCTCTTAATCTCTCTTCATTTTTCTGCATCACTAGCAGATTTCCAAAGAGACTCCTGTCTTATAGATGTACTGAACATGCATTAGCATCAGAATCACGTAAGGAAACTTTTGATGGTCAGCAGTAGCACAATATCAGCTCCTGTGCTGACTACATGGCTGTCATGAATTTTCACTTCTGTGCTGTCAAATCACAAATGACTGTAGATTTGGACTGCCTGTTTGCCTGAGCTGGGTGTGAAAGTGGAAGAGGTGAATATATTTCAGGTAGGGAAAGGAATTGAGGGAAATTTAACTCCTGATTCTCACTCCTACATTCCTAGGTGTGCAGCTTCACACTTTGACAGAAGCTGACAGAGTTTCCATTTTCAAGGTTGACTAGAACAGACATGCTTAAAGGAACTTCAATATTTGTAAATATCTTATCCTTCCATGTGACCATTAACAATCATTGTATTTGAATTTTTTTATATTTAGCAAAAAATGTGCTGTAGATTGCATTAATATTCCATAATACATAAATTACAAACGTATTGTTTGTTTGTTTGTGTGCTAGGGATCAAACCCCAAGGCCTTATGCATGCTAGGCATTGCACTCTACCACTGAGCCACATTCCTACTACCAAACAGATGTTTTACTTGGACTAAGAAAAAAAGGGGCCAGGAGCACAGGGTTAAGCCTTTGTGGGTTTTTTTTTGTTTGTTTTGTTGTTGTTGTGTTGTTTTGTTTTGTTTTAGTCTTTGGTGTTTTAAGTCAATGAAAGAAATACTTGGCAAAACACATTATGCCATAGAGAATCTACTGGAAATCATCTTTAGTTGTTTTTCTAGGCCCTTATACAATCTGGTTATGCTTCTGCTTAGAATTACCCATGAAAGGTAGTTTATCAGCCTTCAACTGAGTTAATAAGACAGAAACATTGGAGTTTACATGTGACGTATTCCTGTGACATTAGGCATGGCTCACTATCCAAGGGCTCATTCTCTTCTCTCCTCAAAGCCAGTATGAAGAGTATTATTAACTTTGGTCATCATTTATATCCTGAAATAATGCTAAATGCTAAATGATGCTGAAGAAATACATCTGGCTTTGAACTTAAGAGTATACAACAGAGCCTCTCTTAGAAGTATTTGAAACTCAACTCCAAAGAAATATGAAGAATACTATTCTCTTTCTTTATAGGAGACATTTAAGTACTGACTGTGACTCCTACTCCCTAAAGTAAAAGATTAGATTCCCAAGGATACATGCTTTCATTTTAATTTCCCAAGAGAAGCCACACTAGTTTAAGATCTTCTAGAATCTTTCTATTCAAAGTGATAGCACACATTAGCAGCATGCTGGGGTTGAGGGAAACTTGTTAGAGATGCATAAACTCAGGCTCTCCTACCATTGATCTATTGAATCTGAATCTGCATTTTAACAAGGTCTCAAGATGATTCATACGCACATTCAAGTTTGAGAAGTATGCTCTAGAATAAAAAGAGGCAAGTAAGTTTCTCTGTCTTTTGGACTGACTTCGGTGAGACAAAAGCAAACACATGAAAGCCTACAAGGACAATTGAGGACTGACTTCACAGGAAGGTGAAGTAGAGAGCAGACTACATGGTGTGATTTAATATTCTCTAAAAGGAATTAAAGAACAGTTCATCTGTTGGGACAAACCTAAGTCAGTTGCTCTCATATATATTTGCCATTCCACAAATCTACTATGCCATTTCAGCAGAAAACAACCAAGTATGCAATTCCAAAACCTAATATAATCTCTCAAATATTTTTTCATGACCCTGGCTGTGTTCTATTTATTTTACCTGCATTATCCTATTTAATATTATTCAATTAATTTATCTATGATGCTTCAGTTTCATATCTCTGTTTTGTCTTAGGATGGGTAAGCTACCAAAATGTATATTATAACTCACAGCCAATTTGAATGGAGGTGACTCCATAAGAAACCAAGAAAAATACCCTAGGCCTCAGGCTCCCTATTGGCTATTAATCTCAATAAACATGTCACAAAATTCTGGGAGATGACTTAGAGGGACTAAGGGTCGTAGAAAGAACAAATGCCAACAGAACATGTAAAAGGCTCCAACACCAGTGGAATGTGATAAAGATAGTGTCAGTCACAAGTTCAGATTAAGCAAGATCAAAGGAGTAAGCCAGGATGGGGATGCAAATTATGTGGGCCTAGAATCCAAGACCTGGTAGATGCAGGTAAAAGTGTACTGGGAGTTCCCAGGGCACAGTCTTCAGGGAAGGCTGGACAATGGGCAAGACTCTTTGCAATGGTCTCCAGCATGCCTTATGTCACAACTTGAAAGGTGGGGCCATGCACAAAATATGAAGAAAATATGAATTTGATAAAAGGCAGGGTCATAAAATGTGTGCACTGATACTCATCCTGTGGAACTTAGTTTTATTCTGACATCAAGCTTAGTTTCTTGAAGCCTCAGAAGTCTGAACTTTGCATTACAATTTGTCCCAAACTACTCCAAAGGGTTCAAATACGTATAGGCATAAGCACATTCTAAAATACATAGTTAAGGCTATTTATGTAAATAGAATTTCGATCACCTCCAGGTGCTCTAAAGAAAGTCAATACTGATGACATGATAAGTGTTAATGACAGCAGGGCTAACCAACTTATCACTTCTATAACATTGCCTTTTTTTTTTTTTTTTTTGGAAATCTTGCTTGTCTGAGAACAATATCACTTTCTAAAGAACTAAAAGTTGGGGCTGGGATTGTGGCTCAGCAGTAGAATGCTCACCAAGCACAGGTGTGACCTGGGTTCCATTATCAGCACCACATAAAAATAAAGGCATTATGTTGTGTCCATCTACCATATCTCTCTCTCTCTCTCTCTCTCTCTCTCTCTCTTTAAAAAAAAAAGAACTAAAAGTTGGCGTTTTGGTGAGGGGGAGAGGAAGTTTGCATTTTTACACATCTTTATGGCTTTAGTATGCATAGCTAAGAAGAACAAGCCTTTTAAATTCTAGTAGCTGTCCCTTTAAAGAAAAAACATTGAAGAGTGTTGAGGGTTTTTTTTTTTCTCCTCTTCATAACTATTTGGTCTATGTTTGTTCTACATGAAAAGACAAGATGTGTTTTCCTTACTATTAATGTCAAATGAACTATGTAAGTAAATACAGGAGAAAATTAATATGTCCTGTCTGTATAGAACATCAATTAATATTGGGTTTGTTGGGAAAGAAAAAAGTCTGGGATTAGTTCCAGAGGATGCTCTATACATGCCAGAAAGAATCCTACAAAATCCCCGTAATTGCTACTTAAGTTCTATGTACATTTTAACTTACCAGCTTTCATGTAATGTAGCAACATACCCTATAATACTTATAATAACTCTTAACAGATAAGTTTATGGGATGCTTACATATATTTTTCTGGTTTGTTTTATGCATTATCTCACTTAATGTTTACAGCAATCTTAGGAGGAGAAATCAATGTCCTTATTTCATGGTCCAAAACACTGAAGCACAGAGAAGTTATTTCCCCTCATCAAACACAGGTAAGAATTGGTTGAGACCAAATTTAAATCCAGACTGGCTCTTGAGTTCAAGTTTTTGGCCATCACACTATGTTGATTTAAAGGGTGGAAAGGGGTTTCCTAAACTCCCACCAGGGACATCAACTAGATGGATAGGAGAGGAAGTTTCCAGCAGGTTCACTAAGGGAAGGCAGAGGATGAGGAGTTTTCTCTAATACTAGAGCTCTCTAGATGCTCAACCAGTTGAAAAGCAGATCCAGAACACAGAATGCTAACTTTTTCTGAGAACATTAATTTGCTGTGGATTAACCACAAAAAAGCAAACAATGACTATTAATAGCCCTAAACATGAACTGCTGTACAAAGACTGACCCATTCTGTGCAGCTCTATCTGTTCCCAAAAGCTAAAAGACGGAAGGAAAGTTTCCCTAAGGTCTAGGAACAATTCACATCTATATGCTACACTTGTTTTATTTTGGAACCTATTCGCCTCTGGCCTCCCTAGCTGATAATCAGGTTCTTAAGGTCAGGGGAAGAAAGATATGCACTTTGATATCTCCCCTGTAATAACAACACATAAAAGGAGGAGCTTGGGGGTTAGGGAGGTATCTCCTAACTTGCCTGACATGTACAGGGCCTGGATTCAATCCCCAATTCTGGAAAAAAAGAAAAAAGAAAGAGACGCAGGGAGAGAGAAGGAGCTTGGGAGCTCTCCTCTTTCGGCCTTGCTCCCCTCATTGCTATGTTCTGTTTTTGTTTGCAGCATCTTCCCACAGAAAGAAAATTTAATAAAGTAGCTTTATAGATGACAGCAACATATATAGAGATTATCATCCCAGGTACCAAATTTTGACTATCAGTTAGAGAAATTTCCCCCACTTTCTTTATGGGATAAGTTTAGAAGGCATCTTTGTATTTTCAAAACTCTATGTAAGATAACTAAAAACTATGTTGAGCATCATTAAACTCACATTCCAATATGTCTTCTAAATTTCTTACATATACCATAAACTCTAAGGAATGTCCAACAGGTTCCTACTCACTAAGAAACCAAAGAAATGGTCCTGGCTCCTCCTACATTCCCTTCCTTTGGAGTGCTGGGACTACTCTGCCGAGTCTCATGCTGACTCGGTGCTCATATGCTACCCTTGTTGCATGTGTGCTTCTTAGGAAAGCTGCATAGCTCATGCCTCTGCAAATATGCCCAGCTTCTCCCCAGCACATGCAAGAAGTAAAAATGCCAACCAGTATTTCAAAATTAACTTTATCCCTTGAACATTTGGAAAATTCATTTCCTTCCAAATAAATGCTGCCCTCAAAAACTGGGAACTCAGGTCCTATGGCCTTGGCAAAGACAGATTAAAATTAGCACATTGGTTTATTGCAGGTTATCCTATCTCTCCCATGATTTCTGGATTACACTTGCTAAATGATTCTTTTTGTTAAAATTAGTCTTAAATTTTGCACTTTCCAGAAGTACAATCAGTAATCATCTTCTTTGGAATGTGCTGCTTCCCTCCAATAAGCATAGAAAATGTTGGCTGGTGGCTTGCTTTCCTTGTTAGCTCCTTTGAATATCAACGTGAATGAGAGCCCAGGCTCAGACTGAGACTATAAATCTCAATTCCACATGACCTTGGAGATGCTACTTAAGTCCTCTCAGTCACTGTCCTTTTATGAAAAATCTTTATGAAAGTGGCCAAATCAGAGTGTCAATATGAAGTTAAGATGATATATATTAGGCACATAACAGTGTCTAGTATATTTTTAATGCTTAATAAGTATTAAATAGTATTATTATCACCCTTTCTAACCATTTGATGCTTGAGTTTGAATTATCATTTTTGTCTTTGCCAGTACTATGAACCTTCCTGGCTACCATCTGAAAATGTCACCCTGGAGGTATTTGCTTCACATTAAGATACTGGACCTTATCACTGGAGACACTGCACGGCAATTTCCCACTAAGTATATTTAATGTACAATTTCTCTTTGCACAGAACTTCGTTCACCTCTCTCTATTCTGACGTTGACCCTATCTCAATCCTTGGGTTTTTTCTGTGCTCAGTGCAGCTTGAAGGCAATTCCATCAACAGGTTTTAGTCTTGCTCTATCAGGTATGATTTATTGTATATCTGCAGGGTCTGGGTTAAAATAGTCAAAATGAGATTAGCTATGAACAAAAGCAAAACATGATAAAGAATGACATAGCCACTGTCCTGTCCTTCAGGGTGTAGAGGTGATCAGATTTTCCTATTTCCGTGGTTTAAAAAAAAAAAACAACTCACTATGTTGAAAGCATCTGGTCAGTGTGATTAACTGCTACTATGTATAATTTGATATTAGGTATTACTTCACAATACCTGTGTCTTTCTGCTGCTGAAGCTAAACCGTTTGTAAACATTAACGTGGTACAATTGAATACAAACCATTTTCTTTTGTGTCTCCTTGCCTGTAGTTGGGTAAAAATAACAATAATCATAAAATGTGTTTTGTTTATAAAGCAAATAATTAGCAATAAAGATGAATAATAACTTTTTATTAAAAATTATACTAAATAACAGATGGCTGAACCCTTGGATACCCCAATAGGAAAAAAAAAATCCTTTGGTATTCCAGCTTGAGCACTTTGGGAAATGTGTATGGTACTTACTTTCTGATGAGTAACAGCATGTAGCATTGTTAAGCTTGATTAAGCAAATTTAATTAGTGTTAGTCAATGCATTTTGTAAGTGGATAAAATATATTCCAGTTTAGGCATGACTGTTTATCTTTAATTTATGAAATAAAAGTTAAAATGCAATCATAAAATATTAAAATTGCAATAAGGCATATTTAAAGGAACCAAGGTTCTTTTGTAAAATTTCCTCAATTAGTTTTTAACCCTATAATTCAAAGAAAATTGCTTACCATTCTCATCTTTCTTCTGTCTATTATATGTCAGAAGGTGGATGTAAAGGTCTATTCATTCCCAGCTGAGGAAACTTAATGTCTAAATAGCCCCAGGACCATATTAATTCATAACCAGACTTCATAACATTCTTCAAACCTGGGTTTTCTTATACTTACATATTCAGAATCCTTAAGATTAAAGGCAGGTGGAGAATTTAGGTATAACTTTAAAAAATGAATAACCTTTGGAAAAATAAAAATTAAATATAATAGATTTTACCATTCTGAAACTATTCAAACAGGATATTCTCAAAGCTCAACACCAACTTGAGACTTTTCAAATCTAAACTAATACTCTCAATACTATTTATTGAGTAGACTGGTGAAGTGCAAGTCCTGCTTTATACATTTAGCATTTCTAACAAAAACTACAGCCTGATCAAGCACAGGCACAAGATTTGAAGGCATTTTCTGGAATGCATACGTATAGTCCACATAGTCAAACATGCTAGAAGAAAGGTTTGGGAATACATTATTGCTTGCTTAAAATTTTTCTCTCACTCTGACTCTAATTTTTTCTGTCTCATTTTTTTCTCACTTTATCTGTGTCTTTCCAGATAAGCTATTGTAAAGTCAGAGGAAAAGAAAAATCCACTGGTCATAATAAGGTAGGGAATGCACAAACCTGTAACTGCCGAAGTGTGAATGGTGGGTAGGGGGGCATTTAAACTTAGCTCTACTATCAATCCTACCCTCACCAAACAACGTTATCAAGTCCCAACAAGAACTCAAGGTATGGTAGAAATTTTGCTTCCAAGAACATGTCCTGACTTCTAAGAAGATCCTTCTCCCTTAGAATAGAAGCAATGGGACTGTAACCTTCAGAGGAATTAGAGAAGGAGTATAAGCAAATGGTTGTACATATTCAGGTGAAGCAGTGGATATAAAGTCATAATCAGAAAGCTTTCCTCATTGAGAAGGCTTACTTTACCTGTTTTCTCCATCTGTATAGGTTACACATCTATTCTAGCCTAACTGCTGGGGTAGAGTCCCGAGCAAAGCTAGCACTGTTGTTACTCTTCGTGGAACATTCAGATGACTGATTCGTGAGTCTGATACTAGTGTTGAGAATCAGGATTGAGTCCATTTACCAGGTGTTGAAGTTTGAACACCAGAGAAACACTGAGGCAAGAGCAAACACTTTTAATTAAAGGATAGAACAGAGAGAGGAACAGAGGCTTCTCTGAAAAAGAGAGGGTCCAAGTTGGTACATGAGGGAGGGGGTTGTCCTCCCCCTTTTGTTCTCAATTCCCCTTCACCTCTTATCTTGCCTGTGACCAAAGGTAGGTCAAAAGGTGGGAAAGGAGCCCTACAGGGGTACAGGCAGGAAAAGAGTGTCCCAGGTGCACTTATTCCTCTTTCTTGGGAGTAATAGTTCCCTAGAGATAGGTAACCTTGGCAACAGGTGAGGAGGGGGAAGGGTTATGGAGGTATTAGCATTTTATTTCTTTCTCTGTCAAACCAGTCCTCATTTTTCCTACCTGATACTATAATTCATTACCTCCATTGACTGCCCTTTTGCCCACCACATCCCCCACCTCAATTTCCCCTCTGAGAACAGAATCCTTACTGCAGTGAGGGAAAATGGACAATGACTGGTCTGCCTGCTTCATGCAGGGAGGAAGCAATGTTGCCAGTTATCAGAAATGTAAACACAACACTTAGTTTTTATAATGTCACAGATGCACTCATATGATATAGTTAAAATATCTAATGTCATCTGACTTTTGCAAGAGACCTTTATATTATTGGCATAATCTCTGTTTAGTAGAAATTCCTTTATTTCTGTTTCTTAGGGATAGATAATCATACTAGCAAACATAGATTAAGCCTTCCTATGTAGGAGATTAGGAAGATTTGTAGGCCTTAAATTCATTTAAAACAAAAAATGACAAGAAGAAGAAAAAAAAAACCTTCTGATTCTGATAGTCCCTATGATAGTTATCAGGCTCTCCTCTTAAGAATACCCCTTTTGGAACTTCCAATCTTATTTTTGGTGGAGATAACAAAAGTGTACATCTTAAGTTACACTAAAGAAACTATTTTCTTTTCCTGTAAATGCCCAGGAATGACTATGCTTTGGTTATAACTTGTTTTGGTAGGTGTTTAAAACCAAGCTGGTCAAATTGACCTATTGTTAAGACTCAGCTGAGTTTCCTCAGGGGATCACTCTTGGGAACTTGAAAGCAGCGTCTTAGTTCCTTTAGTGCCATCTGTTACCATGAGTTAGGGTCTTGTTGACCATTTGGCTTCCCTTGGGAGCATTAGGAACATTTCCCTCTCCAATGACCCTCCATTTTACAGCTTGTGAACTGTTGGGCTTTCTGTTCTGTTGGGTCTCATAGAGCCCCTTCATCAGGAGGTCATCTGGCCCAGAGTTGCAAAGCCCGTAGAGAAATCCCTTTGTTCCCTGGGTTTGAGCTGACTCAGAGGGTGTTATGGTTTGAATGTGAAGTGTCCCCCAAAGACTCATGTGTGGGACAATGCAAGAAGGTTCAGAGGAGAAAAGATTGGGTTGTGAGAATCTTAACCCAATCAGTGAATTAATCCCTTATAGGGATAACTGAGTGGTAACTGAAATGGTAAAGTGTGGCTGGAGGAGGTGGGGATTAGGGGTGTGGCTTAAGGGCATATATTTCTATCTGGTGGGTGGAGTCTCTCTGCTTTAATCACCATGATGTGAGTTGCTTCCCTGTGCCACACTGTTCCACCACGTTCTTCTGCCTCACCTTTAGCCCTGAGGAATGGAGCCCTTTGTCACTGTGAGTATTCAAATAAACTTTCTTCCTCTATAATTGTTCTGGTTGGTTCTTAATCACAGCAGAAAAAAAAACTGACTAAAACACATGGCACAGGCCACATATTGGCTATTTTCTTTCTTGGCCCTTTTACTTCCTTAACTTCAGACTTCAAGTTTGGGTCTTAAACATCCAGCAAGCCAGTTTCAATAGTCTTAAGGTAAGAGTACTGAATTTTACCTTTAATGTCTATAATTTTACATTTATTTACCCCTTCTATTTAATTGGGGTCTGTGTTGGTACTTGAAGTTAGCCTTACATCCTGTCTGTCCTGTAGGTGATAGCCTATTATCTCAAATTAACTCAGGTTATTATACTAGAAATTATACTTCTGTAAATCACTAGCAGATAACAGTTATAAAGTTTATAAGAAAAAGATATCAAATGAAATAAACAAGAATAAAAACATAGTTAGTTCATAAAATAGGTATGAACCAAGAAACATAATTGCTATAATCCCAAATTTTTACTTTAAACTTTAGTTTGAAGAACAAACACTAGCTTGGTAAAATGTTCTTCTATACTTTAAAGGCTTGTGTACTTGAAAGATATGAATATATTCTGTATACAAAGAGGCCATAACAGCACCATAATTACACTGATGTTCTTATATTAGCTGAGTTTAGCTATTAAGAATAATTCAGAATCTGTAATGTAGTATAATACTCTAAAATAGCATTTGTTGTTTAACTAGAGTTGTACAAACCCTAATTCCTTTAAGACTAGTTTCTCTAAAGAATAAAACTTAGAAAGATACAAGAAATTATCTAGATAGATTAGAGAATATTCATGTTTTAAGAAATATTTGTTACTTCAATGCATAGAGTATTAAACCTTGGTTTATATCAATACATTAATATTTGACCATAGGGAAAAACCTTGAATAACTTTAACTGGTTGTGCTAATTATATATAACCAACTTAGTTACATGCAAACTTTTTGAAATGTACCCTCGAGAAACCTTTTCCAACTTGCTTCGACATACTATAGTTTTTTACTTACCACATATAGACTTTCTCATCTAGATACATATTTCCTTCTCCTTTGTATATTAAAATATATTTACATATCTAGAATCTTCTTATATCTCTTGTCTAGCTGTTGCCTTATGTTTTAAATTCACATTCTGAAACAATATTTATTTAAATTTCTGAATTTGGACAAATTACTCCACTTTAATAAGATTAAATACTTTGTTTTTATAGTTCTTAATTGAAACCCAGCTGAAACCTTTTGTACTCTTTGTGTATAGAATTACACCTGATAGAATCTTAACTCTTAGTAATCTTGTTTTTAGTGAAGACACAGAGACAAATCAATCTTAAACCTTTTTTCATTACCAATTTATGAAAACACACATAATGTTTAAATATATTATCTTTGGAATTTAAGAAGTCAAGAGTACTCATTTTTATATTTAGCAGTTAATGTTTTAGCTCTTTAACTTTGTAAATTAATCAGATGTCTCCATAATAAACACATTTATAATTAATCCAATTGATATTAAATCTAATTTATTCATTTCTTACTGTAAAAACCAATATATCAGATAAGTGTAGAGAACAGTACTAGCCATCTTTTCCTTGTTGAAGAAAAATCTTAGACAATGGATATTATATTTGAAACATTTCATAGAAATCAACACTCTACTAATTGTCTAGGAAAACTTGTGAATTCATAATTTTAAAGACATCTTCATTCTCATCTGTTTTTAAATTGAACTAAAAGGTGTTTGGATCCATTTCTCATTTACATTTCAATTTATGAGTGCTCATCTATCCATATTCCAATTTTGATACCATGCACATGATATATGGACATAAGCACAAAAGTAGACACAACAATGCAGTACACAGGTGTGCATGCACACATACATAAAACAGACATGAAACAAAGATCTGTAGCTATTTGTAGGTGGATCACCACAGATAGAAGGCAACACTCCAGATGTTTATTGAAATTTCTGTTAGATTTAGCTTGTTAGAAATTAAAATAAAGCCTTATGTAGTTAAGCTGGAATATGGCTCTGTGGAACAGTATTTGCCTAGCATGTATGAGGGCCTGGGTTCAATCCCCAGCACTGCAAAGAAAAAAGAAGAGAAAGATACTTAGAAAAGGATCTTACATAGTTAAAAGTAAAAATTCTAATGTATTAAAAGTTATAAATTATGAATCTGTGTAAAACTATATCAGTTCATTATATAACAGCACAAAATGTATAAGATAACGAAAAATCTACTGTTAATTTTTTTAATATTTTACTGCAAGTAATTCAATGGTAACTTTTAGTATTCCATTTTGTCTCTTGTGAGTTTGACTATATCCCTAGTAATAATATTTTAGTTACTGTTCTAGTACTTACAAAATATAAATTTACCTGCTCATAGTTTATTTAGAATCATATTTTGTTGTTTCTATTGTAAAAACTTTGCCATTACATAGGCCCAATTACTATTCCTTCTTTATGTTTTAGTTATCATATGTATGTTATAGTCATCTTTTCATATTTTAATAATCTTTGAGTTAAAATTTTGCTTTTAGTTCTCTTTATATGTTATATCTTGATGTGAATTCTTCCTTTTTAACTTTTGTTTCAAGTGTAATAAAGAATAATTTTTTACTGTATCCTGCCTATTTTGAATACCATCTCATAAGAATCAAATTGTTGTTTAATGTTAATATTTTTGTTCTTTAACGGACACTTAACTTGATTAGTTTCAGCTGTAGATTTCAATCTATCTTCTGTACTATTCTGATAGGACTATAGAGAAAACTATCAGTAGATTTTTACATTTAATTTACCATGGAGCTAAGAGGATGGTAGTCCAGAGAAAACCTACCTGTTCCAGACACCTGTCTGTAGGAAAGAGAAGGTGGGGAAAGAACCCTTACAGAAGCAGTCTGGGAAGAGGGCATGCTTAGGTTGCCCATGAAGGCTAGCTACTCTTTTAGAAGCAATAGAGTAACAGTAGCTACTTCTGGATCATTAAGTTTTATCTTCTCATTCTCAAGCAATATTTTGGTAATAAATATTATTTTAAATTATACTTTTCAAAGATGTTCCAAAATCACAGACATTAGCCAAAGTCTTTAGCCCATTGGTCCTAATTTTAGTAAAGTACTTAATATCAGGTGCCAAGCTTAGATAGATGATAGACAGATTGATCGATAGTTAGCAGAAAGATATTCTTCTCAAAGTATCAAAAACCTGCATAACAGATTTCAAATATCCGTTTTATAGTTGAGGAAATTGTTTAAAAGGGTAAATAATTTGCCATGAAGCACTAGAGCTCAAATTTTTTGAATCCAGGATTGTCTTTGAATCAAACTCAGATTCTGTCCACTCTACACTGTTCCCTATTAGTAGAAAGAATCTACAACTAATAAAGTGAAAACACTTTTCTGGGATCACTGAGGACCTTATCAATGAGGCAAACTGAAAACCTTTGTGACTTACTATTCAAAGTTCATTTCATGCTACCAGCTCCCAGGGAAAAGGGAAAATGCCTGGTTGATGATTGAAGACATAAACAACTGAGGCAAATATCAACATTTCACGAACAATCAATCACTGAATACTTGTCAATAGCAAAAGTCCATTTTATCTGGCAGTTATTCAATTGGAATAGATCATTTTCATGCAACAAAGGCAATATTACTGCTGGGAGCATATTTGACATTTCTAGCGAGCCTTAATAGTTAAAAGTCAAGAACCTATTTAAATAATATTATAATCAAATCAAAATCAAATTAAAATTCTTAAGATGCAGAACATCTGGGATCATAGGACTTTAACAACTAAAATTCTAAAAGTAAATAATTACTTAAATTGTTAACGTTTAAAACAGAATTCTACATTCTTTTTTTTAAATAGCAAAACACATTCTAAATCAGTCAAATCAAGGGTCATTTTCTTCTCTAAGATGAATACATAATAAAGACATTCTTTATCCTATTTACTTTGGGGAACATAATTTGAAAAAATACATGCATTTACATTAAAAAGAATGAACAAGCTGACCTGTGCTCTATGTCATTCATAAACACCAGTGGACTCCTCCGTACCTTTGATGTTGCTGTAATTTGCTGCAGTGACTTAAGATGGGATTAAGCCAGATCATATTTAAAGCATAAAACTCTTTTTATTTAAGATACAGTCATCCTTTACTTCTGTTGCAATTGTTTTATATCACCCTGCAAATATGAGAATCGAATATTGTTTAAAAGTAATGCAGCAACAGTAGGCAGCATGAATTCACTCAAGAATTGCTGGCATGCAAGTGAACACAACCTCCAATCAAGGAATCTGGGTACCTGGCACCTGTAAACACATGAAAGAGACAGTCTGCATGCTTTTTAAATTCTTGAGAAAGAAAGAAAAAACCACTAGCATTTTATGAAGCACTAACCATGAATCAGCCCATGAAATTATCTCATTTAAACCTTACAACTAAACTCCTTTTTACAGGCGTTGTAACAGAGACGCAGAACTTCTCAGATAACATAGCAAGAGATAACTTTTCTGTATTTTTATAAAGAAAATCAAAGCTCCCTATTGGTAGTATTTTGTGGTTATATCTGCCTTTGAAACTTCAATATATACTACACATTTTATTTCACACATAAATAAATAAACCACACACTAAATGTGTATGACTAACATTCAAATGTGCATCTTATCAGTCACTGTCCCAAACTGATGACTTTTACCAACAATATTAACAACTTTATAAAAGTATTATGGGTTATAGCACAATCTGTCTCAACATGAATATGGAGATTTCTTAAAGGTAATATGTATGATAATCTGGTACTGCATGCCAACAGTAAGTTTCACATTTAAATACTTTAAAATCTATCCTACAGGTATGCACAAGGCTTATATGTATAATATGTGTGTTAATTTCAGCTTTATTTGTAATACTAGAAATGAAGCAAGCTAAATATCCAATAAAATAAAGGAATTAAATAAATTATAGTGCTAACATATCATAGGATATCATATAGTCATTAAAAATAATTCAACTTGTTTAATTGACATATAAAATATCCGTGATAGATAATATGATTATATGTTTTAAAGATATACATATGTATACATATATAATATATACAAATAATATATGCATAGATAAAGCCTTTAAAATCAGAATGATTATAATGATTTTTTTAACTGTGGTGTAGGAAGCATGCTACAATTGTAAGAAAAACTTACTGAGTTTTTAAAAAGTTCCATCTTGCCAACATACAAGAACAAGACACAAAGCATATTGTACACACATACTTTTAATTTAAGAAAGGCTGAGTGAAAATAAAGGTCTGATGAGAATAGAAGGAGGAATTCAGGTTTTTAAAAATAAGGAGAATAATTTTGCTCAGAGACTGGACAGACCATGACAATTGCTAAATGAAATTAGAAATATAATCAAAGAGATTTAGATGCAGAGGAAGGCTATATTTAAGTACTAGAAAAAAAGCACAAATGTATAATATTCATTACAGCTCTATAGTTTCTTCTCTAGCATTTTACATTATTCAAATCTTTTTATTACTACTTGTGACAATATTTGCCTCTTTTATGAATTCATTTTCAGTGTAGTCTTGTCCTGCAGTAGAATTTGAAAGATATTCTAATTTACATTTATCAGAATTAGACAGAGGGCCATACTGACTAAATAACAGGTAGTTTTATGCATATGAAATTCAAAATGTCTCAAACATGACTCAAATCACCACAAGCCCCAGGGAAATGCAAAATAGCATTCGCCATTAAAGATTTACTATCTTTGGCTCACATGCAATTATTTTACACTTTATATAGAAAATAATAATGGTGCTTGTATAAAATACAAATAATATAAAAGGGTGGTTGGAACTTTCCCTTCATGCAGCTAACTATTTGTTGAGTACGTAGTGTTTATAACATTTAGTATTACAGACCATAAAGGATGCAAATATGCATAAAAAGGAAGGATAGAAAGAAGAAAATAGAAAGCTAAGTGTATTTCATGTTCTACACTTGAACTTACATAGGCCCTGGCATAGAGCACTTAAATATTTATTATGTCTAGATAGTTCTTGAATGTTTATTATGTCTACATATAATTATGAATGCTTATATGGATTACATCATTTAATCTTTAAAACAACTCTATAAATTTAGTATCATGTTCCCATTTTTCAGGGAGAAAATTGCAGCACAGAGATTAACTTGCTAAATATTGTGAGCTAAGAATTTCAAGGGTGGGTGGAACCTGAACTTAAGCATACAAGCATTATGTACTTAACCTCTACATTATATGGTTCCTGGTTGTTCCAGGTTTGCTTTATTATCTATATTTTACAGAGCAGGAACTTGTGGTTCAATATTATTTCTTAAATATCCCTAATCAATGAAAGAATCATCATTCAAAAATATGGTCTCTCTGTACTAAATCCTTTGCTCAATTCTTAATACCACTTCAAAAGCTATATGAGATAAAATATTAATAAAATATATTCAGACCATATCCCATGCCTTTTATATTTAATTACCAATTGCATTTCTTCCTAACTCTGTGACACTAAGCAAGCCATTTAATTTCTTTTTGCTTTAGTCCTCTCCTATAAAATTGGAAAAATAATGCTTCATATCTCAAAGAATTCTTTGGAAGATTGATATAATATATAAAGCAATTGAATGTTGACTGGCATAAACTTGATTCTATTATCATTACCATTATCACTTTTACTATTATTATTTCTACTTTATACTTATACAAGATGAGGCATATATAATTAATACTACTACTAAAATAGAGTGCTGAGCTAAGCATTTTTCCAAAAGTATTGCATCCCAACCTCATTAGTTTGTTGTGACAATCATCTATAAAACAGACGAGAAACCAACATTTTACACAAAATGAAAGGGCGGCATCAAAAAGTTAAGGAAGTCACTCAAGATGATGGAGCCAGTGAGTGGCAGGACCTGATATCAAATTAGGGTTTATGTAACTGCAAAGCCCTCAGAGTAGTATGTGATCAGTGCCCAAAGAAAGGCAGAAGCCATGTGCTGTAGTTCAGAGCACGCAGAACTCAGTGACTGAGAGGGATTGCTCTGGGTGGGTTAACATTGGAGCTTACTGTGAAGGTCAGCAGACTCAGAGGTACACCTTTTGAAGGACACAACAATTGTACCTGGAGCAGATGAGCAAGGGTTTTGAAACAGCACATGATCCATTCAGCATTATATGGAGGAAATTGAGTAGGGAGCTAGAAGGGTGAGCTGCTGTAATTCCCTGAATGCAAGGCCTGCACTGCTGGAATTTTGCACTTAAATACAGCTGCCCTGAGCAAATATGGCACTTAAAATATGACTAGAGACACTAAAGGGCTGGATTATACATGCTGTTTAATTTTAGCTAATTAAAACCTAAATCTAAAATCTGATACTTAATTCAGTTATTTAAAAACTTGATGTTTAGAACAACTTAGATAAATAATTGTACTTTCTAAAATGCACATCTTGTGAAATATAAATACAAATTAAGGATTTTCAAGAAAAATTGACCATCTGAATGGAGATGTGCTTTAAGTAAAAAATATACATCCGATTCTTAATATCTATTGTTAAAGAATTTAAAATATCTAATTAATAAATTTTAATATTGATTATATTTTGGTGTTTCTTATATTTATATATGTTAAATAAGTGCATTATTTTTAAAAAGTTTCATTCTTTTTTCTGTTTTTTAACATGGCTACTAAATAAT
The DNA here is from genome assembly GCF_052094955.1 of Ictidomys tridecemlineatus. Lineage (NCBI taxonomy): Eukaryota > Metazoa > Chordata > Mammalia > Rodentia > Sciuridae > Ictidomys > Ictidomys tridecemlineatus. The sequence goes on along the minus strand of NC_135479.1, from coordinate 155,953,898 downwards.
TTAAAATTATGTATGTGACTTACATTATATTTCTATTGTACAGAGCTAATCTAGCCTATTCCTGGCAAAATGTAAGCATTCCATAAAACACTTGTTAACCAACTGCAGTAGGAACCAGATTGTAACCTCAAAGTCAGACTGGGGATCTTGTATTATATTAAATAGACAAGTGAGCCATTGCAACTTCTCAGTAGGGGAAATGATATGCTCAGAGTACTATTTTAGAAGACTCCATCTGGAAGAGTAATTCAGAGGAGAAATTGAAGTTAGGCTGGAAGTGTATTGCAATATTAAAATAGAGCCTGAACACATACCCCTCTCCCACAATTTCTTCTAAAGCAGCTCAGCACAGTAGCATAACATTATGCAAATGCTCCATGTTACCCATGAGAATTACAAACACTAGTGAAAGGCAATTCCTTTCTGAGTGGAACTTTACCCACTTTATGTACCTAATTTCATCACTGCTGTTTTAAAGAGAAAAGAATCAATGTGGTTAATCTCTGTGTAGTCATGTGAGATAGAACTCCCTTTATTGTAATAAAGATCTGCCAAATATAGCTTCATAGTATAATTATGAAATATGCACATATGGAGCTACAGGTATGAAAAAAAGCCTTAATACCTATTCTCCACCTAGGGATAAGAGTTTGCTTTTTTTATCACATGGCTTAAATGATAAAGTCAATTAGCAGCCCTGCCCCAACTAATCCTATTTAGCCTCAACTTTCTGCATTCCCTTCTTATAGGCACTGACTCATTCATGTCACTTTCAGTAGCAGTGTCACAAATCTACCACAAACCAGTAAAAAATGTGTTGGTCATACCATAGGTGAGTGTTAGTAAACAGATGTGAACTGGTGCATGGATGGCTATCTTGAAATTGTTGCTCTCTGGATGCTAGTCTTAGTCACTGCTGCTGCAGACTTGCTCCAGGTGGAAAAATAAATGTCTCCCACCAACCTCTACTTAACTTTTCCCCCAAATCATTGAACAAAAATGCAAAACACCTTCTCCTCCACTCTAAATAAATACATGCATCCCTGGGTATCTGTGTGGGATGGGTTCCAGGATTCTCTGCAGATACCTAAAATCTGAGGATGCTCAAGTCCCTTATAAAAATTTGCATAATATTTACATACAATCTATGCATATCCTCCAGCATACTTTACATCATCCCTAGATTATTTACAATGTAAATACCATGTGAATAGTTCTTATATATTATTGAAGGCTATAGGCCTATGAGCAATGGGGCCAAATGACTGCGCACTGGAATTCCTAAAACTATGCACTAAAATATGCACGTTTATCTTTATACATTGTTTATCTCATGTATTTGTTAGAATGGAAAGATGCCTAATAAACGACTTTACATATATTAAATGACTTGATCCTTACAAGCCCTACATCTCCCATTTTGGAGATGGAAAAACTGAAGTACAGACAGGTGAAGTTACCTGCCCAAGACCATCAGTGAAGACATGGCAGAGTTGGTATTTGAGATCACACAGGCATCCAAGCACTTTTGGCATCCAAGCACCAACAGAATCACCATAGTCAGGAGAAAAGGAACTTTACTGGGTATGCCTGTGTCTTTGTTCTATCCCCACTTTGGGTTGGGAAGTGCTGAGGGCCATTGCCAAGTAGGAATTACGCATCGAAATTTCCTTGCCAGCGTACCCCATGTTAAATGGACTTGCCTTGGAAATCTGCTGTGACCTTGCATGTGTGTTTGAGAAAGGTGACCCTGCTCAAGGACTAGGTGGATCCAGGATTAGGGTGTATCCTGCAGGTTTTAGGAAGTATCCGGGTTTAAGACATTGGCAGGAAGTAATGCAATTGACAGCCCCACTAGAAACACTGGACATGATTAGAATAGGAGAGGAGGGGCAGTGCTACTCAGATCAAACCAAGAGGCTCTGAGCTAGAATTGATATTCCAACTAGAGTAAACCAGACAAATTGGCCTTTTTCAAATTTAGCATGTACCCATTTGCCTCTATAATCTACCAATCTTTGCACACACACCCCAAACTCTTTTCCTGGAGAGCTGCTACTTGATAATCTATAAAGCCATGTTCAAGGAATGAAATAACATCTAGAGCAACACTTCCCAGATCCCAGCAGAATTCATTCAGCCTCCCTCTGCGCTCCTTTTGTGTCTCATGCCAGCCTGCAGACGTGATTTCTATGTGGGAATCTCTCATGCCTACCCCTTTCACAGCAATCTGTGATAGCTAGACTCAGCCAAGCACAAGAAAAAGGGGCCTCCAGCACATTTTTCCTCTACTTACTCATAATGGTTTATTTCTTTGGATCACACCAGGATATCTTGAGATTAATATCATTGTTCCACTCCACTCCTGGGTCTTCTCAGATTACAGGCATTGCTGTTAGATTCCCTTTCAACTCTTCTCTCACATGTCAGTCTGTTTTCTTCATTTAACTGTCAATTTTTAACAGTAGACCCCAGCATACCACAGTCTGGGTATTTCCCCACTGTTGTGCTAATTTGATTGATCTATAATTAACTGTTGTAATGCCATTCCCTCCAGTGATACTTTCAGCTACTTAGGGTGGAGATAATGACCTTGTTCTCCCTGATGTTGAAAAGAATCCTGGCCACAGTAGAGATTTAGTGGATCTGTTTTCTTGAACTGAAGAGTAAACAAGGAGGAGAATGAAAATAGACATAAGAGAATGGAGAAAGAAAAAAATATAAGATTATTCCATAGGAAAAGGCAAATATGAAAGAACATGCTCAATTCAAACTTAAGTCAAATAACCTCATTTTAAATTTATAATAGCAAAATAAGCTAAACTAATGAAACAGTGAACTGATTCCCACTGTTAACCAGGAAAGAAAATTTTCAGAAATTATGTTTTTCTTTATGACTGTAGATGTGTTTGCCTTTGTCTCATACAACAACTCGAAGTTATTGTGGTAATGTAAGAAAATTGGGTTGACAGTTACGCTAACTGTCCTCCACCTTTTATCATGCCCAAAGTAGATTAGAATAGAAGACACTCATCAGATCATTTTGTCCTAACCTCAGACGAGCTTCTGAACAGAAGAGGCTGGTGTCACTTTGAATTTGGAATTGGCATTTACCTTGTACAATTTTATCTCTGCCTCTGCCTGGAAAGAGGAATATGGTTAGAAATTGTTGGTGGCCAAATCTCTCAGGAAGAGCTCTCATTGACCAACAACAGCATATTCCCAGAAAAGAAGACCTCTGTTGGGTTCAGAAAACAATACCCCAAAGTTCAGCACTTTGGCATGCTGAGTGCTTTGGACTGAAGGACATTAGAAGGACTTCAGAAACAGTTTCTTTCTGACCTTCTCCTGCCTTTCTTTCTCCTGCCTGGCTTTCTTCCCCAAAGTAGATCATATGGCTAGAACTCCTTTCCTCAAAATCCAGTGATGAAAACTAGAAATATTACTCTAATGTTAAATTCAATTTCTGTGAAACAGTCGGCCATGAAGGAAGTACTCTGACCTACCTTGACTGATAATAGATCATAAAAGTCCCACTACCAAAGGGGTCTTGTCCTGTAATTTGTAGAGAGAAATGGTACACAGAGAAAGCCCTCCTGGGTTTCCACCATCAGTCCATTACCACTGGGTTATACCACTTTTGTTCAACCACATTTCAACAGGGCCTTCCATTAATTCCATTAAAATTCATCAAATTTAAGCATAAAAATAATTTTACATAAGTCTTTGGGTCTTCATCTCTGAAGACTCCCATGTCATATAAAACTGATTAAATAAATATGAATTTGTAGAATTGATCTGTCTTTTCTTTTACGGATGTTGTTCACATCTCTTATGCTGGGTGAGGGCAGGTATCACACCTCTCCATCCCTTTTCCTCTCTAACTCTACAGAGCAATGTTGTGAAATTAATGAAATTAATGTAAGTATTTGACTGTACCCAGAGTGGTCAAAAGGATTAACTCTTGACTTGAATGGTTGTTTCAAATTCTGGATCCTCCACTTTAGAGACCATGTCATCTTGCGCAAGTTACAGTAACTGTCCTCCACCTCAATTTCCTCAACTGTCCACAGAGATAATAACACTTCCCTCATAGGACTGTGAGGACTAAATGAGCTAGGATTTGTTAAGTACTTAGTATAATGGTGCCTAGCACATGGAAGGCACTGTGAATTTGTTAAAAATAAAGTCAGCAGACAAATATAAGGAATATGAGTATCTTTGAAACATTACCTAAAATTACTGAGTAACAAGATTCGATAGAACAAATTTATGCATTTTATGTTCTATAAAACATATATGAACAGATGTGAAATAACTCAAATTTAAAAAAAAAATTTATTGTGGGGATAGGACTTTTATGCCCTCTCAATTCAATAAGATGTTGCATTAGAAGATATTCTGATAGGTGAGGAACTTGTTGCATAAAAAGTTAAAGAACCTGATGGTTCTTTTTAGAGCCAGTATATCTTTTCTCAATCTGACTTTAATGTTCCAAATAACTCATGAAAGGCTGCTTGAAATCTTTAATTAAGCAATTAATTGTATTAAAAGTATTTTATGAAGACAGTGTCTTATTGTTCCAAAGAAGAATAATTAAAAGTTTTATAAATCCTACAATTTTTTAAAGTACCCAGTAATCAAATAGGCAATAGGCCCTAAACTCTACTGCTTTCTTCTCAAGCTGTCCCTTCATCAAACATCTGTCTCTATCTAGGAACAAAGGATTACAGTGTCCAAGTTTTAAGGAAAGACTAACTCTAAGAATAATATTTTAATGACTATACCTAATATTGACATTATTGATCCTGTTTGTTCGTTGTGTTGTTTGTTTTTAAAATAGTTCATGGGATCCACATTTCAGAGTATAATATTATTGAAATCAATGCAGAAGGAAAATGACTAATAACAGACATGACATCTACCAGCCTTATCAAAGCGTCATTTTAAATTCTTGGCTGTTTATCAGGCTAAGTAGATGTTCAGAAATGTCTTCCAAAGCCTAGAGATGGTTCCTCCTCACTGTACCATATTTTAAATAAATTTAAGTTAATAAAAATATTTTTTAATCTACACTGTCATAAAAACACAAAAGTTAAGAGAGCAAATATTCTGTACACTTCTAAATTATCACAGAGCAGTCATTTCCTCACCCTGCTTGTCCACCAGCATCCTTACTTCTCTCCAAAAGAATCAATTCCCAATGTAATTCATGTTGTTGGCAGATACACAACCCCTGGGTTTGCTATCCAAGAAAAGAACTGTGCAGCCAAGTGAAAATGAAGCGAACTTCATAAAAGCATGGATGTTAAAGGAAAACCCTTGGCCTAGCTGAAACCTAAACTCACTGGGTCATAAAATGAGCTTAAGGAAAAAGGGAAGTTTACTGGAAACATATAGGGTTATATCTTGAAATCCAAGGTCAAAATATGAAGCTGGACCTTGTGAGAGACTAGAACCAAGAACAGGAAAGTCACCAGGAGTCAACATAGCTGCTATTTCCCAATGTTTTTTTCTCTTGGGGAACCAAGATCCAATGTTTCTCTTCCTATAGAGCAGCTTCCTTCTTCTATATTAGTAAAGACCCACTTACAAATGAACCACCTGACTACTGTCTTCACAAATTCCTAGGAGAGAGCATCTAATTAGCAGAGATAAGCTTCCAAACTGGTTCTCTTGGTGCAATGGGTGTTGGTCATTTTAGTTATAAAAACAGTGTACGATGAGGATTGTGGCAATAGGCTGCAGTAGAGTTACCAATTCTTTTTTCTGTAAACGGCTATATGGTAAAAATTATAGGCTTTGGGAACCATAGACTCTCTGCCAAAACTACTCAACTCTGCTGTCATAGCAGAAAATTATTCATAGACAATATATAAATAAATGAGCACACGGTCATGTTCTAATAAAACTTTATATTTACACAACAGGTGTTGGGGAAAATTTGTTCTGAAAATCTGTAATTTACTGACATCTGATCTACACTTAAATGATGAGTAGAAAAGGCCTTTAAGAGAGGGGAGCAACAAGTTGGAATGGGTTATTTTCTTCAGCATATCTATCAAGCAATGAACAGTGGAAACAAAGTCCTATGATGTATGGCAAATCCTGAAGCATGACTTCGAGTCATAATGAATTAGCATCACATTCAGAGAAGAGTTTCAGTCTAGCAACAAAATTCCCAGCTCAGAAATATTCATGCATTTCCTTAGGATAGATAGGAAGAGAGAGCTCAGAGGAAAAGTGGCCAATTCAGCATACTGAGTTAGAATAGAGAAATCCAGGCTAGTATAGGAGTGGCAGGTTTTCAGAAGTATATGCCTAACAAACTCATATCCAGCTATAGCACTGCTGGGAATTGTATATTGCAGGGAAAATGGTAGTTAAACTCACAAGGTAAAGTTAGAAAACAATGCAATAGGCAATTTTAAAGCCCCATTTTGAGCTGGGAAGAAAAAGAAGAAATAAATATTGTATGAAGTAGTATTTTCCAACGATATTCCATCCATTTCAGAAAATCAGATACTTAGTGTTTAAAAGCACCTGAAACCACCAGCTGTAATAAGAAAAAAAAGGAGAGACACATGCACAGCGAGAGTCGCCCCAACAGTATTGGAAAAGCCAAGAGCTCAAAAGGCATGTTTGCTCCGTGCTTTCTCTAAGCAACCAGTATGACCAAAGGGTTCTGAAGGAATGGATAAGCTTTCCTTTGAACTTTGCTGCAGCCCCAATATAGTCAGCAAGACCTGCCTCTGCAATCAGTGGAAGAGGACAACTGCAGACTATCTTCAGTGATGTCTCTTGGCAGTGACTCTCCTCTGTGCCCTCAATAGCTCTGATAGATTCACTGGTTTGCAGTTATCTTCTTGGCAGAAGTGTTCTTCCTCTCTCTACTATTTCTGATAGGCTAGAAAAGAAGAGATGCCAACTACCAAAGCAGGTGGATATTACAGGGCATTTTCCAAATATCAAGAACTTGACATTTTAAAATGAAAAATGAAAAATGAATGACTTCCAAATACATTTTCCACGATCTGAAGGCAATGTGGCTTAATGGCTAAAACCAAGCCCTGGGTTCATGTCTCAGCACTCACAAGCTTGTAGGATCCTGAGTTGTTGATCCTCTCCATTTCCCCATCTTAAAATGGAAAGAAGGGTGATTGCTATCTCATAGAATTTTGGTGCTTCTTAAGTGAGATGAAATACCCAAAAAGCTGAGCTTAGCATACTTGTGGTTACCCTAAATGCTAGTTATTATTTTATTAATTATATACTGTATGTTATTATACTAATAATAAGTTAAAATAGGAAGCTTAAGAAAAATTTAAAAGATAATAAACTATCACTACAATATATGTGAGAAAATTAAGGCTCAGAAATGTTGAAGGATATTTTTATTACTCCTTGAGCCAGTGCTTACAAAACTCCAGTCTTGATTACTTCTCCAGAAGGAAAAGGGTGATGATTAGCTTCATTTGCCATATTCTTGCATGGTCTCCTGTGCTTGTTGTTTCATTTTATCATGCAATAGGATTAATTTGAAACTAAAGAGAGTCATGTACTCATTCATCATTCAGCAAGTTTGTCTTCTCTCACAGTATCCTTATGTTATGCACTTGAGATATGATCGTGATAGAAACAAGGGTCCAGTCTCCCAGGAGACCACTGTGGATCCCATAGGTATGTCTGATAAATATATGAAAAGGCTCAACATCCTTAGCCATCAGGAAATATAAATAAAAACTGCACTGAAATGCCATCTAACCCCAGTCAGAATGGCTATTAACAAAATTAATTAATTAATTAACAAATGCTGGTGATGATATTTATATTAAAAAAGAACCCTTATATGCTATAGTGGGAATGTAAATTACTAGAGCCACTATGGAAAACATTACATAGGTTTATAAAAAAACTAGAACTAGAACTATCAAATGATCCAGCTACCTTATTCCTGGATATATACCCAAAGGAATCAAAATTAGCATACAAAAGAGACACCTGCATATCCATGTTTATAGCAGCCGTATTCACAGTAGCCAAATTATGGAATCAGCCTAAATGGTCATCAGTAGAAGAACAGATAAAGAAAATGTGGCCTACATATATAATGGACTATTATTCAACCATAAATAAGAACAAAATCATGTCATTTGTAGGAAAATGGATGGAACTGGAGATCATTATGTTTAAGTGAAATACACTAGTCTCAGAAAGACAAGTATCTCATGTTTTCTCTCATAAATGGAATCTAGAAAAATAATAAAATATTTTTTTTGTTACATGAAAATAGAAGGAGGCCTGTTAGAAAAGGGGAAGGAATTGAGGGAGGAGATAAAAAGGTAGTAGGGAATATGGATATTATTAAAGAACATTATATACCTGTATGGAAAGATCAAAAAGAAACTCATTCCTTGGTATAATTAATATGCACTAGGAATTATAACCAAAAAAGTTAAACCTAGATATGTCCAATTGCAGAATGTCTTGGAAGCCAATAAGACATTATTGAAAAGCCAACAAGACATTGATGAAAAATTAATGACTTCCAAATACATTTTCCACCATCTGAAGGCAATGTAGCTTAATGGCTAAAACCAAGCCAAGGTGTAGTAGGTATGAGATTTCAGACCATAAACTCGTGAGAGAACAAATAAGTTGACTTTATTTTTCTATAAATGAACTAAGTTTCTATTTTGAGACATCATTTTGACTTGTACCAGAAAAGGCAGTTTTGGTTATTCTGGAGTGAACTCCCCATTACTTTAGGGTTTCCTCCTCTGCTCTTTCGCATGGGAAGCTCATCTCCATTCCTCCATAGCATCAAGCTATAGGACCAGGAAAGTTGTCTGTCACTCTGGCATTCACTGAAAGATTTGTTAACCCATTGCCTTCTCCACCATTACTATGTACTTACACCAATGACTGCAAGATCCAACTCCACATTCCCACTGGCATCTTGCTGTGAATTCTTCCCTTCATTTTCCCTTTAAGACCTCAAGGCTTTCATTTTTCCCACTCAGCTATTAGTTTGCTCCCATCTTGGTTTCACACAAAATATTGTCTACCCATTCTGAGACTGTCTCAAGCCCTCTCTGTTCAATAGCCATTAAGTCTCTCTTTATGAAGATTTCACACCATGGTAATGCAGGAAAATCCATGAGGCTGCCAAACCAAGGACTCCCAGACAACCCATGAGCACAGGTCTCCTTTCTTATATCCATGAATCCATATGTGAATTCTTGATCTCACCAACCAAAAGAGGACCAGGTAGGGATTCATCTCAGAGACCATACCAGAAACTCCTCTTATTATTTTGCTGCTTATTTGGATGGGTTTTTTTGTTTGTTTTTAGTTTTTTGTTTACTTCAGCTTAATTATATTATGCTCCTCTAGATTTCTTCCCTTTCTCCCCAGACTATAGAATTTTCATCTCCAATAGTTCAGGAAATGTGTATCAAAAGCATTCTTCTAATTCTATTGTTTTATTCAGGCTCTTAGTTTCTGAAGTTCAAAAGTCTACTAATAAGTAACTTTCTCCTTTTATTTTACCTAGAGAAATAGTGTTAAGGGCAAAATAAATTTCTGAAGATGAAAGCACAAAAAAGTTGTATGCTGCTACAGTATTAAGAGTGTGCATCCTCTTTGAGGGAATGGGGCCCCTAAATGGTTTGGAGAGCCACACATGTGTGAGAATATTGTCATGACAGGAGTTGGGATGATATTTTTATATCCAGATAATATAATCGGATGTTTTCCCAACACTTTGCTAAATATTCTCTGTATGAATTGCTACGAATTAAATTGTGTTAACCCCAAGAAAGATACGTTGAGGTCCTTCCCAGTGGTATGTGTGAGTATGAACTTATTTGGAAATAGAGATTTTACAGATGTAATCAAGTTAAGATGAGGCCATTAGGGTGGACCCTAATCCAAAATGGTTGATATCCACATAAGAAAGAAGAGGCAGAGAAACACAGACACTCCAGAGGAGAACACTGTGTAATAATTGGAGTCAGAAAAAGAAACATACTGCAGTTTCAAGATGTGAAATGCCAATGACTGACAGCTACCACGAGAAGTAAGAGGAACAAGGAAAGATTCTCTCCTAGACAGTTTGGAGTGAGTATTGCCCTGATGACAAGTTGATTTTAGATTTCTACCCTCTATAACTGTAAGATGAGAAATTTATGTTCTTTTAAGTCGTATTTGTGATACTTTATAATGACAACCCTAGGAAATTAAATCTCTGCCTAGTCATATCAGAGAGTCCCTTGATGTTAAGTATCATCTATATGCTGATGGATTCTAAATCCAAGACTCCAATAAAACCAGTCCTCTATATCCATCTCTCTGTTCAGCCTTTATATGTGATAATAGCTCTGCAACCTTAACTTTACATTTCTTTTTATTTTTTTTTAATTTCTAAATTGACAAGAATACACATTTATGGGGGTAAAAATGATGCTAGGTTTTCTGAATTCAAAGTGGAAATCTTAAATCAAGCTAATTAATAACAATCAGCAGAAATAATTGTCATTTTTATGATTATAACATATGGAATTTATTCTTAGAAATTTTAAAATGTACATTATTTACTGTATTAATCATACATGCCTCAAAGAAAAAAATCTTATTCCCCCTGTCTGATGCTTTGTACCTTTTGATCATCATCTCCCCATTCTCCTTGTTCCGAGACCCTGGTAACCACCATTCTATTCTCTGCCTCTTTGAGTTTGATTATTTTAGCTTCCTCATCTTAGTGAGAACACATGGTATTGTCATCGTGTGCTTGGCTTATTTTATTTAGCATAATGTTTTCTGATTCCATCCACATTGTTGTAAAACAAAATCTCCTACCTTTTTATCATAATTTCTTTAGTCATTTATCTGTTGATTATTGTAGGTTGATTCAATATCTTGTCTATTTCAGATAGTGCCATAATTAACATAGGAATGCATACAGTGCTTTGACATACTGACTTAAAATCTTTTGGGTACATACCCAGAAATGGGACTGCTGAGTCATTTGGTAATTCTCTTTTTAGTTTTGTTTTGTTTTGTTTTGTTTTGTTTTTTGTACTAGGTGGTTGTACTAATTTACATTTCAACCTATAGTGCACAAGGTTTCCTTTCCTCCACAACTTTATATTTCTAAATCAGGTATTTTGAACCACAGATACTCTTTCTGTCAAAGCTAATGTAATATTTCTCCATCTCAGAAAAAAATGAAAAGTAAAACAACTCCATCCATCCATTTAATCTGTAACTTGATCCATCCTAAAATACAAGTGACTCCCAGATACTATCCATAAGACATTCCTGTCAATCTATTAGTTATATTTCTAAAAGTCTCCCTTAATTATTACCCTTCTTTGTCACACCATCATTTGCCCCTTGGATTTCTACAGTAGCCTTTTCTAAATCATATAGTTCATTCTCCACTCAGTTATCAGAATGTTGTTCTATTTAACTTTATAAAATTTAAACTATCATTCAAATATTAAAACTTAAAAATCTAAACCAATTGCTCAATTTTAACCTGGTATAAAAGAAAGTTAATAGAAAATAAATCAACCCATTTAAGATTTTGTATTGAAATGTATAACATATGCCTCCATTTCTTAAAACAGGGTCTGAAGAAATGGTCCCATAATATTCAAGAAGCACAGAAAAGTTGGGGCTGTAGAAAATACCGTCTTCTCTGGACTTCATAGTACACATTAATGTATGGTATTTGAGGACTCTGGGATGCCAGAGGACAAAAACTTATCTTCAACATTATTTAACCCATAGCCATGGAAGGCTTTTATATGTAACATTTGTTAATAAATAAAAGCATTTATAAATATATTTTGGAAAATCCTTCTATAAACCAGAATATTTCAGTCATGGACCTGAATCTACCCACAAATCTGAAACTTGAACCTGGCAGACATGCAAGCTCATTCTGCTCCACCCTTCCTGGTTTGCAGGGATTTGCAAGCTCGGTGTTAATAGTGGTGCCACTGGAACTCCATTAGCAGGACCTTACTGTCAGCACCTCCAGGTCTGCCCTGAAATCTGAAGGGAAGTTAAGACAGCTTTCTTACAAAGTGAGCAAAATGAAAACTTGACCATCTAGAATGGATGGAAAAGGACACAAAGGACATGGACTTTTAACTTGATTATGAAGAGGCAGATGTGGGGCTAAAGCTTTCTCAGAAGAAGGAAAAAGTATGCAAAGCTGAATGAAGAACAAATATGTAGGGTTCACTGTGTCATAATTAAGTCCAAAATCAGTGTGTGACAGGTGATTACTATTAATTAATACATTTATTATGCCACATGTTATGTTAACTAGGCATCATCATAGATTTGTGGAGGGTCACCAAAAAAAGACAGAGTGGGCATTTTGGAAGGACTTTTTGTTCAGTTTCTGTGTTTTTGAAAAAAAAAAGAAAAGGAAGTCATCAAGATGTAAATTATCTTGTCCTTAGATATGGTTTCAGGTGGCATTTAGTAAATTAAGCTTTGACTGATAAAATACACTTGATTCAGGAAAGCAAGTTTCAAGAAGGTAATTTTAAAGACTTATCCACTGAAATCAAATAGCAGAATGTGGAAGGAAAGTTTTTTCTCAATGTGAGCACATTCCATTTAAGGAAATTCAGAAAGTGCCAGGAAACGTCTTTTTGTGTGTATCATAAGGCTGGAGATTGAAGGATAAAATGGTGGCAAACAAAGAAATGATAAATGAAGTGAATTGATATTTTCAGGAAAAGGTGAGAGCTGCAAAATTCAGAATGAATAAATGATTGTTATAAATATTTTAAAAGGGAAAAGAGAGAACATGTAAGCTCCTTAATAAATTAGAACTCGTAAATCTATGATGGGTAAAATGCTGAGCCACTGAATTCATTTTAATTGTCCTTTAGGTAAAAAAAATAAACAGAAGCTTTCCAGAGCAGTAAGGTACAAAATGAGAACTGCATGGTTCCTTTGGGAACCTGAGGGGAAATGTTCAGTTCAAGAAGAAGGTGACGCCCAGGAAGCAGGCAGGTGGCTATGCTTAGTACAAAGTCCATTTCTGTGGCTCCTTCAAAACCCTGATTTTCAATTATTGAAACTGATCCAAAGTTACCCAGGCTTCCCCAGAAACTATATGGGGGACAGGGTTGGCTAAGCCAATTACTAGTGTAAACACAATTAAAGAGAGCTATTGTTCAAACAAATCTGGCAGGTACTTGCTTGGCAACCCTTGGTTAGCCATTAGTTGGTATTTACTAATTAACCTACTCCTCTGCCATCTGCTCTCTTCTCTTTGGTCCCTCCCTTAGAGAGTGCATCTATTCTTGTGACGTTTACTACCCCCTCCTTGCTAATGACTTCGAAACTCATGTATCCATCTCTCTAGTCTTTCCAAACTAGAATCACAATTTCAAAGCTAAATCTAATTCTGTTTGCATAAAGTCAAATTCATTGTGTTCTTTCAGAAACTGCCACCTGCTCTCACTTCCTTATCTTTGTCAATGCCACCACTTTCTTCCAGCCATTCTGTCAGTATCTTGTAGCAACTTAAACTTCACTCTTTCATTTGTAAGATTTATTTATTTTTTCTTGATATATAACATGTGCCATGAAAAAGACTTGGACTAAGAGTCAGACAAACTTCATGACCTTGGTCAGTGATGTAAGCAAAAGTTTCTTAATGGCCTCTGTTCATCGAACACTCCCTGGAAATTAGATGCACTTAAGAAGCATGTCATAGATGAAAGAGTAAGTTAAGAGGAACAAAAAAGGAAGAATTGAAGGATAGATCATCACAAGGATGAATTTCTAATCTTAGCCTCCTTTCTCTTTGTCGCGTCTCACAACAGTGCTGAGAAAAGCAAATAAGGAGCAGTAGCTGGAGGAGATTGACAATTTGTGATAGGCAGTTTACTTTTATGATCATGGAGTAGGTATGATTACCAACATGTTAAAAAAAGAATTTATATTCAAAGATATGATTAAAATTGTTTTTAAAAATACTTCATTAGAAAGTTCCACAGCTTGTCCAAATTCAAATCCAGAACAGTATAAAGGAAAAACCCATTTCTTCCTCAAGTCATACTACTTCCTTCATGGTAGCTGCCCAGCAAACAATTGTGGTAATTACAATTTACTGTAAGCCCTTGAATACAAGAGATACACTAACTTTAAAATATGCACATTTTTCATCCTCTATAATCTATAGGGGATTCGTGTTTTATATTCCAGTTGTTTTAAATAATTCATTTGTAATTTTCTCTAATATTTCCAAAATTGGTAAATGTTAGGTGAGCTTAATAAGTTGAAAATGTGTGTTGTTCTTTTGTATCCAAGGCTAATTTCATTAAACATCTGCACCTAAATTACTAATTAGAACAGTAGCTATCAGTTAAATAAATTGATCTTTAAGTTGGAAACCTGAAACAATTCATAGGCAAATTACCAATTGAGCAATTATTGACTAAATATAGGCTTTGAGGAAATTATCTAATTTACTATATAAACCACAAGCAGCTTGAAAATTAGATGAATTAGAGAAACAGATGCCAAAAAATTACAAGAGAGAAATGCAAATAAGCTGCACAATGTGTTAAAAAGAAAAGCTATTGTGGCAATTACCACTAGACAGAATAATGTAAATGGAGAGGGTGCTGCACATGGAGTCACAAACCTGAATCTGCAAACTGGCTGATCCATTTCCTGAATATATAATATTGGAAAGATCACTTCTTTCACTAAATCTCAGATCTCTCATTGATATGATTTATTACCTGATTTGCATTCCTGCCTATGTGTTTATGCTATTTACCCTATTTACAGCCACATAAAATAAAATTACAAATAAATATATCAATTAAGTTGCATATATGTTTGATCTAAAAAGTGCAAAGGGATATTAAACGGTAAACATTAATGTAAACATTAATCAAAAGGTTAGAGCTTCAGAAGAAAAAATATAAAAGCTTTATTTATCATCAGGCTCTTTTTAAAACAACTCAATCAAAAAAAAATTTTTCCCAAAAAAATTATTGGAAAGTAATACAATTGATGAATTGTGGTGTGTGTAAACTAAAATTTTTGGAGCCATGCTACCAATATTTTTGCAGGGAAGTATTCAGTTTGATATAACTGAATGATACAGAGCTTGAAACCCATTTAAAGGACAGCTACACGTGGTAAGAAATACAAGTAAAACAGAATTCCATAACGTAGTGGGAGATCAAGATTTGAGTTCAAATTCTTTTTGACCTTTAGATAATCTGAAAGAATATTGCAAGCTTTGTCCTCAAAGACAAGGAATACTCATGTAGCTAGCAAACGAGAAATAATAAACATATTTTCTGTGCAATGTCATAGCTAGGAAGAACAGAGAGCAAGCACCTTGGCTACTAAGTAATATGAGCTTCCATTCAAAGAGTGGAGGAATTCATGCAAGTATTTTGCATGATTCATCCCTGCTAGGTTTCTCATTATAAACCAATCTATTTAATCTCATAATTGAGTTTATTATTCTGAATATTTCCTTGTTAAAGGCAAGTTTATTATTCTGAATATTTCCTTGTTAAAGGACAGTGGGAGGACATCAACATTAATGTCTAAACTCCTCATCTACAACCAATCTTTGAGATCAAAGTTGTCCTTGAGACCCTTCCTTTATTTTATTTATTTATTTTCTGACTAGCAAACGGAAGAATTAAACTGTTAGTGCAAAGCTCACAGTCACTCAGAGATTATAATATTTCTATTAGCCCTGGAAATCCCATTGATGCCTTAAAAACACTGCTTAAAATAATCTTGATAAAGGATGAGGGTGTGTGTGTGTGTGTGTGTGTGTGTGTGTGTGTGTGTGTGTGTGTTTGAGAGAGAGAGAGAGAGAGAGAGAGAGAGAAATGAAGACAGGAAAATATCTTGCCTTAGTTGAAAGGTAGTTTGGCTAGTGTAACCATTTATTTCAAGTTTTTGTCTCAAACTTTATTCTAGCAGCCACCTCAAGCAGAGCTGAATGTTATAATTTTGCACATACGGTTGCAACCAAATTAAGAGGGAACAGCAACAAATGGCCAGCCTCTGAAAGGCAAAGGGAAGGAAAAAGGACATAGAAGGAGTGGGTAAGAACAGAGGAGCAAGTATTGACTAAAATCTCCTCCCACACATCACAGAGAAGCAGCTGGTGATACCCTTTGTTTTTCTTCACAAGGAGAAGGCACATTTGCTCATTAAATCATCCAATAGTGGCTTGGTTGCTACTTAAAAAAATAAAATAAAATAAAATAAAATGACCTGAAAGCAGAAGATGGATTAATGCAAGGCAAATAGCTTACCTGAGATTCTTTTCAAAATGCATGTAGAAAGAAAAATACAGGCAGAAGTCGAATATATGGACTAATTTAATGATTCATGACTTAATACTTAAAGAAAATATAGTCTCTAGGTAGCACCACTTGTATAAATGAGTAGATCAGTTCTGTGACATCTTTGCAGGAAAATGGCACCTCCCCACTGCTTTTTAACTTTCATACCAGGTCTGTCTATTACAGTTTCCTGATCATCTATCGTTTTCCATCTTGCTTGAATGGTGACTGGAAATCACTAACAGAGCTTTCACCTTGTCTGATCATAAGAACCCCAAGTGATACTTGTTAAAAGCAAGGTTCCCTAGGCTCCAGTCCAAGGCTACTCAATCAGATGCTTCCCCAGAGAAATTTTAATCCCCAGGTAATTTTTATTAACAGGAAATTGAGGCTAACTTCCTCTAAACATTTCTGTGACCCTCATCTGACCTTGATTCAGTATCCTGCTGCCCCTTCTTCTAACTCATATACATCAAAGGGAGGGAGTGTGTGTGTGTGTGTGTGTGTGTGTGTGTGTGTGTATGTGTGTGTGTGTGTGTGTGTGTGTGTGTGTGTGTGTAAAATATATAATTTTAATTCAGATTGGTTATGTGTTCTCCAGGAATAATTTCAACACCATTTCACCATTTCAACACTATTTAAACACCATTTCTTCTTACTACTTAATGTCAAAGAATCTTAATATTATAGTTATGAAGGTCTTTTCTAATGGGCAGAATTGTTAATATCATTAAAGATCAAATGGTCTATTTTTAACTCACATCCTTCAAACCATTTTGGGTAGGAAATGAAAAGTACAGAAGAGGGCCATTGATATACCTTGATTCTCCCTCTGCCTGGGGCAAGCAAAAGGTTCATAAGAAACCTATTCTATGTTATGAAGTGAAATCATGCATGGTTGACGGAGTTTAAAGGTTTGTAGAAAGAGTTTGACCAATAATGATTTTAATAATTTTTTGAAAGAGAGAAGAGAGGGAAGAGAGAGAGAGAGAATTTTAATATTTATTTTTTAGTTCTTGGCGGACACAACATCTTTGATGGTATGTGGTGCTGAGGATTGAACCAGGCAAGCGCGCTACCGCTTGAGCCACATCCCCAGCCCACCAATAATGATTTTAAAGATAGACTAAATTCCTGGTACACAACTATATCACAAGAAACTACATGCTTTACCATGGAAGTCTCTCAGGCAAGATAGTAATTATCTCTCCTATACTTTAAAGATTTCCAAGGACAGAAATTCCCTGGGTTTCCTCTTCCATCCTGTCTATGTAACATTTTTTCTTATGTATAAGGAATATATAATCTCTTACCAAAGTTCCAGTTTTCTATGTCTGTTCATTTGGGCACATTGTCAGTATAAGACTGATAATGAGGAATTTCAGGGGGAAAGGAGCCACATCTAGCTACTAAACCCAATGCCCATAAGAATGCTCCCTACCATGTTTCCTCAAAGTAATATTTAGATTTGGCTTAAATATTTCCAGCAAGAAAGAGTGTGCATCTGTTGCCATTTCTTGTCATAAATTGAACGAGTTCATCCCCAAGTAACTTCTACCCATTACTCTTTATTTAACTCAGAGGTCTTCTAGAGAAAGTGGATCCTTTTTCGATTTCATATCTCCTAGACATTGACATCTAATCAGTTTGAGGCTTCATAGTTATGGTTAAATTTATCTGATAGTGTTGACTCTTCCTTATATGATAGCATGCTACTTGCTACTTATTCACTCTTTGGTCTCTTTTTTTCTATGAAAATATAGAAGATAGTTTAATAGATTTATATGACCTTATAAGGAATCATATAAGGAACCCACTGTGCTCCAAGAGCACACCACCATCACTTTCCTCATTCTTTGTATTGCGCATTTACTGAAGGGTCTAAGATAGCAATTTATTGTACTATCCACATCACATTGTTATGCCACATTGTGTTTGCTGTGATGGAAGATCATCTTTTTTTTTTTTAACATATCTTCTCTAAAGAAACATTTCCCTTATTATGTACTGTAGAGTCCAGACATATGCTCTCAAATTTCTCTCAGGTTGTATTTTGATAGATTTGGCCCATTATTTCAGTCCATAAAGATTAAGTGGTGCTGATTATTTCACTCACTACATTCACCACCACTTCTATCTTTGGGTCATCTAAATCTATTAAACTATCTTCTATATTTTCATAGATTAAGAACTCTGACAATACAGGACTTTAGAATACCACTAGAAATCTCACAGCAGGATAATTTGGAGCCCTTTGTGAAGAATTAATTGCATTATCACTAAGGTAACTATTGCTCAGTCTCTATTTCTCCATCATGTCCAGGAGATTACCATGGGAGTCCTATGATTAGAGAAAATTTGGAGAATCCAAAAAAAAAAAAAATACAAACTTAGGATTTCTGGAAATTTCTGAATCACTCAATATCTTTTCAGGCAGAATATTTAAAAACTCAAATTGCATTGACTCTATATTACAGATGAATATTTAATATTTCTTTAACTTCTTTGCAATACTGTAAATCTTTTGGAGAATAAATCCCAACTCACTGACCTTTGTTTATCAAAGAAATAGACAATTTTCTTTAGGAAGAAAGAATGTGAAGCCTATGTAAACATCAAGCATTGAAAGCAGAAACAGGTTATGGGTAATTATTGGCAGGTAGGAGAATTGTGAAAGTTGATATTTCATGCTTTCCACACCTGTGCCAAGACTTTAGGTGTTAGCAGGTAACAAAAGCAGACATTTCATCATTTTCCTCTGTTATGATCTGATATACACTTATAACTGAGAGAAACAAATTTGGCTGTGGAGCACCAGACAGGTGGAAAAACTAAGGATTCCTTCAGATGGGTCTCTCCTGGCACTGAAGTTCCCAAATTCCAACTGGCTTTGAAGATTTCTCAAGTTCCTCAGTGGGTGGGACTCCAATTCAGAAAGCCAAAGCTGGTTCATCCATTATTCATCATTACTTCACACCAAATTTCTAAATTAGCGTCTGACCTGGAAAAAGAAAAGGCTGGCTCCTTTAAAACTGAGGAGTTGTACAGTAATGTGGTGGAAGGAAACGCAATGTGACAGATCAAAAGAAGGACACCAGTCAAGATTTCCAAACTCAATTGAGATTTTTTTTAACCCATACATTAAAAAATCTAGTTGCCAAACATTCCTAAATACCGCCCTATGCATCTGTCAAAATAATAATTGTCCAGGGAAAACAATGCATTAAAAACGGTTGTAAATTCCCACCATGCTCTCTACTACAAAGAACGACATTCCACTGATGACTTACTGTGGACAAGAGCTGAGCTTCTGTGATTTGAGTTTCAGGAGGAGGAGGAGGTTTTGTTGAGAGGAATGAAAAATGAGACTAGACCAAGATAATCCTGTGGTACATAGATCCCATTTCTTTCTTTCCATCCTAGGAAGTGTGTTTTAAGGGAATCTAATAGTTATATAAAAGATGCCATTAAGTGGTTTTCAGCTGGATTTGTTTTTATGACAGGGTCATGCTCAGTCTGTAACAGCACAAGTAATGAGTGAAATGCAAATGTTGGAAGTGTTTGCTGTTGCAAGTCAAAGAAAATCTATTTACAGAGGAGAGCAGGACCCTGGAGCTGCAGGAGAGAGGGCTCCCTGAGCCTGTCCAACCTAAGATTGCTGTTGTCAGTTTAAAAAATAGGACCACACACAACCCTGTTAATTGCCAGAAGGTAGGTCTGGGGTACTTTTAATTAGGATGAATAGATTTCTACTTGAATTTTTAAGTTTTCTGTGAGGACTTCCATTGTCTTAGAGAAGCCGGTTTATTTAAGAGCCCGGTTTGAATGTTGTGTGTGGTGAATGTAAATGATCTCAAACGGAGGGACCTCTGCAGACAGACCCAGGTAGTCTTATTACCAATGCTAATAACACTCTGCTTGTCAAGCGCTGGACTGCATGTATCCCAGGTTTTGACATCTCTGCATTTCTGCACATTGTATACAGATGTGCTAAGGGTCTTGACTCACAGGGAGAATAAAACATGAATTAACAGCAAGGCAGAAAGTTATGTGCACTCTGCAGTAAACATAGTGCTATATGCTGTGAAGACCAGTGGAAATATGCACCACCTCCCTCCACCACAACAGGGCCTATATGAATGAATAAATCACAAGAAGTCAGATGGAGAATTAGCTATGGGGTCTAAGGGGTGTAAGTAATAAATTTAGCTAGTGATGAAAACAAAGCAGACCCAATAAAGTCTATTATAGGAGCCTGTTAGATTTTTTTTTAAATGGGTGAATGAATACATAGCCATAGGAAATAAATAGTGCATTTTTGTTAACAGGCAAAATAAAACTATAAATAATATAGTTTTCTTTAATACATGAAATAAGTTTCACCCCATTATCCATGTATATGACCCTTAAAATGATTAAGGACATGCTATTTCTAGTATAATACTAGTTAGAATGGGTGCTACCCAAAATATGTACAATAGGATCTTTGCCTTTGAGGGGATTATCAACTTTATTTAGACTACATATATTGACAAAGCAATAGTGGGAAAGGAATAGCCTGGGTTCTGGGACAAAGGAAAAGAGGAAGAAAGTACTAGGAACCTTCTTCCCCTTCCTGCTTCCCTGATGAACAAGACGCTAGTGAGTACAACTCAACTCAAAAGTGGGGCCCAAGGTCAGGCAAAGGATGAACCCTTTTGGTTGAGGGCTTGGATTTTGTCTTGCAACAAATCAGATTTCAAATCATGGCAATGCTTCTCATTACCAAATTCCCTTGAACATGTTTGAAATAGTGATGATAAAACTTAACTGCTAAAATGTTGTGAGAGTAAGGCAGAGCAATGTATATAAAATATTTAGAAGAGATCTTATCTCATTGTGATAGCTCAATAAATGGTAATTAATATTGCATTAACAGGAAACTAGATAAGCAAAGCCCTTTGATACAAAGGGCTATCGACCATCTAAAGTGATTATACAGAAAATAATAATTTTTCAGTGACATGATGTGAATTTTGATGACTTGTTAATTAGTGTACACATACATTTTATTTCATATATACATCATATATATACATATATTTTGGAAAGGTTTAGTAATGTTATTCTGTTTCTTTTTTGAGTTCAAAATAAACTAAGAGAAAAAAATGGAGGAAAGAAGATTAAGGATCAAAATACCACCTCTCTTACTGGCAGTGCTAAGGAATGTAGCAATAAGAGGCTCCCTCATTTTGGAACCAGTGAATTAGTCACTGATAATAAAAGGAATTCACAGCCTAGGGAAGAGAAAACATCCTACCTGAAGGCAGGATGTTTCACCCAAGAGAAGACTGGAAGAGATTGAATCACACATCCTCAGTGTCTTTCCCTAATTTCATAGATACAATCAAAGTCACTCCTTAAACAGAATAAGAATGAAGGGGGGGGCAGAAAGAGATGAAAAAAAATTGTTCTAGTGTAGCTGCTCTCAGGTTTGATCCCTGAATTCCCTTCAGGAGTCCACAAACCAAAACTATTTTCATAATAATAGTAAGATGCTATTTGCATTTTTCAGACCCATTCTCTCCCAGTTTACAGTGAAATATAACAACACAATGGTTTACAGAGATTCCAGCTGTGTTCCATTAAGGCAGACCTTAAGAGACTTGCAAAAATTTAAGCAAGGCAATCTTGACCATCATTGGAGTTTAGAAAATAATCCGTGAGGGTTAGGGGGAGGAAGAAAGGCAAGGATAGAGAGAAAAATTAAAAAGTAATATGCTTATGTTGTTATTTTGAATGAATAAATAAACTTTTTAAAAAGTTATTTTTAATATGAAAAATATACATAGATAAGATTCATGTAAGTAAAAGATCTCTGAACATGAAGACTTGCATTAAGTGAAATAAACCAAGCACAGAAAGAAAAATACTACATAATTTTATTTACATGTGGAAATGTCAAAAACAAAAACAAAAGACAACAACAACAAGAAAAAAAAAATGGAACTCATAGAAGCAGAAAATAAAACAGTAGTTACCAGAGCTTGGAAGGATGTTTGTAAAAGAACACAAACTTTCAGTTAGATAAGAGGAATAACTTCAAGGGTTCTGTTGTATATCATGATGACTGTAGTTAATGCTGCCATGTTGTACAATAGAAAAAAACCCATTACACATATAAGCATGAAACTATTTGCAAACTCTTTATAAATCATCCTGATGCCAACACCACACTAGCTTAACTATTGTATCTTAATAGTGAGTCTTAAAGACAAAGTGTAGTTCCTCCAAGTCTGTTCTTACTGCACAAGACTTTTGGTTTTTATTGCAGGTCCTTTGCATTTTTTAAAAAAATTTAAATTGGCTAGCTAATTTTATTTCAAAATAAAGGCTTAATGAAAATATTTTTATGCTTTCAGTCAATATTGACAAATAGTACCAATTTACTTTCCTACAAACAAATAAATAATGGATAAAATGTAAGAGGAAAAAAAATGTTTTCAAGATATTGAATATCAAGCAATGAAGAACAGTGATCCCTAAGAAGTTATAAATAAATGAGGAAAACACTAAATTGCCCCAGCTTGTTACCTTGAAAGACTATTTAGTCCATAATGCAAAGAATGGAACCCAGACACAGTGGAGTGTGACTGCCTTAGTTGAAAAAATAGAACCGTGAATCAAAGATCAGACAGACAAGGCAGAGTACTGGAGAGACACAGAGAAAGAACTCTGAGATCTTCAGAGAGTTCCCTTCAAGTATTCTACAGAGTGCTTACAAGTGTACACATGTAAGGAAGCTAAAAATAGCTGGAGAAATTTTACACCAAAAGATAAAATAGAACAATTTCAGAATTCATATAGGAATGATAGTAATCCCTCTTCCCATCAGTCAGGTATGAAAATTTTCATGGGGATGTTAAACAAAGTATCCAGAAGGGTCTTCCCTCAGTAGTGAGAGCTCTAGATTGAATGAGTAGTGAGTAGCTCTAGAATGAACGCTGTTCTGGTCCAACTAACAAAATTTAAAAGCAAGAACCAAAGAATCAGCCTGCTTTCAACTAACACAGGTTAAATAGCACCTGAGAAGACATCACTGAAATTCAAGACACAATAATATAAATTATCTAAAAAGGGCTCTAGGTATGTGTGTGTGTGTGTGTGTGTGTGTGTGTGTGTGTGTGTGTGTATATATATATATATCAGTGAGATTTGAAACAAATTTTAGCACACTGATATGAATGCAACTAAAGTACCAAAAGGAAAAATGAAAATAAAAGAAAAATATTAAGAGATGTATGACCAACAAAGTAATCCACCAAACACCAAGAAGCTCAATGAACTCAAAATAAAACATGAAGAAAGATGTACGTATACCTAGAAACACATAAAACAAGTGGATCAAATAAATGATAAAGAGAAAATTTTTTAAACAGCATGTTTTAATTATGTTTTTATTGCTATGACCAAAATATATGACAAGGACAATTTACAGGAGAAAAAAATCATTTTGGATTATAGTTTCAGAGGTTTAGTCCATGGTTGGTGGACTCCATTGCTCTGGGAGCCAGGTGAGGCAGAACATCATGGCAGAAGGGCTTGATGGGGCAGGACTGCTCCATTTATGGCATCCAGGAAGCAGAGGGAGAAAGGAGAAAGGGCCAAAGGGAATATGAACCCTTCCAGGGCATGGCCGGAATAACTACCTCCCCTGGTCACACCACACTTGCCTACCTTTACCATCCCCTCAGGCCATTCAAACTAGAGTGGACTGATTGGGTTACAGCCTTTACTCCAATCATTTTTTTTTTTTTTTTTTTTTTGAGAGAGAGAGAGAGAGAGATTTTTTTTTTAATATTTATTTTTTAGTTCTCGGCGGACACAACATCTTTGTTGGTTTGTGGTGCTGAGGATCGAACCTGGGCCGCACGCATGCCAGGCAAGCGCGCTACCGCTTGAGCCACATCCCCAGCCCAATACTCTAGTCATTTTACCTTCAAACATTTCTGCAGTAACACAGGAGCTTCTTGGGGAAGCTTCAAATCCAAACCGTAACAATTACCTCCTTCTGGAAAAGGTTGGCTTTGTCATTGGAGGCAGTCATCTTGACCACACCCAGATACTAATCTCTGTCTTTTCCATGAAGGTCTTTAAACATTCCAGTTGTCTTCTCCCCCTGCTCCTCTTCCCACCATCCCCACTCATCTGCTCATAGTCTCTCCTGTGCGTACACATTTTTCAGGATCAACCAGAATTTGGGCAATATTTATACACAGATTGGACTTCTATGCTCACCTCCTTTTCTAGGATTTTCCTCCCTAACTTTCTAATACTCAGGCATCTTTGAATGCCATCCTTCAGCTCCTCAAGCCACTGTGACTGCATCCACTTGGATTTTATCTATCCCATGGCACGTGGGAGTCTTTGTGTGAAAAGCCATAGAAGAGTCAAACTCACCCAGTTTGGTCCCTCTCTTTCAAAGATTAACCTTGCTACAGTTTATTTGTCTCATTCCTTTGCCTTCAGGTGTATGTTTGCTTTTTGTTTGTTTGTTTTCTAGATTTTATTGAAAATTTATCATTATTGTCATTCAGAAGGATAATCTAATAAAAGCTATTCTGCCATTACTGAAAGTATAACTTCTCTAATGTTCTAAATTTGTGAAAGCCAAACATTTGCACCATAAGGCAGCCACAGAAAGACCAGAGGATTTTCTTTATTCCTTCTTCCTTCAAGCTTAAATTTTCAGAATTATGTATTAGAAACTTTAGTTATGACCTACTAATCTCATTTATCTTCCACTATTCACTTAAAACTCTTTACTAAAAATCATATACCAGGCACTTCAGTAAGCACTCAGGATTTAATAGTGCATTAGATAAAGCCCTACTCTGTAGATATTATGTTTAGGGATAATTATGTTAAATCATAATTTTAGAAAAAATGTTCAAGAAACATTAATAAAAATAAAGAGCCATCAGATAACAGGAAGGGTGGAAATATTTATATAGGATGATTAGAAAAGACCTTTCTGAATAGGTGATGTATAGTTAAACCTAGGTCTCAGGGATCAGAAAGAAGAAGCTATAAGAAATTCCCATCGTAGCAAGATTGACATTTTAAGCCAAATAATTATTGGAGACTACTCTAGCATGCACTGCAGAATATTTAGCAGCATTCTTATCCTCACCCATTTGATGCCAACATCACCTCACCCTCTACTGCAGTGATGAAAAAGCCTGATGATACTGCCAAGTGCCCCTGGGGAAGAAAATCATTCCTGGGGTCCACTGAGCTACATGAAGAATACTCTTAATACAAGTTAAAACTAAAGCAAAGATTTTGACTTAGGAACAAGTTTAGGAAGCAAAGAGGGAGAAGGAGGAGGGAGGAGGGGAGAAGAATATGAAAAAAGCCAGTGAAGCTGACAGCTAGTGAGTAAGGAGAAACATGGTCAAAAAGGCTCAGAAAAGCAAGAAGAAATCATATAATTGCTTAGATTAAAGGTAGGAAATGAAATATTTATTTACCATTTATTAAATTTAATTAATTTGTTATCATTATTAAGTGTTTTACTAGATGCAGTGTGTATGTAGTTCAATCATATACATTTGTATCCATATGGAATTAAATGCCCTTGCTGATGAAACATTTGTGGATTCCTTTAGAATTCAAGAAGATATAGCCTAAAGGCAGGGAGTTGTACTGCAAAATCAAGAAAGCCAGGATACAGGCATTTGCCTCATTTTCTTTAAATGGCTCCTGTGTGCCATAGAAAATCCCACATGGATTACTCACAGAGCAGAGCATGATGACAAATTCTCCTCACCCAAGAACCCAAGGGTCATTACCTTGGATAATACAAGGTCACACTTTAAAATGAAGGAAGAAAAGTCGAAATAGGATCTAAATATTTGACAGACATTATATAAGAGCATATTTTAATTTTTGAAATTTCAAGAAAAAGAATAAAAGGAGTTAAAAGAAGGAAAAAATAAACTGTACCTTTTAAATCCAGAAATAATTTCACATTCAACTCACTCCTAGAAAAAGTCCCAGCTTGTTCTCTTTTGCCTTATGCTATTAGCAGTCTTCAGGAACAGGCTTCTTTGATTAAAAAATAAATTCTACTTTTGAGGAAATATTGGCAGATTACAAGATATTATTTTAGCCCTTCCATGATAAATTTCATTCCTTGCTTCTACTCTATGATAAGAATTCAAGTTCAAGTAGTATAGATATCAGTGTATTTTCTCATCTGTTTAATGTAAAGAACTTATTTTAGATTGCTGAATTGTTATTATAGCAATTCTATGGATATGTTCCAGCATGTATAGTAATAAAATATACTTTCAAATCCCTTTATCTTATGTGTAAAAGATGACATGGGTTTTTCCATGTCTGTAGTGGAATTAAGATGTCAGTCAGCATCAAATGCTATTTTAAATTTCTAGTATCCATTTTCTGTCTTGAATTCCTTTAATGCTATGTATTTAAGTTGCACCTGAACATCTTCTAATCTTATAAGCTTATGATAGACTGAAAAGAAATACCACACATTTATTTATAGCCTCATAGTATTTGATTTGGTAAAAACATAAAAGGCACAAAAGATGACGACTTGCAGTTTAGTGCAGTCATAAACTTTGCACATAATAGGCACTTAAATATGTTCAAATGAACGAATGAGTAATGTCTTACAGCTGCAAGGAATGGCAGACCATTCAGTTTAAACATCTTAATTTATCAAAAAAAAAAAAAGCTTAAGGCCAAAACATTTGATCAAAAGAAAATAAATTTCCCAAAGCATTCTCAATATATAGAAGTCAAAGAATGAATGTGATAACCTTCTCTGACTGCTTTTGATTAAATTAATTATATGTAACAGTTATATCCAAAAATTTGTATATACCCATTCAGACAGTGATTTCTTCTTCTTTATAAGGCATGGCCCTAGGTATTGTGGATATAGAAGAGAACTAGACATAATCTTCATACTTCAGGAACTTAGAATCTGGCAAATATATATTTGTGTGTCTGTGTGTATGTATGTATATACATATACATACGTATGTATGTATGTGTATATATATATATATATATATATATATATATATATATATATATATATATATCAAAATCATTTAAAGGATAAAACATGGTATGACCTAATGGGAACACTTTTATGAGTTACCAGAAGAAGGATGCATGGATTCTACTTGAACAAAAAACTAAAATTAAAAGGGGAATGGGGAATGTCTACTTCCTGCTTCTGCTTCTCAAAGGTGAACTTTTTTTTTTTTGTAGTGAAGATTTAACCCAGGGGGGTATTTTACCACTGAGTTACTTTCCCAGTCATTTTTTAAAAATTTTTTATTTTGAGACAGAGTCTTGTTAAATTGCTGAGGTTAGACTTGAACTTTCAATCCCCCTGCCTCAGCCTCCAGAGTTGTTGGGATTACAAATGTGTACAATCTAACCCAGTTAAGTAGGTGAATTTTTGTTGGGTCTCAGGATTAAATAAGAGTATGATAGACTAAACTATAAAAATGTTCTAGTGGGAGGAATGCACATGGACAAGCCCTGGGTGGGGAGCTCAGAACATATTTTCAGACCCTGGAGCATATTCTGAGGAGTGGCATCCTTGAGGGTGAACATATGCATCAAAGCTAGATTGTACAGGACCTTGTAAAGAACCAGACTTTAGAAAAAAATATAAACTTCAAAGGATATTTCATCAGTGTAACAGATTAGTGTTTTTAAACCATATCAGTTGGCAGCAAGAAGGATGGATTTGAGATAGTAGAGAGAGACAGAAAAAAAGAGTTAACGCAGGAGCCCAGAAAGCAAGATGATGAAGATCTGGACTAAGACAAAGAAGACTAGAAGAAAAACAGCCACAGCCCTGCCTCACTAGATGATTGAGTTGGGCAAAAAAACAAGAGGGAGAATAAGGGTGTTGAGGGCTGAGAGATCTTGGGGAAAACGAATGAAAC
This sequence comes from Ictidomys tridecemlineatus, assembly GCF_052094955.1. NCBI lineage: Eukaryota > Metazoa > Chordata > Mammalia > Rodentia > Sciuridae > Ictidomys > Ictidomys tridecemlineatus. The sequence continues at coordinate 155,925,556 of NC_135479.1, read as the reverse complement.
TAATTTTCTTCCTTTTTTTTTTTTTTTTGGTGCAGCATTGGGAGTCAAACCTAGGGGCTTCATATGTGCTAGACAAGCACCCTACTACTGAGCTACATGACAGCCCATCACTACCATTCTTGAAACTTTTATAAATTAATCGTTTTAACTAAAGTAAAAGTCAATATCTTAGCACCTCTCACTACTAGACTGTGACTGCATTGGCTTCCTTTCCAGTTCCTTAAAGATGTAAGGCAAACTCCACCTTTGGATGTTCCTGACCTAACTGCTTAAAACTATGGTCCTCCCCTTCACTGTTGCTCCCTATGTCTAGCCCCCTTCTATAAGTTTCTCTATATGGCATTTCTCACTTATCATCATAAGCTTATATATGCCTATGCACGTGTATAATTACTGTCATTTCTCCCTTCTGCTGGTTGTTTTGTGTTTTGTTTTGTTTTGGTCCTGGTGATTGAATCCAGAGGCACTTTACCATAGAGAGCCACATCCCTACTCCTTTTTTTATTTCTTATTTTGAGACAGGGTCTTGCTAAGTTGCTGAGGGTCTGACCTTGAATTTGAGACTTTTCCTGCCTCAGCTTCCCAAGTTGCTGGGATCACAGGTATGTGCCACCACACCTGGCTGTTGTTAACTCTATGAGAACTAGGAAAAAATCTATCTTTTTATTCACAACTATACTCCAGCACATAAAAGAGTGAACAAAAACGTTCAATAAATATTTGCTGAATAAACAAATACATTCATGTAAGCATAATAATGGATTCGTTAATATTGCTCTTAAGAGGAAATATTAATGTTTTGAAATCCTTTTAAGTCATGATTCTAAATTTGACAATTTCCTTAGTACAGAAAAAGTCACAGGAAGGAAAGAATTTGCCTTTTACCTACTTGATTCCAGACAATAGTTTGACAAATCTATTTTTAGTTAAGTTCAGGCTTTCACTCTCTGCCTCTTAGAATATGAAAAATGTTGACTAGGCTTACACTACTCATATTAAAGGATTTTATTTTTCATTGCCATGAAGTCTATCTTAAATCTTTACCCTTCATAATATTATCTAAATTATACTCTAAGTCTATAAAATTTCATTCCCTTTTCCATCCCAGAATTTTTCAGGAACTCCTCTCTTTCCTTTTCTTCTTTGCTCCTATACCTACTCCCTGGAAAGTTTAAAAATAAGTGTATCCTCCTGATTCTCTCCCTGCAATTTCCTTTTTCATCTCGAATCCTATAACTGATCTCACAGTTACCCTCACATCCTCAGAATAACAAAAAAGAGAAAAAGTACTACTATAAAAATGGTACATCTTATGTAATCTTATTTAGGTGCCTCATGATATACATCATTTTAATTTAAAATTGAGTTAAAATTGAAACAAAGCATGCTATTACAGAGTTAGAGGGAAGAAAACACAGTTATTGAGCTAAGATTCTGTGCGAGGCCTGAAGCTAAGCACATTTATACACATTATGTTAGCACCTTTCACAGATCACACAGCTATGTAAAGGTCTATCTAATTGACCCCTTTTCTACAGTGAAGACACCTAGGCTAAGAGAGGTGTGATGATATGCTCATGGTTGCTTTGTGGCAAGGTAAGAATTCGATTCTTATTCTGATGCTAATATACAAACATTTTTGTAAGAATTAGGATAAATGTCCTGATAAAGAAATTAGGCTAAATTATCCCAAGGAGTTATTTGAGCACTAATAGTCTATGGGTCTAGAAGTTCGTGTGGTAGTATTTACCTGACTCTAGTAACTTAAAAAAAAAAAGCGGGGGTGGGGGCAACTTCAAATTAATAGTCACTTTAATCTGACAACAGTGAAAGGCAAAGATAGGGAAAAATCAACTGAAAATCTCTAAGAAGAAAACAAAAGTGTGATTCCAGGAATGGAAAAGTAAAAAGCCCCATTCCTAATTTCTTTCTATCACATTCCAAATCTATCCATGACAAGTGTTTGGAGTTTAAGTGACAAAATTTAGACAAATGGAGAAGCTAGGGTTTAATTTAATGTCCTATCAAATATCAACAGTATGCACAGTATAAACTTGGATACCTCAGAGCCTGTTTGTCATCCGAAAAGCATGCAATGATTACCAAATTAAGATACATAAGTATGCTTGTGCCCTGCCCTTCAGCTTCAAAGCAGAGTCGCTGAGGATCAAGACACCAACATTGCAGAGGTTGGTAATCCTAGTTAACTGGTGCAGGCTGGTGTGCTATCCATATATGGCAATGGCATGCCCCAGGATTCACAGCTAAGGGTCTCTGCACAAAACGCTGGCTCTGGGAGGCCCACAGGTGAACACTGAGCTCCACGGGGGGAGGGGACAAGCGAGCAAGTGGCCCATTTTTCTCATTTGCCAAATGTGCCTCTCCTGAAATAAAGGTTCCTTCTGATATGATCCCCAGCCTATTTCCACCACCCAAAGAGAACCCTGGAATGTTGGAGCTTGAAGAACAGTTGAATTCATCTCATGTATCCTCCTTGATTCATGGGACCCTCAGAGAATCTTTCTGGAAATTTTTAAATTACATACGATTTTTAATTAGATAGAAACAGAATTTACTCCATTTGTTTTGACTAGCTCTAATACATTCACATTGGAGAGAAGGAGGGAGGAATACCATGGGTATCAGTGAGATAAGCCATGGCATAGTCACAGGTAAGGGTCATCATGGTAGGCATGCCAGCCAGTTTCTTAGGTAATAGTGTTTAACTCTCTTCTGGTATTAATTAAATGGAGAAGTCCAGCACAGCTAGGCCTGCTGACCACTGTCCTTCCCCATGACAGGGCACTGTAGTTCAGCTGTCAAGAATGTACTGGTCATTATTCCTAGGAGTGTTTGGAAGCTTCTCCTTTCCTGGTGAATAAAAATGACCATGATTACATTGTGGTTTGCTTCGCACTAAAGCTGTCTGTATGTCAGTGGTTCTGAAACTAAGGGGAGTTCTAGGGTTGCCTGAGGGGATACCTAACTTTAACGTTTCTCTTCTCTTAATAAGGGAGTAAACATTATTTTCTATTTTGTCCAGGGAGGTTACAGAGAGAGAATTGTCTTCCTAGGTGTGAAGGGAAAGTCAGCTGCTCATGCTCTCTCAGCTGCTGGAGCCAGAGTTGAACTTTGGGAATAACTAGAACTTGAAATTTGTAACTCCCTATGGGATGTGCTCCCTTATTTTTATGGCCTGCAGAGTATGTTAGACTTGTTCTGTTATCAAAAAGAATCCAATATTATTTATGACTGACCCAAGGTGCAAGCTTGTCTTTATTCTTTACTCTGAATATTTGCGTCTGGGTACCACACAAACTTCCTGTGGGTAGTAGAAGTCCCCTTTCCTTTTGATTTCTTTCCTCTTACCAGTACTCCTCTATCTCTGCTTAACCCTCTTAGAATATCCTGTGCTGCAGCTGGCAAACCCTATTTCACATTGATCCTTGCTTTTCTAAGAATGGAGAACTGACCACACCAAAATAACCACTTTTGTCTTGCTAATATCCGTCCCCTTTCATAGAAGAACTTCTTTGAGTTATAAAGTTTAAAGACACCTTTCTCAGTAGAGGTGAGGCTAAGAGGGCACAAAAGGCTGAAGCAGACAGAGACCTGTGACACTAATCTTTATCTCCTGGGCAGATATGGTATTCTCTTCATATCCTTGCAGTTGTTTGTCATTGTCACTTACTGTCTATTCCTATTCCAGCAGACCTTTGGGACCACTCTAGTTTCATACTGTGTGGAAATGAGAGATGCATTCATCTCTGTCTTTTTGAAGTGACTACGAAGAGAGGGGGTGTCCTTTAAATCTCACTCTTACCACTGAGTTTGTGTACCAATACATTAATTATCTATGACTCTCTTTACAGGGATTGTTCAATCACAGTCAACTACCAGTTGTCCAGACAAGGATGAACCCTGGACAATCGCTATTTATGGGGGTTCTCATGCCCATACAGGGGGAACAATGCCCTAGCAGACCTCTAAGAGCCACCAATGTCTCTGTGTTATAATTTCTTTTCCTTGGGAAGCTGATGAGAGTAACTGCCTGAGAGCATTGCCATTATTCTTAAGTGAGTTATTGCAAGTATTGGTGTAGGCAGGCTATTTGCAAGAATGAACTAGGATGTCCAAGTAAATGTTTAAAAAATGAGGTTCCTGGAAACTGAGCTCTTAGGGGTTTGCAGGCTTTCTCAGAAGAGGAAAATTATGCAAATATGGGCTGTTTATTCAGATATTTGATTTAAATTAATCTTTAAGTTCCAGAAATATTATGCATCTTTGTCTTTAAAGGTTATACATGTATACATGTGAAGGACGCTGCTGGTTTCCACAGAGCCTTCATTCTTTCTTTCCTTCTTCTTACGAGAATCTTTAAAAATTTTGTTTTCAGATATTTACCTCATGTTAAACCAGTCATGTGCCTAGAGATAAACTGATCACACCTCCTGCTTCTGTAGTGGACTCAGATTAATGGTAATCCTAGTGACTTTGAGGAACGGGCTCATGGACCAATTTGGGCCAATGGAATATAAGATTTTTTTTTTTTTTTAGAGAATCTGGAAGAGTTTCCCTTATTTCTAAGAAAATCAACAAGAGGAAACTCTATCTCTGGGCATTGTCATAACTGGATATGTTTTCTGAAAGTTAGGCAGCCATACTACCCAATGTCTAGGGATGGGGCTGGGATAGAGGATGCCTGAGCTGAGAAGAGCAAACAGGGACTCCTGCTACTACCATTGATCTGCCAATTAACCAGCCCTTAAGTCTCTCCACCTCTCTGTTTCCTATTATATGAGGTAATAAATACTCTCATGCTTAAGAGACTAAGACAGGTTTCTGCCCCTTACAGCTAGGACTATCTTAAACTAATCAATATCCAGGTGCATAACTAATCTAAATAGATTTTGTTCTTGTTTTTAAGAAAATAAGTTAAAAAATAAAAACAAACATGTCCTCATTTCATTCAAGATGTGCAGAGGGAAGTGAGAGGAGAGGGGGTGCTGTAGGGATGGGAAGGACAGTAGAATGAGATGGACATTATTACCCGACACACATGTATGATTACACTATGGGTGTGACTCTGCACCCTGTACACTCAGAGGAATGAGAAGTTGTGCTCCACTTGTGTACAGTGTATCGGAATGCATTCTATTGTCAGGTGTAACTAATTAGAACAAATTAAAAAAAAAAAAAAGAAAGAAAGAAATGACCCAAAAGAGGTGGAGGCAGGGATCAGGGTGAGAAAAAGATTTGGGCATTTAATGTGAGATTTTCTTGTGAATATTCAGAACACCTTTTTATCTTCCATCTGTTGTGAAAAATTTTAGATCCAAACATTTGAAAATGTATTGAGTTCTTTTTTCCTTAGCCATTTGTGTGAGGAAATAAGAAAATATTTTCTTCCATAGCATTTTTTGTGAGCTTTTTTCTTTCCTTCCTCTCCTCCTCCTCCTCCTCCTTCTTTTTCTTTTTCAATGACTGCACTTTGCAAATTAAATAGTTATTCCTTATATACTAATGAAGATCTGGGAAAATAAATGAGGCATATATCATACAGTATTCTGAATATGATCAAGGTTGATACAACATCACCACTCTGAAATTTCTCAAGCCAGAGGGCACCTTTATATTTTAGCCCACAAATAATAAGCTACAGAACATTTCAGACCCAAGTAACACTTCTCCTCATCTCCCTCAGCTCTCCTTTCTCTCATTCTCTCATTCTTGCACAGCAGCTTCCTTTCCCCTTCTATCTACTTCTCAATAAAATCTTTCTCCCTAGCTATTTCTCAAGTAGCCCAGCTCTCCCATTTCATCTTTGTAGACACTTTTATTTTTAAAAAATATTTTAATTGCAGTTTATTCTTTATGTAAAATATTTAAAAGTTTGTTAAAAATCTTCATGAAAATTTCCTGATATAATTATGAATGTGGAAAGCATTGCCAAGGGGCTGCGGTTGTGGCTCAGCAGTAGAGCGCTCGTCTATCATATGCAAGGCACTGGGTTCAATCCTCAGCACTACATAAAAAATACATAAATAAAATAAAAGTATTGTGTTCAACTATGAAAATTGAAGAATAGATTAAAATTTTTTAATTAAAAAATTTTTTAAAAAAGAAAAGAAAAGCACTGCCATCTGAATTATTGCTTAAAATAGCATGTATCCATAGATTTAGTTTCATCTCAATTTATAGAAAATATACAATGCTGCAAATTTTAAGATTAATATTTTCAAAGGATAGTAGTAAATATCTATGATCAGATTATAATCAAGTACAGTTTTAATTTCTATTCCTTAACAATTGATGGGGAAAATAATTTATTTAAATGATCATTTTTATTTGGAATGCTAATAGAGGATTTAAGAGTGGAAAAATATCTAGGTTTTTATTTTACAAGCTTGATTTATGTGTTATGGTATAATTTTTTCCATTTTATGCATTTTCCTTCTGAAAAATTTAAAAAAAAATATGTCATTTTACATTCTCTAATGTTTAAGTTTGACTCAAAGTCCTACTTTTAGAGACATATTTTTCTACTTGCAGAATGTTTAGAAAATTGAAAAGAAAACAAGAACCACAAAGTACCTTTAAAAATTCTATTTTTGTCCAACTCAAATGTGCCTTGGCATTGAAGAATCGTTTTAAGTTCACTTTAAGTAAATAAATAAGTTTCACAAATTTGGGGGGAATTCAAAATGGGTTGCCTTATTGATAGCTCATGTTTTTTTTCTCTGCCTTTCTTTAAAAACTTTGCCTAAATCAGACTGCTTGGGGTGTATCTTGTGCTCCACATCCTACCTCCTCTGTTATTAATGATGCACCTTATCATACAAAGGAGCAGAGATCCTATTGTGAAGATGTCTTGTTTCACCCAACCTTTAATCAGAAGGCCATTCTTCCTGTCATAGCTGCGAACATCTCATGGAACTAATGTTTCATTTAACGCTTTTTGGGAGATATCACCCTTAGTAAGCCTTTTCATCAATCCAAATAGCCATCAGAGTTTTTCTGGTTTGCAATGTGTGTAGCCACTAAATTGCTTTATTTATTTATTTAGATGTTTTGATTTGGAGACTGCTGTCCCATGTCACCATGAGAATCCTCGTTGACAAAGCAGGACCACAATTGATGTTCCAGATCAAAAAGTACTGAAATTGATTGGTTATGTAGTTCTCTGAACAAACTTCCTAATTTACTAAATATATTCCAGTTCACTAACTTCAGAAGGTGGGAGAGTGGTGAGGTTTGCATTTTCTTTTTACCCTGTATTCTTTTTGCTGTATGCTTCCTGTGTGAGGACGAGAATCAGCCCAACAAATGGTGTAAATTGAATAGTAATGATTATTTTACCAACACCAAGGAAATTTTTTCCCTCCTGGCAAAGGTCACCTCTAAGTTTGTTTTTGTCCCCTTGCATTGTTACACAGAAAGCATTCCAAGCTTGAGTGGAGATGGGAAACAAAGAAAGCTGGGCCACATGCTGACCTTCCTACAGCCTTGAGATTCTGAAGATGCCGCTTGTTCACAGGAGCTGTCATTGCATGATCTATTGCTTGATAAAGAAAGAGAGTCTGTGTTCTCTGACCCCAATTCCTTCAAGCTTGGAACAATGCTTCATATTAGAAATTTTAAATTGACCTATCAAGTTACCATTCACTTCCCACATATATATGGGAAATGTTTCTCTATTTAGAATAAAATACTTAGGTGTTCAGGTATCTTCTTTGTCTCATTAAAAATATGTAATTTATTTTACACCTTAGGCTTTTCATACTTCCCTGATGTCATTCATCCCTTGAGAAAATTTTTTGTTTTAAGAATCAGCTTCAATAAAGGATGCTGTTAATAAATGACTGTATTTTTTCTTATTAAAAATCACAGATGGCTGACATCAGAGAAACTGGTAACGTTTTCTCTTAGAGTTCTAGGTGTCAATTTTTAGGGAAGTGTTTAGAGGTAAACCTAGTCAAAATAGAAGACATACCCCAAGTCACATTTTTTTCTTTTAATTTTTTCATTGCATTTTATCATTAATTTAATGATAGGAAAATAGGGAGAAAAATTAAATTTAAAGATGATTTAATTTTACCAATTGGTCCTCTTATAATTTCACAAATATGCCATCATTTATTTACACACTTATTCATTGATTCACTAACTCCAGGAGCATCTATGGAGCCCCAGAATTTCCCAAATGCACCTTCTTCTGTGATTAGGTAGATATGCTGCCTGTCTCATGATTCAACCCCTCACTATTCCTGAGTTTTTATTCCTATTATTCTCTTTGGCTATAAGGCCTTCCCTTCTACTCTCTGGGACTTAAATTTTATGAGTGATCCAAAGAGAAGTTCCAACCCTTTTCATTCTGCACCACCACCCCTTGTCAATACTTATTTATAATCCTTCATCTGAATTTTAATAGTACTTCCAGCCACATAATTCAGTGCCTAATTATATATATAGTGTCATGTTCATTTATCTGTATGATATTGTTTTCTTATTGTACCCTTGTTGTAAGGGATACTTCTTTAATATCCTCCAGAGCACATAGAAAAAGTAGATGCCCAAGATTGCTTGTTTATAGATATATTTCCTGATTTTTTCATTTTTTAAAGGAGAAAATTCCATTTAAGAGAATGGGCTAGATAATTAGACTGTCTACACTAAACTTTCAACACTAACATTTATTAGATATAACTTTTGGGAAAATTGCTTCAATAAATTTCCTCATTAGTTAAATGACAATAATAATGTCCCCTTCCCTGTAGCGCATAAGTTTGTTGTCAGTATTAAATGTACAATACATGCACAGAGATATCAGGCACTTAACAGAAACTCATTAAATACCTAGTATTATTACTAACTCAGCTAAAAACAATGCTCTTTTTTTCCATCTAAAATATAGTTGTTGGAAATAACACCACTATACAAGAATTAGGATTGGAGATAGGGTAGATTAGGAAGGAAAAAGAAATGAGAACTTTAAACCAAAACTTTGAATAAATCTCTTACATATCAAACCCTGTCTAGATATTTGTTTCTCAGAAGATCTGAACTAGCACACCTTCATAATTGATAGTTTCAAAAAATATAATTTATTTCCACATATATTTAAATTGCATGTGTGTGTGTATTTCAAGTGCATATACATTTATACTTGAACCTCTGCTTAGTTCCATTGTTCTGATTCAGAAATTTTGCTAATTATGTCTCAGAACCTTTGTCAGGCATTCAATCTTACGTAATAGGAGACCTCAGTCAAATTCCCCTTTATGGGACTGAAGACTCCATAATTAAAATTAATAGACTGAACAACTATTAAAAAAAGCAATACTTTTTCTTTCCCTTTTTCATGAGAAGCAAATGGATTAAGAATCATTTAGTCACACCAAGATTTTATGCCTTTTCCTTTGTTATTCAGCAAGGGAAGAGGACAGGACGTATAATGCTTGGACAACTCCCATGAGAAGAACCTCATTGTTCTGAAATCTACTTCTTTATAGCTTAATATTTCTACTAGAGACTAGAGATAAGCTTTCCTTTAATAGCTTAATTGGGGTTAGGAAGTGTGTTTGGATGTCAGCTAAACCTATGTCAAATAAGAGTTTTTTTCATCAACTAAAGCTCACGACTTCTGCCACTAAACTAAGAAAAGGCAGAAACTACCTTTTTCTTTGCAGCATTTTCCTTTTGGTTTGGGAGTTTGTCTGTGGATATCCCATGCTATCCAAGTAAGTTTCCCAACTTCGAGATCCTGGACTTTGGATAAGCGCTTCTGCAGCTGAGAGCTAGAAGCAATGCAAATGTTGTGTGTCGTGCATAGGGAAAAGGAATAGAAAAGCATCCTTTGCTTTTTGTCTCTTGATATAGCTTTTAACTTAAGGGTGATATTTTGAAAATCGCAGCAAAAGGCTAGCCCAAAGCGGAGGAGTTTCTATTCACTCTGGCTAAAGTTTCTAAAACGCCTCCATAGCTTCATTTCCCACAGAATAAGCCCCTCATCTTCTTCCGCCACCTTGTAGATACTGCTCTTGAACACAAACACAGTCTGTTAGAAAATCAGGGTTTTGGAAGAAGAATTTGTGGTTAAATCTGTGTAGATAATGTCACTGGGCTGCTTTAGAATAGAAGAGTTGATATATTTATCTATATTGCTCTCAAAAGGTATGGAAAGTTTGATTAGCTACTTGTTTTTAAAGCATCAGCTTTATTTATCCATGAACCATGCAAAGAAGAGGTAAGTTGAAGTTGAATAACTTATATATTTTGGCAGTTCTATGAGGAAAAAAAATGTGTAATTCAACTTTGATGATGTGGCAGTGGAAGAAATCTAGTAAAGGAGTGTTTTGTTTATTTTTAATTTTAGTTACCAATATCTAACTATGATAATGTATTTTAAATTTTCTTTCCTTTAAATAACAAACTACTAATTTTATTGTTCCAAGCTTGCATAAGACAATGCAATGAGAATGGAAAACAATATTCTTACAATCTAATTGATTCTCTTCACATGTGGTCTGTGTTGTTGATCTCCCTTACTGTCATACTTAAAGGCTCCTTTGACTGTGAGAGAAAAATGATGCTTTAAGAACTGGAATCTCTAAATCTCATTAGGATCTTCAGAAACAGATGAAACTACAACAGGAGAACATATCTACCTTACCTTGAGAGAGTCACAGATTTATCTGTAAAAAACATTGCATGAAGAAGATTCTCACTAAATATTTGTCAACTGTCCTATTTGCCAAATGTTTTTAAAAATAAATTATGAAGGCATAAAAGCCAACCTTTTCTGTGATCATAGCTCTCTGTTCTTTTTAAAATCCTTTCATCGTACAATAAGATGGCATCTGGACACGTTTTCTTATGATGTTTTGCAGATGGCACGGTGTTATTACCATAGATTAAAAATGCAGATTCACAGGCGCTCTTCCAGATCCACGAAATCAGAAAATTTAGGAGGTTGGGCCCTATGATGAAGGCTTTAACATGCCCCGTGGAGGACTCTGAGGCACACTGAAATTTGAGAAAATGCTGGTCAGATCCAATCTGTTCATTTTACAGTAACAATACTAAGACTGGAACTACCTCGGATCTCTTATTCTATGTTGCTTCCAAGCTTTCCTATCACACATGGCTTCAGATTCTTCTATAAGCTGCTGCCTTCTAAACTGATATTTCTAGATTTCTTTCCAAAGACCCATTTATCCCACTGCCTACTTGACACCTCTGCTAGATCTTTCACAGGTACTTCACATTTACAGGTACAGAGCAACCCCTTATCATCTTCTCTAGTGTTAAACATCTCAGCGAATGTGCATCCTTTTACCCAGCTGTTCAGACCATAAACCCAGGAATATTCTCACACTTCTCCCTCATCCTCCTTTATTTAATTCAGCAAACATCAGCTTGATTCTGAAATAGCTCAAAATAACTCTCTTCATTCCTCCTGCTGTGAACCCAGCGCCAGTGTCATCAGCCTCTCACCTCCTCGATTTCCAGTTCCTCTTTGACCCTTCCTGTACTTTTCTAGAGAAGAGCTACAGGGATCTGTAAAAACTGGTCATATTAGTTCCATATTAAATGTTATTCACTTTCAGTTGTACTTAGGGTAAAATCCTAAATCCTTCAAATTGCTTTACTCAGTTGAAGATCCAGTGTTTCGCCTAATGCATCTCCCAGTTCTTTCCTAAATATTAACAGACTCTTCTTGGTACTTTTACAAAGGTGACTCTTTATACCTTGAAAACTTAAAGAAAGTTTTCTACCTTTTACTCGGCTCCTTCCCACCTCCAGATAGCAATATAAATCACTGACCCTCAATGTTGGTCACAAATTATAATCACTTAAGAGAAATCTTAATGAACACTATTGATGGATCCTCACTCTTACACACAGTTCCTTTGATCTGCCCTAGGGTCAGTCACTCATACAGTTTTTAAAGCTTCCTCGGTAATTCTAAGGTGCAAAATTTAGAAGTCCTGGTTCAAATGTCACTCACTTTCTCAGAGAGACCTTTGCTAACTCAGTCTCCCTGTTAGAATCCTTAGTCAACTACTTCCTGTTCAGTATTTATTGTACATTAATATGATAATTTTTAGTACTTGCTATCCTGCTGGTTTCTAAGGTTCATGAGGGTAGATCCCCTTCACCTTTGTTTGTCTCTCGGTCCAGTAACAATAGTGACACAGAGCTAGTTCTTCTTGTAAATTAATAAATTAATTAATAAATTAATTTACAAGGTTTTAAAGATAGCTCATGCCAACTCCTAGACTAAAACCAACCTTTTCTGATGTTTGATTTTACTCTCTTAAATGAAGAGAATCCAATAGCTTTTTGAATCTTACTTGCCCAAGTTGGGACAGTTCTAACCCAGCCTAGTACATGCTGGTGGAAGATGATTTGGGCTGGTTGTCTTACTCCTTTTAATGACAACCAAAACCAAATGGCTACATCCTGATTCACTCCTGAACCCTGAACTCCATATTGGTCTCAGCCACTCCTGAGGACATCCTGGATTCTCCTAACAGCATAAGTATTATTGAATTTTTATGAGATGTTCATATACTTTGACACGAATTTCATTGCTTCAGATACAGAGGGACAGGAAATAGAACTAGTGCTGGATAGTCAGCTTGTTCATATCAGTACTATTTTCCTTTTTAATGCAATATTTATGTTAGGATTCTATTGATTATCATTAATATATAGCTCTTCACAAGGGAAAGAGAACATTCAACCAATGAAACAGTAAGGGAAGCACAAATCCATGCTTCTTTTTTTCTTCACAGAAGTTAGTTTGTTGGGATGAGCTATAACAAGTGATTCTTAGCAAAGCCTGGAAGGTTCAGTAACGGGAGGGACTTAATGTGGCTCCTCATGATTCCCACTTCCCCAGAGCAACATGCTTAGTTGGTGGCCCCAGTATTCTACCTGTCCTGGGAGAAGTCCTGCCATACCCTCCTCCCAAAAAGAGCTTGCCAAGCTACTTCTAATCGTACTGCCTTGAACTTTACATCTTGGTGAGACTTATCACCTGGATCAAAGATTCAGATATTGCTATAACTAAAATAAGCTTTGTCCCCACCAAAACTCATGTTGAGGCTTGGTCCCCAATGTAATGATGTTGAGAAGAGGTGGGGTCTTTTAGAGGTTATTATGTCATGGGTGTTCCATCCTAATGTAGGGATTAATGAAGTCCCCATGGAAATGGGATAGTTCTGTTCTGGTACAAAGCAGGTCAGCTCCTTTGTTCCCTCTTTTACACATGTGCTTCTCTTCTACATGTGCCTGCTTGCCCTTCTACCATAAGTCCTTCACCAGAAGCCAAACACATGCTAGTGCTATGCTCTTAGACTTCACAATCATGGGGCACAATAAACTTTTCTTCTTTATAAATAACCTAGTCTCAGTTATTCTGTTATAGTAACAGAAGATAGACTAACATAGATAGGTAACATGTACTAACAACCTCCAGTTTCTTCATGCTTCCTAAACTACAAAGTTATGTAGACTGGAAATCCTATACACAGTCACATTGTAGCTACATAAGGAGGTCTATCCTGTGGAACTGTTTAGTCACAGGATGCATTATTTTAAGGCCTTGATGAAAATGATTGCAGTTAATCTGAGCATGGGTTACTACACTCTCTGCTAAAAATTTCCTTTTCAGTTTTATACCTGAAAAATTAGAAGTTTGTGCTTTGGGAAAAATACTTCTTTTTCCTCCTAAAAATGGAATACCTAGTTGGCAATAGTTGATAAACAAATAAGAACTAATAGTGATATTATTTATTAAGGAGTTATGGTGCTTCTGTTTTATGAGAAAGGAATCTGTTTTAATCAGCTTTTTTGCCACTTTGACTGAAGGACCTAACCAGAACAACTATAGGGGAGGAAAAAGTTATTTGGGGGCTCAGGATTTCAGAGGTCTCAATTCATAGACAGCAGGCTCCATTCCTTGGGGCTCCAAGTGAGGCAGGACATCATGGCAGAAGAGTATGGCAGAGGGAAGCAGCTCATATAGTTATCAGAAAGTGAAGAGAGGCACTCCACTAGCCAGATATGAATATATACCCCCAGGCCATGCCCCGAGTTTACCCCAGTTTGTTAATCAATTCAGGGATTAATTCACTGATTAGGTTAATATATACCCCAATCATTTCTCCTCTGAACCTTCTTGCATTGTCTCACCCATCTCAGCTCAGTGGCTAGTTCTGTGCTCTCTTATCAATGATCATCCTGAAGACTTTCCTGCAAAATGGTAATAATTTATTTCTGGTTGTTCTTAATTCAGATTCACAAATTTTCCAGGGCAGCCTGACTTTAAATTCTTTGTTAATGTTTTAAAACATTACAATCTCTCAAGAATTCCAAAATTTTGGCAATAACTATGGAACGACACAGTGAGAGGATGACAGGAAACAGAATGCTTATGGGACTGGGTATAGGAACTTTCCCTTGTTTTCCTGGTCATGCTCTCTGCTGATGCTTCCCTGGTATTAAGACCAGGGCAATTATTGCATTAGCCTATACAAGGCAAAGCTGAGTCACTGATTCAAGGTGATAAGGAGGGCAGATATTTCCAAGTGTAATTGAAGGCAGTTACTTTGCCTACAACGCTAGTGTTCTTTGAAGTATTGGTTCAAAAGAAATTATATTTCATTTTAATGTCAAAATGAATGTAAAAAAATCAAGAAAACATGTGCATTCAAGTCAGCTGGGTAAAAGTCATACTCCATTTAAAAACTAACCAATAATCACAAGTGATATTGTGCACAATGTTGATGTGAGATAAATATTGCTTCATTGAGACTTGATATGCATTTATGTACTCTAAGAAAAATCTATCCATATTAGGGTCTATTAACTTGAAGATAGAAGAGACTCTTTTTTTATATAAATTCAAAGAGGGTTCTATTCCTTTTAAAAAAAATTATCTTTTAAATAAACATGTTCTTAAATTATATTTTAATGAAAGTTTATAAGCAGCATAAGGTGAGGATAAAAGCTAAACCCAGACATAGTAGAGAATATGAAGGCATTTAGCATGAGAACATTATTACAAATATCAAGAAATTACATCAATTCACTGCCTTGTTATATACAGATGCTATGACAGGCAGGCCAATTTCCCTAATTAATAAATTTTAGACATAAGAAACACATGTTCCTTGAAAAATATTCATAATCCAAGTGAAATGCATAGATACTTGCCAAGATTTGTAGAAGAAAAAACAATATTTTAAAAAAGGGCTTAGGTCTTTAAATCCAGTAAGATATCAATGTTACTGGTCATTAAATAACTAAAATTAGTTCTAATTTTAAATGATCATTATATTGTTGAATTTTATGTTGTACTTTATATAATTTTATTTTTTTCAGGAAAGTGTATTAGTTCATGTGTTTGATATGATTTTATACTATTGCATGATCTTATGTATTACCAATTAGGAAAGTATTAAAGTTAATAGTTTGTCTCAAATTTTGTCATAAAATATTTAGATAATAAATAATAATATAGGGCTGGGGATGTGGCTCAAGCGGTAGCACGCTCGCCTGGCATGCGTGCGGCCTGGGTTCGATCCTCAGCACCACATACCAACAAAGATGTTGTGTCTGCGGAGAACTAAAAAATAAAATATTAAAAAAAATTCTCTCTCTCTCTCTCTCTTTCTCTCTCTCTCATAAAAATTCTCTCTTTAAAAAAATTTAAAAATAAATAAATAAATAAATAAATAATATGATAAAGTTCTATTTTGGCCCCAGTTCTGCATTGAAGTAACTGTATTTCTTTACTGGGAATTGGGTCTTTTATCTCAGTTCATTGTATAGCCTCTGCTTATCAGCTTTGGGGAATGCTGGAAGAGTTGGAATTTTTAGACTTAGGTGCCAACTTATTTACTAAGGACCAGGTACTCTATTATATGATGAGCAGAAATGTCTAGAAAAAGGTCATGCAGTAGAGATACGTCTTGTCTAATGAGGAGGGCAGACACAATAATACAATTAAGAAAGGTTGTGGGTACCAATATTAAACTATATAGAAATGAATTTGGGAAAAAATGGGCAAATGAGGTTGATGCTGATTTAGAGAAGCTACTAAGTGCATGTTATCTGGTCAAAACAATGCATAAACAATATAATCTTACTATTCTTATGCTGTCAAGTAGTATGTCTTACATACAGCAAGTGCTCAATTGTTAGGCTAAATTAAAGTCAGTACAGTCTTGGTTTTCAAGAAGCATACATCATAACCTTGTTTTCACAAAGGAGACTAAATCACACAAAAAAACAAATTAAGTTTAGATATTCAGAAGGCTGATTTCCTTTTGAGCTTTAAAGAGGTCTGGGTTTGTTTATTTGTTTGTTTGTTTTTATTTTCCCCAAGGAGTTGCTGCCTAATGTCTATCAAGTGAATAGGCAGATCTTGAAATGATATTACCCAGGAGGAATTGGAGATACAATGTGCCTACAAATATATTCCTCTGTTTTACTTACTTAAAATTCTACAACTGAAAAATAACTTCTTTGCTAAACTATCCATGCTTTTTGAATGTAAAAGTCCTGGGATGGCTCACACATCACTCTGTCATGAGGGTACATTTTTGTTTCTGAGGTGTTTTTTCTTTTGTTGTTGTTGTTGTTGTTGTTTCCAAAACTCTCCTGTTTTGTTTTGTTTTTTTGTTTGTTTGTTTGTTTTTTAGTACAAAGTTAGTGAGATATAGCCAAGGAAGTTGCAAATGTTCACGAAAGAAAGAGGCCATGGGCTTTCACTTATGTGGAACATTAAGGGATAGACTCAGAAGAGAAGACTAGGGTTCTAGAAGAGGAAAGAAAAAGCCCGTTTCCCAAACCTTGCGAGGACTTTTTTCTTAGTGCAAGACAGTGCTACACCATGTGGTTTAATAAATCCAGTCATTGTATTTTACAAACCTAAATCCTTCCAATCACTTAAATTAAAATTAAAATTTAATTAATTGAAATTGGACCCTCTGGCTATAAGATAGGTCAGATTCTGAGGCAGCCTGCCAGAAGAGAGATGTTGGTTAACGACAGAAACACTGGATCAACTTTTCATAGTTACATTAGGGGTTCCCAGAAGTTGCATCCTATACGGACAGAAGATGATTCTCCAAAGAAACAAGGGTGTAAACTATGAGAAATAGCCCATTCTTCCTCTTTTATTCCTTATTACTAATGATAATACATATTACTTTCAATACAGAGAATAAAATACATTGCTTATATCACTAGTTAACATTTAATAAATGCCACCTACCTTGTGTGAGGCCTGGTGGCAATGCCTGTCACACAGTATCCTATTTGATCTTTACCACTGAGATGCAAATCAATTAACCTAGAATCCTGTATACAGTTAACATGAAGCAGAAGCAGAATTCAAAGGACAGTTATAGACTATGCAGAGCTCTCGATGTCTCTGAAACCTCACTGTCAGAAAGGGATGGAAGAAACACAACTGGGGCCCCTCACCTTTAACGTCAATCCCCCTTTGTGCAGGCCACTTATTGAAAATTATCCCTACAGCTCTTGAATGCCAATTCCTTTAGATTCATAGTTTCTATGTCTGTGATTTTCAAAGTTTATTTTGAAGTACCATCATGTTTGGTTATCAACTTCTTTTTTTTTTTTTCTTTCTACAATTATGTTTCTTTTGGAACCATTCTAAGGAAGTATTATAATAACAAAAAGTGTTTGTATTTTACTTTTCCTGTATTCAAGCTTAATTTAAAAAAAAAGACAAAATGAAGTTCTTCATCTCCTTAATCTGATTGTATTCTGTCTATCAAAATATTTATATGAAACTCAGTAAATTATGAATGAGTGTCTTTGTGGTGCTTGATTTTACAGTCTCCTGGAGCTCTTTGAAATGTCTTGCCTTGTCTGTTTTCTGGATTACAGATCACCACCATGTTGTCCTCCACGGCGGTGCCTCATTCATCTTAATAATTTAAAGATCTTCCAGTAATTAAAGCTTAGAGATATGCTTTCAGTTTAAGTTTAAACATCATAATAGTTTCACTCATCTATTTTAACCCTTTGAGAAATAGCTATACTTGAATGTGTTGGAGAATAACCACGGGAATCCAAAATTCTAGCTTCTCATGATCATTCTCTCATCTTGACAGATGGCTTATCCTCAGTGTTCCCATGTGTAACTGAAAACCTCGGACCTGGATAATCTCCAAAGGCTATCTGTTGGATTTCATCCTGTGATCTGAATTTAGGATACTTCTGAGTATCTTAAGAGTAGAATAACGCCCACTATTGCAATCCATTTGTTAGCAGGGAGGATCTAAAATAGACTTGTTTTAGGAATTGAGACAAGGTAAGGAAGACTTGGGGTTCAGACACCTATTAACACTGATTTATACAGAAATTATCTTAAAATATTATTATTCAACTTCAAGTTCAAATTTCCTCAACCAATCAGTTCTACAGTTTTGTCCTTGACTAAAATTTTGCTAGTGTAAGGTGTCAGGACACCAATCTTGAGCTGATTTTGGACTGAAGGACAGTTATTTGATAGGATTGATTAAATTTTGGTGAATCTTGCAGACACTTGAGGTAAACAAACTTAAGGGCATCTCCTTTACAAGTGAACCATTACCTGGCTAAAGGCCTTTGTTTGTCCTTCCATTTGGAGATGATTGAAACCTATAAGAAAGAAGAGCTAGAGTCAACATCTGAAAGACTGGTTCGTTTAGATTGCAATCCAGAACATATTTTTTATTTAAAGTGATTTAAAACTTTCTTTGAAAAATTTTAACATGAAGAAAACCAAATTAGATTAAAACCAAGTCCCAAATTAAATCATAGGTGTTATCCTTTATGTGAAACTATAATTTGACTGATCTCTCCAGTTACTAAGAAATTATTAATTATGAATAGTTTTTGAGTATCTAAATTTTATATTGCTCTGTTTTAGAATGTACATAACAGGAAGAAATTATCTTTGGGGATCATACACAGAAGAGGGCTTGCTATGTCATATGGTAGTTCTATTTTTAATTTCTCTAGGCACTTCCATACTGTTTTCCATAATGTCTGCATAAATCTACATCCTCACTGGCAGGCACAAGGTTTCCCTTTTCTCCGCATCCTCGCCAACACTTGTTGTCTGCCTTTTTGATAAAGACCCATCTAAAGAGGCATGAGAGGACAGCCCATTGTGGTCCAGATTTATATTTCCCTGGTGATGTAAGATTTTGAGCATTTTTTATAGGTCTTAGCTACTTGTCTTCTTTGAAATGTCTATTAAAGTTTTTTACTTATCTTTTAATCAGATTGTTTGTTTTCTGTTATTGAGCTCTCTGAGTTCTTTATGTATTTTGAATGTTAACCCCTTACTGGATATATGCTTTGCAAATATTTTCTCTTGACCTGTAAGCTTCCATTTTATTTTATTGATTGTTTCCTTTGCTATACAGAAACCTCTTAGTTTGATTTTATCTCATTTATTTATATTTGTTTTTGTAGCCTGAGCTTTAGGTATGATATCCAAAATTTTGTTACTGAAATTCTGTGTTTTGTTCTGGGAATTTTATGATTATGAATTTTACATTAAGATCTTTTACCCATTTGAGTTGACTTTTGTGTATGGTATAAGATAAGAATCAAAATTCATTATTCTGCAGATGGTTATCTAGTTTTCCAGGAACTATTTATTGAAGAGACTATCTTTTCCTTATGCATGTCTTCTGTAAATGCCGACTTTTATTTAGTTCATGACATGGATTTTACACTCATATGCTTCCTAATTTTTGTATTCTAGTTACTTTCAATACCATAACTAACCAACTTGTCCTAATGGGATATGTTATAGTTTGAATTGTGGCCCTCTCAAAATTCATACATTGCAGTCCTAACTCCCAATACTATAAAATGCACCTTTATTCGGAAATAGTGTCATTGAGCATATGGTTAATTCATATGAAGTCATTAGAGTACGTCTTAATTCAGTATAACCAGTTCCTTCATAAAAAGGGGAAATTGGACACAGAGACATAAATTCAGGGAGAACACGTGTAAAGATACAAGTTAAAGATGAAACACAGAGAATCTTCTATAAGGCAAGAAGTACCAAAGATTACCAGAAATCCACCGGAAGACAAGAGTCATGGAACAAGATGTTCATCCATAATCTTCAGAAGGAACCATTGCTGACAACACCTTGATCTTGAGACTTCCAGCCTTCAGAACTGTGAGACAATACATTTCTGTTGTTTAAGCCGCCTGATGTATTAGCCAGGGCTCTTCAAAAAACAATATCAATAGAAATAATATAGAAAGAGATTTAAAGAGATTTACTGTATGTCTTTGGCTCATGTGAGGACAGAGAACAAGAACTCCAACAACTTGCCTTCTACTAGAGAAAAATCTAAAAATCCAGTGGTATACTTCCTGTTTAAATTCAAACAGTTTAATCAGGAGTGCTGATGAATGGCAAAGTTGAATTGTCCTAGTTCGAGCAGAGAAATTCCTCTTCCTTTGTCCTCTCCTATTCAGACCTTCAGTAGATAAGATGATGCCCACGTGCACTGGTGAAGGCAACCCTCTTTACTCTATGTTCACATTCAAATGTTAAACTTCTCCAAAACTCCCGCATGGGCATACACAGAAATAATATCTTACCAGCTAGCTATGTAAATATTTGTAAGTCAAACTGACATAAAATTAACCATCACACCTGGTTTGTGGTGTATTTTTATGGCAGGCCTCGAAACTAATAGGAAACCCAAATGATCTTGAGTTCAAAGCCAGCCTCAGCAACAATCTCTGTATCCTCCACTCATTCTTTGAGTGTCATCATGCTTCCTCCCTTCTTCTACAAGAACTCTGGGAGTATGTAGAGGAGCATAGAAACTCTCCTGGTCTCCAAATTCTGATCCTTCATCATCCCATCAGTCTTTTTTTCAATGTTTTATCATAACAAGTTTTTGGTTTTTTTTTTAAACTTGGTCATTAACCCAACCACTTGTCCTTAAGTATCCTGACTGTTATAGTTTGGATCTGGAATGTCCCCTAGGGATTTGTTCATTAAAAGTTTTATTTCTAGCCAGGCACTGTGGCTCATGCCTATAATCCTAGCAGCATCCTGGCTGAGCCAGGATGATCTCGAGTTCAAAGCCAGCCTCAGCAGCAATGAGGTGCAAACGCAACTCAGTGAGGCCCTGTCTCTAAACAAGATACAAAACAGTGTTGAGGATGTGGCTCAGTGGTTGAGGGGCCTGAGTTCAATTCCCAGTATCAAAAAAAAAAAAAAAAAAAGTTTGGTTATGGTGGTGCTGTTGGAAGGTGGTGGAACTGTAGGAGGCAGGGTCTAACTGGAACAATGGAACACTGAGTAGTATGTTTTTTTGTTGTTGTTTTGTTTTGTTTTGTTTTTGTTACTGGCTGTTGATATGTCTCCCTCTCCCCTTTTCTTCTTCTTCCTCCTCTTCCTCCTTCTCACCCCTTCTCCTTCTCCCACCCCTATATGCCATGAGGTGAGCAGATTTTCTCCACCACACCCTTCTGCCATGATTTTTCTGTCTTGCAACCAGCCTAAAAGCAATGAAACTGACTAAAATCTCTGAAACTGTGAGTCAAAATAAATCTTTTCTCAGATATTTTCTCACAGTAACAGAAAGCTGCTAACACACTGATTTTTAATCTTACACAATACATATTTTTGTGATATAAGAATTTGCTAGAATCTAATATCTCCTAGATCTTTGTGTGTAGTTATCTATTTATTAGCAAGATGGTCTAGTTTAAGAACTATTTATAAGCAATACAAATATGTAAGGCATTGTTTTATACTTATACATGTCTTTTTAGAAAAAAATCAGATCCCCATCTAAGCTTAAACACTTTGGATTTTTTTTAAAAAAAATCTCCTATAATTTCTTGAAGTGATTCTAAAATGAACTATTCCAAAAAGCAAATTTTTATGTATTATTTTACTTAACCCTCACAAAAAAGTAGGTTGTATTATTTTACTGAAGAAAGTGATTTATAGGGATCCTGTAATTTACTCAAAGTCATATATCCAATTAGTGTTATATTCAGGATGAACAATAAGAAACATTTTTTGAGTTCGTGCTGATTACATATCAGTGTTATGTGTTTTCTTAAGTTATCTTATTTAATTTCACTTAATATTTTGGAAATCTTGATCAAAACTGTGAATAAATTATTCTTATATCTTTTTTCCAGATCATATAACAGGGATGTGGAGAGTTTATGCTATTCGTCTTATTCATACTATCAATAATTTAGGGGACAATATTTGAGCCCTGTGTTTGGAATGTGTTTTCCCTCCCAAGTTAATTATATTGATCACTGCCTCTTCCTTAGTCTTTTCCTTTTCTCAGTCTTCCCACTGATGTTCCTTATCCACTCTATAATTAAAGCCCCACCTAATACTTTGGAACAAGCTAATCTCTGCAAAGGGCAAATATAGGAACTGCTTCAACCACGGCTGAGTAGCTCTTTAAAGGTTGACATATTACTTCTTAGGTTTTTATCTTGGTTCCAGATATCAAGCTCATGGTTTTTTTTAATATATATATTCCTTGTAACTATATTCCCTCTTTAAGTGACATATTGAGTGATTAGGCCCCTGGTTTGATTTTTACACTCTAGTATATTCCTTGATATCATAAAACTTCTATGAAATATCAGGGTTTTTATAGCAGATTTTGTTTATACTGGTAAACACTCATTTATTTTTAATCATTAGAGGTTCAAATAAAGGTTTCTGAACTTCCTTAAAAGCCTTCTGTTGATTACAGCATAAAAGAGACACACTATACATTCTGTTTATCTTCTTATTCTGCCTGGGTAGATTGAAAAAAATCCCCACAACTGAAGAAATTTGGTTCCAAAAACAAGCACAGTAATAGACTAAGACATCAGAGTGAGGAGAGAGTCAAAGATCTAACTACATGATATAGGATACGAGTTGCAATGTTAACATTTATTTATATTGCTAACCATTTTAAATATAGTGCATTGATAATAATTAAAATAAAAATAAAGCTGACATATCAGGAAATGATTCCTTTTAAAACATAATTTATTACTTAAAATTCCCAAACACAGGAGTTCACATGGAGAAGTCCCATGTCCATCAGGAGAAGGTTCAGGGAGAAGGAAAAACTGTGGGCAAAAACCTTATTATGGTTTTCATGGGAAAGATAGTATAAAGCAAGGTAAGTGGAGTAGGATTGGCTAGTTTTAATAATTTCATGAGCTTTGGGGCATAGGGACTACTTCTAGTTGTCTGGCCCCTGAGTCCCTAATTACCTTTAGGTAATAGGGTGGGTAGAGCATGTTCTCTATTGTGAAAACTCAATGAAGGAGGTTCTTGGTGTTGGAGCACTGAATTGTTTGGTTTGTATTTGAAAAGTGTGATCAGAGTAAAGTTTTCTACTGTCTCTATAATTGACTAGCTCTGGGAAGCACAATCCCTCCAAGATCTCAAGTGTCAAAGGATCACAGTACACAAAGCCAAAAAACAGTTAATTCACCAACTAAATGACCACTGAGCTATGGAATGGTGGATTTTTTTCAACATTTGAAAATTAATTTTATTTGAATTAATGATCATTATTAATTATAATCTGAATATATTTTCATTTTTCTATTTGAGACTATTTTAATAGAATATAACTTTTTGTGAACAAAGAAGTGCTTAAGAATTACTGGGTAGATCCATATTTTACTTTAAGAAGCACTAAAAATTTCAGTGAAGTATAATTATTCATTTAATAAACTCATAATGTGCAGTACCATTACAATGTTTGAACATGATATGCAAATTTTATGGTATATTTTCAAAGATATATGAAATTGTTGGTAATTGTATTACATAACAATTGCCATGAAGACTAAGTATTTTGCATAAATGCTTAAAGGTTTGAATTACACTGAGACTTTAATTGGTGTGTGGGCAATGAAAGAAAAGAATGGTTTTGACCCTAGGAAATAGAATATCATGGAGAATCTATCTTCAGGGTGCCCAAATCTGACTCTTGACCCTTCAACTTTCACCCCAGACCCCTCACCTCTGAGCCCAGTCCTCTTCCCTGTACTTAGGACAGTTTTTCTGACAGTGCTGTTGTCCCATGTTTGCTGTTGAGATGCTGCCAGGAAGCACAAATGCAAAAGAAAGTTAAAGCTCTATGCATATCACAGAAGAAAGACCTTGTTCTGTGGTCAGGACTGCCACTGTGCTTTGATTAAGTGCCTCTCTTCAGACCCCACAATCCACATTATGGTTTATAACTTTCTATTTTAGGAATTCAGAGCTGACTCATGAAGGGATCAAACATCAGAAGCTATAGCTAGTGCTTCCTTACACATGAATCTTTCCTATGCCCTGTAAGACAGTTTTTGTCTACTGACCCCAACTATAGTTTTGTGTGCTTCCCATCTTCCCAGGATGGATCTAATTCAAACACCCCCTAAATTTAACCTTTTGCTCATCCAGAATTTTAGAGATGCTTATGTAGACAGGAAACCTCATGATCATTTGCAACCTTTCAGAAAGGCTATGCCTCTTCCATATTCTTGAAACCTGGAAAATATTACATACTGCTTGAAACAACAGAGGTGTTCAATAAGAAGGAGCAATTACACACACAAAAAAAGTAATCAAAATACATATACATCAATGAGTTTCAGACTCAGAGTCAGAGAACTGGATTTAAGTTCTAATGAATAGAATTACAGACACATCAATTGCCTACCCTAGATGAATTTTCCTCATCTGTGAAATGGAAGAAAACAATGTAATAACCAAGTAAGATAAAATATGCTTGTCTAATACTCACACTGTAAAGAGCTGGAGAGGAAGTACCCTGAGGGAAACACTGCAGTGCTCCCTCCAGTTTTCTATTTGGCTTCAAACTTTCCTTTAACAACAACAACAACAACAAAACAAACAAAAAGAAAACTTGTAGCTAAATCTTGAAGGGAAAAGAGTTTCAATGTTTGTTTCTTAAGAGAATTGGCCAAAACGGGCGGTCAAGCCAATATTCATAATCAATCATAGGTAGAAACAACTGTGAAGAAATAGATTACATGGTGAGGGCTTCAATAAGAAGGGGCAAAGAGAGTGTTATCTCTGCAGATGCTGGGAAGCAAGGAAGAGAAGAACAGGCAAGTGACAGAGTGAAGAGCCACCAAGAGCTGTGTGTATCCAACAGGGCCACACAGAGAAGGTGAAGTTTTTACAGGAAAATATTTCAACAAGGGATTGCATTAACAGTAAAAATGTTGCTTTCTGTTTATCTCATCTGTAAAGATAAGTTTTCAAATTGCTGTGCTAAATATTTTCTGTTGTAAATTAAAATAAGCAATCCCCTTAGAAATACTTAAAAGAAATCACCATATTATGCCTTAATATAGCAGTATACATATTGAAGAAAATTTCTATATTCACAAATATAGAAAAAAATGTTTAAACGTGCCCAAAATCCTTCAGAACTATATGAGTGCAATAGCTTTAATACATATTATCAATTTCTGGGACAAGAATTTCAATACAAAAAACTATAAACTATAAATAAATAGTATTTAAAACAGAAACATCATTCAACCAAAGAAATCAGGTACTTCAAAAAAGTAGATTACCAAAATAGAAAGTTCACACACACACACACATAAATATCTTTATATACATGTATGCAAACTATATATGTCTATGTAAACAACTATATAAAGACATAGCAATCAATATTGCATGAATATCTAAGATGTAAAGTATGAATTTTTTTTCCAATTGCATATTTACAATTCAATTTTCAATAACAATTTTTTTCTTTATAAAGAGCACTTAGATAGGTATTAGAACAATCTGCCTGAGAAAAGGCAGAAATAACTACTATTTTCTGGTGGGGGGTACTGGGAATTGAATTCAGGGACACTCAACCACTGAGCCACATCATAAGCTCTGTATTGTATTTTTTTAAGTATCCATTTTTCAGTTTTAGATGGACACACTATCTTTATTTTTATGTTGGTGCCGAGAATTGAACCCAGTGCCTCATGCATGCTAGGCAAGCACGCTACCACTTGAGCCACATCCTCAGCCTTCTGTGTTGTATTTTATTAGATAGAGAGAGGGTCCCACTGAGTTGCTTAGCAGCTCGTTGTTGCTGAGGCTGGCTTTGAACTCACAATCCTCCTGCCTCAGCCTCCCAAACCGCTGGGATTACAGGTGTGTGCCAACACTCCTGGCAATAACTACTCTTAAGACAATTTGTAACCTATATTTTTTGATTCACTGAATATAGAATCTTGACAATATGCTGAGAATTAGACAAATATAAGTTTCTTTAAAGGGGATGATTGTCTGAAACTAATTGCTAAGTCAAGTGTTTGTATAATTGTTATAAACATTTCTTACAAATTAGTCATTTTTCTACACTATAAAACCATTTGGGAGGTTTTTCCTCCCTTGATTAGCAAGTTATTTACCAAAAAAAAAACCCAATCACTATGCACTATAATTAAATCTTTGTATATGCTTTGAAGATAAAGCAAGGTTTTTGAATTACTTGAAAGAATTATGTTAGGAATAAGATGAACAAATACAATAAGTGATTGTCCAGGTTTTCCAGGTAGAAATTTGCTTCTTTTCCATCCTGTAATATCAAATGTAATAAGTATCACCAATTTTAACACTCTCAGTTTTTAGTTGGCCTTTCTCCATTCTGGAAAAGGCCATTAGTAAGAACTGATGAATTCTAGAAATGCAAAGATATTTAGGTATTTTGCTGGTTCTGGAATTACCTATAATTTGTCTTCCACTTCTCCTTCCTCTTTCCCTTCCTGAGGATATAGAACAAGAAATCAAATAGACTAAAGTGTCCAGAAAGAATAGACATCTGCCAATCAGGAATTCTTAATGCTTTCATTCACTTGATCATTCATTGATTCTTTCCGTCACTAGGCAACTGTTATAGGTACAAAATTATAGTGACCAAAAAGCTGTCTAGTTTGGGGGTTTTATTTGTTTTTTGTTTGTTTATTTTTTCCCTCTAGTTAACTCACATTCTAAATAAGAAATACTATCAAATTGCTGATTAATTAAATTGGGGTATTCTCTATGAGGTTAATAAGGAAAGTATAATAACAAAGCATTAAAATGAGGCATCAGTACTTAATTATTATTCTTGGTGGACAATTTTATGACCTATTGATATAGGAAACTATCCACATACTTGGGTGATGACATTGACTGATGCAGATCAGGAATTGATAAGCCTTCTTTGCCTGGTGGAAATTAATGAACAATCATTAGACTAGACACATCTTCCTCCTATCTCCATCCATGAAACTGCTGATTCAAAAGAAAATGTTTATATTAAGTTAAAAAAATAAATTTTTCTATCTTTAAAAATAATATTTCAAATGTAAAATTAACACCTTTTAACGAGTTTGGGGGGGGGGGGGGTAAAGAACTTTTTTGCCAAAGCAATTACTATATAAATTTTGAAGTCATCCCCAAAAGGATTTCTCTGTATTAATTTTCTACTCTCTAATAGGAAAAATATAAACAATTTACAAATCCATCTTGTAGTTTAATTTCAGGATTTAAAAGTCAGTGCCAAATTAGCATAACAAATATAATATTGTATAACTTGATTAAAATTTTAAAATTCTGAACCAAACTTTTCTTTTTGGTTTATTGATGCAGTGTAACTTTAAAACAGAGTCTTGAACTCCTACTGTTAAAAATGCTTTTAGAAAGATGAAAGTGATTACTTTCTGTAAATTGAGTTCTGGCTTCATAAAGGTAATATTGTCTACTTTTCTTTCTGTAAATGTCCAATAACAGCTGAAAGATTAAAAAAAGTCAGAGTTGGAATAGAGAATGTCGATTTATCCAGGGAACAGTGCAGGCAGGAGAGAACGTGCATTAGCCTGGAAGGTTAATTTCCATTTGGAAAAAAGAAAATGAATCATTAGTGAGTTTCCACCATGAGTCATATCATAATCTTATTTAATGTTCATGACAACTGTAAGAGAGAATATTTTCCCCCATTTTACAGATGAAAGAATTAGGTTTAAATAAAATGTCCAGAATTCCATAGCATTTGATCTGGGAATGGAATTCATATCTCTGATTCCAGAGTCTGTCTCCATTCCTGTCTCTGTAAGAGATCAAGGGCCAGATAAAGAGATTATTCTGGAAAATAGGAATTATCTGCATGTGGATATTAGGAGATTTGGAACAAATTATAAAAGTGTCATTTATTTTTCAATGACTCAGCAACATTTTATTCCAAATCATTCTATTACTTCTGGCAAAAATCTTTGTGTTCTAGCTTGCAAACTTTCTCAATGTAATCGGTGTTAAACCATGAAGCACTTGTTTTAGTTTGGCCTTTTACTGATAAACTTTCCAAAGACAATTCAAATAGCTCCTTATCCTAACTATCAATTGCTTGTCACAGTATAAGAAAATTCTGAAATATTAGTGAGTTCATGCATGTACTGTCCTTTGACTTCCTAAAATGAGGGGCAAAGTATAAAAGTGATGTTATTCTCTTTGTTTCCTTTCATTTAAAGTCTTGTCTAACTTGACTGAACATTTGTGGCTTGTTGATTCTGTTAGTCACCAGAAAAATGAAGCCACACTTCAATGCCCAATAAGAATAGAGGAAGTTAACGATTTAACTTCTACCTCCTGGCATCCATGAACAAAGATTTCAGTGAAGCTTTGATTTCCTTAGCTTTAGCGTGTGCGGATTGCTCCCACATGGAGATGTTAGATTTAATTAATAAGAATTCAGAAGTTATTAGTAAGAGTAGAGGATAGGAGCATCAGAGAAAATGTCCTGAGAAAAATTTGAGAGCTACCTTTTAAAATCCAAGAGGTAAAGAAGGGATAGGGTGGGGATTAAAGTAGTTTTTAATGGACCTAGCAATATTCCATGTTCATATATTTAACATCTTAAAGCTCCGAAGATGTCATCAATTTAGTGACCTGGAAGGCAAGCTCACATGAATAAATGTCTTTTCCACCAGACTGCTGTCTGCAAATGGACTGTAAATGCAGTGGAGATTGTTTATATCTGGTATAATATTACTCAAAAAGCTAATCACAGAATTCATAATTAAAAGGAGACTTTGGGTCAAAAATGAATTTTAACTGAATATTTGGAACTGCCAATTTTATTTTTTAAAACTTCTCCCAACCTCCTTTGATCTTTTCACTTTGTGCTTTTTCACTAGGATCATCAGCCTCTCACTTTCACTGGTTTCTTTCCATCAACATTTAAACATGAGTAGCTTATCCGTTACTAAAAACAACTTTTTTTTTTCGAAAAAAAAATTTTTTTGGTTTTATACAAGTTTCCAATATGCATGTGTCTAACCACATAATGTTCTGCCAATACATAATGCATTCTTCTATTATAAGCCTTATTTCTTGCATCATGATTGTTTCTATCTACATGTATCAAGTGTGTTTTTACCCATACATGATCCTCAAATCTCTACTCCCAGACTGTTGTCTTGTCTTAAAATGCAATCTCTTATATATTCATCCATCTAAAGCACTTCACCTGAGTGTCTCACTTTACTCTGCTTGTCCAAAACTAACTCATCATCTTTCCCCTCCAATATGTTGTTTTCTTTGTCTTCTCAATCTCAATGAAAGAAAACCTCATCCACTTTATTTTCCAAGGCAGATCTAGAAACTACCTTTTATTCCTCCCTGCTTCTTACCTCCAATATTTAGTTAACTACTGCATAATGCCAATTTTGTCCTCTGAATATTTCTTAGATCTATGAATTTCTCTCCCTCTCACTGTTTCTGTACTAGGCCACATTGTCTTTATCTCCCTTGATTACTGGAACTGCCTCCTAACCCTCCCATGCATGATGCACACTTGAATTAAAATAATGTTGTTAATCAAAGTATTGTCCTGTTATGGCCCTGCCAAAATATTTGTCTATTGCTCTTATAATAAATGATAATTATTTAACATAACTCATAAGTACCTGTCTGCATCACGTACCTCTCCTTGATCAATCATTCTCTCATGACACTGAGACATTCTCCATTCTTTAAAACTGCCACACTCTCTTGTTCAAGAGTGTAGTTCCCCTCTCTGGGACACTCCTTCAAACTGAAAAAGCCCTTAACATTCTTCAGATGTCAACTTCTTTCTGTTAAATATCCACTGGTTTGTCTAGACAACTTTAAGTTCTCCTGTATGCATTGCTTCTAAGTTATTACTCATCGGACCTTAATTTGTATATTTGTATTTTAACAGAGTTTATATTTAAAAAAAAAACTTGTCTCTTATTGATCTGATTCTATGTACAGTTTCTAATTCAGGACTTTTCAAATAGTGAGTGTTAACAAAATTTGTATATAAATATATTTAAAATAAGAAGTATTATCATTTAAGCATGCAATTCTTTATTTGTTATTTGTATCTTTTCCTTATATCAGAGAAGACACATTCATATCCCTCTGGAGAAAATAAGCTACTTATTCATTCACAACAGGACATTTTTGACAGCAAAGTGGGTAAGGGGTCTCCTGAAGGCAGACCAGAGAATGTGGTCACACTCTATGGGAAATGAGGAAATAAATAAATAAATAAATAAATATTAAAAATGTATAAAGCACAAGCATGTCTGCTTTCTCTGAGAGGGAGGGTGTACTATTGATCTGTAAATGTCAAGAACTATGCAACTTCCAAAAATATTAGCATATAGAATTGGAAATGTATACCAATCTTATCACATCTTCTCATTTGTCATTAAAAATATACAGGCAATCTTTATTTTATCTGAAATATCACATTTTAAAGTTAGTACCTCATCAAAAAATTTACAAAGCAATTCTAAGTAAGGACAGAATTTAAAATCAAAATATGTGATCTCTGCATAAGCCAGACACACAAATATTCATTTTAGTCCACTGTATGAGAGTAGATACCCCAGGCATTGCTCCTTCAGCTGCGGAGTGGAAGGAATATTCAGAAACTCCTAGGCAAGAGTCTTTGCCATAGAGGATAGTAGAATACCACTGAAGAGACCTGAAAACATCTTAATATTGCAAACACAATATGGCCACATCTAAATATCAGTCCTGATACAGATATAAGGGATACTTCATAAATCCCTCAGAGTGTTTTTTTTAATCTATTTCTGAAATTGTGTGGTTATTCTTATTTTCCTACTCACACATTACATAGTCTTTCCCAAATTGTGTCTTGGTATGATTTATCCTTATATTAGAAAGTAGGTGTTCAGAATTTCATGTGTCCTGTCTCCACTACAGAGTTTTACTAATCAATTGATAAATAGGTATCATTAGCTACCAGTGCCAAAATCATTAGTTTGGTAAAAATAACGCGAGTCAAAAAGATTTAGTACAGCTTCCACATCCCCATCCACAACTCCTGCCTCACAATTTGCCCTAAAGCAGTATCTGTCTAACACTCATAGTTCATGTTGCAAGCTGTGACTTAATCTAGTAATAACTACATATGGAATGGTTTCATGATCAAGGACTGGATGAGTCAGTCTCCAAGCAGCTTGTCTTGCTTATATTCTCCAAATGTATACAAAACAGACTTACAAAAATGATTATGCTGAAGATGTAATTAAAGAATGAGATGCAAAAAAACATTGAGATCTTCTAGGCCAGCATATTTCTTTTACAGATGAGGAAACTTCACCCTTGGGAAGTTAGGCAAATTCCTCAAGTTCATATAACTTGCATGATGCTGTGTTCATATCTTTGAATGCTGTGACACTTGGTGAGTGAAAGAAATCTTGGGGTCTGTGAATGGGGACAGAGATTACATAATTTGGTGGGAGGGAGATGAGGGAGTTTGAGAACTAGAAGTAGTTTTAGCTATTACCAAAGAAACTTTTTTTTTTTTTTCTCGTAAAGAGGCAAAGAAAACTGTGGAGACCTCACCACAAAGCAGCGGCAAAATTCTTGCTAAAGCATTAAGATCTTCACAGTCATCTGAAGAACAAAATGGCATTCACAGAGAAAGGCCAC
Organism: Ictidomys tridecemlineatus; assembly: GCF_052094955.1. Lineage (NCBI taxonomy): Eukaryota > Metazoa > Chordata > Mammalia > Rodentia > Sciuridae > Ictidomys > Ictidomys tridecemlineatus. The sequence goes on along the minus strand of NC_135479.1, from coordinate 155,893,497 downwards.
TGACCCACTGGATACTTAAGATTTTTTAATCTTAATTTTGTTCCTTTATTTCTATCAAACTCTACGTTTTCTCCTGGGATAACTCACCTCCTCCCCCATTCCAGTTTCTCTATCATTTAACTCTCCTCTTTCCATTTTCTCCTGGATGAATTTGATTCCTTGTTGTCCTGCCTCATGATTGTTACGCTCCTATTCGGGACCCCCAAAGACCACCAGAGACCCAAGATCGATGTAAGCAGCAAAGAGGTGTTTATTGCAAGATAGCTCTGTCCTCCGCGCACACACACAGCAACTGGTGACACTGAGAGGTCCGGAGCCCAGGGTTTGTAGCCGTTTTATACATTCTTTGGAGAGAGCAGGGACTTTACATACATCATAGCATCTCCTATCGAATCATCACACACCATGGGAAAATCAAATAACAACTCTAAAACATGATTAGCACATTCACTGGCGGGAATAACTTGGGTAGGGGTGATTGGTCAGTACAAAAGGGATATTCATTTGAACTGATTGGTTTGAGCCAAGAGGGGTGTACGTGCTGAACTACATGGTTTCCCAGCTTGTTATCAACCACCATAAACCACTGGGAGAGTTATCTGGCATTCCAGGTATTTCCCTGTCTCATGCTGATTGGTGGCTGTTAGGGGCTGCTATGGATCCCCACCTAACCTGACTGAGTCAGGGACACCTGGAGCAGCAGATCTCTCCTGTTATTTGTAGATAAACAACTTAGCAGGGTGGGAATGTGCTTAGGAGTGCTCTGTGGGTTTTTCCAAGGGCTAAGTTCATGTCCCTTCCTTGGACAGGCTTTGCTCTGAGGTAGAGGCTGGTTTTTCTATGATGTTCCAAAGAAATGTTTTTGTTTTCTTATTTTTCTCCATTTATCTCCTCACTCCTACTGAAAACTAGATTTTTCCTATGGCAGAACACTTTCCTCACAAAGTTCCAATGAACCATTTTTATTCTCCTTCCTTCCTCCTGTTTCCTCATTGAATCATCCAAAACCCAGGTCACTCTTGACTTATCCTAAACCCCTGTCCTCTCTGTCGTAAAGATTCTGTTTCCAAAAAAGGACCTATCTATCTTTTTCATTTTGAACAATGCCTTAGTTATGCATTTAAAGCTTCTGACTCAAACCATTATAATTGACTCTTGAATGATCCTCCTTCTCCTTCCTATTAAGCCCATTCTCAATATGGCCACCAGTTTTCTGTCTTAACCACAAAGCTGATAATGTCATGCAGCATATGAGTCCCATCAATTCCAAAATAAAATCAAAACGCCTTTTCATTAAAAATGCTTTGAGCTAGTGAAATATATACCTACATGCTTTGAGTATACACATACATCCACTGAATTAATTTAGATGAACTTATTCTTAAGAAATAATCAGAGATTTGGGAAATTAATTTCTTTTTCAATAAATTTCTTTTTCAATAAATTAATTTATATTGTTACACAGAAGAACCCAAAGAAGAAAAAGGAACAAGCAGTGGAGGAGGAGAACAATGATGATGAGGAAGAGTATGGAGAAGGAAAAGGGGAGAAATAAGCAGCCTGAATATTCTTAAATACAAAAAAAATCTACAGTTTAGAATAGTCATAAAGTAGATTATAATGTGATCATTGAAGAATGTTCATAAAATCTCCATTACCAACCAAAATGGATGAGCTTATCTCTAGCTTATCTCAACTGATTATAACTAAAATCTCCAGACAAAAACGTAGAAGGTAATCTGATAACTCTGAATTGTATATAAAAGCAGGCAGAGTAGAGAGAGAAATTCAAAGCTGAAGGGAAGAACCCATATAAGTATGAATTTCTTAGTATTTCTTCTCTTTTGTCTCATTTTATAGACTTGAGAATGAACTTTAGCAGAAAGTGAACTTCAGTCACAGAAATATGATGGTGGCATGGACACTTAAGATTCCAGAAAAAAAACAACTAAAATTATTTATTTATTTATTTATTTATTTATTTATTTATTTATTTATTTATTTTTGGTCAAGAAATTGGTCAAAAGGTCTCCTGAAAGACTAAAAATAGAGGCAGATATAGTAGAAAATGGTTAAATAAAGGAATTCCCTAACTCAATCTATGAATCAGAATTTCTTCTGAACTTATCTCTGAGCTTTGAATGCATGGGAAGACCCAAAGTAGCACAGAAAATGCTTTCAGAATTGAATTACAATCTAAAACGAGTTTCTGACTTAAACCTTGGTGGCACAAGAGAGGCAAAGATCCAAAGCAATTTATCAAATGTTTGGAAACTAAATGATGAAACCACTATCAAAAACGAATGATGATTCCAGGTGTATCCGCGCATGCCTATAATCCCAGTGACTCAGGAAGCTTAGGCAGGAGGATTGCAAATTTGAGGTCAGCCTCAGTAAATTAACAAGGCCCTAAGCAACTTAAAGAGAAACTGTCTCAAAATAAAAAATATACAGGGATGAGGATGTAGCACAATGGTAAAGTTTCCCTGGATTCAATCTCCAGTACAAAACAACAGCAGCAAAAAAGTGATTTAAAAAAAATGTGATAATGGTCTATATAGGTTAAAAGTCTAATTAAAAAACATGATCAAGAACGTTGTCAACAATATTTTAATGGAACCGAATGTCTGAAATGTGCAGTATATAGACCAAAAATAATAAGTATAAAAAGTCTAAAAATTTAGAAAAACATAATGAAATTATATACAATCAACACATACTAACCACAAATCAATCCAAATGATAGAATTATGCAGAATAATTTTGCAGTAGAAAATATAACTTAATCAATCAGCTAAAAGTAGATATTATTAATATAAATGGGAAAATATAATATTCAGTAATTAATATCTATTTAAAAGTGAAACTTTTAGAATAAGAGAACACAATATATAAAAGTTTCAAAATGAACTGGTGAGTTCAAAGGTTGAATATAGGAAATAAATGAAAGAGTCTGGTAACTTAGAGAAATTATCTACTTAAGAAACAGGGAAATATATTAAAACTAAATAGTAGAAATTGTGGTAGAATAGTAGATACTTGTGGGAAAATACCAAAAATTCTAACATTCTTGTCACTGGAGTCCTATAAGAAAAAGAAAAAGAAAATGGCACAGAATATAATACTTAAAGAAATCCTCAAATTGAAATGTTACAAAAATTGATGAAAGATATAGATCCACAGATTCAGTAAACACTAACTTAAGATAAGCTCAAAGATAATTAGACATATCAAGATCAAACTAGTAAATAAACAAAAAGCCCCCCCCCAAAAAAAACCCTTCAAACAATTACTGCCTCAGTTATATTTCATTGTAGATGTGAAGATGGCACAGAAGCACTCATCAAAATTAGATGTGATACCAAGGTGGGAAATATGCCCCCCAAAATATTCTTTCCATTAGAATGGCATTTAGGTTCTGAGTTCCCAGCATGGCTTTCCCCTTGCCTAACAGATGCTGGAATGAAAAAGACCATGTTTATTACAAATTTCTTGGAAAGATTTGTGCTTATCATCTCAAAACATGTGCTTTCCCAGGAAGTTGTGGCTTAAGAATGTCAAATAGATATTTCATTCAGATTTTGTCTAACTCACACGTAATTTTATCAAGAAATAATACGTTGGAATCCAGTTTCATATACATGTGATATTTTAAAAGTTTCCTTTCAGATACTAAAAAAGAATAGGCAATAAGTAGAATATTAACAGTAAGAATATCAAGTGAAAATTTATTAAAATACATTTATTCTTAAAAAGCTTAGAATTTTGGTTGGAGGGGAAGGGAGGGAGCATGGGGTTATTAATGATGGTGGAATGTGATGATAATTATTATCCAAAGTATAGGTATGAAGATACAAGTTGTTTGTTATATCAGAATGTTAAATGCATAGTTTATTACCTTAATATAAATAACATCCTCTAAAAGTCTCAAACACAGTATCTCTCCAAAAGATATATGTAATTTGTTTTACTTTGGTTTTTTATTTTTACTATTGGCTTATTAATTATATCCTTATGTTTTTAATGGTTGCTCTAGCAATTTGCTTTACAGGTTTCATGTTTCATGTTTCACCAAAAAAAAAAAATCAGTCCATTTCATGAATATTTCCTCCACTATGAGTTTTTTCTTTTTTTGAATTTATCATATATTTTATTTCCTCAGATATTATAGACTTATTATTTTAGATAAAATAATATTTGTTAAAGAAATTAAAAATATAAAATATCTTTTATATGTATCCATATATTTAAAATTTCCAGTGTACTTCATTCCTCTGTATCAATCCAAATTTCTATCTGGTATCATTATTTTTTTAATCTGAAGTTAATAGTAGTACAGGTCTCCTGGTGATTAATCCTCTCTTTACTAGTCTTTAATTTTTGCAGAAAACTGTGTTAACAGATTATTTTAATTTCAGGATTTTCAAATGACATTATCTTGTCTTCTGGCTTGTAAAATTTCTGGCAAGAAATTTAGCTTGTTCATCTGTTTATAACAGTTTCTTTTTCTATGGCTGCCTTCTAGACTTTTTCTTTGTCTCTTGCTTTTAGCAATTTAATTATAGAGTTTGGTGTGTTTTTTTTTTTTTTCCTGTTTGGGTTCATTGAGATTTTTCAGTCTGAGGGCTCATTATTTTCACTAAATTTTGAGCATTTTTTGGCTACTTTTTTCTTCAAACATTTTTTATGTTAAATTAAATTTTTAAATTTTTTCCACAGTTTATCTATGTACATTTTTTCATTCAATTTTCCTTTCTGTACTTTTTATTTAACCCAGGGAGTTTTTTTTTTTTTAACCATTGAGTTACATCATGGCTCTTTTGACCCTTATTAATGTAAGGGTTCGGTTCGGCGAAGCGTCGGAGGGAGAGACCACACAAGAGACTGGCTTCATGCAATTGCAGAAGGGGATTTATTGGGGATCCATTCCAGCACTCTGGGGCTCTGTGCTCACTCAAGAAGGGAGAGCAGCCCAGAGCCCAGAGCAGAGGTCAAACAGAGCTTAAATACACTTTTTAGAGAGGGCGGGGGCTTTGCATACATCAGAACAAATCATCATGAGGCACGGGAAAAATTGAACAACAACTCTGAGACAGGATTAGTACATTCATTGGCGGGAACAGTCTGGGCAGGGGTGATTGGTCACTCCTAAGCGGGGAGTGACATTTAAACTGATTGGTTTTGTGGCCTGGATGCTTACATGCCGAGCTACTTGGAGCCCTTAGCTATTAAACAACCAGGGAATCAATGGAAATATTTACTGGGCAGTTCCAGTATTGTCCTAACAGCTACAGAGATTACAGGTTCCCGAGGTAGCAGAGGAATTTTAACAATACCTGGTCTTTTACTCTTTAGCCCAGGCCTTGTGATTTAGAAACTTTACAATGCCTGGTCTTTTACACTTTAACTCAGACTTTTGCAGCTTAGAATCAGCTTAGAAATTTTACCTTTACATTATGCTTTATTGTAAGTCAAGGTCTTATTGAGTTTAAGGCTGACCTCAAACATAAAATTCTCCTGCATCAGCCTTCTGAGATCTGGGTCTTCAAATTCATTGATCTTTTGTTCTGCAGTATCTAATCCCTTGTTAATCCCATCTATTAAGGGCTAAATTATGTCAGCCTCAAAATTAATAATATAGAATTTTAACTCTCAATATTTCAAAGAGTGATTAATTAGAAGAGAGAGTCTTTAAAGAGGTAATTGATGTTAAATAAAAATGTTGGCCTTAATCCAGTATAATTAGTATTTTTATAAAAAGTGGAGATTAGGACCTATGATTAGAACCAGTGTAATAATACTGGAGAAGACCATGTACAAATAAAAAAGAGAGTGGTCTAAGAAAAAAACCTACCCTACCAAAAACTTGATTATAAACTTCTAGCCTCAATGATAATAAGAAAATAAATTTCTGTTGATTAAGCCAACCAGCCTGTGGTACTTTGTTATGGAGCCCTAGAAAATTAATATACCATCTGATCTAAATTTTTATTCCATCATTTGTGTTGCTCTGGGTCATGTCTATTGATTGATGCATCTCATTATAGATCATATTTTCCTACTTATTTATATGTCTGCTAATTTTTTTTGAATAACATATATTTTAAATAATACTTTATTTTTGGTCTTGAATTTTGTTGTATTTCTGCAGTGTTTGACTTTATTGCTGCATGCTGTTAAATTATTTCAAACAAGTTGGGGTCTTTTTGATATTTGCTTACAAGGTTTGTTAGGTCAAGCCCAGTATAGTTTTTAGTCTATAATATATTAGTGCTATAAGACAATATCTTTTGACAATCTAACAAGTAGTCCATGTATTAAGATATCTTTTTTCTATCAGGGCTGGGGATGTGGCTCAAGCAGTAGCGCACTTGCCTGGCATGCATGCAGCCTGGGTTCGATCCTCAGCACCACATACAAACAAAGATGTTGTGTCTGCTGAAAACTAAAAAATAAATATTAAAATTCTCTCTCTCTCTCTCTCTCTCTCTCTCTCTCTCTCTCTCTCTCTCTCTCTCTCTCTCTTTAAAAAAAAAATATCTATTTTGCTGCTGGAATCACAGACTCTATTCAGCCCCCTGTGAGCTCTAGGACTTATTGCTTTCTAGTGTTCCTTTCCAAGCTTGGTTACTCTTCTTCTCAAACACATTCAGACTAGCACTCAAAGACTTAAAAGAACTACACTGAAGATATCTGAAACTCTGTGTTTGTGAAACTCATTTCTTTCTGGTATCTTGCTGGTAAATTCTGATCACCTTGACCCTCTCATTATCTAAATCTCATAAAAACAGCTACCTTCTAGGCTCTGTTTAGGTTCACCATCCCCCAAACTACCTGAAGTTACCTCTAGATAATAAAAAAGAATTCATAGGGTACACAGGCTTCATTGGTTTCTATTGTTTCAGGATTTCACAGTCATGTGTGGTCTGTGATTTAAAGACTGACATTCATTGTTTCATTATTTTGTCCAATAGTCTGTTTAAGTACAGAGGGAATATCTATTTCCTGTTATTGCATTATGATTACAAGAGGAAGTCTACACTTTCATTCTGAAGATTTTTATTGTTATATTAAAATAGAATTCTATTCTAGCAGGTATATAATATTCCATTCAATTAGTATCATAAATTTATGAACAAGGATCATAATAAAGGACATTTATCTTACAGTCACTATTTTGCCATTAAAAATGTTGATACCTTCAATAAATAAATGGATAAAGGAAATGTGGTATATATATTTGAAGGATGGAATGAAATTATGGTGTTTGCTGGTAAACAGATAAAATTGACCAATATCAAGCTAAGCAAGATAAGCCAATCCCAAAAAACCAAAGGCCAAATATTTTCTCTGATATACAGATGTTAATTCACAATAAGGCGGGGTGGGGGGATGTGCTAGGAAGAATAGAGTTACTTTAGATTATGTAGATGAGAGTGAAGAGGGGAGGGGATATGGGAATAAGAAGGTAGTAGAATGAAACTGACATTATTACCTTACGTACATATATATCTGCATTACCAGTGTGATTCTACAACATGTATAATCAGAAAAATGAGAAATTATGCCCCATTTATGTATATCAAAGTGCATAAATGCATTCTACCATCATGTATAACTAATTAAAACAAATAAAAAATATAAAGTAAAAAAACATGTTGATGCAAAAAGCATCTTATACTTATAACAGAATGAGTTTGGAAGGTTTTATTTTATTGACTACATTCCTAGAATAAAATTTTCTGGATAAAATGGTATAAATACTTTAAAACACAGTCATGTGCTGGTTAACAACAGAGAAATGCATCATGAGGGATTCCATTGTTGTGTGAACCTCACAGAACGTACTTACACAGACCTAGATGGTACAGCCTATTATGCATCTATTATGCACCTACGTTTTATGCTATAACTGATTGTTCCCAGGCTACGACTTATAAAGCATGTTATTGTACTGAATACTATAAGAAACTGCAATATAATGGTAAGTATTTATATACCTAAACATACCTAAATACAGAAAAACAGCAGTAAAAATATGGCATAAAAGTTTAGAAATGGCACCTTTGTAGTGGGCACTTACCAGGAACAGAGCTTACAGGATGAGAAGTCGCTCTGAGTGAGTCAATGAGGGAGTGGTGAGGGAAAGAGAAGGCCTGGGGCACCACTACTGTCAGATTTATAAAGACTGTATGCTTAGGCTATACTAAATTTAATTAATTTTTTTTACTTTTTAATAAGAAATTAATATCACCTTCTATAACTTTTCTACATTACGTTAATTTTTTATTTATTTGACATTTTGTAATAACATCAAGAACCTTGACGTTTAAAACAAACTCATCATATAGCTATACAAAAATACTTTCTTTATATTTATAAGCTTTTTCTATTTTTATTTATTTTTACCTTTTAAACTTGTTTATTGAAAACTAAGACACAAACACACACATTAGCCTAGGCCTATGGAGAATAAGAATCATGAATATTATTGTTTTTGATCTTCACATCTTGTCTAAATTGGAGGTCTTCAGGACAACAACACACGAAGAACTGCCATGTCCTTCATAGCAATGTCTTCTTCTGTAGTCCCTGAAGGATCTACCTGAGGTTTTTGAGATTTCACTCTTTTCAGAAACATTTCCATGGTGGTTAGCTTGGTTTTTTTCTTTTTCTCAACATAGATTTGCTTGTGGGCAGATAATGCCCCATGAACATTTATCTCTATTAACTTTGGTATTGGGGATCCATAATTTTCAAACTTCTAAGGAATTTACTGAGGACTGTAAAACTTCTGCTAAACCCTTCACTGTGAATTTTTTGGGGTGTTGTTTTCTTCCCTGTCTCCCTCTTTGCTATGCATTCCTGTTCCAGTTTTAACTTCTCATTAGTCAATTCTCAAGAACCACCTCTACAAGTTACCTAATGTCATCCTCACCCGCACTGTAAATCGTGTGTAATCTCAGTCATAGTTTTGTTGATTTTTGCAACCTCTTCATCCTTGGTTAACCCTCTGAAGTCATGGACAAACTTCTTAAATATTTTCCAGATGCCATTAATACACTCCTTGGTGACATCATCCCAAGTCCAGGCACAATTCTTGATTAGTCATAGATGCTGTAACCCTTTCTGAATTGCAAAAATATCTTGTCACTGTCTTCCTCAGTAGCAACAATAGCATGGACAAAGATCCTCCTCAGGTTGCAGGTCTTAAAAACTGCTGTAACTCCTTAAAGAGTTGGTTAGATAAAAGTAATGATGTTTGGAGGGAGAAACATCAAAGTAATGTTTCAAAATAATGTTGGGGAAAAGATCATCAACACAAGAAGGAGGTGCAGGAACATTATAAACAATAAGAAATGTTCCTTCTCCTTTTCACTGGAATAGCAATTCAGAAAGACATAAGAAAAGGAGATGGATTGTGCATGATGTTGTTGTTTTGTTTTGTTTTCGCTTTGGGGCTTTTATTCTTCCTCCCTTCCTTCCTCCCTTCCTTCCTTTCTTTCTCTCTCCTTCCCTCTCTTTCTTTCTCTCTTTCTTTACATTTAAAGGCCCTGGGTTTCTCAGTGTGCCAGATCACAAAGGTCTTGAATTTGTAGCTTCAGCATTGTTCTCAAACAAGACAGTTATTCTGTCCTTAAAAGCCATGACACTTGGCATTCACTGGGCTTCCTTATGGATGACATTTCTTTCAGTGACACCCTTCCAGTACATAGAGGCTTCATCCGTATTAAAGATTTGCTTTGGTCAAGCAATTTTCTTCCACAATTGACTTATCCAGAGTTTCCAAAAGTTACTTCGCTGCCTTTACATCAACATTTGAGGGCAAAATACTCACTTTCTCATTATATAATGGCTAATGATTCTTGAGTCATATCAACCTACCAGAACTAGTAGCTCTTGCTACTTTGGAGTTCCCATGAGTTCTCGTGGGGGTTCGTGGTGGAGATTGAATGGAGCTTGGTGAAGGGAGTGTGTTCCCGTGTGGTGTGTGCAGTGCCAGTGAGAGTTGGGAAATAAAGAATTGCTGTTTGAATCTACAAGGCTTTGTGGCGGCTCGGTTATTTGTGCCCAGCCAGACTGCGGCACCCAACCTTTTCTTTCAACATTAGAAACAAACTTTATGCTTTGGCCATGATCAGAATGATTCTGAAGGACATATACTTCTGTGTCTGGTCTTTAATCCAGGTCATTTAAAGCTTCTCCATATCTAACACAGGCCCTTCTAGAATTTTTGTTAATTTTGTTACCTTCAATGGAGCAGATCTTCTAACTCTTCTTTCTCTTTGTTCTTTTTCTTCAAGATCATTACTGTGGTGAAATGAGACATGACTCAATTGATTTTTTTTCACCCTGGTATTTCCTAATTGCTTAATTTAATTTCCAAGTCCATCAGTCCATGTGACCTCTTGCAGGCAACATTAGTAGTGGATTTTGTGTGTTTTGGGCCATAATGAACAAAACAACATGAAACTAAATCAAGCACAAGAGAAAATGATACAACCACAAGATTTGGAAAACAGGAGATGTAGAAGAGTGCTTGTGACATAACACAGCACATTGTTTTATGATAAGGTTCATAATGGCCAAAGTGTACAGAACAGCAAGTACACAATAAGCATGGTCTTCTATTGTCACTATCAACTATTATGCCCCATACATAATTAGACAACCCACATCTTCTGTATGACTGGCATACAGTAAGATGTATATGCCAGCATCACCACAAATATAAGAAGAATGTGCTGTAGCTATGACACTATGATGGTTACATCACTAGGCACAAGAATTTTTCATCTCATTAACATCTTACAGGACCAGCATTATCTGCAACCTCTCATCGACTGAAACTCTGTTTTGTGGTAGGAGCACAGAATATGATGGTTGTCCCATAAGATTATAATGGAAATGGAAATAGAAATTCTTTTTCCTAGTGATGACACATAATTATTTAAGTTCATAGAGCAATGTATTACTTACATGTAATAATGGTGGCGTAAAATAATCTGTTTAGATATGTTTAGTTATACGAATACTTCCCACTGTGTTACAGTTACCTATAGTATTCAGTATAGTAATAGGCTGCACAGGTTTGTAGCCTAGGAGCAATAGGCTACTATAGCAAAAATGTGCAATGGCAATACTATCTAGGTTTGTGTAAGTATACTCCATGTTCACACAAGGATGAAATCCCTTAAAATTTCATTTTTTAAGAATGTTATTCTGTGATAAAGCAATGCATCACTCTAAGTATGCCTGAATTCTTTTAAAATATGCAAAATTAGCATAACTCACAGAAATAAGAGCAAATGTTTTTCCACATTTTCCCCAGCATAAGAAAATTATGTCTTTCCAATATGAGAGAAGCTGTGATTTTGACTTACTCAATTATGAGTAAGACTGGGCATATTTTGCATTTTAAAATCAACTGATTTTCATTTGTTGTCAATTGGCTGTTCATACCTTTGAACATTTTCCTTTTTCAGTAGGTTGAAGCTCATTGAGAATAATGAATTTAAGAGTTTTATCATATTTTTGGAGCTATTTTTCACAGCTTTGTCTTTTAAGTTTGTGATTTTTATGACATAGAAATGTTTTGAATATTTCAAATTTTCAATATTTTCCATTATAGTTATTTGAGTGTGTGTTTCATAAGCCATTTTCAATATATAGTTAATTATCTTTCTTCTTAAACTTTCCATTTCATTTTTTTATTTAAATTTTTATCAATTCGAGTTTCATTTTGGTGTAATGAGTAAGGCTGAAATTTCAGATTATTTTTGTTGTCAAACAATTATCTAGATGTTTTAACTTTATTGACTCCTTTTCCCCAAATTGATATAACCTGCCACATTTGTTATTTTTAAAAATCCTTTTTATGGACTTTATTGATTTGTCTGGGTATATATTTCATCACTAGTCTCTTGATTATTTCCAATACTGTAGCTTCTTAACTTTCAGCATATACCTTATGGACTTTACTTTAATTGATTTTCTAGATATGTATTTCTTCCCTTGTATCAAATTACGTAAATAAATTTCTTAAATTTCAATTTGATAAAGCTGATCCCTATCAATATGTATTTATTTTTTTTCTTTTAAAGAAATTCCCTGGGTAATGCCATATATTTACTTTTCTAAATTAACCTCCCTTTTAATAGAAATTCATAGATTAATAAATGAATAATTTATACCTTTGCAATATGAGTTGTTTTATGTAAGAATACTGTGTTTATATTCAAGTTGATTATTATGAATATTTATATTCCACAAAACATTGTAAATTATTGTTATTTCCAATAACTGCTAAATTTATTCTTATATATTTTGGACTCTTTGATATCTGTATTAATCAGTGAAGGCTAACTTCTGTAATCAGGAACCCTAATTTCCAGTAAGTTCACAGGAGAAGTGCTTCTTTCTTGCTTAGGTTGTAGTCCCTTTTGAGATGGAGGGCAGCTTTCCAATAAAGGGATGTGGAGACTAGATGAAAACCATCACCTCAACCAAATAAATAAAAATTTCATTACCCTCAAAAGTTTCCTCAGGCCCCTTTTTAATACATCTTTCTCTCTGACATTTCTACCCAAAAGCTATAGATATATTTTTTTTAATGCCGAAAACGGCTTTATTATACCTGTGTGTGTATGTGTGTGTTGGTGAGGATTGAACCTTGGACATGCTAGGAGAGTGTTTTGCCAGCTGAGCTACATCCTCAGCTATGGATAGAGGTTTGGTAATTATTGATTAGATTAAATTTTCAATAATTTTATAGGAATGGAATCATACATCATATCCTCTATGTTGTCTAACTTTCTATATCCAGAAAAATTATTTTGATTTCTACCCATACTATTTCAGGTTTGGATAGTTGTTCTTTTTTTTTTTTTTGCCTGAATGTTAGCATACTGCATGAATATACCTTTATTTATTTATTAATTCTTCTTTTGAAGGACCTTTGAGTTATTTCCAAGTTGATTATTATGAATATGCTACTATGAACACTTTTATACAAGATTTTTTTTGGGGGGGATTATGGTTTCATTCTCTTGGGTAAATATATGGTATGATAGCTGGGTCATATGGTAGATGCATATTTAACTTTAAAAGTTCTATACTGGGTTATAATTTGTATATCAACTAATGTATCCATTTAAAATGTTTAAAATACTAAAATGTATAATTTAGTATTTTTAGTATACTGAGTTGTGTAACCATCTGTATAGTCTAATTTTTAACAATTACATTACTCTAAGAAACATCTTACCCATTAGCAATCACTCTTCAATTCTACTCTATATCTCACTACCCTTAGACCTAGATAACTACTAATATTTCCTATAAATGTTTATGTACAAGACTTTTTAAATATATTTAACATTATTGGGCAAATATATAAGAATATAATAACTAGGTCCTGAAGTAGATGTATATTTAACTTTCTAAGAAACTGATACACTATTTTCCAAAGCAGTTGTAGCATTTTACATTCCTACCAGTAATTATGACAGTTCCAGTTGTTTCACATTTTTATCCACCTGGTACTATCAAGATTTCTAATGTTAACCAATCCAATGTGTGTTTAATTGTGATTTTACTTTGTAGCTGTATAATAACTAATGATATAGAGCATACTTAAATACAATTACTCACCACCCATATATTATCTTTTATAAAGTATCTCTTTAAATTGTTTGTCCATTTTTATCACATTACTTATTTTCTAATAATTCAGTTATAAGAGAGAGTTCATTGCATATCCTGAATACAAGTCCTTTGTCAGATTTGTATATTTTTCAAATAATTTATTGCAATTTGTGTTTTACTACTTTAATTTATAATATTGTATTTTTAAATATTTAATATTTAAATATTTAATATTTTGAGTTTATATTTATGAATATGTTTCTATTTATATTTATAAATATGTTATAGTTTATAACCAATATAGTTTAAAACATAGATATAATTTATATTTATTTATATGATGTAAGGTACAGATACAGTTTCATTTGTTTATATAGGTTATTCAATTTTCCAGCACCATTTAATGAACAAACTGTCCTTTCTTCTCAAAAAATACTAGCAAGCCAAATTCTATGCAGATTTCATAATCAAGTAGGATTTATCCCTGTGTATACAAATCAATAAATGTGAAACACCACCTGAAGAATGAAGGACAATAATCATATGATTGTCTCAAAGATGCAGAAAAATGTTTGGGTTGATCAAAGTAGGTACATTGACTGGCTGTGAGTTGTTTAGAAGTAGTAACCATAACCTTCTTGAAAAAAAATGAACATTTCTATTTGTATCATCATCATGTATCTAAAGCTTTGCGCACAGAGACTTTCCAAAAACTATAAATACCTGAGATTATGATTGACCTGGGACAGAACTCTGACAAGTGTATTTTCTGAAGTTCCCAGAGGATTAAAATGTATAGCCAAAAATTGAGTCTGGTCTCAATCAAAGACTAAGGAGTCCTCGTATTAGGTGTCCTGGTGAATCTTTAGAAATAGTGTGTTACATGTGAGGAAGTCTCTGTCTGGATCTGAAAGCATCAGAGGAAGAACTAAAGTTTGGCTGTAAGACTATTAGGAAAGCAGAGACTGAATAAAAGAGAAGATGAGTTATGTTACATAGTTGAATAAATTACACTTCATATGCTGGTATTTACCACACACCCTTCAGAGACTTAAAATTTTTGTTTGAAAAGCAAAGATTCAGCAGAAGGGTACTATGGATTTAAGTTCAGAATTGTCCCCTAACATACTGAATTTAATAAATTACTCAGCTTCTCTCAACCTGAATTTTATCACTTGTTAAGGGGAAATAATACTTTTAAAAATCGAGAAGTCACTAGGAATGAAAAAAAAATCACCATAATGTCCATTCTAATACTATTAAATTCTAAAGGCCTCAAAAAGTTGGATTAAGTTTTAGCTTGAGGATTTTTTTCCAAAAATCCAGTTCCAAAATAGGAGAGGGGAAGAAGTACAGTGATGGTAAGAATACAGAAATAAAGAAATACACGGGCAAATGTCAGAAGTGGATCGCTCTGATCCAAGGTTAAGAAATATAGTTAGATCCAAATTGGGTTTGAAGTTGAAAATATGAGTTTCTCAGAGAAGGATAGATGAACATCACATGAAAGAAACTAAAGTAACTGGGCTTCCCCCAAAGCTAGGTCCTTCCTACCCAGGAAGAACTGTGCAGAAGCACACTCCCATATCCCTCCCAACTTGTGCACAAAGCTCCATATTCAGAATTGAAGGCACTGTTGACTGTTTTAAAAAAAGTTAAAAGAATCATCTTATTCACTATTTCTCCAAATAAGGAAAATAATTCTAAATAGGATAACCAAAAATGCACATTGAAATGAGAGACTCCAGAAAACAAAGAAAATTAATCTTGCCTTCACGACCATGAAGCACCACAGCCGACTAAAGCTGTTCATCTTTTCCCAGGGCTCACATTGCCAGCTTGGCTACTGTAAAAACAGGACACTGTGTCTAGAAAATTGAAAATAAAAATAAGCATCCTGTAAAAACATATTATGGCCTATTCGTTTTCAGGTCTCTGCACTGAAACATTTGGTTGAAATTAATTTGACCTTCCATCTGTGAAATTATTGTTTTCTATGGGCTTGATCATATGATTATTAAGTGGCGATTTTAGTTTCATCATTTTCTTTATTACAGTTTAATATTAGTGTTTTATTATCTATGTGGAAAGTAGAACTGAGGACCGTAACCACATTCATCATATTTCTACTATGAGAAAGAATTTAATGAGCTTCACATAAAATGCTACCTTGAGGAAATGTCACAATTAAAATTGTACAGCGGCTTTGAATACATAAAATTTCCCACTAAAAACAAAGCCAGATCTACTTGAGTACCGTCACCGAGGCTGGCATTATTATGACTGTTGTTTGGTAGCTCCACCTCACACATCTCTTTGTCTGCTCATGCATTGCTTACAATAAGCACTGCGTGATAAAACAACTCAAGACGCACATGCTCACTTGCACACATATGTATGCATTCAGTAGATGGGAAAAGAGTGTATAAATAAGGAAACTCACCCTGTAATAACACTTGCACATTCAAAGACCTGCTTATTTATCTGCTTTCCAGTTCTTTATACTTCAAGCCCTTGGGCCTTTAAATATTAGATGAAGTGTTCAGTTCAGATTTGAAATGTTCCCCAAAGTCCCTAACGTTTGGGGCTTGGCCTCTAGCAGGTGGCACTGTTGGGATGTAGTTGTGGAGACTTCAGGAGGTGGGACATGGTTGGAGGAGGGTGACATGGCCTTGAAGAGTCTTTCTCTCTCTCTCTCTCTCTCTCTCTCTCTCTCTCTCTCTCTCTCTCTCTCTCTCTCTCTCTCTCTCCCCCCCCCTCCCCCTCTCTGCCCCTGCCCTTTCCTTCCAGGCCACCATGATGTAGTCTTGTTCTACTGCACACTCTCTACCATGAGCCCACAGCAATAGGGCCAAGAAATTATGGACCAAAACCACTGAAACTATGAGCCAAAATAAATCTTTCCTCCCTTTAAGTTGTTTCTCTCAGGTGTTTTGCCACAGTATTGAAAAATTGACTAACACACCCACCTTTATGATCTGTCGTGAGAAAGAAGGCATTTCAACATTACCAGATACATATTGTCTCTCCCTTCCCCTTGCCTAGGGAAACAAAAGGTATAAAACAATTTCAAAGAAAATTAATACCATTTAAGCATATGGTATTATGAAAAATCTGTTTAGTGTCCTAACACAGACACCATCCCAGGTACTCCTAGTGAGGTGGGGGCTGAGGACAGAGCTGAAGAGCTAGCTGGATGCTGGCATCTGGCACAGCTTTCTCACACTCTGATGCAACCTGCAAAATAGGTCAGACTTGGAAGCACACCAGGAGCATGCATATAATCATTATGGGAAGTTTATGAGTTATTTACTCAGCAAGCTTGAAAATATCAAAGGATGAATTTGGCTCTTATTACCATGAAGCCTTTTAAAATGACACTCAGAAAATTCTTTTCTGCTCTTTTATTTGCAATTCATCTTCTGAGCACCTCTGTGCCACATCTTGAAATTACAGAGCCACCCACAAATTTCATCCTCCTCTTTTAGACAAATATTGATTTTTTTACCCATCTTTTTCAGCCCAAATATTTTGAATAGGATGGAAATAAAAATCACATTTCTTTTCAGGGCTGTAAGTACTTCATAAATGAGACGCCGTAAGGAATTGTGGCTCTGGCTATTGAGTCAGTCATGAATTTTGGAAGGTGGGGCTAAATATATAAACCAGCTTGATTTTGTTTAAGTCCTTGCATGAAAGCTAAGGCCTAAACATAGTGATGTGGTATTAGGGACAGGGGTGTCCAAACTGCTGAAGAAACAGTCCAAGCTAAGTGACTTGCCTTCAGACTCTTTCCTCAGGGGTGAGCTTCAGGAGAGGGGCTCTGTCTCCACTAGAAGTTCTGTGTAAACCTTCCCGTGGGCAGAGTCGCCAGGCTTGAGAGCTGTTTAAAACTCACAGTTGGAGCCAATTTCCCTAGAGCCTCCTAAAAAGAGTCAGTTCTTCCTCCGGGGACTCTGCAGCCCCTCTCCTCTCAGTTCGTGCAGTCCAAAGAAGCTATCAGAAGAAAGGATAATCAACATTTTTCAAGAATTAGCTTGGAGTTATGAAAACTAGCTCCTTGTGTTCAGAGATGAAGCATAGCAGTGCTGGAGGGGAAATGGGCACAGAGAAGCAAACAAATCCAAAAAATAAAAGAAACTGAACTGAATAAAATAGATGCCACATAGATGAAGAAGACTCAAACCTGCTTGACAAAGCCATCATTTGGAAAGAGGTAAAACACTGTGGAATAACAAACAAAGTAAGGGAAGAAGTCTGGAGTGCTCAGGTGACTTCGAGACCAGTTTAGTCTTGGGAAAAGTAATGAGTTTTTCTGGGTTTACAATGCATTTCTTAATAATATCATTTACAAAGCATGTTAGAGTTATCAAACAGATTTTATATATGTTTTATCTTGTAATCATTGCTTATAATGCCAGGGAGTGAGAATGAGAAGAAAAAAAATGTAAGGAGAATTATTATTTAGCTCTTATTCTACTTCAGAATCTATGTGGTGTAAATCTGTTCACTTAATCCTTTAATGACCTGATGAAGGTACCTATTTTACAGAAGAGAAATGGAGGTCACAGAGGATCTATAGTATGTCTAATATCATTCTGTCAGTGAGTTTCAAAGACAGAATTCAAACTCAGCCTCTTTCCAGAGCCCAAAACCAAATGTGTTATTGCTGCTATTTTCACAAGACAATAATAAAAAATATGATGTTGACAGGAAAACACTGCAGAAGAAATTCTGCAGTGATCGAGTCATATTTTCTCAGACTCCAAACTGCTTTCCTCCTATGAGCAAGGCGTCGTTGAGAGCAACAGGAATGCACATCTGTAAATCCATGCAACAAATGGCCACAAAGGACCCACACACCTTCCTGAAGGGTTCCCACACAACCCAGCACATGGGGAATCACCTCCAAGGCAAGAAGAAAGTGGGAATTACCATGATTATTCTCATTCAGTTGAGTAAACTGGGGCTTCCCATTCCTTATTTACAAGAAAGTAAGGAATGAATAGACAATTGTAACATTGTTGAACCAGTGTTTGCAAAACACTATGCAATGTTACAGGAACTCTGTAGGGTTGGCTTGGATCCAGTATTTATTACAGTGGCTGTGGGACTCCACCTGTGGGAGCATTAGGACTTTTTTAAAGTCCAACGATTTTCTCCTTCCTCTTACATGGTAAAATTGCCCTTCCCAATCCCTTGAAGTTAGAGATGGCTGTGTGATTCAGCTTAGCCAATGAAATATGTACATAAATGACAAGTGTCATTTCCAAAAAATGTTTTAAGAACTAGTGTGTGGTGCTTTATCAACCCAGCACCCCAAGTAAGGGAATATAGGATGGTATTCCTTTTGATGTTTAGTACAAATGGTAAATCATCTTTTTCTCTGTTGAATTATGGGGATTTAGAGAGCATTATTTATTGTAATATAACCTAGTCCTGAATGATATTCAACCCTATCCATCAGAGGTCAACATAAAAATCAGAAAACACTGTATATTATTTTAACAGAAACATTTATTAACAAAGAGAATCAGGGCTACAAAATCAAAGAAAAGCTTGTTGGTGAAGGGTTTAACTCAGAGGGTAGCAAACTATACCCTGCAGATCAAATACATCCCTGGCATCTGTTCTTATAAACAAAATTTTATTAGGACACAACCATGTTCATTTTTTAATGTATTGTCTATGGCTATTTTCAAGCTATCACAGATTTGCTTGAGTGTTTGAAATGCAGACTGCTTCAAAAAAACTAAAATATTTACTACATGTCCATTGTAGAATAGTTTACTCATTTCTGGTTTAGAGTAAGTTTCATAAAATGGTTTCTACAACATTCAAATCCAACAAGGTAGGAAAGTACATTATTCAACTTTCTACTACTCCGACAAAATACCCGAAATAATCCAACTTAGTAAGAGAAAAGGTTTATTTGGTCATAGTTTCAGAGTCCATGGTCATTTGACCCTATTACTTTGGCGTGTGGTGGCAATTATATCATGGCAGGGAGAACAAGGTGAAAGAAGCTACCTCATGGTGTCTGGGAAGCAAAAAAGAGGAAAGGGAAGGGGGCTGGGTTCCAGTATTCCCTTCAAGAGGATGCACTCAAAGACCAAACATCCTTTCACCAGGCCATACTTCCTAATCATTTTGCTACCTCCATGGACTGTGAACCCATCCATTAACACATGGACCTTTGAGGGATAGTTATCCAAAATGCTACTATCTCTGAGGACACAACTAGAGCTTTTCAGAGGTAAGAAAGTAACAACTGGGCTGGGGATTGCTGCTTAAGTGGTAGCGCCCTTCCCTGGCATGTGCACGGCACTGGGTTTGATCCTCAGCACCACATAAAAATAAAATAAAGATGTTGTGTCCACCGAAAACTAAAAAATAAATATTAAAAAATTCTCTCTCTCTTAAAAAAAAAAAAACAAAGAAAGTAACAACTCTTTCCCCATTCTGTCTACCACCAAAAAAAACCCTGAAGAATATGCACTAAAGAGCTGCTTCATAAAACCAGAACATTTTCAAAACATTGTTTGGCAAAGCTGCAGGAAGAAGACAGCCTCTGCCTCACTTCTGCCTCCCAAATCTTGTGCAAGGAACCTAATTGATGAAATCTAGTTCTCACCTAGAGTTTTGGCACTTTGCAGGAAAGTGTAAAGTGGTGTTAGAATTCCAATTTCTCAACTAGAAGCACACAGAAAAGGGGACTGAATGAATCAACTCTTGATGTTTGGCTTACAGATACTGTTTATAACTCTCCAATTTCTGGGAAAGTCCACCCCTTTTATGATGGTGGATGAATGCTTGCAAAGCACAACTCCTCATTTAAGCTAGTCTGAGTGCACTCCTTGCAATTGTTAGAGAATAACTTGAAATTGAGCTACAAAAGTATGCCTTAATTTTAGGGGGTGCAGTAATCCCAGCAGCTCAGGAGCCTGAGGCAGGAGGATCATGAGTTCAACGCCAATCTTAGCAATGGTGAGGTGCTAAGCAACTCAGCAAGACCCTGTCTCTAAATAAAATACAAAAAAGTGCTGGGGATGTGGCTCCATGGTTGAGTACCCCTGAGTTTAATTTCTGGTATCTTCCCCCCCAAAAAATGAATATCTCAATTTTATAAAAGAAACCACATACATACTTTATATATTTATTTATTTACTTATTGGTCACAGCAAAATTGCCAGTGGATAGTAAGTGGATGATGGATGTATGTTACAGCAAATTATCAAAAACCTTGCCAGTTTATCCATTTCCGTGTATATGAAATAAAATCTCTCCATCTGGGTCCAAGCATAGTCACAATCTGGCTTTATTTAGTCTAACCATGTATCCACCAACTCTTAAGCCATTTTCCCTGCTCTTCCCAGGCTGGTCTGGCTGCCCTCCTGTCCTATAAGCTTGCCATATTAACTCCTCACTCTGTGGCTCCCCAGTGCTGTCCTCCCTTTCTCCTTTCCTTTCCCTCAGACCCATCCAACTTCTTAGGAGCCAACCTCTTGAAGCAATTATCTACATTTGTTGTCTCCGTCCCACTCTGACATCCATCTCCATCAATCCAGCAAAACCATCCATGTCATTTATTTATTTAGTCTTTATATTACTTGATCTCTCAGCCACAATTGAAGCTGTTGAGTGCTTCTTTCTCCTTAAGACCCCTTGGTCCTTGATTTCTGTCAGGACACCTTAAACCGTGGGCTTTTCCCACCTCCTGGCAGCTTGCTGTCTTCTACCCACACTGAGATGGATTCTCAACCCTGAATGAGGCTCCTCTCTCTGTGCTCTCCAAGTGACTTTGTCCTGTTCCACAGAATCAATTTCCATCAAGCTGATGATCCATTTTGGTTTGTTTCAGCCACTAGGAAGGGAGTTCTCGCCTACTGCTTTTCTTCCTTTCCTATGAGGAGATGCCTACTAGTTCAGCATCTGTGCTTTCTCCATAACCCCCTTCTACTTCTTCCCAAGAGAGACTATTATTACTGAGATGTTATTTGCTAATTTTGAGAATAGACTGCCTCAGTCCGGCTGCAAGACGAGCAACTTGTGTACCTTGATACAGCAGGAGTGGGAGCCAGATACAGCAGTCAACCAATAAGGAATCTCCACACTTAATGGCTCGCTGGTGTTACTTCTCAAACCACTCCCTCTGGCAAAATGCCAGGCGCCATCCTGACTTGTTTACAGACTCTAACAATAGACCAGGAGTATTTGAAAAAACACCTTCTTGGGCTGGGATGTAGCTCAGTGGCAAAGCGTCTGCCTTGCATGCGCAAAGCCCTGGGTTCGACCCGCAGTTCCAAAAAAAAAAAAAAGACAAAAAAAAAGAACCCCACCAAAGAAAAAAATAAGATTAAAAAAAAAAAAAAGAAACACCTTCTTTTATCTCTTTGGGAATCAGACATAAAAAGCATATATTCTCTTCTTTTTCTCCATTTCACAAGTTTCCAGGCATTCACCTGCATGTTGAACAACACTGCCTCTGTGTATTAGGTAACTCTGCCCATTTGTGGGGTTCACTGTCAGTAAACAGTGTCTGTAGTCAAAAGCCTTGTTCCCCAATATTGTTCTTATCAGTAGTACCTACAGTTGAGTTCTCCATCTTATCTTTTATTCATGTTTTGCAAAATTTGAAATGGAAAAGAGAAATTGAAATTGTTTTGGGGCCCACACATAACAGTGAACATAGAATTGAGTAGTGTTTCCAGAGCATCTACCTCATTCATTTCAGAGATTTTTATTGAACACCTATCATGTCTAGATACTACATTATGCACTCAAAGTACATACTATGGATTCTCAATGAACAAGAGAGCTTGTCAACCTTGTGACACTTTTACCAGATGATCTGGTGATGCCAGATCAGTGTGTGTGCTGCCTGTTTATGGATCTTAGGTGGTAGTGGGGTTATGTCTGGTGAAGTTGGTAAGTTCCTGTGTCTTGTGTTTCTGATATGTAAGATTTGGGATGCCCTCACATCCACATGCTTCTGATTTTGTTTGATAAATAGGCACAAATCAATTGTTTATGGATTTATGCCTTATGATCGAGCTACACAGATAATGGTTGCTCACTTGTACAAACAAGGTATAGACTCATTCTGTAAGAAAGGGAAAGGAAAGGAAAATAAAGAAAGATAGGAAGGAAGGAAGGAAGGAAGGAAGGAAGGAAGGAAGGAAGGAAGGAAGGAAGGAAGGAAGGAAGATCAGAATATAGAAAAGGAGAGTTGAGACTATTATGTTTTAGGAGACTTGTTTGTTTGTTTTTGTTTAGTTTTGTTTTGTTTTTTGAGACAGGGTCCAACTATGTTGCCCAGGCTTGTCTTTCTCTCCTGCTCTCAAGTAATCCTCCTGCCTCAGCCTCCCAAGAGTCAGGGACACCTGCCACCACTGTTTTCTTGCATTGTGGATTTCAGTAGGTTGATCAGGGTAGGTCTCTTGGACTATTTGGCATTTGAGTAAAGCATGGATGGAGGTGAGGAGTTAACCTTGTAGATATCTGGGTAAAATGCATCTAAGCAGAGGGAAAACCAGTGCAAAGGCTCTTAGGCAAGAACACATCCACCTCGGTCTGGGAAAGATCAGAAGGCCAGTGTGGCTGGAGTGGAAGGAACAAAGGGGAGAAATGTAGGAGCCAAGGAGGGTAGAAATTAACCCCTAAATCAGAGCACATAGTATGAAGTACCATGTAGACCATTGTTGGGACTTCCACATTTCACGGAGACACCCTGGCTACTGATCTAAGACTGGCTCATTGGGAGCCAGGTTGGAGTCCAGGACCCGAGTCAAATGGCTTTTGCTGAGAGGAGACAATGGCTCACACCAGGCTGGTAGCAGAAGATGTGTTGAAAAACAGATTCTGCACATAGTTTTAGGTAAGGGAACAGGACTCCCTAAACAGTTGGACACAAGATGTTAGAAAAAAGAGAAAAAAACACATAGGTGGAAACAAAGCTGCTTTTGTTTTCACTTTTTAATTTTAGTGCTGCATTTTATTTTCTCTTTGGTTTTTCGATATCCTATTTGTATCACTTACTGTAATACTTGAGTGTTTTTAGGGATTATAATATATATCCTTTACTTAATCATAATATATTTAGAGATACTATTGTACCACTTCACAGGAAATGGAATAATTTCATCACCACTATCCTTTGTACCACTGATATCATATATTTTATTTGTATCTAAATTATAAATGCCACAAGAAAATATTTTTACTTTTGATTTAAATAATAGGTGGTCCATTAAAGAAATTTCAAGAAATAAACACAAGACTGTCTCTCATAGTCATCCATGTAGTTATCATTTCCTAAACCCTCTATTTCTTTCTGTAGTTTGTAATTTCCATCTGGTTTTACTTCTCTTTCGTTAGCATTCTTTCAGAGCAAGTCTGCTGGCAACAAATTCTGCCAGATTTTCTTTATCCAAAAATGTCTTTATTTCATTTTGAAGGATGCTTTCTTTGAACATAGAACCTGAGTTGCCAATATTTTTTTTTCACTTTTAACTCCTTTGGGGCACTCTTCTTATCATTTCCCCCCTGCACGTGAAGTCTTACTTCTGTATTTTGATGCTTTTCTCTTTAGTTTTTGCAGTTTGTTTGTGATGTATAACGATGTAGCTTTAGCTGTAATGTTCTGTTTGGGGTTTGCTGAGTTTCTTACATCTGTAGATCAATGTTTTTACCAAATTTAGAAGATTTTGACAATTATTTTAGGTGTTATTATCTCTGTTTCTCTTCTTCTAGAAGTGAAATCACGTTTATTATATTTCCTAATATTCTTCAATGCATTACCAAGTCCCTATTTCATTCATTTTTTCTTCCTTTTGTTAAGTCATTTTTTCCCTCTTTTTCTACTCTTATATGACTTCATGATCTCTTGTGAGTTTTTACTGAAAATGTGTCCATATATACACTACTTTTCAAGTCTTTCCCTGTGGTCAGACATACCCTAGATTCTATGGTGGTATAGAGAAAAGAAAAAAGAAAAGTGTCTGGAAATTTTTATAGATGTTTTTGTAAGAAGATAATTCATATTCTCTCTCTCTCTCTCTCTCTCTCTCTCTCTCTCTCTCTCTCTCTCTCTCTGCCAAGAGTAAACTAAATAAAAATCTAGCACAAGAATTTTGGCAAATATGAGAAACCTTGTTGCCATGGATTTGGAGCATGCTTCATATGGCAAATAGAAAGACTTCTCTGCATTAGGTATTCCGTCCAAAGTGTGGCTCAATTAGTTACACCACTGCATTCGGTGATATTTTACATGCTTTGCCAAGACTTGGAGTAAATAGTCATTAATTTGTAGTTTATTATTATAGTTATAAAAACCTCAAAATATTTCCAGTGGGCACATTCTGATAGATAAAATAACTAACATCCATTAAAAGAATTATATTTACTTCCTACACTCAGCCACTGCCATTCTTCCAAATTACTTCTTATGAAGGGAGTTTTCATTGCTACTTTTTTTCACTACACCCAGGCTTGCTGCCTAATTCTGTTTCCATTTATTATTCAACTCTCAATCTCAATTAAATGCTTAAAAACAAGACCAACACCCCAGTGTCTGGGCTGCATAACAGAGTAGATACGTGGTCTAAAGGGGAGAGTGCATCTCTGAACATTATGTATGGACAAGGCCTTGAAGAAGCCTTGTCCATACATAATTTGATTTTATCTATTGTAAGGAAAGTGTTGATTTGTTGCTAATTTCCCAAGAGAAGATTGAACACACCAGAATATCAGGGAGTTAGAAAAACAGCAGAAATTTTTCTGAAATGTGTATGAACATCAGTTCATTAATTTATTGTCCAATAATTATCGTGAATCCAAACTAGGTATGAGTAGAGGAGGGCAGCAGGAGGAAGAGGGCTACAGAATTTATATGCCACTAAGGGAGTAAAATCAGATATAAAAGACACAGTTGTTGGCATTAGTATTTTCAGACTCTATTAAAGGAGATAGGATACATGCAAACACGTGCAAAGACAAGAATACGACATAAGAAATTAAAAATAGAAAGAAATTTAAAAGCTGGAAAAAATCAAAATTCTAGAAAGACTTGTTCAGGAATACTAGTATCATAATACTAATAAAACTAGAGGTCCCCAGGCAATAAAACACACTGCAGGGTAAACAGTATAAGATTCATCCATTAATTAATTCTCCTCATAAATGTTGCATTGAATGCTTATTACACACCTACTATGGTTATAAAACAGTTTCAAGAGAAATGATCCTGGTATTCCTGGAGTTGCTACTATTTGTGATGTTGATCAATTAACCATAATAAGTGAGTGTAAACTCCATTTCTCTTGATCCCAGGGCAAGACCTTCTCTTGGTTTCTTCCCCACTTCGATAATCATTTATTTTCAGTCTCCTTTCCTAGTTCCTCCCTTATCACTGGGTTTCAAAAGGAGAAGTGCATAGCTCTCAATCTTTGAGCCATCTTTTCTTTTTAAATCTATGCTTCGTCCCTGATATGGGTTAAATTATGTCACCCTAATACTCATGTATAGAAGCCCTACCTCTCTACCTCAGAATATGGCCATATTTGGAATAGGGTTGTTGCGGATGTAATTGATTAACATGAGGTCCTTCTGGAGTAGAGTGTATCCTTATTCCAATATGACTTGTGTCTTTACAAAAAGGAGAAATCTCAATTACCAGCAAATACAAGAACCTAAGAGAAAGTCAGGGAACAGATCCTCAGTCTTCCTGTGCTGCTTTCAAAGGAACCAACCTTTCTGATACCTCCATTTCAGACTTTAGACTCCAGAACTATAAGATACTAATTTCTGCTGTTCAGCTGCTTGTGGTACTTTGTCACAGCAGCTCTAGCAAACCAATACACTCCCTAAGTAATCCCATTTAGACTCACAGTTTTACATAGTATTCCTACACTTGCACCTTCCAAATTTACATCTGTCTCAGACATTTCTACATGGACTTCTTAAAAACATCTCAGATTCCACATGCTCAATACTGAACACTTGTTCTCCTCCCACAAATCCTGTTTACATACAGTCATCCCTGCCTTAACAGATGACAGTTCCATGCTCTTGGTTTTGTGAAAACATTGGTGGTTATCACCCTGAGTTCTTGGCCTGCTCTCATACTCCACTGTCAGTCTTTCAGAAAATCCTGCTAACTTTATCTTCAAAATACATCCAAATACATTCTTGCCCTCACTATCTGCACTCTGTCACCTGATCTAAGTGATCATCGCTCTCCCCTAGATTCCTGCAATTGCCACCTAAGTAATCCCTCAGTTCGAACTCCTCAGTCCATTTAACACAAAAGCTAGAAGGGTCCTTTGGAAATAAAAGTTGTGTTGTGTTGATTCTCTGCCCTGAGCCTGCAATAGCTCCCCACTTTCCTCAGTGAAAATGTCAAAAACATTCACAGGGGACTAAATCAGTTCTTGGATACCCAGAATTTTTCTACAAGGGCATGTTTTCTTCCACCTCACTGGTTGGATGACTAATTAAAGTATGTCAGGTTCTAGAAAGTGTTTTGAGTAAAAAATAATGTGTTGGTTGAGTTGTCATTTCCATGAACTCTGTATGAGAAGATTAGTAAGGATCTTTTCAATTCTAACACTTCTAATTCTTCATTAACAAGAGAATTCCTCCATTATGTGTGATACCAACACCACGTTGAAGGAGCCCAAAATGAAGTGACTATTTTGTAATTATAGACTTGATCTAATCATCAGAGACAGCACACTAGGTAATTTAATCTCTGAGGTGAGTTTTATTCAGTTTAGCTGCCTACATTAAAACAAATTAGATAATGCAATAACTTAGACTCCAT
The DNA here is from genome assembly GCF_052094955.1 of Ictidomys tridecemlineatus. Classification (NCBI taxonomy): domain Eukaryota; kingdom Metazoa; phylum Chordata; class Mammalia; order Rodentia; family Sciuridae; genus Ictidomys; species Ictidomys tridecemlineatus. The sequence continues at coordinate 155,866,028 of NC_135479.1, read as the reverse complement.
GTAAGAACCAGTAATCTTCACACAAGCTGCATGTTCTGAATGGGCTATGCTGCACGTTCTGAAGGACAATATTTTACATGATCAAGAAAACATACATATGTGAGACTACCCCTGTGTCTATACATATATAAGAAGGATGTGTATGTTAATGCACAGAGAGAAAAAATAGCTAAGGAAACTTCAAGTCTTTTAAAATGGGAATTTTTTAATATTTATTTTTTAGGTGTAGATGGACACAACACAATTTTTATGTGGTGCTGAGGATGGAACCCAGGTCCCACTCATGTTAGGTGAGAGCTCTATCTCTGAGCCATGATCTCAGCCCAAAAAATGGGAAGTATTTTTTAAACACATTTAGTTAGCATTAAATTTAAAATGAGTCAATAAAACACTTTTTATTTTGTGAACAATGTTTTCATTAGTAAAATTGTTCACTTTGTCAACTTAAAGACTTTCATCATTTCTGGACTTGAAAATTGCTTTATAGAATCCCTATTGCTTCTCTCCATGCATTTCCCCTCTGGATATGCTGCTACTGCTGCTTCCCAGAGACAATACGCACTCCTACCACAGGGTCTTTGCACTGGCAGACCTCTTAGCCTGGAAGATTCTTTCTCCAGATATTCTCACAACTATCTCCCTCCCTGCCTAGAGGTCTTTGCTCAAGTACCACTAATTCAATGATCTCTGTCTTCCCCTCCACCCTCATGATTCCACTCACCTGCTTCTACTTTTCATTCATTGTGATGCATACCTCATAACACACACTATAATTTTCACATTTATTATGCCTTTGTGTTTTTTGTTTGTTTGTTTGTTTTTTGTTTGTTTGTTTTTTGCTTTCCTTTGCACTAGAATGTTTGTTGCTTAAGGGTAGATATCTTTGGTTTTGATCACTGATATATCTCAAATGCCTTGAAGACTGCCTGGAATATATGTGGTGCTCAATAAATATTTGTTAAGCAAGTACATATTATAATGTTTTTATGTCTATAAATTTAGATAATCACTAATCAGTTCTCTGAAAATAGTAAAGTGCTTGGATCAAAGAAATCAACACTTAGCTAATGCTTTTCAAATATTATACTAATGTATTTTCATTTCACCCTTAACATAATTCCTAGTAGCCTCTAACTTCCACAGCTAACCCATGAGTATTATTGTTCCATAAAAAGAGAGAAAGGTAGTTAAATTATTATCAAGACAAAAAAAAAACTTGAAAACCAAGCTTGGTAAAGGAGAGAATTTTTCTAAATGTCACTAGTATACTTAGCCACATACTGAAACTACAGATCTTCTAACCTGGAGAAAACCATTTTCCCAAAAGAAGAGTAGCCAAAATGTTTATTGCCCTCAAAAAGAAGGGGAAAAACTTCTCCAAGCTTGAAAATAGGAAGTGTTTTAGGTTAGGTAAGGGACACACTGAAAGCAGATACTACTGACTTCTGAGTCTTGGAAAATACCTTGATAAACTACTACAGTGACCCTCACATTCAGGCTCACCACCCATGTTTGTTGGCACTTGCCGTCACTTGTACCAATTCAAAGAAGAAACTTTGTGAAGATCTCTCACATGTGTTAACAAATCATCTACCTCTGTCCTTTCTGGCCTTCCATTCTGGTGAACATGGAATGCTGAGACCTTTGAGAGGATCGATTTTTCACTGCTATTTCTGCCAGGAACCAGCAAAGGGAATCCCAATGATACTTTCTCCTGATCCTCCAAAAAACTCTGCCTTTGGTATTCCAAAGACTCATCACTGAGCTAAGTCATTAGTGCTCCATCATCCCCACCCTACTTACAAACCTTAAATTACTGAGATGCCACTGTGTCTACCTTGAAGTCACGTCAAATTGTAGAAATCAAAGCAACCATAAAACAGTTGCTATTCATTCTTGCATGTGCTAAGAGTGTGCCAGAGTGATTGGAGTAATGAGTATGCATAACTTTAAACTAGAAAGATACCAAGGGGGAGGGGAGTTTAAGCTGAATACATAAAGGAGAATGGAAGACAAGAGGGCATTTCGTCCAGTGGGGACAGAATAGTGCGGACTAACAAGACTACTTATCTGAGATGTAGAAAAGCACATTTGTTTTGCTGGAAGAGAAGCTCTTTGTCCAAGAAATGAGACTTGGCATCATTGCTGAGTAAACTCTGAGGGCAGTTTTGAGGACTCATTAGATATAACTTCCTTCAGACCAAATCTCCCTACTTTGAAAGAAGAATAATTTGAAGTTCAGAAGCAAAACCATATCCAGTGTCACCTTTCAGCTGAGATTATATATAGAAGTGTATTTTTAATGCTTTCTCTGGAAGAATTTTTTCTCTTGGGAGTTGGTATTAAGATTATTGTCATAACGAAACCACTCAACAACTGTAGATACATTTGTAGTCCTTGAGCAGTGCTTTGCTAGGGTACCATGACATCAGAAAACACAACAAAGTTTGAAGGGACAGGGAGTGGCCTCTATATTTAGCAGCACTGTGCCTATAAGTGTCATAGATAGAAAAGCCTCCTTTAACAAAGATTCATCTTTTCTAAAGATCCTGATAAAGAGGCTAAGTGCAACTTTACGGCTAAAGCAGAAAGGACTTAGGACTAAGGTACTGAGATAAATGTGCATACACAGCATTTATAATATCTGTTCTGTATATAAAAGCACACACACATAAACACATATAGGGGACTCACTCTTATTTGGGAACTTATTGTGCATAATAGTCACCTCATTGACTCTGTATCAGTCAACCAATATTTGTTGAAAAGTCTATATATAGTCTGTGTGACATGAGGTGCAAGCTCAAAACAGGATCTCAGACCTCAGAGAACATTCATTTGTCTAACCTTAGGGCAGCCAGGACAGGAAGACAAAGAATGGAGTTTGAACCTAGCACATATCCAGGTAACTATGCAGCTCACAGTGATGGGGCTGGACAAGACCCAGCATGCATCAGGCAATAGTGAGTACTTTGTTGCCAAGAGAAGGTCATGAGGATCCAACAAACAGGTACTTTTTCTCCTAAGAAATGCAAGGCAAAAATACTCATGGTTTGCTTTCTGTTGTGAAGTTTTACTCCAAGGATACAAAACCACAGTAACATGAAAGTTGCCCCACAAGCCTGATCATCATGCTGAGATTCAGATTTAGAAGCCATTCAGGAAGCTAAATGAAATCCAGAAAATGTGTTCAGTCTCTATTAGAGAATAGCCTGACTGCCTGGGATTCTCCCAGAGGTCATATCTCTCAAAATAAAAATTAAAAAAAAATATGATCAGGATAATTTGCCACCATTCTGAAAAGTGCACATAGTGGGTAGAATATACCCTAAGTCACCTCAGACCCCTCATATGTTCCCTTTACATTCTATCTCATGCCTCTATCTCTAACTTAATAATATCTGGGTAAGGCACCAGGATAACTTTCACTAAAAAGCACAGTATGTGGGTCCCATAGTGGACTTCAGGAAAAAAAGTTTCTGCCATTTTCCTTTTTTAAAATTTTTTATTAGTACATTACAATTATTCATAATATTGGGGTTCATTTTGACATAATCATACATGCGTGAAATATAATTTGCTCCACTTCCCTTTTCAAAGGTAATTTCATATGCAACAAGTATACAGCACCATAAACCATATCAGTCTGCATTGTAGGACAACATGACATGAAGACCAGGAAGAACCTATGAGGTCAAGCTGCAAGGGGTACTTAGATAGAAGTATGTCCCTGGGTGACTTCTCAGTCAAGGCAACTGAAGGAAACAGGTACCATTTGTCAGAAAGCAAAGCAGAAGCCCAGTCCTGGGAAATAAAATGATAAAGCAGAGGTCATCGTGGGGCACCAGCTAAGTCAAGTTTTCTTGGTAGGACTTTGCTAAATCTTTAGAGGAAAAAAAATAAAAGAACTTAGCTAAAGAGCCAGGATAATAATATATGTGAAAGAAAAAGATGAACTTTGAAAGAGCCAAATAGAGAAACAGCAGAAACAACTAAAAAGCCGCATGCAGTATAGATGTCCCTTGATATCCATAATAAATTGATTGGTACAGAGCCCCAGCATTCCAGTTTGCAAGGATACTCAAGTCCCTGTTTCAATGGTAGTGTTTTCACATAACCTATGCACCTCTTCCCATACATTTTAAATCAGTCTACATTACTTATAAAACTTAATACAAATATTTAAATATTTAATTGTAATAATGTAATATTTAGGAATTAAAAACAAGAAAAAATATGTTTATGTTCAGTATAGATATAGTTATTTTTCCAAATATTTTTGATCCATGGTTGGTTCAGTCTATGGATATGGAAACACAGGGGTGGGAGGCTGATGGGATAGGTAGTAAATCATTATTCATGGTGCTCAGGTGGCCCTAGAATTCTTCAGGTCTGCTCCATCACTGCAAGAGCCCCCCTCAAGGAAAGGAGAGGTCTCAGTTGAGTCATGAAGGAATAGGAACCTATGAGGCAGGTGGAAAACAAATATGACTACAGCATTTAGTGGGTGGAGGTAAGTGGCAAAGATAAACCTTGTGGAAAAGAAAGGAAAGAGGTAAGCAGCTGCACCACTAGAATATACTTTAAGAGAGTTTGCTTCTGCTACAGGAATCCTAAATGAGAAACTGTCACTTCATGCCCACATTTATTTGAATATTCACAAAGCATATTCAGAAGAAATCTCACAAACCCATTACATTCTGTCCACTAAACTTAAAACAAGAAATACAAGAGTCTCTAGATGTAGTCGGCATCAAGCCTTCCCTTAATAAGGCATGGCATAATCTGTCAACTAATACAGAAAGTGAGGCCCACCTGGCCAGCCAGGCATATCATATCGGCAGAACACTGCATTAGATGGCTCAGTTCGTCAATCTAATAAATGAGTTCTCAAATGTCATTTTCCCTCCATATGCAGCAAATATTATCCTATTATTTAGTTATGCTGTTTTTAATTGGGTTAACTCTCAGTGCTCCAGGCTGGATCCATCTGTGAGAAACACTTGTGTCACTTAATGGAGAGAAAAAACTACAAGAGGAAGATGACAGTTCAGAGGGACATGTGATATATACCTGTCAAAACAGAAAATAAGCATACTAAATTCATATTTTTCAATTAGAGATCATAAAATCTACTGGTATTATGCCTTTTATTTCATTAAGAGAAACATTATCCATCTTGAATATCCTTCAAAGCAAAATAAGCATTTTAATTAGATCCCACAGACAGGGGATGTGCTCCTGGTTCATTTTTCCACATGTGACAACTGTAAGTTATTAACAGCACTTCAGAAGGGATAGGAAATGATATATGTCAGTTATGAACCTGAACAAAATAACTACCTAGTCAACAAGTTGGCACAAGGAGTCTTCTCTCACACAGAAAAAACTCTGAATGGGCCCTTAAAACACTAACAAATTTAGTTGTTAAAATATTTTGCTAGTTCAGAAGTGGTTGATCAATGAGATTTTTTGTTTGTTATAATAGTAAACAAAAAAACTATATTAATGAGAAGAAATTTCACTAAGTCCCTAAGCATTTTAACTTAATATTAAATCAAATGTGTTTTAAATCATTTTCCTTTATAAGAACCTTTGTGGACTTTTCCCAGCACTTGGAGACATTTCTACATGTGAGTTTAAAATGCAGAGTACTTTCACAGGTTTAAGGCTTGAGTGTGAGCCTTCTATGTGAAATGTGTATCTGTCTACTCAGAATCTTCAGCTTGACTGTGAAGTGCTGGCTTCTCACACAGGGACCTTGGTTACCTAATCACTCAATTTGTGTGATGAACATAGACAGCCAAACTGAATAAAATCTACTTCAAGGATTGAACTATCTAGTCTGTCTGTCTGCATCTATCAGACTCACTATATTATTATAAAAGTCATTTCAATTTGTGCTAACTCCACATACCATGTAGTACATTCCCTAATTCATAAAGTATTACAGATTTTTTGAGCTAGAACAGACCTAATTTTACTGTAGAAGAAACCAAGGACTTAAGATTTTTCCAATTCAATCGGCACATTTAAATCAGAAGAAAAACTGCTGGCATCTGAATCATCTCAATTAGTTTTCTAGAACCAGTGTGGTAAAATAGCATGTAGTGACACTTGGCTAAAGTGATTTAATAAATTTTCCAAATTAAATTGCATAGATGGATGAAGATATTGATCCTTCAGATACTAAAGTCCCTGGAAAAGACCTGAGGCAGCTAAATACATGGGCAGGTCACCCCAAAACTTGAGCAAAAATGACTATTTATCTAGGTGTGTCAAAAAAAAAAAAAAAGAAAATATGCTCTCATCTTTATTAGGGTAGTGATGTTCAGTGAATGTAAATAACCTGATAACTGGTACTTTAAGCAATTAAATGTAACCTATTTATACCTCTGATACCTCCTATATAAAGTCATGGGCATATACTATATTAATAAGCATTTGTTTAATTTATCATATTATGTGAGAATCTTGGAAGGATGAAGTGCATTGTATTAGCCACAATCAGCTAGGATATGCTGTGGTAACAAATAAATACTAACATCTTAGTGGTTTAATCCAATCCAAGTAAGTGTAATGCAAGTCAAGTTGCTTTCCTCCCTCAATTGGAATCTATGGCCTCCAAGATCATTACAACAGAGGAAAAGAAAATGGTAAGACATAGCACTTCAACTGCTTGACCCAGAATTGATGCATATTCATTCTGCTCACATTTAATTGGTCATAATTGATTACATTTCCTATCCTTCCAGTGTGCTGGAATGTAGGAGGTTATATAGAAATTTGGTGATCACTAATAGCTTCTGCTTATATATATATATATATATATATATATATATATATATATATATATATATGAACTTTGTTATATAAACTTTATTATAAGATAAATGCCATGCTCTATTTTTTCTCTAGGTAGCTCTTAATAAGCATAAATTTATTCACCCAATGAATTCTGATTGTTACCCTCAAAATATATGGCAGTTGAGTGGAGATTTCTAATATAAAAGCACAGAACTTTTATTTAGGTAAAATATAATGTTATTACTAATATTTTACATCAACATATTTCCTTGATTTTTAAAAATTCTTTCACTATATGAAGGTAATCACACCTACTGTCAGTCCATTCAAGTGACTTTAACAAAACTTGACAAATTAGGTGACTTGCAAATAAGACATTCATTTCGTACAGTCCTAAAGCCCAGGAAGTCCAACATCAAGGCAGTTTTGGTGTCTGATGAGTTCCTTTTTTTTGTATCAGAAACAGTTCCTTCCTGCAGTGTCCTCACAAGGCAGAAGGACAAGGCAGCTGTCTGGGCTTCATGATTTAATCACCTCCCCAAAGTCCTCACATCCTGGGGGAATAGGACAACCATTACTTTGAGGATAGGACTTCAGTACAAATTTGAGGGAAACCAAATTGGACCATACCACCTACTTTGCATGATTGATCTCTTTTGATTCTCTGGAAACCACATTTGGCCTTTCTAAGAGAAGTTAGGTTTAAAAGAACAAGCCATTGGTCCAAGGACACAGAGATAAAAGTAAAAGAAGCAAGGGTGGCCAGTGTAAGTACTTGGACATCAAGTCCACTTATCTCTGCACTTTTTAACAAAACGAGATGATTTTTCATTTAAGACACAATTTTTCTTTAATTTATGAACAACCTTTTAGTTGTATAAGATAATGAATTAAGTAGGAGATAGTTTGAGTTCATTTATTATTCTAAGATTTTTAGCCAACCCAATTACTTTATAGTCTTATGACCTATGGTACAAAAAATGAAGTAATTTCAAAAAGAAGGAAGATAAATGCGATTTGGAAGTGTCACAATTCATATAAAATTCCTACTTAAATAGATGATTTTAAAGTCCTCCTCTATACTAAAATTTGATGATTCTGCATCAACTACATGTACCAGTAATTTTTTCTTTATTTGTTGCCCTGTGCATGGAACTATCACACTTAATGGCAATTTGTTTAATCTCAGATAATGAAAGTGCCTCACACTTTTCAGCCTGATAATTTAATAATCCTGTATATAACAAGTTAAAATTTAAAAAGTTAAGTATTTCAGCCTTGTTGATCAGTGCTTCTAGAGTAATACTAGCTAGTAGTCTAAAATTATTTTATGTATTTAGAGGCAAATTTAGTCCAATAAAATGTCAGCATCTGTCCTCAACCCCTTCTTATTTTCTTCTTTTTTAAAGAATGGCTTCACATATCTTCAGGTCATGATCCTAGAACATCAGAAATGAACAATGTCTCCTAATCTTAAGACTCTTAAGACCCAGAATCAGTCAAGACAGCTATATATTAGTTAGGGTTCTCCACAGAAATAGTAGGAGATAGGTAAATATATGAGGCAATTTATTAGAGGACTTAGCTTACATAACCTATCTGTATCTCAGATACCTCTCCATAAAGTTATGGGCTTATACTATATTAACAAGCATTTGTTTGTTGCAATTGTGGAGGCTGAGAAGTCCCATGGCACATTGCCTACAAATAGGTGAATAGGAAAGCCAGTGGTAGAATTCTGTTCTAGTCCAAAGACCTGAAAACCAAGAATTCTGATGTTCAAGGCAGAAGAAAACGGAGGATGCCCTGGCTCTAGAAAAGAAAGACAGAGAATCCATGTTTCCTGTGCATTTTGCTGTTGTTCTTTTTTGGTCCCTCCACGGTTTGGACAGTACCCAGTCATACTGGTGCAGGCAGAACCTCTTTACTCAATCTATTGATTCAAATGCTGAAATACCCTCATAGACACACCCAGAAATAACATTATACCAGCTGTCTGGGAATTCCTTGACCAAATCCAGTTGATACATAAAATTAGCAACCACAAAAGTTAAAGGCAAAAATAAGATGTAACTTTAATATTTTCCTATAAACAGTCAATTCTAATAGCTATTTACTGAGTTCTTTGTAATTCTGTAGTTCCATTGAGTGCTCTATATCTCCATATAGCTCTTAACACATATGGAGCTCTTGAAAAATATGGAAGGACCAATTTGTACATTTGTTACTCTTGTCTATCTTATGATGTAAAGGAAAATACCTGCAGTGGTCTCTCCTTTTCAACCTTTGTGTCAGTGTCTAAAGTGAATATGTATAGTTAGGCATATTCAATCTACAGATGATATATCAACTGAGAAAAGCTAGTATCTGTAATGAAAGAGAATCTCAGATTCACAATAATTTCAATAGGTTGAAACACCACATAAATGCCAATGGAAGAAATGTTAAAGATGACCATTTATTTAATCCTTTAATAAATATTTATGTAACATACCTATATCTGTAAAAACCATGTTCTATAAACCAATAATGGGCACATACAAATAAGATGGACCTTCAAACTCAAGGAAGTAGTCTGTGTCTACACTGTGCCCTCTCCATTTGTAAAGAGAACATTAAAACTTGAAAGCTAAAGTGATTCATGTAAATAAGACAGCAAGTCAGTAAAAGGGCCCAGAGCGGACCTAAAACCCAGGGAAATCGCTACTATTCTACAGAAAGAATGAGTGGGTAAGCAGAGAGTGTTTAAAAGAAGCATCCTAGGGCTGGAGGTACAGCTCAGTGGTAGAACCCCTGCCTAGCAGGAGCAAAGTCCTGGGTTCAAACCCCAGTACTACAAAAAAGTACTCTACAAGGTAATAGCAAGAAATGATCTCCTACATCTAACTTGTTTATCTTCTCTACACCTGTGGAATATGGTGTGGTTTGGGGTGACTGGAACATAAGGTAAAATGGCTAAAGCAGCACTGGCACAAGATTGCTGGATCATCATTCCTCAAAGGAAAATTCATGAAGGCAGAATAAGTAGTGGGTGTCCAAGTGCCCTGCTCCCCGTTTTTCTGAGGCAGTGCATGGAACATTGTTTGACTGTGGAACGTTTCATAGTTGTGCACCTGTCAGCCCTTCTCATTATATATCTATTGTGTCATTGGAAGAGACAGGAAGCAATGCTGCTTGCTGTAGTTAGCATTTCTCATCCTCCACATTGAGGTACAGGTAATGGCCCTGTTCCATATTTCAACTAGATACCACCAAGGTTATTCAAATAATGGCCCTTCCTGCTCAGCTTTAGGTAAATACAGTGATGCTGCAACCAGGCACATGGCTATTTAAGGATTAAAATGACAGAATATGATACATGGAAACTACTTCTTAGTTTGGGGAAAGGAAGGGCATGAATTAAGAAGCAAAGTTTAACTTGGCTGAGCCTTGGAAAGCTAGCCTAACCTGAGAAGAACAGAACTATACAGTTCCATGAAAAATGGCTACAGCTCAGTCATTAAGGCTACCAGTCATGGTTAACTGTAATTCTTAGAACCAAAGCCTTTGACCAGATTAGGGGAGGGACTGACCTACACTTGACCCAAAACATATGGAGATGAGAGAACAAGGTTATGTTCCATTTTATTTAGCTTTTCCATCCCAGCCACTGATACACCAGAGAAGGATTTGACATTTCACTAATCATGTAGCTTAAATGCCCACAATTCAAATATAGGGATCCCTCTTGGAATCTGATGAAAAACATTGACAGGTCCTTGCACACTGCCCTGAAAAGAATGAATGAGAGAGACATAGCTTACACATGGGCTACTGATCTATTCTCAATGAGTTTTCCAGAACACTGCTCTAGTAGGACTTGTGTCAGTGCTGTTTTGCAAGTAATCTTTTTGCAAAAAGAGATATTACAGTTTACCATCAAAACAAAAACATTATTAATGATAAAGGAGAGCATTATAATTATACCTGGGCAAGAGTACTGTCCTTGGAATTCAAGGACAAATGATCACCCTACATATGTTGCCTTTTGAGAAGAAAATTCAAATGGTGAAAGGCTTGGGAGTCTGGAAGTCATAACATATGTGTGCATTGAAGATACTCAGCCTGATCGTATAGGAATGTGGGTGTGTGTAGATGTGCCTGTGCTTTTGAAGCCAAAAAAGGCTAAACTTGTTCAAAGGGACATCACATGGCAAAGGAAAAAGATTTATTTTCTTCTGCATCAAAAAGTATAATTATAATCAAGAAGTAGACTCAGGCTCAAACTGTTGGACAGTTTCACCAGAATTGTCCAACCACAAGCCAAGTTGCCTTTTTGGATGGTGTCCTCATACCTTGAGTACACTGGAGCTAAGAAAGGGTGGGCACTTTCCTTAGGCATTGTGGGGTCTTTTTTGTAATGAATGATTGTGTGCACATAGCTCCTAAGACTCTTTCAAGATCACACTTGACTATAGCTAATATCATGAAAAACTTTCAGTATCTTGTTGGTTTCACAGTAACAAGAGTCTCCTGCATTACTAAATAAGGCAGATGGAGATAATCTAATGCAGAAATAAAACTTAGTGTGCAAATTGGTCATTCATGACAGGCCCCAAAAGATACTATAATTCTGAGCCTGATTTGTAAGCACAAAGGAAAATCTTTTCTGTTTTAGTCTGCTTTTTCGCTATTGAGACTAGAAGACTGGACCAGAACTGTAGAGGAGGAAAAGTTTATTTGAGGGTTCATGGTTTCAGAAGTCTCAATCTAGAGACAGCAGGTTCCATTCCTCAGGGTTTGAGTTGAGGCTGAACATCAGGGCGGAAGAGTGTGATGGAGGGAAGTAGCTCATATGATGATTGCAAAGCAAAGAAAGAGACTTTACTTGCTAGATGCAGCATATATATCCCAAAGCCATGCCCCCAATGCCCACCTCCTCTAGCCACACCCTACCTGCCTTTAGTTACCACTGAATTAATCCCATCAGAGGCTTAAAAAACTAATTGAGTTAAGGATCTCATAACCCAATAATTTCTCTTCTGAGCCTTCTTGCATTGTCTCATGTGAGCTTTTCAGGGACACCTCACATCCAAATCGTAACAGCAATGCATTGTTACCAAGATTATCATGAACTCATATTACCTCTGAAATCTGTAAGTTCAAAATTACATTCAAAATATATATGTACTTATGTAGTATTGAAAGATTTATACACTAACTGAAAAATTATGGAATTTTTATTAACTCTTGAATCTTTGGCAAATCAACATTTCTTTAAAAAAACTAATTTTAAAAAAATAGAGTTGAACTTTGGCACAATTAAGAAGGTGATAAAATTTATGCTCAAATAAATTTCACTTCACTATCTTCCATTTTTTCCTCTTTAAGGCAATTCTTTCTTATTTTATAATTTCTTAGTGCTTCTTTCCCCTCCTCTTTCCTGCCCATTTACCCTTGGGAAAGTTTTGAATCAAATCAGGCTTCCTACACTTAAAATGGTGGAAACATGATATGCTACTGTGTGCCAATGATATAAATATTTTAAAAGCATTTTTTGATACATTAATCCCAATGTATTAAAATTCTAAGGATGAAATTTCAGGAATCAGTCTTACCAACTCAAAGTTATTTGGAGGAGAAATCTTGGCTCCTGAATATATGCTATGTAGCAGACTACTAATTCTTCTTCAACTAGTTAATCTGATCTTATATTTATCTACCCTGGTAACGCCAAGTAGAGATTTATCTTCATCAATTAATAATAACTGAATGTCTCTTATTTGATAGTCTATGTGCTAAGCATTGCACTGATCACTTTAGGTATATTATCTCATTCTGCATTCCTCACAATGAAATTATAGAGTATTATCAGATCTAGAGATGACAAAATTAGGGTGCAAAAAAGATTGAGGAATTTGTTTAACGTCATATGAACAAGTAGTGTGGCTAGAACGTCTCTGTCTTTTGAAGCCTGGGCTCTCTACCTGCAGCTTCTTCTCCATATTAGTATACCTCAACTAACTCCACAAGTGCTTCCAGGGCAGAGTGATGAAATGTGTAGAAATGACAGAGAGTGTCTGAGACAGTGCCTTTCCTTTGTTACTTGTCCAATATCTCATAACTCACTTTTTCCCACCAATTTTATATCTGTGACAAATTTAATCAGAATTCTCCCAGACATTTCAAGACCAATTAGAGACTATTAAGCTCCTCTCAAGCTTCAATATTCCACTCCCCACTCACTTTTTTTTCCGCAGAAATACATGAATTTAACATTTCATTCTTCTTTTTGATTGAAACCTTTGACTTCCTTCTTTCCATTGATTTCCATTAAACAGAACTTTAGATGATTGAATAGAAGAAAAGAATCAACTATTTCCATATTAACCCTGAGGTAAAGGCACTGGAGATGGGATATTACAGGAAAAACTGCTGGCTCTCTGCCTCTCCCCACCAGTACCAAACTGGTATCACTGAACAGTATCAAAAATTTAACCAATTATGGTCAACCAGGCACTAAATGGACCTCCACTTTATTACCCCTTAACGAGGGAAAATTAGGGGGATTGTTGCTGATTGAATACCAGAAAGTAGATTGAAAACCAGCTAACCATGGTGGAGGAGGGAGATGTCCTGGTCAATCTTACAGTCAGCCTCCAAACCAACTGTTTGTAACAACCAATTATAAGATCATCATGGGTGAGAGAAAATCTGATTCCCTTTTAACCAAGCTATATTCCCTTCATTCAGTATGAAAGGAGGAAAGTTTGTGATTGCTATGGAGAGAAAGAAGGAAAAGTACTGGATCTTTAACTGGTGCAACTGGGAGATGTGAGCTATGCAGACATATCTAAGGCTCACGGTGGCACACACCTGTAATTTTAGGGGCTTGCAAGACTGAGGCAGGAGGATCTTGAGTTCAAAGCCAGCGTTAGCAAAAGGAAGGCAATAAGCAACTCAGTGAGACCCTGCTTCTAAACAAAATACAAGACAGGGATGGGAATGTGGCCCACTGGTCAAGTGGCCTGTAGTTCAATCCTCAATGCCCGCCTTGAAAAATAAATTAAAAAAAGGGTGAAGAAGACAGCTGGACTGTGTATGGCTCAGCCTCTTCTAATCTGGGTAATCTTAGATTCATTCAAAGGCAAGAGGAAAAAGTCTGATTTTTTTTTTTTTTCAGTGAATTCTGACTGCTATAAGGAAACTTCAGCCCTCTTCAGGAGATTTCTTTGAAAAAGGAAGACATACATGAGAAACCGATGAGGCATTGATTAGTATTCATGCTCTTAGTGCCCAAGATTGAATTTACAATGTTGGTAAAGGTGACTTAGTAGAAAATGAGAAATGAGAAACAGACTCCTAGAAAATATGAATTTTTTTTTTTTTTTGTACTGGGGATTGAACTCAGAGGCGCTTTACCACTGAGCTATATCCTTAGCCATTTTTTATTTTCTATTTTGAGGCAGGGTCTATCTAAATTGTTTATGGCCTCACTAAGTTGCCAAGGCAGGCATGAGCCATCACACCCAGCTGAAATCAGAAAAAATTTCTTGCTGCTAACTCTGCGGCCTTGGAAAAAAATCTTCACTAGTCCTATGTTGAAACCAAGTGAGAATTTAAGAGATGCTATCTTGGTGAAATCGGCACCAGGTTAAGGTGGACTTCTTGACAAAAATTGTCTTGGTGGAAATGAAAGCCAGTCAGACAAAGGACAGAACTCCAAGAATTCCAACTCAAACTAAATGTGTCTGTGGTGGTACAGTCAATATTGAAGTTGATGGTGTTGATTATGATGACCTTTCTGCTTGGTGTGGGGTTTTAATTGGATCAAAACATTAGTGGTTGATTTGGTTGAACTCTATGCTATAGCACTCCAAATGGCAAGTAAATATGATTTATTAGAGTAAAGTCACTGTCTTTCTATATGAATCCTGATTCTTTCTCCTCTTCTAATCCAAACTTGACAGAAAACCTTTAGGGGTAAGTCCAAGTTGTCCCTGTCCTCAGAGGGACCAAAGGCAGTATGCACCTGCTCAAGTATGCTAAAGAACTATGGAGGAGGAAGGATTCAAATTTTGTGGCCCTGATAGGTGCAGGAGAACAAGTCACAATCCTATCCAATCCCAAGGGTAAAGTAATTGTTCATATTCAGCCAGGGCAGTCTGAGAAATGCTCACAGTGTGAAAGGGAAGTTAACCTGACCTTGAAGATGGGATCTTTCGGGGTGATTCCATGTGCTGTAAAGTGTTGTGGCTTGCATTAATGAATGTGTAATTGATACTGAGGTTTTACTGTGAATGTTTTATCATACTGTGAATGCTTATAAGTGCCAAGAGAGTCTCCCATTCAGGAACTATTATAGATAAAGAAATTCTAGTGAGACATGTTATGTGTCTGTTTAATCCATTATCCTTCCCCCTCTGCAGCTGGTCCAACAGAAACAGCATTGAATTCCAGGAGAAAAATGGAAATACACAGTTCTGTGACTAAGGATTTAAAAGACAGCAGGGTTAGTAAAAGATGCAACAGCCTGTGTAACTAGTGAAAATGACTAATATCAGCAGGAAGTTTAAAGTGGTTTAATCACCAGTGACTTCAGTAATTGTCACATAGCCAAAGTTGTTTCTTCATTGTGACTATGGCTGAATCCACTGCATGCACTGATGGTGCCTGGTATTTTGCCATGGACATTGCCAATGCCTTATTTCCTGGTCAGTGATACCTGATTATGGAGACCAATTCATATTCATATGGCAGGCTTCTGACATACAGAGCAGAGCTATCTAAAATCCACTGTTACTTGCCATGAATGAGTGGGTCATGATTTAAACACAAGTGTCTTTACTCCACAGTGTCCAAAAATTTCACACTCTAGTCGATGAGTGGATTAGCAAATCAGAAGACTTAGTCTCAATGGCCCTAGCTACCTCTACAAAGGGGTAGCTGATAAACTCTAAAACTCCGAATTTAGATACCTTCATCAAATAAACATTTTTAGGAATATATTGGCAGATTCACAACACTTGCTATGCCTAGCAGTGAAGGAAAAATTGATGTCACTTTGCCTGTTCCCTTTCCCCACCCAAATGAAGACTTAGCATTTATCTTACTCTTTGACAGAGAGACAGTATGTGCTTCACTTGGTTATTTTTCCCACTAATCTGCAAATAAGTTGCCTTTGGATGGGAAAATAAACTGAATTGGAGACTCTACACTGAATTGGAGATACTATCTACTTTTAGAGACTGGAACCCTAGTGGCTTCTTTGGGCTACAGTTTCCAGTGATTGATGATTAGGCTGAGTGGAGACTCTGGCAAAGGGTTTCTATGAAACTGTAATGGGCTTACAAGCTTGCAAGCGGCAGAATTTTAGGGCCTTCACAGTTTATGACACCTAATTGATCTTTAATCCTCTTACTAGAAGTTTGTAAAAAATATACATATACTGATTTCTAGTTTTGAAACACTGTTGCTTTTATGGATGGAACATTCTGGTACACATTTTTTTTCCTAAAGAAATATTAGCACAGTCATTCAATTTAAGTAATGCTCCTATCTATCTTGTATCCTTTTATACAAAAAAAAAATTGTCGGAATAAATTTGAGAAAGGTGCAGAGAGGGGGATTGAGGAGAATAGGGGAGAATTTTTATCTTATCCTATTTTAGAGAAAGTACTATTGAAAATAAATGATTAAATATTTTATAGAAATTACCATTTTAATTAAAATGTGAACTGGAGACCTAAGTACATGAAAAGGGGATACTGGGAACTTAAAATCCTTGAAAACATCAGAATTTAAAGCTATTAGTTTTAATATTATCTTTGGGCCATCTATTAAGTTCCTAGCAGAATATTAAGATTTATTAGCAAAAGAGCAAACTTTGAGTCCTTTCATTTAATATATAACTACAGATTAGAAAGTTGAGAGTGCACTGAGTTATCTTCTTATTCTACATAAAACAGTGATAATGATTCCGATGAAACTCTATTTTATTTCCAAACAGTGAAATTCACATTTTGCAATGGATGGCTCTGAATTTCAACATGTATATTTAGCCATAGAGAAGATGCAAAATAGTTCTAGCACTCATTAAGTGCTGCTGCCACTTGTGTACACACCCTCCTAATTCCTAAGCCCTGACAAACACAGATCTGTTCTCTATCTCCTCCCTTTTTTTTTTTTGCCACATTGAGAATGTTATGTAAGTAAAGTCACATAGTATATAACTTTTTGAGTTTCAATTCTTTAGCCTAGAATAATTCTCTGAAGTTTCATCCAAGTTCTGAATTTAATTGGTAATATTGTTCCATCACATATATTCATCAGCTTGTTTATCCATTTCCCTACTGAAAATATTTGTGATATTCTGGTTTTATGTGATCATTAATAATGTTGTTATAAGCATATGCACATTTTTCTGTGAACATTAAGATTCCTTTCTCTAACATGCAAACCTAAAAATGGGATTTCTGGATCGTATCGCAAGTACGTTTTGTTGGGTTGGGTTGAATTGGGTTTGGTATTTTTTTATTTTTTGCAGTGCTAGCGAACATATTTTCTTTTTGAGCAGTTGCCAAACTGTTTTTTAGAGTGACTGTGCCATTTTACAGTCCTACCAACAATGTATGAGAGTTACTTTTGCTCTACATCCTCATGAGCATTGAGAATCATCAATAATTTTTAATTTTAATCAAGTTAATAAGTGTGTAATGCTATCTCCTGGTGGTTTTAATTTTCATTCCTCTAATGACCAAGGATGTAAAATATCTTTATATGTCTTTATTTGCCATCTGCTTTTTTATTGTTATTGAAGTATTAGTGAAATATCTTGCCTGTTTTAAATTGGTTATTTTCTAATTTTTTAGTTTTGAGAGGTCTTTATATGGTACACATACTTTATCTGATATGTAATATGCATTTATTTTCTCCTTCTCTGTGGGTTGCTATTCTGCTAATTGTGTCCTGATACAGTTAATTTTTGTTTGTGGAATAAGATAAAAATGAAAGTTCATTGTCTTACATGTAAATTTCCTGTTATCCCAGCTTTGTTGAAAAAGACTAACTATCTCTATTGTTTTGTCATTGCAAATTTGTCAAATGTTAATCACTTTAATGTGGGTATATTTCAAAATTTTACTTTTTGTTCCAGTGTTCCACGTATTCATATTTTCACCAATACTATAATGCCATGACTACTGCTAGTTTGTATGAATGTCCCCCAAATGTTCCCTGGGTGGGTCTACGGAAAGAGCTGCAGACCTTTATGAGGTGGGGACTTATGGGAGGGCTTAGGTCACTGGGAACCTGTCTTCAAAAGGAACTGTGAATCCTACTGGTCTTCTCTCTCAGCTTAATGGCTCTTGAAGTGAGCAGTTTGTGCCACTGCATGCTCCTGCCATTTTGTGTTGTCCTCACCAGAGGCCCAAAGCAATGGGCCTTCCCAATCTTGGACTCGAACCCTCAGAAATGTGAGCCAAAATTAAAATTATCTCTTTATGTGCTACTTGCCCCAGATATCAACTTATAAAGAGAGTTAACAGATAAAAGCTGACAGACACAACTACTATAGCTTTATTTTATCTTAAAATTCAGGAGTGTGTGTCCTTAAACTCTCTTTATACAATTGTTTGGCTAATCTAGTTCCTTTGTCTTGTGGATAGCTACAAAAAAAACAAAAAGCAAAAAAAAAAAAAAACCTTGCTTCAACATTTATTGAGATTGCACTAAAAGCTAAAGATAAATATGGGAAGAACTGACATTTTGTCAAGATCTCCCAATCCATAAACATGATAATTAACTTCATTAATATCATCAGTATCTTATAGTTTGGAGCATACAGATTCTACAAATATTTTGTTATACTTTTTTCAAAATATTCATTTGGAACTATCATAAATATTGCTCCTTTTTAAAAATCTCAATTTTTCAACTGTTCATTGTAGTGTATAAAAACATAGTTGTCTATTGCACTTATATACTGCAACCTTGATAAACTCTTTAGTTCTAATAGTTTAATGGATTTTTGAGATTTTTCTCTATAGAAAATTATGCCATCGTAAAAAAGAATGGTTTATTTTTTCCTCTTTTCCAACCATTTAGAAAGAAAGGAAATGAAAGGAAAATGTCCTTTATTTTCTAAACTTACTGCTTTTGCTAAATTTCTGGTTTTATAGTCAATAGAAATGGTGAGAGCAGATACCCTTACCTAGTGTGTGATCTTAGGAAGAAGACCATCAGTATTTCACTACTAAGTATATTAGCTGTAGGATTTTCATAGATTATTTGTCCTTCATCAGATTGGAGATGTTCATTTCTATTCCAAGAAGGCTGAGAGTTTTTATCATGAATTGGATGCTGAATAATTTTGTCATAAGCTTTTCACTCATCTATTGACATTATGCAATCCTTTTGTTGATGACTATATGTTAATCTACAATGTGATAATCTACACTCATTAATTTTAAAGCAGAACTGGAGGAATAATCTGTTAGTTCTAATGTCTAGGGTTTTATTCTAGGATAAACCTCATGAAGCAATAGTTATTATGCTTTATAAATATTGCTGGATTTGACTCACTAATATTTTGTTGAGGATTTCTCTGTGTTCAAGAGGAACATTAATCTGTAGTTCTTTATTTCTTATAAAGTTTCTGTTGGTTTTGGCATCAGGTTATTGGTAACTCCACAAATGGATTTGAAAGTTTTCTTATTTTTCTAACTCTGGGAGTGACTGTAAATAATTGATGTTATTTCTTCCTTAGATATTTAGTAGACTTTACCAGTGAAAACATCTTGGCTTGGAAATATTTTGTGAAGATAATTTAACTCTTAATTAGATTATTTCAACAGACACGGGATGAGATGTTATCTGCTTCTTTTTAGAGAGTTTTGACATCTCTGTCTTCAAAGGCATTGTTCCATTTCATGTAAGCTATAAGTCTTTGTGCATAAAGCTGTTCATACATCCATAAAAATTATTCCTTTATTATCCTTTTAAAGTCTGTTCGGTCTGTAGTGATTTTTCCCCCTTTCATTCTCAGTGTTGATTATGTGTGTCTTCTCTTATTTTCTTGGTCTATCTCTTTTGAGGCTTTGTCAATTTTATTTAAAAAAACAGATTTTGGT
Organism: Ictidomys tridecemlineatus; assembly: GCF_052094955.1. Classification (NCBI taxonomy): domain Eukaryota; kingdom Metazoa; phylum Chordata; class Mammalia; order Rodentia; family Sciuridae; genus Ictidomys; species Ictidomys tridecemlineatus. The sequence goes on along the minus strand of NC_135479.1, from coordinate 155,846,112 downwards.
TACATTGATTCTCTATTTTCTATTTATTTCTTCTTTTACTTTTTTAAAGAGACTAGGCTCTTTAAACAAAATAGTTTATTACAGGTTTTGTTATGACTGCAGTAGGCTGCTTTATGTGTGATTATGAGTTGTCTATATCTTTCTGATTTTTTCAGTCTTTAAAATATTCTAGTATTTCTTTGCTAGTCTTATTTTTAAAATTTTTTTATTCTATATGTGTTGTTTCTTAGTTAAAGAATGACAGTAGTATTCATTTTGACATAATTATAAAAGCATAGAATATATCTTGTTCTAATTCAGTCCCCAGTTCCTCCCTTTATCTTACCCTCCCTCAACCCTTGCTCCTGTCCCTGACTCTACTGGTCTTTTGCCATTTACCCATAGTTGTTGGTATATGTATATGTGTGTGTGTGTGTGTGTGTGTGTGTGTGTGTGTGTGTGTATATATATAATTTCTTGTGTATATACACACTGGTGAGATTCACTGTGGTATATTCATATAGGTACATAGGAAAATTTTTGTCAGATTATGGAGTATTTCTCAGCCATAAAGAAGAATAATGTTATATTTTCTGGCATATGGATGGATCTGGAAACTATCATGCTAAGTGAAATAAGCCAATTCACCCCCCCCCAAAAAAAACCAAAGGTCAAATGTTTTCTCTGATATGTGGAAGCTAATCCACCATAATGGGGTAGAGAATAAAAAAATAATAGATGTTCACTGCATTAGACAAAGGAGAATGAAGGGAAGGGAGCAGAGATGGGAAAAAGAAAGCCAGTGGAATTAATGTGACATATTTGTTCTTTTTCTACATGTTTATTTTATCATACAAAGTCATTCAAAGTCATTTCCAATATCACTTAAGATTTTCTCTTTTACTCACTGATTATTCAATATTGCTTTAATTTTCTATTACGTGGGGTTTTCCCAGATATAATTGGTTTTGCTTTCTAGTTGAATTTTGTTACTATCTAAGAACACTTTGAATAATTTCAATTCTTTTAAATTTAACAAGGTTTGCTTTGTTACTCATAAGATAGACTATTTTGTTGAACATTCCATCTAAGCTGTGTATTCTGTTTCTGGTGTTGATAAATACATAACTTCATTCTTTCCTTCTTTCTTTTTTCTTACTTTTTTTTTGATGTGTGTATTCCAACAGATATCCTTCTTACCAGTTATGGAATCACAGTACATCTTATCATTCTTTCTGAGGTATGTGCACATTTGTATATATCTATTTGAATATACAGATGTTTAAAAGGATTGATAGCTAATTAAGAACCTTTTCTTACCATGTAGCCATTTGGCTTTTTTACATATCATTTGCTAAGCTTCAACCAGGAAACAAAACCACAATCTTTTGTTGAAATCATTGGAGAAATACTGAAATGTGTCATGTGCATTGCTTCAAAAACATACTTAAGCTATATTAATACTTGTCAATCACCATGTTCTTAATCTTTTTGGTTTTTTAAAATATAATTTCCAGATATTTATCAAAATCTTTTTCTAGTAATTTTAGTATCTTCTATGTGACTGCACATTTTCCAAATTAAAATCAAAATTCCTTTCCATTTGATTTATCTTCATATCCCTTCAATTGCTACAGTTAAAACCATGATTCACAAAATATTCAAATTTTAAACTTTCCTGTCATTTGTTGGATCAATACACTCACCTGAATGCTTTTTGGATAATTTCATTGTATGTTTATTTCTGCCAGAGAAACCATTTCAGAATGTCGAACAATAAATTACTACCTGTCTAAAAAAGTCATGCTGTTTGAAGCATTTTTCTAATCTTAACTCCTTAAAGCAAAATCAAACAGGTTCATTTAACTTTTTTTTCCCAGACAGAAGAAAAGCATCCACACTACAAAACTCAATTATTACTCTATGTCACATTAGTACCTAAAGATGTCCTACAGTGAATTTCCTGAAAGGAATGGAATTCATTCAAAAACAGAAATGGAACTTTGAATAGAAAGTGAATTAAATTTGAAGAAAGATAGAACAGTAAGCTTCAAAATAACTTCTTTTTGAACATGTCCAAACACAATATTAAATTCATGCAATCAGTTAAAGGTTGTAGGTTAAAGAACTTGTGTAACACAGAGAAAATGTACAATTTTAAACCCCATGAACTGTCATTACTATAAGGAGATGAAATAAAAACTACAGTTTGTTTCAATCTCTGCCTAGTGTCAGGGAGAGGAATCCCAGATGTGAAAGCAGTTGCACACTTTCTATGCCTGGCAACATCAGAAGGTGTGGAAATTTAGGAGCTATGACCAAAGCAATGTCTTTAACCACTACAGATGCTGTTGAGACTCAATAAATTATCAGATACAAATCAACAAATGGCAAGAAGCCTTAAATGACATTGACAGTTATATGATCCTAGGGCTCTGCCTCAATTCCCCTAAGCAAATGAGCCCACCATTCCATGCTATGTTCCCAGATAAGAAACTAAAATTCTTTTAATTGAGTGTTCCTAATATTTAGGTCTAGCCTATTCAATGGCGTGCAGAGACTCCCTATCCTGACAATAGTGGTGAGACATAGGAACACATAGTTGTCACAAATACACCATTATTTAACTACACTGGTTCTTCATAAGGAAGCTCAATTGTTAAACAAACAAAAAAAATTCTGAAGCATATGGGATCAGTTCAAATAATATATGATTGAAGAAAATGAGAGACAAAGTACTTCTCAGAGGTTAGAAAAGTGAGAGACAACAATGATTACCCTCTCCTCTGCCAGGGCAGAGTCTGTCTATCAAATTAACTTTCCATAAGGAGGAGAAAATAATTGCATTATTCAATCACAGCTTGGCTTTGGTAGTCTGCTATGCTTAGAAAGAAGGAAGCAGAAAGTGATAAATATATCTTGAAGAAGAAAATGTATTGTTTTTGGTCTCTTGCTCCAAATCCTGGACAGAGTAAGGATCTGGCTTTTGGGGAAGTTATCAGTTGTATTGCCTCATTCAGATCAATAACAGTTCAGTTGTGAATAAGACAGAAGCAGGCAGAGACTATAAAAAGTATCTTGGGCCAGCTGGTCAGATTTTGCTGTACTGCCATGCAAATAAATAATTAAAAACAAACAAACATGTAAGTGCTTCTCCTTTGACACGGTCAAAGCTTCTGGCATTTGATTTGCTGAACATTGTTCTCAGCTGAACTCTAATCTGCCTTGAAGTGAAACTGCAGTCATTATTTATATTTCACCTGCAAAAGCTCAATAAATATTTACCAACAAAGAATGTTGACACATACTTCAGATATAGATTTCCCCATGATTTTCCTGTGTACTTTCAATTTGGTGGGTCAGATTTTTCTGAGCCTCAGTCATCATGGAAACTGTTCAGTTACAGAAAGGGAAAAATTAGATTTACTTCAAATATTCTAAGCTATATCTAAAGGAGCCATAGTTGAAGGACTTGGTTGTTCAGAATATTCCCATCCAATGACATCAACAGGGCAAGATGAAGTTTTATAACTTCAGTTTTTAAATCACTGACATTTAGCTCTTCATACTAACTTACGTTAGTCAAATAAATGCTGCATCTCTTTGTTCTATTCATGACACTTTAGATCTAATTCAATCCATCATTTCCAAACCTCCACAAAAATATTTCCTCCCTTAGAATATGCCTTCTTCCAGAAATAGTTCATATATACCACAAAAGTCTTGTCCTGATGGAAATCTCCAGAGGTGCCTGAATTAAAATTCTTACAAATGCTGCTAAAAAAGAAAAAAAAAGTTAGTTGTGTGGCAGACTGTATTTCCTAAAGATGGCTAATAAGATCTCCCATCCCATGTGTTCCTTGTAGGTGACACTGACAGCCTTCCAAGACAGGGGTTGGTGGGAGATCTCCTCTTGAGCCTGGGTGCCTGTGACTATAACAGAATTGACTCTAGGTATCTTTATTTTTTAAAACCCACCTTCTATCTGGGTCTCTTGGTAAACTTACCCTTGGAACACAGCCACCATGCTGTGAGAAGAAGCCACACAATCTATGAGGAGGCACTTGTAGAAAGGAGCAGGGGATCCTGGCTCACAGCCCAGCTAAGCTCCCAGCTGACATTAAGCCCTAACTTGCCAATTACGTGAGCAGGACATTCTGAGAACAGAAGCTGCAGTCAAAATTCAAAGTCACCTATCTGATGCTATGTGGGGTACAGATGAACCTTTTCTGAGAATCCCCCCAAAGTTGCAGAATCATGCACTAAATAAGTGGTTGTCACTATTTTAAGTTATTATAATTTGAGGCAGAACTTGCCAAAAGTTAATAAATGGATACTGTTAATATAGTTTGTATGTGTACCTGTGCATGTGTGTGTGTGTGCATATGTATATCTTGCAAAGTACTGACAGTGCTCTGAAGGGAAATGTATTACTTCTTCTTAACCACTGAATATAGCAGTTCTGAATCTATTTTTCTAAATCAGCCTAATACTGATCTTATGCCCCGTCTCATCCCATTTAACTGATGAAAAATTCATATCTAGTCTTTTCAGGGGCTCTCCCCCAATGTATCATACTGCACAGAATCTTTTCAGTTTCACTGATTCTACTATCTCTGCACCATGCTAAGCATACTTAGTGAAAGCTAGGAGCCTCTATGCTTTGGGTCAGACTTCCCAGATACCTCACACAAGCTTTCCCTGTGAGGCCTTCTAACACTTTCCCACATAAATCAGTACATCAGCAAAATGTCCTGCCTTTATGAAAATAACAGATGAATATTAATTCTATTTTTAAAAATGTGTTATTACCTCATTTCTCACCAAAGCCTATAAGGTAGGTATAATTATTATTTTTCAGATGAGCAAACTATAGCACAGAAAATTATTCTATTAGAGGTAGTTATTAGTTGGTAAATCCAGGAACTAAACCCAGAAACTGTCTGTAGAGACACTCTCAAATAATAATCTGTACTGCTCTGTTGTCTTATGAACAAATAAGCATTTGGAATTTTCAACCAAACTTATTATGCTTAACTTTTGTGTTTAATTTTTGACTAACACAGAAGTATGAAACCATGAATCAAGAGATCATGACTTTTCATATTCTTCACAATACAAAAGAAAAATTTTCACAATACAAAAAAATTTGTGATTACATGTAAGTTTTCCTTATTATTGTTCCTTTAATTTTATCTATCATTCTTATAAAAATATATGAGCTGTGAGAGGGTGATGGAAGAGGCAGTCATCTAGCCCAGATTTATAATGGAAAGCATATAACCAAAAAAACATATTCCTAGAGATCTGAATCTAGGGGTAAGTGTTGTACATCTCTACTACATTTATTTGTTCCTTCCTGGGATCAGTAATTTGGGAAATGCTATCTTAGAAAGGTTCAAGAATGTATAGTGGTTATTTTTCACTTATGAAATGAAAAACAAGCATAGAGTTCAAATATGGAGTGCAACTGGCCCCTTCTAATTTCTCACTACTCCCACTACATATTTCTAAGCTATTCTATGATTACCTGAATTGCCACATCTGCACATTTCTTCATGATTTTCTTCATCTGAATCATCTGTTCTTGTGTCCTTCAATATTGTCTACTCTGGTTCTCTTTTGGAAGAGACTTAACCACCATAAAGATTTCATAACCAACACCAGATAGAACTTTCTTTTATACAGGTAAAAGTCTCATGCTCTCTATAGCCTTTGTGATTGCCTCTGCACCATTTTTTCCTTTACTCATCTTCTGGAATCCCTACCTTTGGACATGATGACTTTTCCATAATGGCTTCACCATTTCTATCGGTTTCTAACCTGGATGTGGTTTACACTTGTGATATGCTCCATCCAGCTTCCAAGACTTTACCCACTAGAGTAGTTTTAAGCTGTTTTGCTATGGGACTGAAGAAATCTAGCCTATTTCTTTTACTTACAAGGTTCAGCTCAAAACTCATCTGTTCAAAAAAGCCGTCCGGTATATTCCACATTGCTATAATGATCCTTTACAAGGCATTCCATCAGTGCTTACATAATCACAGTGTATCACACTCCCTGGAGCTTGTTTGGATTATGAACATTATTCAGCAGTCCTTGTACAAATGCTTGTTCTTATTTTCTCAAAACAGACTACAGAGAGCTTCTTCTACTTTTTATGTATGTCCTTTAATTTTTTAGATAAAATAACTTTAGTTCAGGCACAAATGTCCCTTGCCTATTGAGTGGAATAAAATAGAATTCTGGATCACAAAACTCTAGAACTTAATGGTTCTTTACCTAGACAGTCTTAGGGAACTATTCAACAGGGTATATAGGGGAAATGACATAGGATGAAAATGTAGAGGGCTCTTCCCAGTGATGATTCTCCAAAACTCTACAAACATCTGAGAGGTGCCCCTTCATCATTTCATTAATAATCATTGCCAAGGTGAAGTGTTGTTATTGATCAGATATCCCCTATCATCCAAGAGAGTTGGAGCAAAAAAGTTGAGCCACTACTCTGATACAGTTATTGAGTAAACTCTTTTTACAATTAAGTTTCCTTAGAAAATGTTAATTACTTATTTAAAAAAAATATATGTAGCATGAATCCCAGAAGTTAGAACTAGATGAGTGTCTGTTCAGCCCCACAAATCAAGGACAAAAACCCAACTAATATGAATTTCACAGGGCATAGCAATAAAGGAGTTTTAGCTTGTCAAATTCTGGTGTAAATTTTTTTCTAGAAACATACAAATTGGGAATAAACCGATATTAAATCTATTTGTTCCACATGATAGTCCCAGATAAAAATTTACTTCCCCTTGAAATAAGGATTGACAAGAGTAGCTTATCCTTGTATAACACTTAATGCTGTTAACGTTTTGGTTTGTTTTATAAGAATTTGATAGGCATTATGATGTCAAAAGCTTTCCACTACAAAAGAGCTAGTAGCTCTTTTAGAGACATTATCTCATGAAATCCTCAAAAAAAATCACCTGTGGTACATTAATATGCTCCTTTTCTAGATAAGTAGACCAAAGATTAATAATTTAAATCAATAGATAAGGCTAAACAGTAATAAATTACAAAACCAGTATCCACTATTTAAATCCTTGAAGTCCAAATTCAGGCAGATATTTCACAAGTACCTATGTCTTTACATAACATTTACAAGTAAATAAGTTACAAAATTAGATACAGACCTTTACTTCATAATTTTAACTTTAAAATTAGAATGAATTTAAGATTAAGATGAATAGTTGCTTTAAGAAAAGAGTTATAGAATCACTGATTCACTGATTTTTCATCTATTATCTCCCATATATAAATTTTAACCAGAGATTGTGTGTGTGTGTGTGTGTGGTGTTGGGAGGAACTTGTGCATGTGAAGCAAGCACTCTACCAATTAAGCCATATCCCCAGCCCCCAGAGATTCTTATTGAGTATCTCAACCAAGTAGGAATGTGGTACTAAATGCTACTTGAAATGTGTTTTTAATTTTTTACTTTTAGAGGCAGTATAATTCTTCTTTCTTCTAAGTAAAAGGACGGATATAAAGGGATATTTCTCACAGTTATTATTAAAAATTTCAGTTGCCATTTCATCATTCTTCCCTGAACGGATCCATTGTCTTGTTCACTAGAAGAGTCATCACTGTAACAATCCAGTCCTGTGCATTTTCACAGGTATCCCAAGCATCAGGATAGCAATTACAACTAGGTTAAGTTCACATTAGAAATTATGTGTAACAGAATCTCAGAATTTTGAATTCTTCTAAAATTATGTAATTTGTTTCAAGAGTTTTGTCATTTGTTTTGATATTTCCTTTTTATGCAGACCGTCAAAACCCCTATTAAAATAGGCAGCCATCAGCCCTGGACCCTGTCAACCAACTGCAGACTGGACTCTAAAGCACAGGGTTGAAAAACAACAAGAAGGATCCCAATCAACTCCCTCTCCAGGTCAGCACTGTTCACAGGGTGATAATCTTATCTGTGTCTAGTATATTCCATTACAAAGGTTCCATGATAGGAGCAGTACTGCAGATTTTTATAGCTAGCAGGAAATAGCTGCAGAAATATCCACCAATCTGTTCACCCACATACAAAGGCTGACCTTCCACCCTGAATTTGCAAAATTGAAGAACAACATTCCTTGACCACATAGCCCAGTGATTTGAGTTTTCCAGTTTTGTTGTTCTTTTCCTTTGTCTTGGAAGAGACCTTGTCAAATCAGAATGAAAAGAATGTTTGAAGCGTGAGAAAATTCAAATTTCCTATTTAAAGCCTGGAGTTCATTAGCAGGAGTATACTCACTTATTTCAAGGGTCACTGGTTTTCACAGTAGAGCCTGTCTCTCTGCTACCCAAGCCTTACACCCTTCACCTGAAAGCAGTTTAGAAACGCCCTTAAGTCTATTAGCTTTCTATGGGGTCTAATTCATCTTTGCTGTGCTTTGTCTTGTGACCTTGTCAAGTCATGGGCCCTGCTTTGATTATGTGCTATCCCCTTATTCTTGATCACTTTTCAGTTAAGTAATTGTCTCAGTTTAATTGATTGAAATGCTTAAAAGTTGTTTATATTACACTGCAATTTTCTTTTATCAATCACACATGATTTAGGTATTTTATTATTTATGGCTCAATGCAGAAATTTTACCCAAACAGTCTTTTCATTAGACATTTTTATTGGACTATTTTTACTGAATACATGTTAATGCTAAAATTGAAATTTTGGCAAGTAAGAGAAATTGTGTGTTCATGATATCATAGAACTAGACTGGTAGCAAAGAGTTTTACATTATAATACTAAGAGACAGAATGCAATGAGTATAGACCGGATCTGTATTTAGATTCTGCATAAAAATATGCCAGTTCCTGGGACCCTACTGACCTTAAATGATCTCATCTGTAAAGTGAAAATACTAACATAAACCCTATATAAATTCCCTGAAGAAAATAGATGTGTATATAAAACATAAGATACTTATATCTAATGTTAGCTATTGTTTATTTTAGTTTGGCCAATAACCAGATATGTCAATTTGAGAGATTTTTGTTTCTAAGTTCCTTTACTAAATAAGACAGCAAAACCAAATAATTAAAGTACATGTATGAAGACACATATTGGTGTGAACATACTTTATATACAACCAGAGATATGAAAAATTGTGCTGTATATGTGTAATAAGTATTGTAATGCATTCCTGTCATTTTTTTAAAAAAATCAATTAAAAATTTAAAAAAACAAATATTTTCTATTTTTTTCTGTTAAAACTCACTTAATAGGTAAACCCTCTCAATAGATTTTTCATATAATTTTATACTAGCCAGGGTTTGCTCATGATGAAATTTTCCTAATGAGTAATGATGACATTAGTTGGAATTTGGACAGTAATGTGAGGACAAGGTGACAAAAACAAAACGGTCGGTAGCAAAAGTTTCAATGTAGAATAGTGGGACAAGAACCAAAAACAAAAAGCAAAGAACCAAAGCAAAAGTAATCCCATTTAGAAGTTAAAAACATAGATTAGTAGTTAAATAATCTGTTAAAAAAAAAAAAACTTGCATTCTGATTTCCTATCAGAGTAAATGAGTGATCTTGAAAAAAAAAATTACTAGAAAAGTTTTGTTAATTTTAGCTTTATCAACCCAGTAGCAATGAACATAGCAACACCTAGCTCTTCAAGTTCCTACCAAATTAAAAAAGCATTGAGAGACTAAATAAATTAAATATGATCAACTTTATAGTTGTTAATTATTTACATTTATTTATAAGACATTTTTAATATTTGTTTTATCTGCTGTGCCAGAGAAACAATTTAAAAACTAACTCCCAAGTTTATCTCTCATCAGGTTTTATTTTTGTTTTTATTTTGATACAACTATATCATTTTTCTAACTCCATTTTTCTTTTTCTTCTTTCTTTTTTGTTCTTTTCTCTTTTTTTTATTAACAGCTCCACTCAAGCCGCATGGCCCACTTGCCCACAGCTTGCTGGAATTGCTTGCCTGCCAGGTAGCTCTCCTCCCTGTTCCTTGTGCCCTGTTGATCCACCCAGGAGTGAAGTCCCACATTCAAAGCCTCCAAAAATATTTTTCAAAAACAGATTTTTAAGTCATAAATTATGTTTAATAATTAAAAATAAAGAAACAACACAAAAATCTAACACTTGTAACTCTATAGTTACATTTACAGACGTACCTGTGGAGATGTGTATATCCTTTCTCCTTTTCATGAGTGAGGGGCCAAGATATGTGAACAAAAGAATTTCCAAACAAAATGCTTGTATAGGTCACTCTTTATCTGGAAACTGTATTCTAACTTTGTAATAAATAACTGTTAAGTAAAAACCACTATATAGATGGGCTAGAGCTATGACTAAGTAGATTCCAACTAAAGGTCATCCTGAAATTATGATAAGAAATAATAAAAACAGTAATATATTAATAATAACATCTACCTTCTTTGTGCTATAAGGCTTTATGTACATTATGCCTTGCTTAGGAGCGCACTTCTTTTGCATTAAACTGAGAAACTATATTCATAAATACTAAACTTAGATCATTTGAATTTTATATAATAGTCTGATCCTATTTATGATGGATAACTAGCTCAGCTAAAACTCTATAAAATGACAAATCAACCACTTTTTAGATAACTAAAAGTATTAAAGCAAGACACTATAAAAGGAGTCCCATTTTATTCTAAGCACTGAATATAACCTTTTGCAAAATTTCTGATTCTCATTTGAGAGCCTCACAAAACCACAAGACTTATTCAAAGTTTGTTTGTACATAATACCTCCAAGGAAATGTTAAGGAATTTTATCACCATTCCTACAAGTCATTCTCTTTCCAAGCAACACATTCCTCCAACAGTGCAAAGCCCTATTCCAGGCAAGAAAGAAACAAAACAAACAGGTGATGTCTCCAATTTTAGTGTAATAATCTGTAGGGTCAGTGCTAAGAATCAAAGAAAATAAAGTATACTACCTCTTACTCAGATATTTTCAACACATATTTATTTATATTTATATTTTTATTTTTCTTATATGAGTTGATAAACTGGGATACATGGTAAATAACAGGTAATGGAAACTACAGGGAATCTCCTAAATTTTCTTAAACATACTTTCTCAAAAGAAGGTATAAGATTAATTTAAACTTCTATTTTGGGCTGAGGATATGGCCAGTGGTAGAGCACCTGTTTAGTTAGTATCCTAGGTTCAAACCCCAGCACCAAATAAACTGAAGTCTTATTTTATATCCTAGCAAAAAGATTAACCAAACACAACAGAATAAAGGTAAATGAAATGACCTTTAACTTTTAAAGAAAAGTTTATCTTCTTTAGGATTCTCACAAGAAACTCAAAGCTCTGTGAAAGCCTGACTAAAAAATGACAAGGAAGGAACACTGCCTTGGGTGACTGTTTTCAATACATAGGAATTTTTAAAAAATACCAAAGACACACATCAGAAGGAAAAACCAAGTGTCTTACTAACAAGTGGCCAAAAGGAAAACAAACACTGGTTAGAGATAGAATTCTGAGAACACAGTTGTATCCATTGGAGAACAGAAACAGCCACCATACCCTTAGGGTTATTCAAATCAGATAATAAGTGGCAGAATTTCAACCAAGCAACTGAAGGTTTAAAATGCAAAATAAATCTCCAGCCAAAAGTAAAAGAGAAAGAGAGAAGCCGAGTATGAGGAGTAGCAACATGGTTGTTGATATTGGAGGAAACTACTCAAAATGACAGATTTGTATGGCCTCCCATTCTCAGAGAAGTCAGGCAAAATTAAGTTGGCTGAATACATGAGTAAACACAAAAGTGAATCCCACTTCAGACTAATGTGAAGGAAGAAGGAAGTAATCCCATCACTGGGTATAGAGTTAAAACCCTCAAAGTTACTTTTACTTTGTTTTTACTTCCTCTTTAAGCTTGTGAATCTCAGCATAAAAGAAGTTTGATAGAGTTGAACTCTATTTGATAGAGTTAAAGCCAACTAACAGGAACAATGACATATAGAAAAAACTATAAAACCAAACATGAGCAGAAGCTATATCAATTCCATCTTGCTACAGGCTTTGGTGAGGTTACATTTTGTTTTGGCCCAGGTCACTTAGCTGACCAGGTCTTGGAACTTTAGCATCACCTCCTGTTTCATCTTGGTTGCTGCTCTTTCTTCTGCAAAGTTTCCTTTTCCTAGATTTTGAGAAGGTCTGACAGACACAGCTTAGGAAACGACCAAAGCAGGGTGGTGGTGATGCCAAGGATGTCACTGCAGGTGAAGGTGGCCCAGGTTCCTGAGCCACTGAGAGCTCACAGGGCTGGATCTGACATTCCAGATCCATCACACAGGGACTCTTGTCCTGCTGTCTCTGTACCCTGTCCTGCAAGTAGAAGACATAAGACATAAATTTAAAACTCTCAAAACTGAGACCCATACGTAATGACATGATCTCTGAGTGAGTTCTTTCATATTCCATCTGGGCCCAAGAATCCCAATTTGTGTCTCAAGATCTTAATCCCTAAATCCTCCTGTCAGATGAGAAGCTGTCATTTTTCTTATGGAATAGTAACAAGCCCAGGATCTTGCCAACCCATGCCTAATTCCTACCTCATGGTGAAAGACAGAATCATTTTGGGTACTGTGTAGGGCTGGTGTTTTATCTGTAGTTTCATCTTCTTCTCTTTGTGGTGGTGCCAAAGATGTTAGAAGACTCGGGGGGCACTGGGCCTTCATTTTCTCCTTCTTCTTTCTCTTTTTCATTCTCTTTGTCCTTTCACCCTTCTTAGGATGCCTATGCTTTTTTGGACGTGGGTCTTGCTTTCCTCTCTGGACTGGGAGCACAGATGGATCTTGTGAAATCTTATCTATATGACTTTGAGATGTCCCCTCTAATGGCTCTAATGATGATTCCATACTTCTTTTCAGAAGGTCATTCTCCCAAGGGTGAAGTCTATCCTATGTATCATGAGTATCTGGTAATATGTTCAAGACATCAATGACACGCTTGGGTTTGGAGGATGGTAATTCCCAACCTCTGCCACTAAGGGTTTTTTTTGACCCACTATGGTGACCACAGCCAGTTTCTCAGGAATAAGGAGCTTGCAACAAAAGGACCAAGAGTCAAATGCTAAAGGAAGTAATCAGTACCATGAATCTTTCTAATAATGCATCAAGTGGGTTGATCTCTAATCTCTCCTCTAGACTTATCTAAACTTTAATGACCTTCAAAAATAGAGTCCTTGGGTTGTTCTTCTTGGCCTATGGATAATAGATTTCCTAAAAGAAGAGAGAAAGTTGCTGTAATTATTCCATGGGCACAGAGTCCTTTCTAATCACACATAACCCATGGTTCACTAAAACTGCCAGATCTAGCATAATCCCTGGGCAGAAATAGCATTTAACAACTTACCAAATTTCCAGAGTAGTAGTCCTAAAAGTAAAGAAATTCTCAATGTATGTAAAAATCATATGGGGTGCTTATTAAAAATACTGATTTCTAGACCTACAATTAGAATTTTTCAGGTTGCATCAGAAATTTGCACTTTTTCCCAGTACTTGGGTACTTTTTATACATTCTTAAATTTGAAAACTACTATTTTAGAGAGAGTGAATCTTGTATCCTATAGGACCATGAGGATGACTATTCGTAAAAAACAAAAAAATCCCTACAGATCTTCCCTAATTACTTTAGAACATATGTTGTCTCTTCTGAAATCCTTTAATCATTATCAAAAAGTTTGGTATTTTACCTCTTATTACTTTGTATTATAATTTAACTTCTAATCCTTGTAACTATATCATCTAACCAGATTATAAGCTTCTAAAGGCCAGGATACTTTAGACTCAAATAATCTGGCTTATAGCAAAGCTCTTTCCACAAAAGAGCAGAAGGGGGAGAAAAGGACTTTCAAATTAAAAGAAAGGCTCTAAAGGAAGAAGAGATTAAAATATACCTGCACATGTAGACATTTCGTTGACCCTTAGACATTAATAAAAACAACTAGCTAGCTGAATTCTAAAAAAAAATTCATCAATTTATCTTGGGAGAGAAAAGGGGGTGCAGGGGAGGCTCCATATTTTCCTATCACACTAGGACAGCAGGCTATCTAGTCCCTTTTTGACCATGACTAATACTACGGATAGATAATGGTAAAATTTTTGTTGTTTATCTCCTGAAATTACTGGGACCTGGTGAATATAGTGTCATAGTACAGAGTCAGTGAACAACATTTCAAGTAACTACCAGAGGCAAATGAGGATAGAGATAAAACTCTTAGGTCATATAAGAAGCTAAAACCCTCCCTTCTAATCCAAGAATGAATGAAAAATATTCTGAATATTAAAGACTGCACAAGGTTCTGAGGACATTTTTATTTGCTGGGATTTCTGAGAACCATGAGTCCCACCTAGAATGTTCTGTACTATTCTTGTTTCCACCTAATATGGTGTTCATGTCATTATTATCTTCGCATAGTAGGTGCTTAACAAATATTTTTTGACTAATGGACTAACAGATGATGAGTAAGTGAATGGATTAATGAATCAAATGCTTTCAAAAAACTTCTTGGTTTATGGCTGTAGAGACTAAAGAAGGATTGGTCAATTCTGCAAAAGAATATCTAATACTTTTTGGCTACCTTTCAGAGATGCTAACAACAGCTTCTAGTAACAAATGTCAATAAAACTTTCATGAATGAATTACTGCATTTGATGGAGGCCACATAAATTATGTGCTAAGTTCAAAAAATATTACTCATCATAAGAGATGGTATCTGAGTACACACTTTACTTATTAATATACTAACAGTGAGTTCTTTATAATTAGGTTTAGTTCCATGCTTACCTTAGGAAAGTATGATAAAATCTTTGAGATTGAGAAAGGTCCCTATAGATCAAAATATAGGCTTAAGTTCTATCTATTCTACCTAAAGCAACCATAGAGGTAAAAATTATCAGAGCATCAACTATAAAAGCACCCAAGAAGATGGGAGCAGTAGTAAGAAAAAGAAGTCAGCATGACAAATTCAAGCCTCTAATAGTTAAAACCTTGCTTCTCTACCATCTTGGCAATGACCCTGATTCAGGCCTGACCAAGGTTCTACCCTAAAATCTGACCTCTGTTCTCTTTCAGATTCACTCTGTCTTAATGGAGACAGAATGATGGTTCTAAACTGAATCTGACCATGTCACTCCGTTGTTTAAAACTCTGTTCCCTATTCCCTCTAGCAAAATCACACTCAGGTCCTTTGTGATCTAATTCCATACCATCTGTCCAATTTTAACTCCACTTCTTACCCTCAGACATTTTATGCTTCTGCAAAAACACACTGCTTGTCATTTCCTGAAAGCACAGTACTTTTTTTATACACTGTCCTTTTATTTGCAATGTCCCTTGCACTCTTCACTATCTGGCCTAGCTATAATATCAATTTTGAGTAGCCTTAATTAACTTTCTCAGGCAGAAAAAGCATTTAGAGTCTTATATAATATTCTATACCTACAACGATCATGTCACTGAATTATATAAGTTGTTTAGATATCTATCACCTTCACTAGGCTCATAGCTCCCTAAGGATAGAAACCCTTTCTTGATCATTACCAGATCCCTGGCATCTCCATAGTGGCTAACACTGGAAGGCATTCAGTCAGTGTGGACACTTCAAAATGCAGGTCTTGATAGGCTGCTTCCCAGAATCTGGGTTCTAGAGGCTAATCCTCCCCCATATTTGAATACCTCTCTGAACGAATGAATACACCAGAGCCTGGGGAACAAAGCTGAGCAGTTCTATCCAGAAACTCAGAGCTATCAGTCAAGCAAATAATGCAGAATATATGATGAAATAGCTAACTTCACTCAGGAAAAAAATCTGGCCAGGCAGTGGTTAACACCATTCAACTGAATTCTATCCTAGAAGCACTTTCCCATTTACTTCCCCTAATACTTCCTAAGGAGGTCCTATAGTTATTTAGACCTCTGACTCCCTATGAACCTACCTCCTTTCTGCCCCCAGCAGACTTCCAAGTCTTCCTAGATTCTCAGCATCCCTTGACCATCGCTACCTCTCTTCCTTGCTCAATGCAGAGCTTCCCTCAAATCTCAGAGATCCCTGAATTTCAAGGTTTACTCCGAATCACCTATCTCATTTCCATAGGGACATGCCCAACTCCACATCTTGACTCTTATTTTTAGTGTCCCTACCCTGAGAAAATTCTTCCCCAAGATCTAGATTTTAGATATCACATGCAAGGATGATATATTCAATCCACTTGGGTCTTCCTTCAGCCTAACAAGATACAAAAGAGGATTGGACCATGGTGAATCTAACAGAATGTGAAACACATGATTACCCTTGATTTCACACATCACAAATAACTGAGTATACAATACCTATGAATTCACATGTCATAATTTCTCTCCTCAACCCTGTTGCACTTTAACTTTCTTTACAATGGATTTTTCCTTATTTTCACATTTCTTTAAGCAGAGAATATTAAAGCCCTTGGATGAAACTGCTGCCTAAGCAGATTTAGAGCCAATTTAGAAGTCCTAAAAAAACAAACTCTTGGCCACTGAACTTTTGGCTGGTCCTGAAGCAGAGACTAGATTCCACTAATCATTATTGACAGTGAAGTGATTATGCTTCTTTAAAAATAGGAAAGAAATGATTGGCATGAATCAACTTTGCTTCTCAGTGACTCTCTAGAGAATCAAATAACTGAAGCATCAGACAACAATTTTCTTTGAAGATGACCTTTCTTTCATATTAAGTGAAAGGCTGAAGTGTTAGTCTCAAAGGGAAAGAAAATGAATAATCTGCAAAGGCAACTACTAGTTCCTAATATACAGTGAAAAAAAAGTAGAGAATAAAATGTGATAGTAAACATCACAGATTGTTGCATAAGAAATGAAATATATTTTATATTCTCAGGGTCACATTGAGAGCACACTATGAATCAGGCACTGGGAAAGGAGCTCTTTGAGCTCTTTGATATGATTATCAAGAAGCTTACACTGATCAACTTAATTTAAGTCAGCTCTTTTTGTAACTTTAGCAAGCATCATAAACACATGCTTTAAAAAAAGATAATTGGGCCCACCTCTACTATTGCTGACTTATAGTGGGTCTTCGTCCAAGTGAATTTGCATTTCTAATAAGTTCCTAGGTGGTGCATTTCTAACAAGTTCCTATTTCTGGAGACTGCACTGAAAACCCCTAAATAAGATTATCTCATTTGCAAGATAAGACACACTAAGTCAGAACAGGTAAAAAAGACAGGAATTCCTAAACACTTATTATCACCAAATGTAACCTGTGTAGGCTCTGAAAAGGTTGTCTGCTAGGTAGTAGTATCCAGCCATGCCACCCACCATCTATGTTTTGGGCTTTCTGGAGGATACCTTGATACTGTACTTGACTACAGGTCTTTCTTCCATGGGGACCTCAGACCCCAACAGTTCCTCTTCTGGTTTCATTCTTGAAATGTCAGAAATATTCTCTAACAATTTAAAAGCTAAAAATGCATGCATAACTATGCAACAGTTTTGCTTTTCTAAATAAACTATTTCTGTATTATGTCTTTATTATGTCCGTGCTTTTTTTTCTAAAATTTTATCATTTTAAAACTTTACCCCTCTGGGCTGAAAATCAGTGCAGAAAAAGAGATGTTGTAACCTTTGATTTAGCCTAATAAACTAGTAACAACACTATACTCTGTGGGTGGTTAAATCTGATAATATTTTGTGCTGAATTTTCTGTAGTGATTCAACTAAAAATCCTATTGGCCAGCGACTAGAAAGCATTCAGATTGCCAAAGTTTTATTTTTATTTCATATTTAGTCTTAAAATAGCCCATATTAACTTGGTGTTTTTATTTACTAACCTAAATACTTCAAGTAGTTTATTCCAAATACAATTTAGGATAACTATTTATATTTATGTTGTTTAAAAATCTCTGCTGGCTCACAACACTACAGTGCTTAAAATTCCCATTAGTAGGATAGAAATGCTAATGAGAAAAACAAGATGTTATAAAAAATGTATTATTAGAACCACTGCAATATGACTGCTTTTTATAAGTTCTTGGGAACTAATTCACAACTGCCTCCTCTATGCCTTTCTTCAACCATCAGGGTCCCTAGAAAAGCCAGTCAAAGCCACTCAGAATCTCTGAATCTTTGGTCACATGTAATACTTCCAGGGTTCCTAGCTAAGGAGTCCATGATCCTGGCTCTCTCTTCATATTTTTTCTAATAACTGCCATAGAGCATTCCAGAAAACATTAGCACTTCCTTTTTTAATCATAAATTGCTCATAGCTTCCAAATTCTTAGTCTATAATTTTTCATAAAATTCTTTTGAGATCCTCTGGTGAAGATAAATGGCAAGAATTATTGGACTTTAAATTGTGATCCTTCAATGTTATATGCACTGGATCATAACTCTATGGCTTTGGTTCCCTCATAAAACTAAACCACAAAGCCATTCTTTTCATTTCAAGCTTTACAGCACACAGGCCCATGGGTGAAGCAATATAAACACTCTTGAGCAATTTCTCAAAACCAAATCTCCTCTGCAGAAACAGACTTGCAACTCAGTGGTGTATAATCTCTCCTCTGAACCTGTGAAGTTTGTAGTTCTCAGGCCACCCAAGTAGAATGCTGAGAATAATGTTCATGTGTTGAAATGAAAAAAGCATATGAACTGTCTATAATTATAGTTCTGGGGTTTAGTCCTATCTCTGCCACTCTGTTGCCCGAGATGAGTCACCAAATCAGGTTATTACTTATGGCAAGGGTAGAACCTTAGGTATACAGAAATTTTTCTTTCACTTTAGTGAAATTAACTAAAATCACTAGTTCATGAACACTTTCATAATTAGTTTATGAACTGCCTTCCTTTTAATTTATTGTGCTAAATGTACATTTTTAACACATAGTTCTTGGGTATATAACTAGGAAATATGTACATAAAATAAAGTATGCATATGAATGTTCTTAGAAGCACCATTTAAAAAAGCAAATTCTTGGGGAAAAAAACAAAAGTCCATTGTCAGGATACAGAAGTAAATTCTTGCAAGGGGATAATAAATAATAGTCAAATAAAGAAATTTGATTGTAAGTCTTAAGATCACTATTCTAGAAAGGGTCCTGCACCATTTTCAAAGAGAAGGAATGCAGGAAGGAGAGGCCAAGAAAAGTCTGAATAGAGAGGCATTGCTGCATTACCCTTCTTCAGTCATATATCCAATTAGAGCATAATCTTTTTGTCCAATCATATTGCCACACAGGTGTCTAAGCTTCTTCAATCCTAAGGTTAAAAATGGATAGTTCTCTCTGGGTGTTTGGGTCTTCAGTCTAAAGGCTCCCATGACATGTAAAACTATAATTAAATAAATTTGTTATGCTTTTTTCTAGCTAACCTATTTTTTCTCATATAGGTGGCAGCCATGACACTTACTGGTGGGCAGGTGAGTGATCCCTTTTTCCATACTTTCACAGAAATCCCTTCTACATTTGTCAAGTGAAAAGAATAAGTTTCTCCTTTCCTTACTTACCTCTCATTCTTCCAACTATAGACACACACACACACACACACACACACACACACACACTCATGAACATACCTATTTTCTTTGATATTTTGCCTGCTCTTCAACTCTTCCAATCTAGATTCAGATTGAACACAGTAAACAAGCACAATCATTAGGCCCAGGATTTCTGTTTTAGACATTAGGAGAGAAACAGGCACAATTTAGTTAGATGATAGCACTTTAAAGTTCCTCTAAGAATTTTTCTCAGAATTTCCATTAAAACTGAGATCCATTTGCATTTTATTACTTAAAATCACCGAAAATAGGAAAAGATAACCATTTTCAGAACCCACATAGAGTAATACAAAACTGTAGGATTAAATTTTTAAAATGTAATACAACCTAACTAGAATAAAAATGATTAAACTACAGTATTTGAAGCAAACATTTTGAAGGAGATATTTTACATTTTTTGAATTAATTAAACATAATAAGTGCTTGGGGAGGTCCTAGTGGAAGAAGCTGAAACATGAAAGTAGACCTGCTCACCAGAGAGGACAGCCCAACTGCAGGTGCTAGAAAGAATGCCCAGTCTGGCAGGCAGAACAAAGCATCTGAAGAATATGACAATAAATGAGGTGATAATGCAGCCAGGGAACTGGCATCAGGAAGCTAACATGAAATAGTGGGAGTTCACTCAAAATGTTAGCCCAGCATGGTGCCAAGGGATCCAGAAGCAAGACAGTGTTCCAAATTATTACAGGCAACATCAGAAAACCTAATCTATGATAGAAGAAAATGAATCAGCTTGTGGAAAAGGGGCTGGACCCTGGCAGCTGAAAGAGAGAAGGAATGGCAAGTGTAAGGTTAGATCTTAGGGGTACTTAAAGGACCTGGGCAAAACTGACCAATTCCTAAACGAGGAACTCAGTCCTGGATAATGAGAAAGAATGCAGGTCTAAGAACTGCAATGTAAGAAAGAAACTGATCCAAGGAACAAGAGACATATATGATGTTGACAGACAAAATCAGGAAAACCAGACCTATCTATATTTTCAATATTATTGCCCTGAAACTTTCTAAATAGGTAGATTATTCTTATTTAAGCCACTTCCTTTTATTTTTGCCTGCACTTCAAAAACCACAAAAAATGATTAGAAAAATCCATGAGTTTGTTTTAATGAACCTGACCTACAGTAACAAGATTGGTTATTTTTGCTGCCCTGTCCACAGTAGATTAGGAGGGTGAGGGTGGGGGGAAGGAACACTTTCTTATTTTTTTTTCTGTTTTTCATTAGTATTTAAATTTAACCTATGTGCTATAATTAATTTTTATTTATTTATAACCTATGGGAATGAATTGCCTTTTCAAATTTCTTCTAATCTCAGATACAAAGACTTTTTCATGGCCTTGTCCTCTCTCTAAAGGACAATAAATATGTTTTTCAAGTCTTTGCCATTCTTCTAGGAATAACAACTTCTAACATGGCCCCAAAGCACTGAACCCTGATAATTAAAATGCAATATAAAAGCTACTTTTTGTATTTTATATTCAGTACACCATTATGATTTACTGCCTGCCAAAAAAGTAGCACACACCCACAAATGTCTGTCATATTCATGATCCAATTCATTTGGGAGAAGAATCACCACAGAGGCATCCTAGCAAGCCACGGATCTTCTCTCGAAGTATGAACACTGATAGAAAGAAAGTAGTTTCATAAACCAAACTTGCTATTTCTACTGCACAAGTCTATCCCTTAAAAGTGCAATGACCATTGGAATCCTGGACCTCTAGAATATACAGATGCTACAGCTATTACCAACTGGCAAGTGTCTTCAAACTAGATGTCAGCATGTCCTAACGAGCAAGTGATCTTTCACTGAATAGATATTTATGAGCAACTCCTCTGGAATGCTCCAAAGCCTGATAATTTTAACAGCTGTGTGCTACAATTAATTTTTATTTATGCTTTAGATCTTCAAGAAAGATATTATTTTTATGTATGACAGACTCATATTTCATGTTTTATCTCAAAGTAGTTATAAGAAAAACATTGATTTTACTTTTGTTTTCATTTTTATTTCATTCTCAATTCATCTTCTCTGCCATCTGTATTCAAACCATCATGCTGCCTTATGTTCAGTAAGCAAATATCATAGCTCCTGCAAAGAACCATGGAGGAAAAGCTAGAAAAGGCATCCATGGATTTTCCCATACATTCTCAAACCCTTAGGTTTACAATCTAAATTAAGACAGTGACACTGAGGTCTCAGCAGTCTTAATGCACCTCTGTGGCCCCTTGTGGGCATGTTAATTTCATTCAACAAATGGTAATTAAATGTCCACTATGCATATGGTACTATTCAAAATTTCTGAAATTAAATGATTGCAAAATATGCTTGTCCAGGTCCTTTCAGACTTTATGATTTTATAATTTAGTAAATCTAGAAAACATACAGACCAGAGAGTTTTTGTTTTGGGTGGTTTTTAAATTATTATTATTCTCTACAGGTGATATTATGATATCGAAAGGAAAAAAATCTTAACTCAAAAGAGTCAACAATAAGTGCCAAATAAGAGGCAAAGATTTCAAGATTTTTTAAAGAGAATGCTTTGAATGCCAGATTTAAGAGCTCCATGCAATAACAATGGTTCTTAAACACCAGCATGCATGAGGGTTTATTAAAACATGTCTCTGGGTCCCACCACCAGAGTTTCTAATTTAGTAGATATAGGGTAGGACCTCCAACTTGATATTTCTCAGAACTCTCTAGGTAATGCTGATGCTATTAGGTCAAGAAATACATCATTGGGTTCAATGCTTCAAGGAAAGCCATCATGTTTACTTCACAGAAAAGTCAACCAACAAATATGATGAAAGCAGTTATTTGGGGAAAGTTAATCTAGAGATAGTGGGTAGAATCAACTAGGAGGAGGCTGACAGATTTATTGGAGGCCCCAGAGAGGGTAATATCTAGACCAGAAGACTAGGATTTCAAAGAGCAATTGGCTTGACTGGCACAGAATGGCTATTTGGGGACTTTAGCTTAAAAGGATTCTTGGTGCATGAAATAGAACCTTGAATGAGTCTAAATTTCTACACAGAAGATAAAGATACCTTTGGAAACCACATCTAGCCTTAACATGGAGCTGTCCAGACTATCTAGATATGAGAGTTTCAAAAGCCTATATAAATATTTGTCAATTTTTTCACAATACTTGAAATTTCAACAGTTTGAGTCACCACTTTAGGTTGAAATGAAGATTTCCTAAATTCTGTTAAAGTTATTAGCACATTATCCTGTATCTCAATTAGAAACTCTTGTTGCTTCTGTCACAACCAGGAAACAAAAGTATATTTTCTCTTCCAATTCCAGCTTTAAGAACTTGACTCTCTAATGCTCTCTTTTGTAATGAATAATCAGATCTTCATTCACTTTAACCAGTAATATAAGACACAGAAATCTCCACAGCTTTTCTACACGGAGAGGAATGTTACATGCACATCAGCAAATTGAAGGTATGCAATGGTTATCAAGTTGATTTTGTAGTTTCCCTTAAAGAGATCCAACTTTTGTTTTATTGTCTCAAGTCAGCCATCCAAGGTCTCTTAGCATGCACCTACCCCCACCATTCACCTTTTTCTTAGTCTTTTCCCCAGGCCAAATGTCTCAACACCTTTAGCAACTTTATCCTCATCTGCCTTTCCTTCACCTCAAACCCCAAAGCCATTCCTGACCTCACCCATAAAGTTTCAGAATTTCAGTCCAATAATAGAGGAATCTATCTAAAGTCACACTGAGCATCTATTCATAAGACCTAAACCCTCCCTGCTTTGTCACCTGTTCTGGTAATTCATAGTATATACCAAAGATCTCATCTTCGTTTCTTGATGATATGGAACCTACTGACTCTGAAATGTTTCTTTGTCAGATTGGGCCTTGTCCCAACTCATTCTCCAATATTTAAGAGTAAATTTATATAGCCCCTGTAATCTACCTTACCCCTTTCTAAGAAAGAGGAAAAGAAAATGTGACAAAGAGATTTTAGTAATGATCTTTGCTACTTATTGCCCAAAGTATAACAATACCAAGGAGATTCCAACCAGATTCCCTAGCCCTGCTTTACCATCTCCTCCAGTTTGCCCATGTGAAAAGCAGGGTCTACACAGCCCTGTTTTGCCCAGGTCTTTTAGATTTCTCCCCCATTTTTCCAGGCACTGGTACCCCAGGGAGAAAAGAGGAGCTTTCTGTTCTAAATTCTAGTCAGCTGGCCTGAGATTGGCTTGCACATTTTGTTGCCACTTTGCTAAGTGATTGGCCTTGGGCTACATGATGAGGATACATAAATGAATTAAAAACAAATTAACATGGTTCATAGTGTCATGGAACTTTCTGTCTAGTAACCAAGTACCATTGCCTTGACCTAAGATTTAGACAAAAGATCAGAAAAATTAACATGGAAATAAGAAATGTGCAAGTCGGCCAGAGGTTATTTTTTTCATAATCAATGTGTATCTCAGTGTGTAAGAAATCACCTTAAATACTACTTAAGAAAAAAAAAAAAGGATTTACACCTCTTGCAGCATATTTGATGGCCTAAACAGAAAGGCACTTCTAAATATTTTGTTATGGTGTAATTAAATCTCCCTTGATTGTTGCCCCAGGTGTCCTTCCCTCACCGAAATATATCATTAAAAAAGCTCCCACATCTTCTCTCTCTACCCCATCTGTTGGGAGCCAGCGACCGCACCCTGAAAATGGCGCTGGCTTCCTGCTTCTGATGACTCAGCGGTTAGAGTTGTTAGAAGTAAACAACTCCTTGTAAGGCTGTGGGGCTGGGCTCTGGCCTGCTTCTGCTGCGCTGTACCTATTAGACTCTTCCACGTAGTGCTGGTTCATTGTCAAGGCTGGGTACTTAAGCTAGGGCAGACCCACTGCTGGCGCTCTCGCGCGCTTTCTTCTCTTGTTCCTGTTTTCTCATCATGATTCAAAGGTCCTGAGTAAACTGCTGAAAGAAGAATCCTGTGTCGTGTTTCCTTTGCCGGCGAGGGGTCACGACACCCATCTACTGTAATTCATTTTCCTCCATGTTTGTTATCCCATTCCCCTCACAACCTCTGGGAGGGTAGGGGAGGGGGGATAGTAGAGGATAAGAAAGGTAGCAGAATACAACAGTCACTAATATGGCAGTATGTAAAAATGTGGATGTGTAACCGATGTGATTCTGCAATCTGTATTGGGGGTAAAAATGGGAGTTCATAACCCACTTGATTCTAATGTATGAAATATGATATGTCAAGAGCTTTGTAATGTTGTGAACAACCAATAAATAAATAAATAAATAAATAAATAAGCTCCCACGTGTCAGAAGAAATGGGAAGGAGAATAAGAGAAGATCCTTTTCCCACCTCTGGAGTTGGTGCTAATAAAAAAATGCATTCATGAAATTTTGTTTCTAATACAAACATCAACTTGTTGCCTATTAGCAAGAGTCTTTCTTTCAGATTCTTAATTTTTATCTTATTTCAATGAAAATCTTATTTCAAGTATAAAGAGAAAAAATATCTATAATCTCATTAAACAGTTATGAGCACTTTTAACATTTTGATTTATTTACTTTGGTGTTCATTATTTTTCTATGCACATAAGCATACACTTATATAACCATTTTGCATACCTGTTATGTCATGTACATATAATTTTGGATCTTGCTTCTCTTCCGCCTCACCATTAGAAAAAATATATATCTTGGATAACTAAATATTATTTGAAAATATCAACAAGGTTAAGTTTCCATATTTTTAATGCAGTTACTTCTCTCATTAATCTCAGTTCTAATCTTTTATAAAAGATTATAGCAGACTTATTTCTCATATACTCTAAACTTCACCTTGAGAATACACCAAAGGAAAAGGAAAATAAAAACAGGAAGGTATAATAATTAAATCTCAAACATGAGGACTAGGACACTTGTGCAAACTGCACTTTCCTCCTTGAAGAGAACTGCAGCAAACTTAGAAGAGATGAGGGTAGGGTTCAAATCTTTCTTCAGACTTAACAAAAAAGGCTTTAAAGATTTTAGAGTAGATCCAGTCTCCTGAATATATAGACTCTCATCCTGGGAGTACGTAAGACAAACCAAAAGTGAAGCTCAGAATTTCAGTTCAAAAATCTGATTACACAAATACACTACAAGGTTACCTGATTTGGCAGCAATCTATATATTAAGAAAAATTCAGGAATTTTTAAATGGAGTCTGATATGAGCTGATGGGTGATTTCTTTGCAAAAGGAAATTTAAAAATTTTTTAATATATTTTATTTACATGAAGTTTTCAGGTAATAAACTTTTGTACTTATTTTGTACTTTTGTACTTATTTTAATTAAAATATATTTTAATTTTCAAATGACTATTATCTTGAATATAGCTTTTATTGTAGAATTGTAATCATTCTGACCACTTTCTTTTATATTTCATCCTCCAAACAGCCTTATAAGATGAGTGAGTAGGCAGAGCATTTTTCTACCCCAGTTTCAGAGATTAGATGGTTAAAATTCTGGAAATGTTAATTGACTTATATGAGATCACAAAGTAAGCTAAAGAACTAGGGTTAGAAACACCATTCTTTCCAGAAAATCTATTTCCAGCATCTTTTATAGAAATATGATTTGTATATATTCTATCCTGTTCAGAGATTTATAGAATTTTATCTAACACAGTCACAAAACACACTTTAAGTGGAAAAGTGACTGTCTCAAGTCAGCTCCAGAGGAGAATGGCTGATATATGAGAACTATATAAACCATGTTCTATGACCAATAATGGATGAATGAATTTGGTATATTTAGCCAGGAAAGAGAAGATTAGGAGATAGAGTTCTTTTAATGTGTGAAAGGCTATCAAATGGATAGGCAAGCAGACTTGTTCCATATTGCTCAAAATATCAGGCTAGAATAATAGTTAGAACTTCCAAGTTCCATCAAGTTCTTATACAATAAAAGATCTCTGTCTTTTGAACCAAAGGAACTATTCAACAATGAAGAAAACTGCTTTTTACAATATAGTAAACACTCAACAGTGGACTACTTAAGGAAACTTTGCCAAGGATGCTGTGATGACTTTTGGTTCTTAGGTCATCAGTCTATTTTGCCTTTGTTTTTCTTGGCTCACTAATGCAACATACATTGCACAGAAGGTGACAGAAGAGAAACTACTATGAGCCAGGTGTTTCCAAAGTGTGTTTCCCAGATGATAAGAATCACCTGGGGTAGTTGGTGGGTCCAGCTGAATCAGAGGTCTCAGAGAAAGAGTCTGGGAAAGCTGTGTTTCACTAGTGCCTCAGATGATTTTTATCACCAGGGAAGTTTAAGAAACACTTTTTAAAACATCATTTCATTTTAGTCCTCACTACAATCCTTTAAGGCAGATGAGAAAACTGAGTTCAGAGTTACTGAGTAGTGTGCCTGAAGTCACATAGATATTATTTGATGCAGCAGGAATTCACATACTCAGGGAGTTTGATCTGAGGTCTGAGATCTTATTTACCTTTAATAGTTTCTGAAAGACAAAAAGAAAACGGGTAACTTGAATAAAAGGTTTTATCAGATGTGCATGTTGGATTTTTAAAAAGCAATTCATTCTTGATATCCTAGGGGACAGGCTTCAGGTGCTCAACATCCTTATATAAAAAATGGTGTAACATTTACATTTAACCTCCACACAAATCACCTCCAAATTACTTAAAATACCCAATACAATGCAAATACAAGTAAACAGTTGTAATATTGTATTTCCTAAGGAATAATTATTTTAAAAAGGGTAATGTTCAAAACGGATGCGATTTTTTGCACACAAGTATTTTCAGTCCAAGTTTGGTTGAATCAATGGATGCTGAATCCATGGATGCCAAACTCATGGATATGAAGGGCCAACTGTACTTTGTATTCATGGTGAAATATGGATGGAGGCTTGTAATTGATAGTGTTAGGATTTAGGCAAAGAGCTATATTGAAGTTCACATTTTTGTCTTTCATGAATAATTACAAAAGGAGAGTAATAACCAAATAAATAATTTCAACATGATTACAAAGAAAACAACATTTTTATGCACTTAGCAGAAGCAATTTACATTCATACAATTAATGTGCTAATTTCAGTGATCTTTAACTATTCATTAAAACAGGCCTGGCAGGTCTTGTACTTGGCAACACTTTGTTAGTCATTTCCTGCTATTACTTTATGTACTCAAAAGTAATCAGCCATCTATAATTTAAGACTTTTTCACTAATTAAATAGCCCTTTCTCTAATTATGTCCAAATTAGAGAGGTTACTGTGTGGATAAATATGTTTGTATTTGGCACATATTTTAAAAAATGGTGATTTCTCTGTGACAACAAAGACCAATAAGTGATGCACAGTCTTTAACACAGACTAGAGAAGAGGGTTATTAGAGTGAGTAACAAAGACCCTTTGACTTAAAATCTGAACAGCAAAGGAAAAGCATTCTCATTGAGATGGGTTTTGTGTTTAGTCTTATAAACCTAGCAAAGACCGGATTTGTTGCCCTTCAGGGAATAATACAAGGATCATATGTTTTCTCAGGCCTTTGCACAAGAAAGAGAATGGAATGAGATTCAGGGAGAAAAGGAGTTAAAGGTTGTGTTTGCAGGAATGTGTTTGCTGACATTGATCAATGGGTAATTTTGTGATTGTAGGTTTATTCACCTAAAGGGTTCAGAAAAACAGATCAATAATGAGGCAATGGTGAAGATGCCAAAGAAAATGTGATTAATGAAAAATATGGTGGAGGTGCAATCTGCCACGTAGTATGAACACTCCTTCATTCAGCACCCCATACCCCATATGTATCAGATGGAAAGAACGAACTCCTTTGGAATGTCATTAGAGATAGGGAGAATCTCATCAGAGGCAATGCTTTAAAGAGCAGTTCCTCATGTCCATGGAAGCAAGTTTAAATTCTCCTGTGTAAAGTCTAACCAGTTCCACTCTTGCATTATGTATGATTCTGACATCTTATAACGTAAGTGGTGTTCTAAAAGTGATTTCCAATTTTATCCTCTATGTTATGTTTTAACAATGCTATTTAGGTTAGAATTTTACTTTGGCCACATAATATCTTATTACATTTAATCATATAGCATTTAACTGTGGTGGCAATATAGTAACCTAGTACTGTATAGATAGACAAAGATTTAGTGCAGTCTTACAAAGCTCTATTGGTTTTAAAACCAAAGCTTTTTTCCATCATTTTCATTGTGCAGATTTAATATGTAATGAGTGTTAAGCAGACCCCAGCTCATTACACCTGGGAACTGATAAAGTAATAATGAGCTATGCTGAAAGTGAATACAAAAATCTAGGACAACTGAACATTAGTGTGGGTTATATTCTTTCCTAGGGTGACAGCACTCAAGTTTTTAAACAGAAAACTCCAGGAAGGTAATCTTGTGAAGGAATCAAAAGCTTCACTTTTGCCCTTCTTGTCACTTTCTTCATCTTCTTTTACAGAAACCCAGACTTTTCTCCCTAATGACCTTGTGCTTAAGAATGAATTTGAAATCAGTATTCAGCTTCTAAAAAATATCTTGTGAGGGAACTTACTCTCCTGATTCCCCATGTTATTGTGGAATATTAGTCCTGTATTTAAATTCTTTCATCAGAGTATATAGTCTTGAGTGGTACTTGGGTAGCAAACGTGCAGTTTTCTTTCCAGATTTCCTTATTTTTAATGGTTCAGAGATAAACTATATCTGTGATGCATTAAGGATAAAATTAAATGCTTTCAATTAACCTCTTAATTTGGCCCTTGAGAGCAGTGAGGGATAAGATGATTATTTTTAACCTCTACTAAACATCTTTCCTAAAAACTAAATGATTACCATGTATGTTCCTCTACATAAACTGTAATATACACATCTAAAAGATATTTATCTGTAAAATGTTACACTTTATGAAAAGTAACTTTATGCTCATCATCTCAGGCAAGAATTCTGCATGTATTTGGGCCTGTACAAAGGTGTCCAGTTGACAAATGACTCGCCTCTACAGTAAATATATTCCAAAGATAAAAGAAAGAGATGGAGGATGAATCTCTAGATTGAAAGAGACTTTTAAACACTTGCATTAATCTTATTTGGATCCTGATGTAACCAAACAATAAAATGAGTTGTACTTATGAGATAATCAAGGTAATTTGAACATTGACTGAAAATTAGTTATTAGTTGTGATAATGGTATTATGGAAACAAGAGTTATTGTCCACAAATATTTAGAGTTGAAATGATAGACTGTCTGGGATTTACTTCAAAATAAGTCTTAATATTAAGTACATTGGAGTATTGAAATAAAACTCGTCTTTAAGATTGTTGAAGCTGAGTGATGGTTAAATAATAGTTCATGATATATGTTCTCTCAATTTTTGTATGTTTGACATCTGCCTTAATAAAAAGTTTTTTAAAAAATTGTTCAGATAAGCAGGCCAAAGTCAGGACTGAAATCCAGCTCAGATTCTCCTTGCCAAATCTTGAAAAGAGACAAGGGTAATATTGGCCCCAATAAATGAATGCTTAAATACTATTTACTAATTGGACCTATTCAAAAGGGGGTCATATTTTTCTAAATCATACAAATTCATCATGTATTAGTGTTGGTCCTGATCTCACTTAATATTCAAAACAATTACATAATACATATATGCTTATAATAGAAGAACATAAGATTTAGAGGGGTTAAATAACTTGTTTCTCTAGCATCACAATTACTGGGACTCATCAGAACTTGAAATTAGACTTGTCTGCCCTAGAATACCATGGTTACTCAACAAAAAAGAAAAAGGACAAAAGGAGAGAAACTCACGTATTCCCTTTATATTTAGTTGTTTAGAGCATTAAACAAAACATTAAAACACAAAGCCAGTGAGTTTAATAAAAGGCAGTAAACTACCAATTATGTTAAGTAATAGCTGGACTCTGGTATACTTTGGGATGCAAAGCAATGAAAGGAGGAGAGCTGGATAGTGTAATACAGTGGTCCTCAAATTATAATGGGCTTCAAATCACTATGAGAGCTTGTTAAAAAGAGATTGTTAGAGTCACACCTCAGTTTCCAATTCAAGGATTTTGGACTGATCTGAAAACATGTGTTTCTAACAAGTTTCCAGGTAATGCTGACACTGTTCATTTGGGGTACTACTGCTATAGTTAAAAGCTCTATTCACTAAAATGTAAATAAAAATAAATTAAAAAGTCACCAGTTTACAAATAAGTCAGGAGTATTGTCTAAGAATATATAAAGTAGAACAGATTTTGTGTCTTGTTTTTGTCTCTGTTCAAGTGAAATTATGTACAGGATTATAATACTTTCTATTTACAACTAAACTGCACCAAAAATTAAAATAAAAGATAACAGGGTGCCAATGTGACTAGGTTTGGTGTCAGAAGCCCTGCTTGATACTATCATCTTTGGGAGAAGGTACTTCTGGAAATGTCAGAAAGAAAATAAAGAATCAGAAGCCTGCCCTAATAATTACATATTTATTCCTGTCCCCATACTCATTTTTCATATATGGACAATCACAGTTAATCACAAAGCATTTCTCTTGGGATCCTTCCGAAAATGTGAAATAAATATCCCAATAAAATGTTTAGTAGAGTGTATCCAGTTTCCAATTAAAGGAAAACACTTTTGACATGAATTCCTTCCATTAAAATTTCCTTTGTGCAGTAACACTTTATAGTAAATTTTAAAATAACTGTCTATTTTGTCAGGATAACTTAAAGCAGAGTGCCTAGCGAGTCCTCATCTCCCACATGCTGCCTAAGGAATAGTCTATACAAAATAACTTGATCTTGTCTGTATATGCAATCAGCCAGTATGCTGTGAAAAGCAGTTAGTCATCTTAAGAATCTATGTGTATCACCCCACAATCAATATGGTTAGCATAACACCAGAGCAATCACATAAACCACTATGTCAACATATACTGAATGATCATCTAGGGTACAGTCTATTTATTCAAAGAAGGTCTAGAGCAGTCTTGGCCTTATCTAACCCCCCACCCCCACATTTCCTCTTTCCCCTTTCATGCCTTTAATCTTTTAAAGAATTTCTATTTTCTCATTCTCTTAGTAACATTAAAAAAAATGAGACAACCTTTTTTCTAAACAATGAGAGGGAGAGTAGATTCATAGCATTTAATTAGAGCTAATTTAAGAGGGTTTTCTTAGTCTTTAGTACAAAATCCCCCAAGGGAATAGTGATGCAATTGTTTGATGTCTTTCACTAGGTTGTCTCACCTTTGTAGTTCTTAGCTATGTCTGGGAAAAGAATCAGACAGGTGGGCTTGTCTTGATTCCCATGGAAGTGGTATTGTCCCGACAGTTTGATCTCAGTTCTGAAAATCAAGTTTTTCTGGCTCTGAGTTACTGACAAGTCTGTCTCTGGCTTTAAGGACAGCATTGCTTGGAGAGCTGTTTTCTTTGATGAGAATGTCAAACTAACACAGTGACCACATTGTAACATCTAGGCTTTTCCTCTCTTTATTAAAGCCAGAGGAAGAAAAAAGTAATCTAGTTTTCATGGGAACTATGAGAAATGAGAATTACCAAAAACATTTTGAAAGAAAACAGCTACTAAGAAAAAAATTTAATTGAAAAAGTAACAATGGTGGTCATCTAAGATGGATCTCTAATTCAATATGCCATATAAGAAAAATCATACTAGAAGATGAGGTTATCTTCTCATACATGACAGACCAAACCCAGAATGGTCATTGATGGGACTACAGGATTTTAAAAGGATCATATTTTCCTCACTATCACAAATTGTCTTCTGAGGTACTTTTTTAGCTCCTGAAATATAAAATGATAGCAATAGTAAGAATAAGAATAATAGTGTAGGAGAATAACTGT
The DNA here is from genome assembly GCF_052094955.1 of Ictidomys tridecemlineatus. Classification (NCBI taxonomy): domain Eukaryota; kingdom Metazoa; phylum Chordata; class Mammalia; order Rodentia; family Sciuridae; genus Ictidomys; species Ictidomys tridecemlineatus. The sequence continues at coordinate 155,813,663 of NC_135479.1, read as the reverse complement.
TGAGGCAGAACCTGAAATTTTCTAATGAGAGACTATGCATTTTAAAACCTGCAAATCCCTTCAGCTTCCACTAGTGGAAACATCAATTAGCTATTATAGGAAGAACCATTTTAATTAAGTACATATAAGGCAAACAGGAATCCTTTATTCTGGGTAAAAGAAAACAGGCTTTCTTTTTATCCACCCTCACCCCTAATCCCACCCCTTCATGACTGAAGCTGTTCTTCCCTGTATTCCATGGAATACAGAGTTCCATGGATTCTATGATGGCTATGGGCAAATTTCTAAGGTTATATTTGAAAAGTGATAGAAAACATTACCCTTGTTCCCTCTGAAATTGCAGGTTACTCAAACACCTCTACCTTACTGAGGCTTATGTAGCTGAAGTTAGCAGCTAAGGACACCATCAGTTGCACAGAGAAAACTTCCATGAAGAATAGATTCTGAAATAGAAAGCAAGGCCCTAGACTAACCTGGGTTGCTATAGGTACTGATTTGTTATACTGAAAACTTTCTCAAATCAGCTACGCTAACACAGTGGGTTTGCTACAGAACATAAAAATTATATGAGTGATACTGGGCTGATTGGCATTAAGGGTCCATTGTCTAATAGCACAGGACGACAAGGACTATGACTGGAAAAGCTGCTCTTCTCCCCACTTGCACAGAATTTCAGCAAGGCAAAAAGGGAAGTCAGCAATCTTTGCAACAGCCAAGACTACCCAGTGAGGGCAGAGTTTATAGACAACCAACCAATCAATTTCTTCTTGATAGGATCTGATTATAAACTCAACTAACTATAGGATCTGAGACAGCATCTGGGTTACTGGGCTCTTCCTGGATAGAGTTATTCTTATAAGACCAAGATGGATGCTCCAGATCATGTTAAACTGAATATATAAAGAAATATAGCTTTATTTAGTTCGAGGGCTAATAACTACTGGTAAATTTGTGCAAACAGTACAAATTCACCTAAACTTTATTCAAAGCATACCATATGTCTTATGCTATGGCAAGCATTCTACATACATTAACATATCTTCACCATGTCTTATTCTTTAAAAAGACTTGCTTTAACAAAAAGTCACATATTTATTAAGAGGGAATCAAGGATTCAAACTCAATCTCTGTCCCTTGTAACACAATGCAGTTTATCAATATAGAAGAAATTACTATGTTCATATATGCCTACACAGCCAGTGTGATTCTCTATCATGTACAACCAGAAGAATCAGAAATTATACTCTATTTATGTATGATGTGTCCAAGTACATTCTACTATCATGTAAAACTAATCAGAACAAATAAATAAGAAAAAAAGTATATCAGAAATCTCAAATTTCAAATACTATTATGAAAATCTCTTAATAAATGAAATAATAATTAGTTGAAGCTCTGTTCATTGAGGGGTTAGTGACTTAAATCTTTTAAAACCAGCCCCACAAGGATATTAATTTATTAAAGAAAAATTTGAATGGAGTTCCATGTAAAATTACATGTTCAGAGGACAATTTCTAACAAATTATGAAGGTGCATCAGTCAGTAATGTTAATACATTAACATTTGATCTTTCTATATGTTTTATGGTGTATAGCCCATCCTTACATGCCTTAATTGCTCTCAAGAGATGGTCTTATAGGCCTAGAAATCTGAACAGAATTAAAATTTAATTTGCCAACTTGAAAATATTTACTTTTAGAAAAGCACATTTTGAAAATATTAGCAAAAATGCCACTTTCACATCCTGATTTTCCCTCTTCTATTGTTGGTCCCATTCAAGCTTTAAACCCCTTTACTTCATTTTTATAGTAAGTAAGTCACCAAGGGCTGTGACTATTCATTTATTTACTGATTTTATTATTCCACATTCCTTTTTCAATATTTATTTTTTTTAGTTATAATTGGACATAATATCTTTATTTTATTTTTATTTTTATGTGCTGAGGATGGAACCCAGAGCCTCACGTATGCTAGGCGAGCACACTAGGCAAGCACTCTACCTCTGAGCCACAACCCAGCCCATACTTATTCCACGTTCTTAAGGAGGTTTTTCATTTTGGATTAAATTTCTTCCACTATGAAGTCTACCAATGATCATTTCCACACAATATTCCAAGCCTCTGTATCAGCCTGCCTATAATTGAGTCTTACCTTTTCTGATCTATCCCATTCAATCCTTGACTGACTTCTCCAAAACACTGTTTGGTGTACATCAATTTTAACAAGACTCTTTGACTATTCAAGAATACAGATGCTCCTCAGCGTATGCACTACATCCCAATAAACCCATCAGAAGTTGAAAATATCTTAAGTGGAAAATGCATCTTATCTATCAAATATAGCTCACTCTAGGACACTTTGGCAAGTGAAGACTGTACCATACAAAGGTTCATCCATAAGAGTAGAAGAGAAATCCTTTCCAATAGATGCATAAAATCCAACACATGAATACAAAAAATGTGAAAAAGCAAGGTAACACAGCACCTTCTAAAGTTCATAATTTGTCAGCAAATGACCCCCTATATATTGAAGTGGATGAAATATCAGATAAAGAATTCAAAAGAATGATTATTAAAATGCTTCCTCAATTCTAAGAGAACACAAAAATAACTGAATTAATGAAGGAGATCAATACAGAATATGAATGAGAAATTCAATAAGGAGGTAGAAACATTTAAAAAAACAGAAATCTTGGAAATAAAAGACACAATAAATCAAATAAAATGTTCAGTTGATGTTTGTCTAATAGAGTAGACTATGCTAAAAACACAGCTGGAAGATGAAATGTCCAGCCTTGAACATCAGATAATATTAAAGAAAAAAAAAGTAACCACGATTAGACTATACAAGAACTCTGAAACAACATGAAGAGACCAAATGTAAGAATCAATGGAATTAAGGAGGGCTCTAAGATATGCAACAGAGTTTATCCATTTCACATGGACAAACTTTTCAGGGAAATAGTAACAGAAAAAATATCAAATGTTCAGAATGAAATGGATATTCAGATACAGGAGTCATTCAGAACCCCAAATAGACAAGATCAAAAAAGAACTTCTCAACAATATATTAATAATCCAAATGCCTAACATACAGAACAAAGAATTTTAAAAGCCTCAAGAGAAAATAAGTGAGGTTACACTTAGTGGCACATCAATCAGATATGCACAAACTCTACAAGCCAGAAGGGCTTGAAGCGATGTGTTCCAAGTCCTAAAAGAAACTGTCAACCAAGGTGTTATATCTAGCAAAGCTATCATTCAAAATTGAATATGAAATAAAAACCTTCCAAGAAGAGCAGAAACTAATAGCATTCATAACTATTAAACTGGCACTGCAGAACTTCCATAAAGAAGTATTGCAACTAGAAAAAATATGCACATAGAAGAAATAAAAAACAAACCTCAGAGCTCACAAAAGAACAAATCTCATTTAAAAAGTAGCTAAGCAAATAAGAAACAGGACCAAACTAAACAAATAAATAAGTCAAAATGGCAGGAACTAATGAACATCACGCTGTAACAATGAATGTAAATGGTCTCAACTCTCCAATTAAAAGACATAGGCTGGCAGAATGGATTAAAAAGCAAGACCAATTATATGTTGTTTGGAAGAGATGCACCTTGTAAAAACAGCCACAGGCTGAAAGTAAAAGGATGGAAATTGATATACCATGTGAATGGAAGCTGAAAACAAACAGGAGTACCTACTCTCATATCTAACAAAGCAGATTTCACATCAAAATTAATCAGAAGAGACAAGGAAGTTCACTTAATATTAGTAAAGGGAACAATCCAACAAGTATATTCCAACAACAACAATAATTAATATTTATGCCCCCAAAATGGGTACATCAAATTATATAAAAGAGACACTACTCAATTTGAAGCCCCAGATAGACCCCAGAAAAATAATACTGGGTGGTTTCAACATACCTCTCCCACCATTAGATAGGTCATCCAGTCATAAACTCCATAGACTCTTTGGACCTGAAAAATATTAAAAATCAAATGGAACTAACAGATATCTATAGACAATTCCATCCACCAACAGCTGAATACACTTTTCTTTTCAGTGGCTCATGAAATCTTTTCCAAAATAGACTATATTTTAGGCCATGAAGTAACTCTCAGCAAATATAAAAACCTCTGATATAATTCCTTCCTTATCAGATTATAATGGAATTAAATTAAAAATCAGCATGACAAAACCCTAAAGAAACTATATAAACACATGAAGATTAATCAATATTCTTTAGAATAATGAATGGTGATATTAGAAATCAAGGGAGAAATTACAAAATTCTTATACTTAAATAAGAATACTGATAAAATATATCAGAACCAATTATCAAGAATACAAGTAATAATAAGTACTGGTGAGGATGTGGGGGGAAAAGGTACATACATACATTTTTTTGTGAGAGTGAAAATTAGTACCTTTTTGGAAAACAGTGTAGAGATTCTACAAAAAAGTAGGAATATAATCACCATATGACTGAGTTATCCCAATCCTCAGTATTTATCTAAAAGAACTAAAATCAACATACTATAGCCATACAGCCACATCAGTGTTTATACCAACACAATTCACAATATCCAAGTTATGGAACCAGTCCAGATGCCCACAAACAGATTAAAGGATAAAGAAAATGTGACATATATACACAGTGGAGTTTTTTTCACTCTATCATAAAGAAGAATGAAATAATGTCATCTGCCAGTAAGTGGATGGAAATGGAGAAAATCATGCTAAGTGAAATAAGGCAGACTCAGAAAATCCAGGGTTAAATGTTTTCTTTCATATGTGGAAGCTAGGGCAAAATAAGGGAAAGAAAGCAGTGGAGGGAGGGAATCATATATCATAAAGGTATAGGGAAGATAAGTGGAGTAAAATATAAAAATGAGAGGAAGGAATTAAAGAAGAGAAATGGAAAGAAATATAAATGAATCTAACAGATTCACATTATATACATATATAAATATACCAAAGGGGAATTTCACTTTTATGTACATGTAAAAAACACCAATAAAAATAAATAAAGCAAAAAAAGGAAGATTAGTAGACTAGGGGAGGGGGAGAAAAGTAGGAGGGAGGAAGGGAGGAAGAGGGTCAGGGAATTTGAAATCAAATCGTTTGTATGTATAATTTTCTCAAAAAAGAACCTAAATAGTATGTATAATTATAACGCTCTAATTTTTAAAAGTTTACTTAGAAACATAAAAAAGAGATAGGCCATCCTAAATATCAGACATTAAAATCACTTATTTGGCACAAAATTATGTTCCATATATTTCAACAAGAATGTAGAAGTTTGAGAGTAGGAACTACATATGTTGTCAATACCTTATGCTATTTCTTGTTACATACATACTGATATTCACATTATGAGTATAAATTTTATATTATATATAAATATACTACATATAAATATTCATATTTCTGCTTCATAAAATTTCAATGAACTTATTTTGGTAAATCCATCCTTTATGAGGATTTGCTTCCATGGCTCTAAAATAAATAGTGTGATAGCAGCAGAATGCAACCAGTCAGGCCAAATTTAGTTTCTACTTTTATTCTTACTTAACAAAAGTTTCTTTTATCCCACAGAGCTCTAAGGTAAGTTACCTGTCTACAGGCTAAATCAGTTCTGTTCTTCATCATATACAGCCTATAACTGGCATAAGCATTCAGTGTCAATTGATATACTAAGTGTCACCATCTGAATTTTTGACTCAAGATAGATTTTACAGCTTCTACAAAAAAAAAAAAAGACTCTTTGATGACATCCAGTGACATCCTTTAAGCTGACAAATCACTTCCTTGTTTTCCCTGGAATCTCCCACACCTAGCCCATTAGCAAGTAGCAGCTAAGGGATGCTGAAAATTGAAGCAAAAAATGAGAATCAATGTCAACCATTTGAATATTGAAAGGTCTTAGGTTAAATGGATTTCTAAATTAGCCATTTTAAGACAGATACAGAATTCTGCTTTTAAAATAAAAAAGCTAAATCGCATACCTTTGCTGTGTGGTAGATTTCAATATTAGGAAGAAATTTTATTTATAGGTCAGATGGTGGCTACTTTCCTCTCCCTAAATGGGTTAAAATCTTTAACTTCATACAATTAAGTATTATTGATATGAATTTTGCCATGTCAGGTTAAATGAACACTAGCAAGGGTCCCACAACCAAGACACAGACTTGGGGAAATGCTGTGGACTACAATTCTGGCTAATAGTCCATTTCTCTAGATCTTCTTGGGAAATAATTATTCCTATGAAGAGACAGAACCTCAGCTGACAAAACTGGCTTGGTTTCTGACATTTTAGCCTTTTGGGGATTCTTCTGGGCCCTAAGGAAACAGAGGGATGTGGGGAAAAAAACAATAAGTAACATTGGAGTGCTAGTTATTCTACTTTGAAAGAATTTGCACAAAAGGATATCCATAAAATAGAAGAGGGGTACTTTACCCACTCCAGTTCACTACAGAATACCTCCAGTTTCAATGACGGTAAAAGTCCCCCACAGAAGAAGCAGTGGTGCTGGAGAGATCTACTTGGTGAAAACAGCAGCAACACATATAAATGCACCAATACAGTACGTGATCTGTTGTGTTCATGAACACAGGGCAGTCACCCTTGTCTTCTCAGAAAGAATAAGTAAAGGTGGTCAGAGGGCTGGATTCTGGCAGTCAGTGAGATATGGTAGAACTATCAAAATGACCTTCCTTTTACCTGATACAACTAATGTTTACTGGACATGCTACTGTTTTTACTTACTAGTTTATTTGATCCTCAAGTCGATTATTTAAGGCAGGTACTAATATGGTTCATTTTATAGACAAGAAACCTGAATTTTAAGGAGCCAAAGTAATTGGCCCTAAGGCTAGGAGCTGATCCAGTGATGGGAAATTTGAACCCAAGCTAGAATGTTCCAAAGTATGATAAATAACCATAAATTATATAGGCTAGTTGCTTGGCTTGAACTACAGAAGAAACTAGAAGAACTTATTATAAAAGATAAATACAAAATCTTATTCCAGTAAAGGTCAGAATTGATGAGTGTTTAACGTTTACTACAGCTAGGTGAGGATCACCAAGACTCTACTCTATAAAATGAGCCAAAGAATCTCCAAAATCTAGCAAAGGGACATCCCCAGGCAGCAGCCTGACACCCAGCCAAACAGAGTAAGGTCCTATACCTACAGAACTCCTGAAAACTTCTCTAGCTGCAGCCACACTGTCTTTGAGATTTCATGCAAGTGCTCACAGAGGTTAGTTATCACATTTGGACAGTTCTTGGACCCTTGGTTTAGACAGAGGAGGAGAAAGACAATATCCTACTCTTCATGTTGAGAATTGGGACTGCTCATTATTGAACCTTTGATAGGGTAGGCTTTAGGAGACTTGAATTTTTCCTCATTCTTCCTGGAAATTCATTTCCTCATGTTGGGTATCAGTTTCTTCTGTTATAAAATTCAAGATTTGAAACAGCTTACCTCTGAATTTTCTGTTTGACAAAAGAAGACTAAATTAGAAATTTGGGGAAACAGCTTGAACATTTTTTCTATAAACCTTTACAGAGAGTGGGGGGTGGGAGGGGAGAGAGGGAGAGGGAGAGGGAGAGGGAGAGGGAGAGGGAGAGGGAGAGGGAGAGGGAGAATGAATATGATCCCAAAGTTAGTAGCTCCTGGAAAGGATGAAAGTTCTTCTCTAAGTTTTAACAGAAATAGACTAAACCTTTTTTCATTGTGTTAAACATCCTGCTGGGTATTTTGTGGGCCAAGATAAGTCACAACCTCCCTCATTCAAGACCCAATGTGCAGAAGAAATGAGATGGAGATTACTAGGAAGTTCTGAAAGTGACTCTTGTCAGGTGACAATCAGGGCCACACTTCTTGACCTTGCAAACAATGAAATTTTGGGATTCATCTCCTTTAGAATAAAGTGAATCCTTTGTCCCTTAGAATGTTTGAAAGTAGGCTAGACAAAGAGTGCACTGTTTCAACAATGTCCTGCATTGCATTGAAGAGAATGGTCTGATGAGGATCCCCAGAGTAAAGAACAGGTGAACTAAAATGTCTTTGTTCTCATGAATCTCTGCTATCTTAAACTTTTTGCTACAAGCAGCAGGTCCCTGAGGAATGGAGAATTAAAGTACAACAGGTGGCTTGGCTGGTTCTCTTCAGCAGATGTGAAAGAAACATGCCAAATGGTCTGTCACCATCACCCATCTCACCTGCAAGTTCCCTCCCTGCAAGTCCCCCACCTTTAACTAACATACACACACACACACACACACACACACACACACACACTCACACACACTCTCTCTCTCTCTCTCTCTCTCTCTCTCTCTCTCTCTCTCTCTCTCTCTTTCTCTCTCTTATCACCTACTACTTTCTCCTGCCCTGTACTTCTGGCAGGGGACTACATAGTTACTGGGAGGACGAAACCTTTACTGTTGTACTGTTAAACATTTCCCAGGAAGTGAGACATAGGGAAAAAAACAGTCTTTTTTTAAAAATCTCATCATTACCCTAACAATGTACCCAATTTAGATTTACGGTAGATATGGATAGAAATCTAAACAAGAAACCACGGCACCCTGCAATGCAGTAATATAAGAACAAGTTCACTAAGGAATAATTCACATCTCTGATCTTAAAATTCAAGCCAAAACAAACCACCAGATGGATGTACACACCTGAGATTATGCTGTTATAATTTTAGTGTTATATACATTTTCTAGCATCACATCCTACAAAATGCCTAATGATAATTCTAGTTATAGAAAAGTCAGGGAATGGAAAGAAGAACTGTATAATTTACATTTTATTAATTTTTTTTAATTTATTTTTTAATTTTTGGTGGACACATATCTTTATTTGTATGTGGTGCTGAGGATCAAACCCAGCATCACGTTCATGCCAGGCAAGCGCACTACCACTTGAGCCACACCCCCAGTCCCTTATTAAATATTTTGATTGAATGTTTACCGTGCTTTAGGCAAAATATTGCCCTACCCCTCAAAGGGCTTTCTACTTACTAAAGAAAATTGACAGGTAAACAACCAATTATAATAAACAGAATACTTAAAACAAGCATGATAGCTACAAAGGAAGGAAGGATCATGATTGTGAAGTAAGGGTTAGCATAATCAAAAAAAGCTTCACAAAAGTAGGAATCTGAAGAGAAAAAAAATTTTTAAAAAATGCTTTTTTCTCAATTATCTTCTTTTATCTCAATTTATAAATGAGGACAATAAAACTCAAAGAGATTAAATAACTTGCCCAAGATAGCCTGTAAGAGACAAAACTTGTACCCAGGCTTCCCTGTGTTTTATGCCATGTCCCTCTACCATCTCGAAAAGGTGACTATACATTAGTCAGTTTTCTATTGCTATGCCAGAATACCTAAGAAAAGCAACTCAAAGGTAGAAAGATTTATGTTGTCTCATGGTATCACAGGTTTCAGTCCAGTCAGCTGGTTCCATTGCTTTTTATTCCTGTGATGATGCAGAGCATCATGGTGTAGAGGGCATGGTAGACTAGAGCTTCTCATCTCATAGCAGCTGGAATTCAGAGACAGAAAGAGACAGAGAGAATGGAAGGTGCTAGGGATAATATATACCCTCCAAAAGCACATCCTCTGTGATCTACTTCCTCCAATTAGGCCCCATTTTTTAAAAGTTGCACCACCTTCTAATAGGGCCACAGGCTGACATCCAAGCCATTAACACACAGCCTTGGGGGGAACGTTTCATGTCCAAACCTTAACAGTTACCCTTGAGCTGACCAATCAGTATGTAGAAGATTTTAAGATGAGTAAAGACACAGAAGAGGGAAAGTATATTACAAATTTGATGAACTTCAAGAAATCTAATGAAATTGGAATACCAAATACATGGGTGAATATAGAAAACGAGATGAAACACATTTTCAAGTGAAAAAAGAACACACAAAAATTAAAATCTTGGAAAAATGTAAATTATAGGTCACTTTCACAGTTGCTTATTATGTCTCCCCTCTGTTAGATCAATCTTGTGTTAAGAAAACTCTACTATATTGGAGGTAATTTATGTTCTACTCAAGGAAAGCTAAAATTGTTTTTAAGAAACAAATGAAATATTTTAAACTTTAACATATTACTTAAAGAAAATTAAAAAGAAGAGGAAAATAGAAATAGAAAAATAGAGCCTACAGAATCATATCCACAGATTATCCTAAAGTCATCATGTTCATATGTGGTTTTCAAAGCACTTGAAACTAATCACTGGCATGTGTTAACATATCGCAGAACCTTTAAAAAATAGGGTAGGAGGCATTAAAGTCATTTGTTAAACAAAATCTATTAAAAAAATCCAGAAAAATTAATCTCTTTGGTTGCTACCAGAAATACAAATTATATGGAACCTTTATAATATTCAACCTGATTCCTAGGCTTCTCAATATTTTATCTCATGACTAATTTATTATGAGCCTATGATTATAGCAAATGTGTAATATCTGAGATGTACATAATTATGTGATAACTGACAACCATATCAATACTATATGACAAAATTGTTCTAAATATGATAAACTAAGCATATTTTATTTTTCAATTATTTAATATTTTATTAAAAAAACTAAGTATAAATGTTTTTTCCCTTAATATAACTTTGCTACTTCCAGGATATGAATATTCATTATCTTATAAAATAGGAAGCAAAAGTGTTTTCCATATTTCCCTGCCAAGTTAAAGAACTCTAGACATTTAACAGGTTTCAATTGACCCAGTAAATGTAAGACAGAAATCTAAAGGTTCTTAACAATGTTTGTTGAAAATGTATCAAATTCTACTCTGAAATTACATTGACCTGTAAAAAGTCTTTGTCTTACTCTCGTAAACAGAAGCCCTGTGTAAAAGGATATCTCAACTTGAACTGAAGTTTACTTTGAAAACCAGAACTGGAGTATCAGATGATTTCAATTGTGTCCTTGTTACACAAGAGAATAATCCATTCCTCAGATTTGTCTTGCAGCATATGGTACTCTATTAAAACTCAAAATGAATAAAGTAGAATTTTTTAATCTTATGAAATTGACAACTCTCTCTTAAGACAGGTCATAAAAATATAACTTGTTGAAGTTGTCAAAAACACATTCCTCAGAAATAAAAATAACTAAATAACTTTCAGAATGGATTTCGTATGATCACACATCTCAAGAGGATCAAGAATCCAAAGACATTGTGAGTACTCAACAAGATTAGCAATTCAAACACATGGTCTTGAAAGAAACTTACAAGGGACTTGTAGCAGGAACCTGAATTTTCATTTAGCATTCTTCCAAAATAACTTTCTTTCCACTTCTTGTTTCCCTCTGCTCTACTGATACTAAGGCAAAATATGAAACTCAGTTCTACAGTCATTTCCTTAACTACCAAGTTCCATTTAACAGTCTTTTCCCTATGCTCTCATAGCCACTTATTCAAAAAATGATTTACTTACTTTAACTCATAGTCTTTGGCTTACTTTCTACTTGTCCTTAAGAACAAGGAATATGATTTACTCAACTTTGCTTTCCCATTGTCTACCTGAATATGAGACAAAGCACCTGTTCTATAAATGTTTCCTTGAATTAATAAATGCCAAAACAAGTAATATGTATTCATGTAATAAGAAAATCATTCTGTATACATCTTTGGATTCTTCTATTTATTTCCTACCTTATGTTTTATTATTCAAAGATATCCTAATTTGGCTTCTGTGAATAATATGGCATATAAATTTTGACTTTCAGCAATATAATTTCCAAAATCAGATAACATATTTCACCAAAAAACCAAAGTACACATATTTTACTTAAATATTACTTGAAACAGTGTCATGAGTTTATGAGCTCAGTGAATTTATAATCTGAAAATAGTGATTGTTTTCCACTGTGATTTGAGTATATAATTCGTTCTTCAGGCAAGGGCCTGTCAATAGGCAGCTTCAAAAAGTAATGAATTTGTTTTCCATAATAATTTAATTAGTTGACTGAAACTTAATAGCCTTTATTTCTAACTTATGTCTATGTATGTTCTAGTAGAAACAGTCTCAAATGAAATATAGTCTGTTATAATACTATTTAACCCACTATTATTTTGTTAATCATTTGTGCTGTTTTATTTGGGCTTATCACTATAGCTGTGACAGACTGTGCTAAGTACTTCACTTTTTACTTTGATGAACTTGTCTCAGAATTTCTCACGTCTACTTAGCATAACCCAGGAGATGATTATTCAGTGAGTATCTCAGTGATGAGGACCTTGGCTTCATCTGCTGCAGATAACTTCTCTTTTATGCCTTCTGCTATTGAAGTATAACATCCAGAAGAGAGTTTAAAAAAGGAAACAAAAAGATAAAATGTAGACTAGTTTGTCTTTCTTATTGTCAGTAGATCAAACTGGAGAAAATATTAAGATTCAAAAATTAATAAAAGTATCTGACGTACATGATTATGGAAAAGTGGACTGCCATGAATATATAATTTGATGATTTAACCTTAAAGATTCACATGTGCAGAGACAAATGAGCAACTTGCTATCATGCACAGTATGATCTTAATATTGTACAGGATAAAGAAATGAGACAAAAATTGGAGTAGTATTGGAACTCTTAGGTTGCGAAGTGTACCATACAGAGCAGAACATTCTTACAAATAATGGATTTGACTCAGACATACATATTGGGTTCACTTGAAATGGTTTTGCTGGTGTCTACCCAAGAACAGAGAAAAAAAGATCCAGAGACGGCCCATATACATACAGTTTAAAAACAACTAATTAAACTCTTCAAATATGTTTGATGTACGTTTCTGATAATATTCAACCACTGCTTAATTATTGTCTAGAGAGTGTCCAAATATTTGATTCAGTTAAAAACATAAATAAATTATTTAGGGTAAAGAGCAAAAATTTGTTGGCAGGACGTTTTTGTTGGACATTCTATCATGGTGCTCATAGATAAAATAGCTACTATGGGTTTCATGATACTAATGCAGAGAAGAATGTAATACCATATTCATTCTGCAAGAAATAAATCAGTATATTCAGTTATCAATTCAAATCACTTTTGATCTAAAATAAACTAAAAACTATCATACAGGCAATCAAAAACCAAGGTGAGATATCACCTCTCATGGGTTAGAATGGCTAACATCAAAAAGACAAAGATAACAAGTGATGATAATAATATGAAGAAAAAAGAACTCTTGCATATCATGGATGGAAAGGTAAATTGATATAGCCATATGAATTTCCTTAATCAAATTAAAAAATAACTAGTATATAACCCAGCAAGCCTAGTTCTGGGTATCATTTCCTAAGGAAAGAAATCATTATCAAAAAGAGATACTGCACACTCATGTTCATAAGAACATTAGTCACAATATCCAAGTTGTGAAAAACCTAAGTGTTAGTGGATGAATGAATGAATAAAGAAAATGTGTCTACATACACACATACACACAATGGAATATCATTTGCCCATTTTAAAAAAAGAAGGAAATTATGTCATTTAAGACAACATGGATGAATCTAGAAGAAATTAATCAAAGTGAAATAAGTCAAACATAGAAGACAAATACCATATGGTCTCATTTATATGTGGAATCTAAAAAGAGTTGAATTCATAGACAGCAATAATTGCCAGGCACTATAGTATGGAAGAAACGGGATGTTGGTAAAAAGGTACAAACTTTCATTTACAAGATGAATAAATTCCAGGGAGCTAAGAAATAACATGGTGACATTAACTATTGTCTATTACTATTAACTATATACTGTATTTCCACTTGAAATTTGTTAAGAGATTACATCTTGAATGTTATCACCGCCCCCCACACACATATAAATGGTAACTAATTCTGGTAATGGGTATGTATTTGATTGTGGTAATCATTTCATATTATATACACATATGAAATCATTACATTGTATACCTTGAATATACCACCAGTCATCTGTATTCCTGGGTTCTGCATTCATGGGAACCAATTGCCCATTAAAAATATTGGGGGAAAATAGGCCTAAACTGAATATGAACAAACATTTTTGTCATCGTCTAAATAATACAATCGAACAACTGTCTATATACATAGTACCTGTATTGCATTAGGCATTATAAGTAATCAAGAGATTATTTAAAATTTTATGACAATGTATATAGGGTATATGCAAATACCATGCCATTTTATATAAGGGACTCAAGCATCCAGGGATTTTGCTGCCTGCAAAGGGTTCTGGAGTCAATCTCTTACAGATACCAAGGGATAACTGTGTACAAAATTGTCAGTTATACCTCAATGAAGCAGAAAGAAATAAAACTGTGCCACTAAAAATTTTAAGAAAAGAGAAAAACACATATTTTAGACAATACTTCACCAACAATTCATTTTTAATTCCAATTAATGAACTACAATATATAAAGTTTTTTCAATGTTTCTCTTTGCCTACTCTAGAATAAGGTACTCATCCATACCTACTAATTAGATAATATACAAAAGTGAAAGTGTAATTTGACTACAGCACAGCATTTGGTAGATTCTACTAGAAAAAAATGTGGATGATTCAGGAAACATTTCCTTTCTTCTAGAATTGATGTCAAAGTAAGGAAAGAGATGAGAGTGGCAGCCCTAGAAGAAAGAATTTTCAACTGAAACTGAATAGGTGGTATGAGGTTAATGAAAGAAAACGGTTGGTCTCTTTAGTTCAAGTAAGATGACTCTTCTGTAGAGCAAAAATTTAAGGGCAAAAATACCAAAGAGTTGACCTCTTTACAAAATAAATGATTCCCTGGATAGGAATCAAGAATGTTTCTATGTTTTCAACAGTATTCATCATCTTGCTGGTCTTCAGTGTTAATAATTATAGCATGTCTGTCCCTACTGTGACGTCTGAGAGAACTTGTCTTCCAAGTTCCTTCTCCTGAGAAGACCATCCTTTTTTCTCTCCTCCAGATCCAGCCAACCCATTTCTTTAGGCAAGGATGGCTCTCATCCAGACCATTCCCGCTGGCAGCTCTTGTCTGAATCCAATTGGCCTCAGCTGGAGGTCCAGATGGCTCCTTCCTTATTCCCCAGCATGGTTTCATCAGTATCCACCCTTTCTTGATCTCTCTGCCATTAGTGCCATTAGCCCTTGAATGTTTCCCTAAATGCTAACAGTTTAGTAAAGCATGTAGATTTAATTCTCACAGAAGATAGTCAGCCATGATACGAAGACCACTTCAGAATCAGTAAAATATCTTTATACAGTATAAATAAACAGGGCCAAATTATTAAGTGTTCTGAAAGTTGATCTTTACCCATAGTATGTATTTGTACCTATTGATCAACCTATCAATTGGCCAATAAAGTCAAACTGACAGAAGAACTTAGAAACTTTTAAGACTGCCATGAATAAATAGATATAGATACAAGGAGAAATAAAGGCACATGGGGATAGAATAGTTTATATCTATAGCTAAGTCTATATAGAATTGACATAAGTTTTTTAAAAAGCTAATAACTAAATAGACACCCTGTCTTTTAAGAAATTACAAATAAGTCTTAATCCATGCTCCTCTCTCTATATAAATATTTTTAAGCATTTCTGACAATTTTTCATCTTACCTGTACTTGCCACACTATATAAAACTACAAAGATTTGCACCAAATTTGAAAAGCATATTTGGGATGATCTGACTTAAAATAGAGTCATGCCAAATTCAAAATACAATCTGGGAGACTTTCTAAGATAGTCAAAACTGAAGACGGATTTTCATCTAATTTAAATTATACATTTGGGATGCTCTGAATTAAGACGTTGGTTACATGAAATATATAAATTTCACTTTGTGAGCCCCAAATAACCCCTCAGTCATTTTCCAGAGAAAGTGAATTAAGGAAATGTGTTAGTTTCCTAAGGCAGCTAACAAATTACCATAATCTAAATGGCTTAAAATGACAGAAATGTATTCTATCTTAGGTTTTTTAGAGACTGAAAATCTGAAATCAGGGAAGTTAGCAGAGCCATGATTGCTCAGATAACTCAGAAAAAATCTTTCTTTGCCTCTTCCAGCTTCTGGTGGTAACTAACAATCCTCCACATTCCCAGAATAATTCCAATCTCTACATGAGTCTTCACAGAAGCTTCCTCTCCATGCCTTTTCTGTGTCTTCAAATCCTTCTCTCCATTAAGGTCATCATTCACTAGACTTAGGGTCCAGCTTAATCCAGTATAACATTATCTTGATGACATCTGAAAAGACCTTATTTCCACTTAAATCCATTTACAGATGCCAGAGATCAGGACTTCATCATATCTTTTTAGTGGACACATCCTAATACAACAGGAAGAATTTTAACTAACATGGTTTGAGAACCTCCTTTATGCCAGCCTCTAAATATCAATATGGGCAGATATATGGGCTCCAGGATACTATAAACACAGAAACTAAATTGGTCTGCAATTAGAACTCTGACAGGGATTTTTAAAAATTGTCCAAAGTTACTTTTTTATTTTAATTATTTTTTTTTCTTTTTAGGTATATATAACAGTAGAGTGTTTTGATAATGAAAGTGGGTACAATTAATAATTACCTCAAAACATTGAACAAATCAATTCTCTCCTTAACAAACTTAAAAGATATGGTCACCTTAGCCTTAAAAGAAAAGATATAAGATTAGTTTCTTGAATTTTAATATTATTTTACTTTTGAGTTGAGTCTATAAAGGGCAACTCCATGTAAGTGGCTCTAGACTTGAGCATAGTAGGGATTTATATATTTGATGAAGTTTAATAATTTATTAAGAGCAACACTAGCTAATTGAAATAAATAATTTTTAGGCACTGGGGTGTTTCAGTTCACCTAAAAATCTGCAACTATTTTTGGTATGAACTTTTTCATGCACTTATAAATAGGTCTGGATCTCATATCTTCAATATATGTTGGTTAGGCACTCTCAAAGAACTATTTCTGTGATCTTTGCTCAGTATATTTTAACACATTTGGAAGGAATGTTAGTGGTTAACTTTTCTGAATCTTATTTCTCATGCCACCAAAACAAATCCAGAATCTAAATCCTTAAGGATAAAATCACAGACTATATAAAAAGTAGTTAATATAAGATAATTATAATTTCATGGGTTAGTCTCTGTGTCCTCTATTCTGTACCATTGGTCTACTAGTCTGTTTTGGTGCCAATACCATGCTGTTTTTGTTATTATTGCTCTGTAGTATAGTTTAAGGTCTGGTATAGTGATGAAGGTAGCCATCAACAAATGGTGCTGGGAAAACTGGATATCCATATGCAACAAAATGAAATTAAACCCCTATCTCTCACCAAGTACAAAACATAATTCAAAATGGATCAAGGACCTAGGAATTAAAAGAGAGACCCTGAATTTAATAGAAGAAAAAGTAGGCTCTAATCTCCATCATGTGGGATTAGGCCCCAAATTTCTTAATAAGACTCCTTTGGTGCAAGAATTAAAATCAAGAATCAATAAATGTTCTGCTCAAAAAAAAAGTTTCTTCTCAGCAAAAGAAACAACCTGTGAGGTGAATAAAGAGCCTACATTTTGGGAACAAATTTTTACCACTTGCACATCAGATAGAGCACTAATCTGGAGGGTATATAAATAACTCAAAAAGCTAAACACCGAAAAACAAATAACCCAATCAATAAATGGGCCAAGAACCTGAAGAGACACTTCTCAAAAGATGATATACAATCAATAAACAAATATATGAAAAATGTTCATCATCTCTAGCAATTAGAGAAATGCAAATCAAAACCACTCTAAGATTTTATCTCACTCCAGTCAGAATGGCAGCTATTAAGAACACAAAAACAATAAATGTTGGCAAGGATGTGGGGGAAAAGGTACACTTATAGACTACTGGTGGGACTGCAAATTGGTGCAGCCAATATGGAAACCAGTATGGAGATTTCTTGGAAAATTGGGAATGGAATCACATTTTGACCCAGCTATTCCTCTCCTTGTTCTATACCCAAAGGATTTAAAAACAGCATACTACAGAAACATCAATATTTATAGCAATACAATTCAGAAACATCAATATTTATAGCAATACAATTCACAGTAGCTAAACTGTGGAACCAACCTAGATGCCCTTCAATAGATGAATGGATTTTTAAAAAAGGTGGCATTATTACTCAATATTACTCAATAAAAAAGAATAAAATCATGGCATTTGCAGGTAAATAGATGGAGTTAGAGAAGATAATGCTAACTGAAGTTAGCCAATCCAAGAAAACCAAATGCTAAATGTTTTCTCAGATAAGGAGGCTGATTCATAGTAGGGTAGGGGGAGCATGGGAGGAATAGACAAACTCTAGATAGGGCAGAGGGGTGAGAAGGGAAAGGAGGGGACATAGGTTTAGAAAAGATGATGGAATGTGATGGACATTATTATTCAAAGTACATATATGAAGACATGAATTGGTATGAATATACTTTGTACAAAACCAGAGATATGAAAAATTTGTGCTCTACATGTGTAATAAGAATTGTAATGCATTCCGCTGTCATATATAAATAAAAAAATTAATTAAAGTAAAAAAATAATTGGATAGCTATGCAAAGTTGGTGAAATTCAAATACAATAATAAAATGAGAAATTAGATTTTGTTTATATTTTTTTCTAGGGAATAACTGAAAAAAATTCAACCAGCTGATAGTTTATTTTTAAAAGTAGGTCAACTCACAGAATGAAAGGCTTTTTAATTAACTAGGAACTTAAAACCCCAAAATGGGTAAACCACTGTATTTGCCTTATTAGAGATTAGCCTTTTAGACATCTTATAAATCTGGCGTGGTCCTAGATAATTATAATCAATTACATAGTTTGCAGAGCCCCTCAGTTACCTACATACAATGTTAGGTAGCATGATAATTATGAACAAATAAAATATCACAAGTCAACAGACATTTTTTTGAGTATTCAGAATATACTTGCTTAAGGAAATAACTAGAAAAATGCAATAACAAATTAAATATCTCAAATAAAAATAAAAATATCTTAAAATAGGCTGCCAATCACTGTGAATTAGAATTATAAGGGAATTCTTAGGGTAAAACATTAAGTGTAGTTCTTTGAAGGTAAGAAGACAGAAGAGAATATACCAAGAGGGAAAGAGTATGTGTAAATATACTATAGACAGAGACATGCACTAACATTTATTGAGTAACTACTATACTGGGCACGGTATTGAACACCTTGCTTTAATTATATAATCTGATCTTCACACGAAACCTCAGAGGTAAGTATAAGTGATAAATTAGAATAACACAGCAACAAAGCAACAGAGTGAATATCTGAACAAAAAGTGTCTAAATTCAACACCTACTCTTGTGCCACCTATTCCACATAGTAAGCATGGCACCTATTCCATGTAGTAAGGAGTCTAGTTTAGCAGTAGCCAAAGCCTAAGTATTGGAAGAAGTGACTTTCTGAAGCAAGAGGAGTCTCAGCTCTCAGGAGTGACTCTTCACAGAATACTCATGGCAACAAGGTGAAGTTTCCTAATTTGGAAATTGGCACCTCATATTCATTTTCTCTTCTACAACTATTTAAAGAAATTACTCCAAGTCTTCTCTTATTGTAAGAAAATGTGTGAAAAAAACTGACTTTACACAGTTGCCTGTTGGAGTGATTTTTAGCAGCTTGAATTTATATTAATATAAGCTATAAAATAAATGTAAATATGATGAGTCAGTGTACTACCATTTGGTATATTTCAGGGCCATTTTTCTTTCTTTATTTGACATTACTTACCAGATTTTTTTCTTCTCACATTTAAAGGACCACAGAGGAAGAGATAGGAGAAAAATAACTCACTTTTCCTAGAGGTTGTATAACTTGGCTATATATGTAAGGGGCAAAGTTTCAACAGTTTTAAAATAATTATTACCATGAATAATCTTTATAAGAATGACTAATTACCAAAGGACCAAAAGGTACCATAAAGAAATGCCTTGTACTGATAAAACTTTTTAAATGTGTATTTCCTCATTGGTAGAAAAGACTCAATGAGTTTCTTAGTTCACAATGATTTTTAAAAGGGCTTTAGATGACTCTGTACATAGGAGGTTGTCTCTATTGGTTAATTAGTCAGTAAAGCCATGTGAAGTCCTAAGATAAAAATGCTGTACACTATATATAGGTGATGTTGGTGAATGTGTTATCAGCAATATTATTTGAGTTTTCTTAAACTGGAATATAAATTCTACTTAAGATGCTTCATATTCCTCAAGATGAAGATTTTAGCAAGGTAAGTTCATACTTATTGAATCAATGTTTCATAGAAAAATATAAGTAGCTAATAATGTATAAAGATGTTTTCCTCCTATTGTTAAAGAGTGCAAATATACAATACATTAACTCATAAAAATGATAAATGCAGAATGACTTTCCTTTCTCTAGAATTAGCTGAAGAAGACTGTCTAGAAAAGGAATAAGGGTGAGGTGGAAAGAAGGTAAATGATTTTACAAAGCTGTTTGGTGGAACAAATAAGAGTTCTCTCAATCTAGGCACTCTGGTTCATTTGAAGGGTTTTCACTATGAACAGATTCTGTACCAAGTATTTGAGGCACAACCTAAACATAGGTACAGAGCTTCAATCTAATTGGGGAAAGAAACAAGTAAATCAATAGTGAAGACAATGTGATAAGTGATTAGGACATTACTTAGAATATTAAGGAAGTTTTTTTTTTTAACAGAAAGTTATTTCTAAGCTGAGACATAGTACATGAGGATGAGTCATCAAGTTGAATGTTTAGTTGTAGACTGGGATAGGAGATGAAGTGGGAAAGGATTTATTAAAGATGTTTCAGGCAAAGGTAAACATATGTTCAAACGCCCATAGTATATTCAAAAAACTATAAAATATAAGTATGCCTGGAATAGAGAGTTCCTTGATATGGACTGCTTCATACAAATACACTAAATGGACATAACTATATGACTACCCCTCAAAGAAGTTATATCCTTGTGGGCAGACAACACTAAATTGTGGCTCAGTCAAGGAAATACAAGTAAGTGTCCATATTTGACTGAGGGTAGGAGCACATGGCAAAGAAGCCACATGGCAAAAGAAGCAGATAACCAAGAAGGCAATTAGTCGATGCATATGGCCCTTTGGGTGTGAGTGGGAGTTCAGTAAGTGGACTGGAAAATTACAACAGGAGGTATATATCATAAAATGAATAATTTTACCATTCCCTAGGGAAATTCTAAGACCTAGCTGCTAAACTATTGGAGGAAAATGGGTCTTGAGATCTCTTTAAATGTCAAGTCCCTTAAAATCTTGTAAAAGTTATAGCAAGAAACTTCAGCTGCTTCCAACACGAGCAGAGAAAGGCAAACATATAATCATTCAATGGTCAACCTAACAAGGCTTATCTTTCACCAAACAAATGAGTCATTTTTCTCAAGAGAATTATTAGACACCTGAATTAGTCAAGAGATTGGAGACTTCATTGCTCATCTACTTATCCTCCTCTGTTGAGTGGATATACTGCTCTTTTGGTGGTCGCAAAGGTCACATCAATCTGGGAAAGTCTACAGCAATTGAATAGCAAGGGATTCCCATGCTGCTGTCTCCATACAATTTAAATGGTCACATGTGTGCCTTAGAAGTAAGAAAAAGGACAAACATGAGGAAGGACAACAGGGTATAAAGTGAGCCACAGTCACGGGGAAGCAATGAGAAAGAACATATGAGGAAAACAATTAAAGGGCAACAAAAGTATATAAGTGTGAAAAGTGAGGAAATAATCCAGTGACGTGAAATACACAGGGCTATTATTTATGCAAATTTTTATACAGATCAACAAAATCACATGTTGTTTTAGGGATACATTAATAAGTAGTTTTTAAAAACCAATAAGCTCACAATAAGTTCACAAAATGCACCCTCAGTGAGGAAAGTAAGAAGACTAACTAAATAAAGACTATCAACTTTTCCCTTTATTTTAAGTTCAAAGTAAAATGTAAAGATGACCATGTTTTTAAATTCCAGGTAAGCACATTGATGCTCGTAATATTATCTGTAGTTTCATAATGTGTGTTCTTGGTTTTGTTTTGTATTTTGTTTCTTATTTGTTGTTTTTAACTTTTTGAAACAAAGGGAGAAACATGGAAAGAATTTTGAAGACAAAGTGAAAAGCATTACAGTATGTAATCTCACCATATAATTAACTACTAGTCAAGGGAGTTGGACAACTATCTAATATCATGGAGGTTAGGAAGTGACTGGAAGTGACCCAGAATAGTGAGAATAATATTTCACTTTCTTACTATCTTGGTATGCTTTTCATAACACTACTTATATGAACCACTCTGTCTATGGATTGCTCTCTGTGGCTCAGTTTTGTTTACTTTTTGAGGTTGCTGATTAACTGGTGCTTTCTGTCAACCGAAAATTACAGACACATTACCATATTTGACAGGCACTGTGAGCTAAAGTACAAGGATATACTGAAAAGTTTGGCATGCACTCACTGTTGGAGGGCTTTCAAACCCTTCTAGGCAAGGTGGTATTCCCTAGCTCTATTCACTCCATCAGTGTGAAATGTTAATATTTTTCTCTCACTGAAAAATTTTGTTCACCAGATGCATACATTTCCAAAAGGTAATTTTCCTTTAACCTGATATAGGGATATAATAGATACTTACAACACAGATTATCTAGTTTATGTTTAGCAAATAAAAGAACAGGGCAGGGCTAATGTTTCCAACCAATTGCCCAGGACTCTAAATAATTGCAAAGTCATATAAAGAGAAACTGAGGCACTTTGAAAAGCAAATAAACAGAAGCAAAGTACAGAAAAAACAGACTTATAGTGACAGAGAATAGTTTTGAGATTTCCTTTAAGAACAAAGAAAGTTTCACTCAAGTTTAGAGAAACGTGGGATTCTATCATTAAAGTACATAATATGTTTTGCCTATTTATCAATACACACCATCAGCCTACTAATGCCATCTTACCAGAAATAAGGCAAATGTGGCTGAGGGTCACAAAGCAATGCAGATTATAGGTCTGTTGCTTAGTTACCAAAACAGCCTGTCTTCTTATCCTCACACTGCCTGCAGCATCATTTGCGTTTACTTAAATATATTTGACTGAATTGTGAAAGTGAAATAGAGACCAAGAAATTATTATGTATGATTAAGCAGAAGAGAAACCACTGAGTACTCCAGATACAAACCTATGGCCTGGCCTAGAGTCTGGGAGTCCTGAAAGGAAAAATTGTGGCTTTTGAACATATCTGATCCATAGTAGAAATTCTACTAGTTAAACTAGAAGCAAAGGAACAATCAATCAGTCACCTGAAAGCAACTTCCAGATAAAACTGTCTCTTTGGTGGTTTTGTGCTAAGGAAGAGATAAGTTTCATATCTGATAGGAATTGACAGTTAAGCTGCCAATCTTCTAACCTTGTTATAAGTATGTGACCATGTACACCCATACATTTAATAGATTGATATATATATATACACACACACATATATATACATATGTCATTTTATATATATATATCATATAATATATACAGACATACATATATATTCCCAAATATTCTAAGTGGATTTAAAATTTTAAAGAAGAAACAAATTACTCATTTGAGATAGTAAAAGCTAAGTGTTAGAGTGCCATGTTTTGTTTCTCTCCTTACTAAATGACTCAACAGAGAAAAAGAAAAAATTAAGCACAATGAAATTGAAACAAGAACTGGTGTTCTGGCAGATGCTTCTCTCTTGTGTGATTTTTTTCCTAAAGAGGGATGAAATGCAGATGAAAATGAAAAGTGAAAGTTTAAATGTGTTTTGTATAAATGTGAGGAGTAAACATGTCAAGTGGTTGAATTAGTAGCATATGTGTTGAGAGAGAAGTGTGATATCATTTGAAAAGCTAACATTGGAGGTGAGCTATGACAATGACCAAGAAACAAATAATCTAGGTGTTAGTTTCAATATAAGAGATGAGAAACAGAGCAGAGAGGCTAGAGAGAGGGGAGACTAGGAAAGACATTCCAAACATATTATATTTGATTGAGGCTTAAGAAATGTGTGGAGCGAGGAATGCAAACTAAGTGTATGATAAGGAAGAAACAAGAAAGAAGCTCATAATAATGTGCTTTTCACAAGAAACCAAACAAATTTAATTTTAAGTTAACTTTAGTTTAACTAGTGGAATTTCTACTATGGACCAGATATGTTCAAAAGTTAACTTGAAATGGTGATATTTATATTTTAAAGGACTGATGCAAGGAGCAGAAAAGATGAGGAAGAGTAAATGAGTATGTGCTATCTGGTAAAGAAGAAAGGACCAAATGTTTACATCATAACATCTTAGTTAGGTGGTATCCCAGGAAGATAAAGGGTGGGCCTTAGTAAGTAAATTTCTATAATTATGAAAGCTTATTCCCTGAAATCTCACTAGAAAACAATGTATTTATTTTTGTTGTAATCTCAGAGAAGTGTAATATTCTTCCCTGCTCAAATAAATATACAGAGTAGCATTTAACATTTTCTTAATAACATAGAGTCTTATGACCATCATATTCATATTCTGGATGTCTCAAAGCCATTGAGATCTCCAGATTTCAGACTGGACTCACTGAATTCCTCCCTACTGCCAGTCAATTCAAGATGTCAGTTTTTGACATCTCTGTCTCATGTGGCAATTCCAGAGGTAAGGAGGGCAGACACTA
Source organism: Ictidomys tridecemlineatus (assembly GCF_052094955.1). Lineage (NCBI taxonomy): Eukaryota > Metazoa > Chordata > Mammalia > Rodentia > Sciuridae > Ictidomys > Ictidomys tridecemlineatus. Next base: position 155,788,908 of record NC_135479.1, on the reverse strand, counting down.
CACTAAATGACCTCAGATTGTCTGCTACTTCAGTTATTAAATTAGTTTCTTCCTTTATCCCTAGGCTGACTTTCAGACAACCATTTCCTCATTTTCTGGTTGAAATCTATCATAAAATAAAGACTGATAGAGGGAAAATTGGTTTTGTCATATTTTGAAGTATTGGGGGGAAAAAGAAAATAAAACTATGGTTTTGTTCCTTTAAGCAACAAAATATATGAGCTTAATGCATAGGCTACATTCTTATTGAGAAATATTATCTGCTAAGTTTTGAATGTAATTCAAAACTTGTCCACTGAAAATTACATGCCACTTAATGGACATGAGGTAGAATTCCTTGGTGTTATCACCTTGTCTTCTCTTATTTTCTCTTTACAGTGACCCTTGTGCAGACTATTCATACTCAACCTTAATCATTTTCACATTTCTCACATGGGCACTTCTATGTTATAGCAAATACTCCAAAGAACCCTTAGTCTGAGATCAAGTTCAGGACAGGATGTATACAAAAACAACACTTTGGGGAAATATAATACTACCATTATTAGTCAGTTCTCTATCAGTACAATGAAATACCTGAGACTAATTTATAAGAGAAAAAGGTTATTTTGATCCACAGTTTGGAAGGTTCCAGTCCAAGATGAGGAGGGGACACGTTTTGGGCTTCTGATTAGCCAGCATATCATGGTGGAATCTCATTGAAGAGTGAGCCTGCTCGCTCTTCAATGCAGGAAGTAAAGCAAGAAAAGTAGGGGCCAAGGCCCTACTATCTCCTTCAAAGGCATGTGCCCAACAACCCAAGCACCTCCCATAAGGTTCCACCATACCTCCTAATAGTGCCACCCTGGGAACTAAGTCTTTAACACACAGACATGTAAGAAGCATTCAACATACAAACTATAGCACGACTTTAAACACAACATTTTCACAACTCTTACTTCTTGACCATCTTCCCTTCTTTCAGGAGGTAAGAAAAGTTAAATGGAATAAGATAAAGCATTCCCCCACCCTTGAAAATCTATTTGCTTAATAATCTAAGCTGTTGCTACTTCTTTGGTTAAAGAGTTTTGTTACAAGATAATGCCACATTGAATACAAATGTACTATCCAAGATTAATGAAATTTACTTGGATGCTTCAAGGCAAGTTTTTGTACTTCCCTATGAAATCAGTAGGAAAAGATAAATGATCCCCCTTACTCTAGAGAAAAAGTATTCTGAGTTTGTCATTTGGCTTTATTTTATTTTGCCTCTTTTTTAGAAGGAAGATATTCTATACTAAGCAGCTAGAAAAGTTTCATCATTGCTTAGGGGTGTCTTGATGTAATTTCAAAAAGCCAGAGACAAAGAGGAGCAATAAGTGCTTTTCAGTTATAATGAAAAGTATTAATGGCTTAATGGTTAGAATCTGAAAACTCCTACAACAACAAGGACAACAAAAAAACTCAAGAAAAAGACAATAGGAATGAACAAAGAAAAGGCTAAATAGCAAAAGAATGAGAATAAGATACTGCCTTAGCCTCAGAGTAGAAATACTACTCATTCCTGAAAAAGAAGCTAGTCATCAAAGGAAGAACTACCCATATTTAATATGTTTGTTTCCCAATTGACTAATGATAAGATGTCTCCAACTATAAGTGCTCTAGCTTTCTGGGTTCACTTTTCTTCTAGTTATATTTAAATAGCTCAAGTATCCATCCTTGATGCTCTTGTGAGGAGTTTTACACTTTTCACACACACAAAAAAAAAATTTTGAGAATTCTACTTCTTTTCTGCTTCAAGACAGCACCAACAACCCCAAAATCAATTATTACAATTTTCCAAACTTGCTCCACATTGGAATTACCTTGGGATCTTTAAAAACCACTAATGCCTGATGTCTAGCTCCAGATATTGGAATTTTTCTTTGTTTATTTGTAAAGTGCTTCCAAATCCCTGTTTTAGACCAAGAATACAGGAATGATGAGTCTGTCATATCTGCCATCTTTTTCATTTCTAGACTAAAAGCCATCTCCAAAGTGCATCTTAAAGCTGTCCCTTGTATGAAAAATCATCTGTACTTGGATCCTACTTTAAATTGCATTTACAGGATGATGTATGGTGTGTCTAAGACTATGGTAGTAAATCAGTATTAGTTATTGTCAATTAATATTTTTTCTTTCCAAAGACTTGATACAATGTTGTTTTTAAGAACTATTTTTTAGCAGAAATTTCTAAACTCAAGTGCACCTTTTCACCTATCAAATCTTGCTAATAAGACCAATAAGAGACTACTCCATAAGTGATACTCTGACATGGCCTCTTTTCAAAAGTAGTACTTAAACAAGGATGCCAATATCTTTCTCTGAGGGTGGTATTCACTAGACATGAATGATATGAATAATAACAGTATGAAATCTTCATTAGATCAAAGTCTCATCTGAGTATCAAGATAGTTACTAATGAGTTTATCTGGAGGGGCATGTGTTGTCCACAGTACTGTCTATGTAGGCAGAAATTTCTGTGTCTGTTTAAATTCTCTTTCCAAGTATAATCTTCATGATCTTGAACAAGTTTTAATCATTTCTGAGCTCATATTTCCCATCTATAAGAATAGTTAAGCCTGCTATACAAACACACACATACACACACACACACACACACACACACACACACACACACACACAATGCACATATACATGTGGAGAATTTAAAGAGAAATATATATTAAATTACTATCTACCCATTGTTTGATATATAACAAAAATTAACATTTATCCTTTGTATATAAAATCCCAGATTGTAATCATAATTGGCTACTAAGTTTTTCAAAATGTAGCTTAATTTTATATCTTTACATTTCTAATTCAAAGAGACATTATGATAGCAGAGTAGTGAACTAAATGTTGTAGAGCACTATGAGGGGAATATATATGTTTTCTGTATTTGAAAAACATATTAACCACAGTCAGACAATATAAACAGAACAAAGATTATTATTTGAACAGCATTATTGGCAGTGTTCAGTAGCAACAGAATCCCATCAAGTAAACTTTATAGATCAGAATTTAAGGACCTATTTTTTAAATTATTAATTATAAAAATGAATTTTGTTTTAAAACTTAAGATACAAAGTTACTATGGGATTCTCCTCCCTCTTTTCTGACAATTCTGTGGTGTTATATATAAGAGAGATGGTTCAAAGGATTTATAGAGTATCTTGTTACCTTGAAGATTAGTCTGATCTGCAGTTGCCCTGCTGTTGTGTGTTCTTACTGCAGAAACTGGAAACCTTTGAATAGTTTTCACTTCAAATACTTTTAAGTCTTTTCCTAAAGTGAAATGTGTGTTTGTAGTATGTATTTGGCAGGAAGGACAGGAAAGTAGATAAAGCTTTTATTGTATTTGATGCTCTGGTAATTTGAGTTTCATTCACCTGTAATAATATGGCTAAATTTCACAATAAATAATAGTTGTACCATCCTCTAATCAACAAGGCTCTATGCTTGTACAACCAGATGGTATAAATATGTAGGCCAAAAAGTCAGTAGTCTCACTATACATTAACAATGCTGAATTAATTAAATACCCTTTAAGATTACAGGTACGTGGATACTGTGATTTGAGATAGTTGGGATGGAAAGCATGTTTTCTAGAACTATCTAGCATTATTCTGAGCTCAGATGCCTATTTTCCTTTTCCCTTTTAAGAGATCATCTATCATAGGCAATTGAAAATAAGAAATGTAAAATACAAACTCTTTTACTTCATTATCACCACTCTAAAGAGGTAAGAAACTGAGTTTTTGAGTTCTTATATGAGTCTTTCCTACATGTAGAATCCTAACTAGATGCGTCCTCTCAATTAGAAAAGGCACAAGACTTCAGTTTGAAAGAATCCTCCAAGTGCTATGAATAGAACAGGTGGATGGACTGGCTATCCTGCTTGAGTTCCTGTGGCTTCATCAACTCATTCAATCCTATACTCAAGATGTGGTAGTTCAAATCCATTGTTAACCTTATTGGTTTACCCCTGAGTGTAATCTTGTAGCTTTTAATGTTATCTCTTTGGGGAGGAGAGGGGGGAGAGTAGAGGATAGGAAAGATAGCAGAATACAACGGTTACTAATAGGGCATTATGTAAAAATGTGGATGTGTAAACCGATGTGATTCTGCAATCTGTACTTGGGGTAAAAATGGGAGTTCATAACCCACTTGATGTATGAAATATAATATGTCAAGAGCTTTGTAATGTTTTGAACAACCAATAAAAAAAAAGAAAAAAAAAGAAAGTTAAAAAAAAAAACAGATGTGGTAGTTCAGCATTTAAGTTCCATGAAGCTTCCCAATGAGTGGAAAACAACAAAATGTAGGACAATCTGCAATGCTTGAAAACATCATTTAGCTTAGGTTGCGTGGTAAAAAACAAATCTGAAATCTAAGGAAACATAGGCATCTGCAAAAATAAATAAAAATCAAGAACTTGCTAGCCTGAGATAGATGATACTGGACAGATATAAAAAACAATTCAGCTAAAATATTTAAAGAATTGGGTTATCCAGAGAATATGACACTGTTGTGAGCAGCAAACAGAGGAGAACTTATAGGTTCTTCTCCATGGGCCTTGCCAAATTTTCACAAAAACAGTCACCAGAATAATGAGGGAACACTCTGCTGGAAAATCACAAAACCCCACCTGGATCCTTCTCTTCTCTTTCCTAAGATCAAAGGCTTCAAACTGTGGAAGGAAGGAAAACACCCTGTTTTTCTTGGGATACTACTGAAAATCAATTTTAGCTGAAGAGTGGGAATAAAAAAAAAAAAAACTACCACTCAATGAAGTGGAAAAAATGGCTGGGACCAGACCACTAACAGTCTCCTCCAGCTAAGTAAGAGACTTAGGACATGAGAAGTCCCACTCCAATGAACTATGCAACAGGGCCTCAGTCTGCAGCTTTATCAGAACATACGAGAATACCTCAGAAGCAGCAGCTATTATTATCCTTATTATCATGCAACTAAATTTGAGTAATGAAGAACAGCATTCTACTTTGGGGAAAGAAGCAAGATCATGAAGACACGGATGCTCTCTGAGACACAGATCAAAGAGAAAATCTAAAGCAGAGGGTGGAACAGATATTCAGAAAACTTTTTGACAAACCAGCCCCAATCATAAGCACAAGTTAAAGTTAATTATTGAAAGTTGGTGTTACACAGAAAGTTACCATACTAACAGCAAAATGCAAATAAACCCCAACTTCTAACATTACTGACCCAACTTCCCCATATGAAAAGCCTAGCAGAAGGAAAGGTATTCCAGGCACACACAATTTTTTTCTTAACTTTTACTGTCCTACACAAGATGTTTGGCTGCCAACAAAAAATTAGGAGAAATCCAATAAAGTAAAAAACATAAATTGTTCAGAAACAAAGCATAGATCCAGTCTCAGATACAAAACACATGTTAGAAATATCAGATGGGAATTAAAATTACTAGAATACAAAATATTCTAATGAGGAGACAACCTGCAAAGCAATATGGATAATTTCAGTAGTAATACTGAAACTGTAACAAAAAATCAAATAGAAATGATAGAAATTAAAATTTAAAAAAGAGGCTACACAACAGACTTGATTCAACAGAGAAAAAGGGTAAATGAAACTTCAGATAAGTTTATAGAAATTAACAAGTGAAGCACAAAGGGAACTATGGGTGGAAAGAAATGAAAAGTACATCCAAGAACCATGAAACAAAATCAAACAGTTTAATAACATACAACTGAAATATCATAAGGAAAAGAGGGAAGGAACAGTGTAGGGGAAAAAAAAAAGTTTCTGAAGAAACAATGGCTGAGAGTTTTCCAAAATTCATGACTCAAAACTACAGATCTAAGAAGTTCAGAGAACACCAAGAAAGAAAAATACAAAAATACAAAAGAAAACAACTAGATACATCATATTCAAACTGCTGAAAACTGGAGACAAAGAGAAAATCTTGAATATAGCTGGGAGGAAAAAACATTTTATACAGAAGAACAAAGGTAAGAAATACAGCAGATTTCTCATTAGAAACAACACAAGGAAAACTAAGGGGCGTCTTAAAGGTACAGAGAGAAAAACAATTAATTCACAATACTTTTCTCAGTAAAATATTTTTTAAAATAAAATGATGGAACCAGTGCAGTGGCACCCACCTGTAACCCCAGCAGTTTAGGAGGCATAGATAGGAGGATCGCAAGTTCAAAGCCAACCTCAGCAAAAGGACAGCACTAAGCAACTCAGACCCTGTCTCTGAAAAAAAAAAAATACAAAATAGAGCTGGGGATGTGGCTCAGTGGTGAGTGCCCTGTGTTCAACCGCTAGTACCCAAAAACAAAATAAAATGAAAGAAAATCATCTTCAGAGAAAAAAATCTCAAAATTTATGACCATCAGAGATGTACTATACCAAATATAATCCCAGGGATGTTCCATACCAGACTGAAAGCATGTGATACTAATCAGAAACCTGGATTTACAGAAGAAATAAAAAGCAAAAGTAATGGAACCATGAATGTAAATATAAAATTAATTTTTATTTTTAATCATTTTAAAAGTTTACTGACTGCCTAAAGAAAAAACAGTAGCAATGCAATGTCTACTTATAATGTAAATAAAAGTAAAATATGTCAAAAGAGCATAGTGAGAGTAAGGGATTCAGACTATACTGTCATAATATCCTTACAGTATGTGTAAAGTAAAATAAAATAGGCTATCTTTAAAGATGAATGTAAAGACTAAAGAAACCATTAAAATTTTATGAAAAGGAATAAGTAATAAGCCAATAATGGTTAAAAATGGAATTATAGGGAACACATAGTCCAAAATAAAGCAGAAAAAAATAAGGGGGCAGATAGAAAGTAACAAGTAGAAATTAAATGGGAAGATGGTAGATTTATTTAATCACCTGAGTAATTATATTAAATGTACAGGGTCAAATACACCAATTTAAAAGATAAATTATTACATTATATAAAAGAGCACAACATATTGGTGTTTCTAAGAGACCTACTTTAAACAAAGCCATACATAGATTAAAAGGATGAAAGTAAAAGTTATATCATTCAAGTATTAAAAAGAATAAAGCCCGAGTACCTATGTTAATATCAGACAAAGACTGGAGAATAAGAAATATGGCCAGGGATGATGGAAAGCATTAGATAATAATAGAGGTCAGTTCTCAGAGAAATGTTTTTGCATTATTGTTAAACAGAGCTTCAAAATATATGAAAAGAAAAGTAATTGAAATGAAAGAGAAATGAATGAATTCACACTTACATTGGAAGATTTCAATATTCCACTCTCAGTAATTGAAAGAATAAGTAGAGAACAAATTGATAAGGAATAAGGATATACAAGACCTAACAACAATTTGATTTCACTATATAAAATACTCTACCCAACAACAGGATACATATGATTTTTCAAGAACACATGAAACATTCACCAACACAGGCCACATTCTGGGTTATAAAACAAAACTTAACAATTAGAAATTATAAAAATTATATCCTGAAACCACCCATCTAATCAAAGAAATATACATTAAAATTAAAAATGTTACTTTATACCTACTAAATTTAAAATAATTTGTAAAATACTAAAATAAAATTCTGAAAAATGTTGCTAGACAGACACTCTTATGCACAACTAGTGAGAGTGTGCATTGGTAATATTCAAGAGACCACAAGACAATTTATTAAACCTTAAATTTTGCATAAGTTGATTTACCAATTCAACTTGTAATAATTTATACTAAACAAATATACTAAAAAATGTACACAAATATGTACAATAATTTTCTTATAGTATTATTTGTAATAAAAACATGAAGTAAATTAAATATGTAACAATATATTAATGCATTTAAGAAATAATCACTTATTGATTACTATGTACCAAGAACGGTTCTAAGCATTGGTTAGCAGGGAGTAAGAGAAATACAAATAAAGTTCCCTACCTCCATGGATTTTCTCTTTAAATGGGCAAATGATTTTTAAAAATACATGATGTAAATTCTGGTAGCAATAGCAAAATTATGAATTTGCTAGGTAATTTTGGTATAATTATATAATGGTACAACATACATGCTATGTAGCCATTACATCAAATGGCTACATCAGGAATAAAAATATTAACATAGGAAGATGTGTCTGGAATACCATAATTTTTAATGTGCAATATGAAAAACATGTAAACTGAATAGTACATTTTCACAGGAAAAAAAGGTGTAACATCAGAAAAATAATGTAAGCACATGCCCTAATATATTAATAATTATTGTTCTATTGTGGATATTTCCTTTTGAACTCTTTGTTTTCCAAGTTTTTTGATATACATATATGTGTATATATGTATATGTGTGTGTGTGTGTGTGTGTGTGTGTATAATTTTGTAATGAGAAAAACATGTTCTTGAAAAAAGAGATTAGGAAATGAAAGAAAACAGAAAAATAAAACGACATAAGGGAAAATTTTTGTGCTAGTGGTCCTTGTTTGGTTTTGTTTGTTTTTAAAGACAAGCAAAATGAATGTTTATATATAGGAAAAAGAATAAATATAAAAGGAGATGATAAAAATAGGCAAGAGAGAGTTGTTGCATAGACAAGTTTCAAAAAAGGATAAAAGATATAGGATCTTAGACACAGGAAGCAGAACATCCTTGAAAAGGAAAAGGAACACATCTTTTGAAACATGAAGAATTAGAAGATGAATAAAACTGCAAAAGCAATTTGGAAGACACATAAAAGTGCAAATAGAGTTTTAGAAAGAAACAAATTTTCTAAAGGAAATTTTTAAATAGTTACAAAGTACTTAATTAAGAGATAATTTTAAGTGTTCAGTTAAAATATAGGGGATAACTACAGGAGGTTGCAAAGCAAAAATTCTTTGAATGGCCAAATGAGAAGAATGTCTCAAAGGATCAACGTGAATGAATAAAGTATTACTAAAGAACTATGAGGCTACAACTGCATTCACAGGTTCACAGTAGTTGTGACAACCACCAACATGGTGATGTTACATTCTGCAAACTTTTCAGTGTAAAAACAGGATCAGAATTAAGAGAAACACTTTAAGTTGGTTCTGTTAATGTACACATCTTATGAGATTTCTCATGTCCTAAAGAACAAGCATTATTTGTTGCCTCATATCATCCAGGCCTTCACTCAAATGGTATACTGTTTTAAAACTGCAATTCTCAATCCCATATTCAATTTTTATACTCAAAATTTTCTCTACACACTCATTACCTTCTAATACACTATATATTTTTCCTATTTAGGGTTCTATAGCTGTCTTATCCATTACACAGAAATCTCCACAAGGACAGAGTTTTTTGTCTGTTTTGTCCTCTCGTGTTGCTAGCATTAATATAGTGCCTGGCTTAAAAAGATACTCAATAATTGTATTATAAAGTACATTTGTTATATAAATCAATTTTCTAATGAGAGTTGACTTCATTCTTTTGGGATACAATGGGAAAACATGTTACTTTCATTAACTTTTTCCTTTACTGAATCCTCATATTAATAACTTCCATGTTTTCCTAGGAGACCAAATTAAAGTGTATCTTTCAACTACATTTTCAATGTTGGTAACTGGAAAATAAAGAAAATAACTTTACCTCTTTATTTTTTTTTTTCATTAAGTAGTTGATTTATCACACCGATAATGTAAAGAAGAATTTTCTATCAGGCCATAAAATTTAGAACTTACATTGCTACCGAGCTGACCACAGAAAACCCACAGGGAGAACTTAGAAAACCACAGTCAGACACTTGCTAGACTTAATATGGTCCCATTAGTAATAGCTGAGAACAACAGAGTACTTGACTAACGGAACCAAACGTTGGCATTCCAACCACCGAAAACTCCAGTACAGGTATGGGGCAACGATGATGGGATTCCTAATGGTGAACCACAGAACTGGGTATCTAATCCCTGCCAGCGCCGAATAAACATTTTTCCTCCTGTTTGGGAGTCTTAAGGTAAGAGACTCTACCTGGCTGAATATGGAGGAGAGCACTTCGACCTTCGTGTCCTTAGGAGTGCGTGCTCCAAATAAACGGCCGGAGCACAACCACGCATGCGCTGTTCTTCCTTTCCTTCAAACCCACCCACCTATAAAGCATTCCTTCCTCCTTGCTTCCGGAAGATCCTCCTAACTTCCTGGAGAGCCTGTTGGAGAGAACACAAGTATTAGATATCTTCCTCTTGGGAAACTAGAAAAGGAGGAAATAAGGATTCCACCCAACAGATTCCTGAAACTGAGAAGCTGTCTTGAACAGAATATTTGGAAGGAGAAGGAGCCCTCTCTTTGGGCTGATCTTTGAGATCCTAGTATTGCAGGTATTATGGAGGTTCTAAGGTATTCACCCCAGGCAGTATTAAAGGGTGACAGGAAAAAGGATGCTCGCTTTCCCTCATATCATCTTTAAGGTACCAAAGACCTTTGGACACTTCACACAAGCTAAAATGAACTGAACGTTCTTACTGTATTAAAGGTGATATCCAATAATTAACTGTTAATTTTTATATTTATCAATGTAACACATGCACAGAATTTGAAAGAAATAAGTCCCCTGCCTCTAACCTATCTTACCTACCAGAGATAGTCACATTCAACTTGCTACCTATTTTTCTAGCACTTAACTTCATATTGAAAAACATATGCCTAATCTGTTATGTCTGGGTTTATCAATTTAAGTTCTTGACTTCCTCACATTTGAAGACAGTACAATCTTACCCTGTTTTCTGTCTCCCTATTCCACGATTTAAGGGTATATTTGTTTTAGTCAGCTATGTTTACAGGTTTTAGTAAATGCTGAAGTGCCCATAGTATAATAGGGAGAATGCCAAGTCATAAATGATTGGGTTTCTCCTCAGAAAATCTTAAAAGTCAAATTACCCTTTGAGATAATAATTCAGAAATAGCCACAAGGCCATGTAAATGAACAGTGTAGACAAGAAGTAATATGCCGATCCAAATGAAGAATTGAGTGATATATGAACTTGTTGTTGAAGAATCAATAGGTTCTAGGAATTTAGGAATAAGGGAGACTGTGACCCAGGCCCAGGGAACTTTAAAACTATGTGTCTGAAAAATTAAACCAAATTGTGAGTAAATAAGCACTCGAAATTCTAACATGTGTTTTATACTGATGGTTTAAATCTAACATTTTCTATTCCTAAAAGTTGAAGAACTTCCTTTTAGCATACATAACCCCTAAAATGCTTTAATTTGTTTCCTGTATATTACAGTTTGAATTTTTCATGAAATCAGCATCTAAAATTGTAATTTTAGCTAGTCTTTGACTAATATACCCCTCCAAAATGTTTTGTTAAAAACGTACTCATCCAGCCTCTTAACATTTTTATATAATATTCAGATTTAAAAATAAATTAGTAAATTCTAAAATTCCTTAAAACTTTCTCTCCATTCTCTCAAAGTCCCAATAAAAATCACATATATAAATTAAATTATTATCTTTTATATACCTATAAATATGTACCTCTAGAATAAGAAAAGGGTATTTGTAGTATTTGTAGCTGTATTAGAGGAAGTAAAGAACCACAGTTGCTATGATTTGATTTTACAAAATAAAAACAAGAACAAATCCTGACATAGCTTTAATTTTTTAAGTTTTAGGGCGTTATGGAAACTTTGAGAATTTTAGTCAGAACTTTGTAATATTTTACAGTACTGCCAAATTAAACAGCAACAGTTGTTCAGATTTATCTGCAGAACATGTGGCTAATGACCTTTAAGGCAACTAGCCCCATATGTCAACTAGAAAAAAAATATGAGCCATAACTACTGAGCTTAGCTGCTTTTCTTATTTTTACCCATTTATATAACTCAGTATCTGGTATAATAGATGCAACATAAGGCCATAGAGGTGTTTTCAAGAACAGTTTTTCTCTAAAAGATGTCATTTTTGAAACTAATTATTAAGAAAATTTTATTTTTTTGGCATTTTGATCTAAAATATGTCCTTGTTTCTCAAAGTAGTTGGGTTGAATTTTTCTACAAATGTGTGTATTGGCTTATGTTAATCTTGGCTGAACAAACTGTTATCATGGAATTGTGTTTAAAACAACTTGTGGGACTTGTGGAAAACACATTTCAAACCCCAATAACTTGCCTTTGTATTACACATTTCTTGAAGCAACTCAAAGGAGTTCATTGGGCATATGTTTCATTATAAATGTCTTGTAAGATCTTGCAAATACTAGGCACTACTTTTATTACAAAGAATTATTATTCTCTTCTATAAGGAATCCATAAAATGTTACCAAAAAGAAAACTAGAATATTGATGAAGTTATTCACCAATAAGGGAGCTTGACTCTAAAACAGAAAATAATAATACTTTCATTAGATTCTGTGCTCATAATTTGTGTTTGTCAACAAAACTAGAATAATATTGATAATCATTTAGGTTAACAATGATTTATAGCATGAAAACAAAATGTCTCTACTCTTGAGTCTTGAGTACAATACTTGCGAGTTTTATAGTCATATAGACCTGAAATTAAATAGTGTCTACCACCTTTTGTAACCTGAGGCATATTACTTCATTTTGCAGTCTTTTGATTGTCTGTTTTTAAAGGTAGTCTCCCATATTGTCCAGGCTGATCTTAAATTCCTGATCCTCCATCTCAATCTCCCAAATTGCTGGGATTACAAGCATGCCTCACCAAGCCCAGCCACAGTTTGTCAATATACGTAATAGCACTAGATCATAGCAATTAAGAAATATCATGCTATTATTAATGTATACTCTAGGGATAACAGGTAAAAGGGGTTAAGATTTTTTTGTTCCTAGTTAAAAAATCTGGAACTTGCCTATTTTGAAAAAGATAAATTGAAGTTAAGGGAAATTTTAACAAATTTCTTTGGGAGATATATCTTCTACTCCCTTCTACTTTCTATTTAGACAGTACCTTGTACTTTTGCCTGATAACCTGGGTTTTTCTTGATTTCTACTGTTCTGTGTAGGAAAATGGCTACCTTCAGTGTGGCTAAAACTTTATAGTTAAAAGCAAATTATAGTTGGAATTCTAGGAATGCAAAGGACTTTGTTTGGCACTATAATGGAGTATAGGTCACAGAACTCCAAGAGATAATAATAAAGGAGTAAGAATAGACCAGATAAGGAAGGATTTTAATATTAACATTAAGAGTTTGTCATTTCTTGGGCTGGAGTAGTAGCTCAGTGGTAGAATGCTTGCCTAGTATGTGTAAGGCATTGGGTTTGATCCTTAACACCACATAAAAATAAATAAGTAAATAAAGATATCATGTCCATCTACAATTAAAAATAGTTTTCACAATAAAAAAAGAGTTTGGCATTTCTCATGTAAACTACTAGGAGTCATTGGAGATTTTAAGGAAAAACTTAAACCATTAGACTCACATTTTAAATGGATCATTCTGACAGAAAGGTGAAGAATAGATAGCATGAAAATGAGACTAGTGATAAAAAGATTAGTTAGGAGCCTATTGCATAATTCCTGGTAATGTAGTTTTGATAAATGTGGAAGTGTGGTAGTAGTTGTGGGCATATAAAGGAAAGTATACCTTCAGGAAAGTGTTTTGTGAACCATTTGGGTGTATGTGGGTATGTGTGTATGTGTGTGTCTATGTGTCTGTGTATGTATGGTATTTTAATAGTTTTTAAAATCAGCACTTTTCAGTGGATACAACTAGAACAAAAATCTGTCACAGAATTTTGAGAGTCATTAAAACAAAGTTTAAAGGGAAAAAGGAAGAGAAAAGAGAGAAAGGGATAATTTTTGTTTGTAATCCTATATCACAATACTACAAGGAAATCATAAGGAAAGTTTCTTAGTCTGAAGTAGAATGAGACTAGATAAATTTTGACAAAAGAATAAAAACCACTATAAATGGCAAATATTCAGAAAATACTTTTGTTCCTGTTTCTGAATTTTTAAATTATTTTTTATTTTTCTGATACCAAGGATTGAAACTAGGGGTCCTGAATTACTGAGCCATATCCTCTGTCCCCCGCCTTTTTTTTGAGACAGTCTCTCTAAATTGCTTAGGGCCTCACTAAATTGCTGAGGCTGGCTTTGAACTTGCAATTCTCTTACCTCAGCCTTCTAAGATTCTGGGATTACAGGCATAAGCCTCGGAGCCTAGATGTTTCTGAAATTCTTTAAAAGTTTACTTTTTTAAAAGAGGCTATATATCATTTTATGATTAAAGAATAAAATATTTTAAAACTATACAAAAAATAAATTAAAAATTCCATCTAAAAAAGAAAATAAATAAATAAAAACAATTTACTTTTTAAAAGAAAACATAATAAAATTAATTGTAGGAAGTATCCTAAATGTATACAAGTAAAATGGATGAAACAAATGGCATAATAATCTGGAAGGGTAAAAATGCAAATATTATATTCTATAGTCTTTGGTTATGCAGTCTATGATATTATGTAAATTCCTGGTATACTATGATAAGCCAAGGATGCTTGTAGTAAACCCTGAAAAGAACATTAAAAATAAATAAGTCAGGTTGGGGTTGTGGCTCAGTGTGGTGTAGAGCACTTGCCTAGCATACATGAGGCACTGGTTTCAATCCTCAGCACCACACATAATAAATTTTAAAAAGATATTGTGTCTATCAACAAATAAAAATATTTGTAAAAAATAAGATAAAGAAATAAATAAGTCAAATACATGAAGGAGTTAGTAGTGAAAAAGCCAAAAGAAGAGATACCATGACTGATAAGCACTAAATTAATCCAAGAGAGAAAGAAAGGTGGAGACAATGAAAAATAGACAAAGAACAATTGGAGTAATAGAAAATAAAAAGCAAACAACAGACTTCAAACCCAAAATAGCAACAGTTATATTTTATATTAAATATAATAGTACTGAACACACAAGCTTAAAATCAGAGGTTGTCAGCTGATTTTAAAAATAAGATATAAATATATATTTTTTTTAAAGAAAAGATCCTTGAAATAAGTAGACAAAGATGGTTTAAAGTAAAAGAATGGGGAAATAAATACCATGAAAATACAATAAGCTGGCATTGACATAAATTAATAACAGAATAAAATAGACTTTGGGAGGACTGCTTTAAATATAGATGGGCATTTCATAACTTAAAAGGAATGAATTTACCAAAAAGCTATAACATGTAGATACCTAATTACAGAGGATCCCTATGCATGAAATGAAATCTGAAAGAGTGAAATAAAAATACAAATTAGAGTTACATATTCTAAAACTTTTCTTACATTATTGATAGAGCAATTCCATGTGGAAAAAAGTATGTGGAATATTTGAACAATAGTATTGATTAACTTAAACCAAATAATTTCATAGAACACTGTATACTACAAGGGGAAAAAATGCATTCTTTCCAAATACACATGGACTGTTCACCAAGATAGGACTCATGCTAGACTTTAACACAATAACTTTCAAAAATTTATAATGATACACAGTATATCCTCTTACCACAGTAGAACTAAATTAGAAGAAACTTTTAAGCTATCTTAAATAGATGTGAATGCTTGGAAACTAAGCAACACAAGTCTTAATAGCCCATAAGGCCAAGAAAAAATTATAAGGGCAATTAACTTTTTAAAAAAATGGTCATGAAAACAATATGTGAAAATTTATGGAATGTAGCTAAAACAAGGCTCAAAGGAAATATTTCAGTCTCTAATACTTATATTAGAAATGGATGGTTTAAAATACACTATTTATGCTTCTATCTTATGGATCTAAAGAACAAATTGAATTTAATAGGAGTAGAAGCAAGGAAATAAAAAAATAGAGAGGTGAAATCAATGAAATAAAAAATACATGTATTCAACAAAATCAAATTTGGTTATTTGTGAGGATGACTTAAATTGGTAAATCTCTTATTGGACTTTTGAAGAAAAGAGAAAACATTAGTTACTTATATAAGATTATTATGAATATATTATATATAAATATATTGAGGGGCATTTTATGAGGATATTCATGAATTATATATAAATTGAGAAAGTTTAATTCAAAACCTTCTTACAAAGCAAATTTTATACCCAAATGGCTTCATATGTCAATCTAATAAATAAATCATACCAATCCTCTAAAAATTTCCAAATATAGACAAGGGGAACATTCTAACTCATTTAATAAGATCATCATTAATCTATTACTAGAACCAGATAAGCATCCTAAGAAAAGTATATACCCTTTATGAGCATAGTCTTAAAAGTCTTTAACAAATTTTCAGCAACCTAGTTCAGCAACATAAGAAAGAGATAGTATATTGTCAGCAATTGGGATTTATCCCAAGAACGCAAAGTTGGTGTAACATTTGAAAACCAGTTAATCCATCACATTGACAGAAATAAAGAAAATGATAAAATAGATGAAAAGACAAGCATTTAAGAAAATCTGAGTCATTCCTAATTTTGGGAAAATCTCTTAGAAAATTTGAGAATGAAGGAAATTTTCTCAATATAATAAAGAAGTCCATTAAGGAACTATTATTTTGGTGGGGGGTGGGGGTATCAGGGATTGAACTCAGAGCCACTCAACCACTGAGCCACATCCCCAGTCCTATTTTGTATTTTATTTAAATACTGAGTTACTTAGCACCTGACTTTTGCTGAGGCTGGCTTTGAACTCTTGATTCTCCTGCCTCAGCCTCTCAAATCACTGGGATTAGAGGTGTGCGCCACTGCATCTGGCAGGAACTATATATTTAATAGAGAAAAACTTATTTTCATGTAAGGATCAGAAACAGTTCTTTGTTGTCCAATATTAACACTTCTATTCAACATTGTAATTTGCAATAAGAAAAATAAAAGTATAAATATTTGAAATGATATGTAAGACTATCTGTTTTGCAGATGATATAACAGAAATCCTACAGAATCTAACAAAAAACTACTAGAACTGTTAGTTATGTTAGAAGGGATATAGAATAGAAAGTAATGCACAAATTTAATTTGAATTACTATATATTCACAATGAAGAATTCAAAACATTTTTAAAGTCAATGTGTACAGTAGGATACAACAACATAAAATATTTAGGGACAAATTTAACTAAATACATTGTATGTAAAATATTATATATATAACACATTATCTGATCTTATGAAGTAAATAAGGCCAGGGAAACAAGACAGTGTGGTTTTCAAGAACCATAAAAGATGTGAGATTTTTGCCACTTACAAACTAACAAGGTAAGCTTTCACAGCTAAATGGATGCCAGCAGAAGACATAATGCTTCTGGGTCAGAGATGAGGGTTTTTTCATTCAAGGAAATAGGTATAGCCTTATGTCAGCATTAGTGCCAGTATTCAGAGCACCAAATCCAACAAAATGATAGCAAAAAAGTCAGGTGATATCCATATGCATATTGGAGTGATCATAGGAGAGAAACCCTGAAATTAGGGAACCCAGATCTTTTTTAATAGGCAGTAAGCCTCCCTGATCTTTACCTAGAAGGAAGGCATTATATTCGTTATCTTCATTATACTAGGCTGTAAATAAATTTGGCTTTATTGTGGAAAAAACACTTTATCTTCTAAAGCTATTTACTATATAAAAATACTTGAATAGATATTTCAGAAGCTATCAGTGCCTCTGTTCTTAAGACAAGTAGAAATAAAAGACAGCCATGGAGATTTTTCTTCTAATAGTGGTTTTGCATGAAGATGAGTAAATAGATATATATAATACAATATTGCATTTAAAAATAGACACATTTGATCATTCATTTTTTTTTGTAAAAAATAAAAGTCAAAACAGGTAGAAAAATATTTTAAACAAATGACCCAAAATCATTTGAAATCTATATGAAAAGAAATGGACCTGATTCCCTCCTTCACACAGTGTTTAACAATTAACTAGAGGTGTTGCTAAATGTAAAAGCTACATTTCTAATTAAATATGCAAGATACTCTTCACAATTATGAAGGAAGAAAAATTTTCTTAGGGTGTAGAAAGCACTAACTATGGATGAAAGCTTATAAATAGAGTCCATATATGCTCATCAAAAAAAATCTGCTGTTTTTTTTAAGAAGAATAATTTGGACACATTGAAAACCTATTTGTGACACATATGATAAAAGACTTGTACGAACAGAAAAGCTGGAATGCATGTACACATTCTATATACATAGAATGGGAACTTTTGGAGTAGCTACATTAGAAGGTCAAGAAGAGAGCAAAGCATAAGTGAAATGTCACCAGGTATGGAGTAGATCAAAAACAAAATGAAGAAGTGGATGATAAACTGAGAGACAAGAAGTTATTGGACTAGAAGCTATAATGCTTTCTAAAACCAAGAATAGGTTTTAGAAAGCAAAGAATACAAAGGAGACAAGAAAGAGCACTACTTGGAATTTAACATTTCAAATGTTGTGCAGAATTGGTAGTGAGATGAATCCAATTTTACTGATTCCAAAGCACAATACTGCCCTGACAATGGGCTAGTAAAAAAAGAGTAAAGGAAAAATAACATTGGGATATTTAATGATTGATGTCTAGTGCTGAAGAGGAAAAGAAGCCAGGGAACCAGTGCCAAAGCTATGTATAATTATGGAATCATCGGGAATCCCCACTGTCGGTTAGTGGCCACATGTGAGTGAGGCTAACAAGTGTCCAATGGCATAATGGACATTTATTGTATACTATCCATAATTTCATATTTTTATGTTCAGTTTTCATAACACCTCTATGATATTATTACCTAATCCTCATTTCACAGATGATTACATTGGAGTTCATAGAAGTTAACTAATTTCCCAGATTATATAGTTTATTAAGGGCAGGGCTAGATTAAAAACTGTATCTATTTGAGTCAAAAGTTGATTTACTTTATACTAACCACCAGATGCCTTGGGTAAAAAAAAAAAGAGAGAGAGAGAAGGAATGTGAATGAAGAGTGCTGACTGAGAAGAGGTTAGGGGTCAGAAATGTGGACAATCCACTTGTAACCCATGGAGACTAGAGCAGGACCATAAGTACCCACAACTTGAAAACACTGAGAGAATTTTAAAGAAACCTGTTACCTCTAGAGAAAGATTTCTCTTAACCAAGTTGATAGATTGTTCTACAAAAATTATGCAAGTATTAGGAAGGATTTGTGATCCTTAAGTTCTACATTACATTATACCAGTCAAAAACCTGTTATTCGAAACCTAAACTAAAATTGTTAAATAATTATGTCTTTAATTATACAGATATTTCTGACTCTTTGTTTTGGAGATCACAGTTCTTAACTTCTCACAGTTACAACATCTTTGGATGTAGAAGCACCTCTCCCTTTTCTAAATATATATCATACATTCATATGTTACAAAAATATAGATGAACTCTAGATAGGACAGAGGGGTGGGAGAAAAAGGGAAGGGCAGGGGGTTAGCAATGATGGTGGAAAGTGATAGACATCATTTATCCAAAGTACATGTATAAAGACATGAATTGGTATGGACATACTTTATACAAACAGAAATATGAAAAATTGTACTCTATATGTGTGATAAGAATTGTAACACATTCCACTGTCGTGTATTTAAAAAATAAAATCAACTCAATATTTTTTAAAAAGAAGTTTGACAGGACAAATATAAAGGTCTTTCGAAACACTAAATATTAACATTTTAAATAAATAAATAAATAAATAAATAATGCAGAAAACATAGTCTGCATGATTTCAGTTTTTTTAAAAAGTAATGGAAATGCTTTTATATTGATTGTATTAGTTACATACATTTCAAAACTGGTCAAATTGCATACTTCAAATATGTGCATTTTTATTGTACTTCAACTTTATCTCAATAAAGCTATGGGGAATAATATTTTATAGATATATAGTTTATATTGGTGTATAGTCATGAAAACAAAAGACCATCCTGGCCCTAAGGTGGACATGAGACAGGCTAAGGATATAATCTCATCAGTGTCTCCTTGGTGAAAGTTGATATCTGAAAGTAGTACAGGAGGAAGGACCCATGGGCTTTCCTTTCTTTTACCTTACTAATTATACCCTAAAACATTGACAAATCATTATATTCTTGCATCAAAGCTCCAATATAGGTAGTAATTGACTTTATTTTTAATCCCACTTCCATGTCCTCCATAATATGAGGAAAATTGATTTCAGATTAAGGTAATATTTTTACTTATCATAGAAAAGGATAATGTTACAATTATACTAAGTTGTACATTACTTTAAACTCATTACGTAAGTAGGAAACAGTTGTTTGAGGTGGTTGTTTTTTTAAAAAACATCTCCATGCTTTCAGTGTAATCTTTGAATTCCAAGTTTGAGCCAATAATCAACATATTTTTATTGAAATTCTGCAGAAAAGTATTAGTAAATATTTATTGTTCTCTCTTTCTATCTCTGTTTCTCTGTCTCTCTTTCTCTTTCTCTCCTTCCCTCCCTCCTTCCTTCCCTCCCTCCCTCCCTCCCTTTTTCCCTCCCTTACTTCGTCTTTCCCTCCCTCCCTCCCTCTCTCAAATGTGTTATATTTAAATTGGAAGTTGAAATTTGGGGCAACTCATATCGTGAAATGATGAAAATTACATTGTAATCAACATATTTGAGTTTGTGTTTCCTAATTGCACTATTATGTTTACATGCAAATATGGATGCCCTTCTAAGAGGAAGGCATTACAAGTAAATTTCACCTTGACAAATGAATTGTTGCTTCAATTATTCTCTAGCCTCTTATGAATATTTATACAAAGTATAGAATTGTTTGAAAAGTGTACTGGAGTATCTTGGGAAATATTGTTTTTAAAAATAACGTTTAACGTTGTCTGTCTTCTTAGAAGTTTTATAAAGCCAAATTGCCTATACATGTTTTTTGGCATGTAATATTTGAAAAAAATAATCTCATTAGAAATGATAAATGAATTTTCCTATAATTTACACTAAGAGCCATTAGTCTGGTGTAGTAGCATGAATGCAAGGATACAAAATTAAACAACAACCTCATCAATGGGTGGAAGGAGGCACAGGACTCCCCAAATAAGGTTTTTTTCTTCTCATAGAAAGAATAAATATCCACTCACCAACTTTGATTTAGAATAATAGAATTCTAGTTTGTTATAGGACTGAAAACAACAAAAAAAAAAGGTAAGTACAATATGATAATATCTTAATACTTCCTGCTCTATCCCTCTGTTTCATTAGTTACTCTCTTTGGAGAGGCCTCACTGCTTTATGGTTTCCAATTTTGGAGTTACCAAAAATCTCAAACAAAAACACTTATGTTGTTTTATTTTTGTTTCAGATCAAAAACCTTGATCCAGCTGTGAGACAGGAAAGATGGAAAAGTTGCACCATCAGATGCATGTTTTCTCAACCCTCCTGCAGCCAATCTATAAACTCCCATTTGAATTTTGGTGTTGCTATCATTTTTCAGATCATCAGTCTTCATATTTCTCCAGTAATGGGTTGGGCTTAGTGTGAGGCCTGGCAGTGCCAGAGAACTTTTCCCAGTGTCTCTGCATCAATCTCAGAGGCTGGTGCCTCTGAGGCTTGTCTTTTCAAGTGTTTGCCCCCTCCCTCAGCGAGTAGACTTTTATTTATTGGTGCTGGGCTTATGCTAGGGACTGGGATAGTTCTTGATTCTCCTGATACAGCCTTCTTACGCACCTGGGACATGGGAACAGGGCCTTCTCAGCATTCCTACCTTTATTTGCACTACAACTAAATCTCCCTTTGTTTCTGGCTCATCTGGTCTCCTGCCCTGACCCAATATTTTGTGTGAGAATCCTGTGTAAGCCCATGGAGAAAAGTTTGCAAATGACTTTGAACTACCTTTATAAGTGGAACTCCCAGGTATTCTAAATTGCTCTGCAACCCCCATACTTAGTCTTTAAGAATTTATTGAAATGTTAGCTGATTTTTTTCTTACCTGCTTCCTTTGAAGCCACCTCTTTCTCTCATACTCTACTAAAGATGCAACAGTTCCCAGGTCCTGTCACTGCTTAATGGGGTCCTGTCACTTAGTTCTCTGAGTCAACAAAAGGAGCAGCAGCATCTTCAAAGGGCTCTGATTAAAACACATTTTCCCAGATAGACAAGAGTACTATGGTAGGGACTTGCCTTTCCGATGTCTCTCCTTTGCATGTCTGGAGAGTTTTTTTTAAATCAATTCATTCATTTAATAAATATGTATTGAATATTTGCCACATTTTATATACTGCTCTGGAATGTTACAATCAGAACAGATTCGGACTCTTACCTACAGTGTGGAATTTTCATTCTATTAATAGGAAACATATTAAACAATATATATGATAAGTAATGAATAACATAGTATGAGAAAAGTTGTAAGTACTTCAGAAAACAAAAACAAGGACAGTCAGAAGTCATGGAGGTAGGGTTGGGGTTGTGGCTCAGTGGTAGAGCGCTTGCCTAGCACGTGTGAGGCCCTGGGTTCAATCCTCAGCACCACTTAAAAATAAATAAAATAAAGGTATTGTGTCCAACTACAAGTAAAAAATAAATATTTTTTAAAAACATTTTAAAAAAAGAAGTCATGAAGGTAGCAATTTTAAATTGTAATTAGGTTAACTAATGTAGACTTCAGTGCAAATGTGACAAGCAACGACTTGGACCTGGAGGAGGCAAGGGAAAGAATGTTACGGGCAAAGGGATCAGCCAGAAGCCATACCTCAAGTGGAAATGTGTTCTGTGTATTTACCAGAAGGAGAAGAGTAATATAAGTGAATATAGAGAAGTAAGGGACACAGTGTTAGACTCAGAAAAGTACGAGTAGCAATGTCTTATTTATACATTTTGTTTCCAATCCCCATGCTAAATCTCCCATCTAGGGTGAATGATTCCTTTCATTTTGCATCTGCCTTTTTTACAAAAGAAGAAACTTTAAATGTTTATGCTGGGAGTCACCAGACAGAAATTGATTTGAGAAAACATAGTTAAGACCCAGATTTGTAATACAGCAGTTAATAGAATCATTGTTACCAAATACTTGATAGGAGGCCACAATCTAAAAGCCTTTGAATAAAGGTAGGTCAGTAAATTTGGGTGCCAACTATGTAGAAATACATTAAGATCATAACAAATACAGAAGTACAGATGATTAATAAGCAAAAGGACAAGAAAATTCGGTCTTATGAGTCATAAGATATAATTTTCTGTTATCAACATAGTTTATTTGTATATTATGTAATTTGATAGACCACAAATTTAACATACTGTTATCCTCTGTTTTCAAAGACAGGAAACAAATTCCCCTATAATGTAATTGAAAATATAAATAAAATTAGGGAATTCTCTAGTAGACCACCTTTGGACTTCAAATGCACAATTGACTTTCCTAAGTCTTGAGCTTCCCAATCCACACTAGGTTTTTAAGGTGAGAGGATGGGAGTATAGGTTAAAAGTAGAACACTTTATTAGCAAGCTTGAGACCCTGATTTCAATCTCCAGCACTGTGAAAAAATGTTTAAATGTATATTTTTATTACAGATATTTATATATTTTTATTATATTACATAGCTATTAACAGGTGACAACTTTACTGGAAAACAATTGGCAACACATTATCAGTTCACTTAACTGGACTCTACCTAGTTTTTAGATTTATTAGCACTCAGAAAGCTCTCTACAAAGTACACTGGCAGGGTCTCTTCACATTCTGAATCCCTGATGCTTCTTTAGGATGCTTCTCTCAAATTCACCTAAGCACTACTGTTTTGTCAAAGGAATCTATGTTTTCCCTAAACTTAACTCATTTTAGTTTTGTTCATTATTGTTATTAATAAATTAAAAATTAGTAATACATCACAATTTATGTTATAATTATACAATACATAACAAATAACAATTGTATAAGATGATCAGATGAAAAGTAATTAATAACACCTATATATGAAGATTTTTTGTTTGTTTAACATTAATTATATATGAACATTTTTTCATATATTTTTAACCATTCTTATTTCTTCTTCTGTGAAGTGCATGTTCAGTTCCTGTGTCCAATTGTTGATTAGGTTATTTGGGTGTTTTTTTGTTTGTTTGTTTGTTTGTTTAGTTTTTATATAACCTGGAGATTAATGGTCTATCTGAGGTGCAGGTATTAAAAGTAACTGATAACTAGTTATATAATATGATCAGATTTATTTTCTCAATGAAAACTAAGTTCTTTGAGAAGAATCAATAAATAAAATTTAAAAAAAATAAAGGTGGAAGAAGAAAAAATGCTATCAGATATGGGTGAGTCAAATTCAAAAAAAAATTTTTTAAATCTTGAAGAAAACTGCTTTTCAAGTGCTCTAAGTTCTCTCATTTTAAACAAATTGAAGCTAAAATCAGGAGTGACTCATTCTCTATATGAAAGAAAATGGCTTAGAACTCCAATCAGTACAATTTACTAATAAAAAGAAAAATACACCAAGGAGTGGAATAATTGGATCAAATGATAATTCCATTAAGTTTTCTAAGGAATCTCTGTACTACTTTCCAGAGTGGTTGCACCAATTTGCAGTCCCTCCAGCAATATATGAAAAGTGACTTTCTCCCCACATACTCACAAACATTTATTGTTACTTGTATTTTTTTATAATTACCATTCTGACTGGAGTGAAATGGAATCTCAGTGTAATTTTAATTTGCGTTTTTCTAATTTCGAGAGAAGTTGAACATTTTTTTTATATATTTTTAACCATTCTTATTTCTTCATCTGTGAAGTGCATATTTAGTTCCTTGGCTCATTTGTTGATTGGTTGGCTTGTCTGGGGGTTTTTGTTTGTTTGTTTGAGTTTTTGTATAACCTGGAGATTAATGGTCTATCTGAAGTGCAGGTAGTAAACATTTTCTCCCATTCTATATGCTCTCTGTTCACATTCTTAATTGTTTCCTTAGCAGTGAAGAAGTTTTTCAGTTTGATACCATCCCATTCATTGATTCTTGATTGTACTTCTTGAGTCTTGTTGAGGAAATCTCTTCCTAAGCCAACACGATACAGGGTTAGGCCTACTTTTTCTTCTAGTAAGCACAGTTATCCCACTCTTCAGTCTATAACCACAGGATTTGAAATCATCATACTCTAGTGACACAGCCACATCAATGTTTATAGCAGCTCAATTTACAATAACCAAGCTATGGAACCAACTTATGTGACCTTCAGTGGATGAAATGAATGGATAGAGAAAATATGGTATATGTACACAATGGAATATTACTCAGCCATAAGGAAGAATAAAATTATGGCATTTGCCAGTAAATTGTTGGAACCAGAGAATATCATACCAAGTGAAATAAGCCACTCCTAAAATAAAACCAAAGGCCAAATGTTCTCTCTGATATGTGGATACTAACTCACAACAAAAGAGGATGGGAAGGGGAAGAATAGAAGTCCATTGGATTAGACAAAGGGAAACAAAGGGAAAGGAGGGAAAGAGAATAGGAAAGACAATAGAATTAATTAGACATAAATTGTATACATGACTGGGGTAACTTGGCATCAATACAACCACAAGAATAGGATCCTAATTAGACTAACTTATCCTTTGTGTATGTATAATATGTCAAAACACGATGCTACTATTATGTAAAACTAAAAAGAACAAATAAATTTAAAAACAAAACTTCAGTTCAACATTAAAGTATTGGTGACTGAAGGTACATAAAGCAAATAAAACATATGAAATATAATTTACCATTTTTAAAGATTTCTGCCTTAAACAACTTTTAAAAAAATAATCTAGCGTTATAACTTACACCAGGCTTTGAATATACATGTCAAAAACCTTAAAACAATATGGTCACATTTCCAGTCTAATTATGAGGAAAACAGCAGACAAATCCATATCAAGAAAAATTATACAAAACAACAAGCTCCTACTCTTAAAAAGTATCAAGGTCATAAAAGATTATTGGAAAAGATTAAGAAAGAATTACGTATAAGATTTGTGACTTCCTAGTAAAGGTAATGGAGCTCAAAAACTTTTTCCCAATACTCAAGATTACTAAAATTTGTGACAATAGATTGGAATAGCACAAACAGAGGCCCACAGACAAAACAAAGCAAATTGTCATTGGCTCCAATGACAATTCTAATGCTTAGCAAGTAAATCACAAAAATAGTTATGAGGGTAGAAAAAGCAAAGACCAAGCAATATGACTGAAGTGAGTACTTTGGTTCTACATAGGTGAGGCAGGCCAGACCTATGCTCAATCAGTCTTATATGGTCTGTCTTATATCTTCCTAAAGTAACTATGTGCTTATATCTAAAGATAACATTGGAACTTCAGGATTACCTTACCATACAACATTATTGTCCTAAGAAAGCACTGAGGACAGTATTGGGGAGAAAGTTCACTTTTGAAATCTTGAAAAAAATCACTGGACTACGATTGCACTAGCTGATGCTAAATCTTCTGGTGCTTAAAGTCCATTTGAAGTCTAGTCTTCTTGGATATGTTAAAAGAAGAACTTATCCAGAGATACCTATTACAGCACAATAAAGAAAACTTCAAGGACTGGGGTTGTGGCTCAGTGGTAGAGCACTTGCCTAGCATGTGTGAGGCCCTGGGTTCGATCCTCAGCACCACATATGAATAAAGTTAAAAATCCATTGGCAACTAAAAAAAAGAAAAGAAAACAAAACAAAACTTCATTTAGGATACCTTTAAGTATAGATACCACTACAATGATGCCTTACAATGGGGGAGACAGATAGGTTCAATTCTGAACACAGCATGGGCAAGTAGGAATATATACCTGTATAGTCAAGGTACAAGGTGGAGTCAGGGAAAGTAACTAAGAGAAAACATCAGGGTACAAAGGATTCTACCACATGGATCTAATAGACTGTATCTGAAGACAGGTTTGGGTTCTAAAATAACACTTGGTGGATGGTAGAAGGTAAGGAACCAAATCCGATACCAAGAATGATAAAGTATAGAGGGTGTGGAATTTCTTACTAAACTGATTTACAGATTTTTGCAAAAACTGGGTTTTATAAGGAAGTACAGAAGCCTGACTAAAGTTTGGCTAAGTAGAGAATCTTAGTCAAACACTGGCCTCCCTCATTGACTACCAGACTTTACTCAGACTTTGGTTACAGTTCAGCAGTTTAGCAGCAGCATGGTATTAGAAGAATTAGTGACTTTTGAAAGAGTAACCAATGTATGCTGGCATTTGTAAAGTCCTCCAGCTCAAGGAATTAAAATTACCATGTTTAATAAACAAATATATAAGATGCCCAGTTAAATTTGAATTTTAGATAATTTTAGTTAAGGGTACCCCAAATGGCACATGGAATGACAGACATATTAAAAATTATTTATTGTTTGCCTGAAATTCACATTTAAGTAGGTGTCCTCTAACTTTTCTGTCAAACCTATCAAGTGATGGATCCAAATCCCTACTTTATCAGCATAAGCACATATTATTGTTTATTTTTATAACTTAAAATGTTACTAGTTGTTGTTTGTTTTTGTATGTGTGCCTGGAATTGAACCAAGAACCTTGCACATACAAGGCAGGTATCTATCACAGAACTACTTTCCCATTATAAAATCTTACTAAAGAAAATAGAAAACATTTGAGTTAGACCCAGTGACAATTCTAATGCTTAGCAAGTAAATCTACAAAGAGAAAAAAATATGAGAGAAGGCAGATGAGCTAAGACACTCTTCTAGAAAGAGATACCCTATTTCCCTTGAGCTAGGAGTTTCTACATATTGGATTTTTTTTCATTTGTTTGTTTTTTGTTTTGTTTTGTTGTTTGTAGTACTGGGAATTTTATCCAGGGGTACACTGAGCTATATCCCCAACCCTTTTAAAATATGTTTTGAAACGAGGTCTTATTCAATTACTGAGGAGAGTCTTGCTAAGTTGTTAAGGTTGACCTCAAATTTGTTATCTTCCTGCGTTAGCCTCCCAAGTTGCTAGTATTACAGGCATGTATCACCACACTCAGCTATATACTGGTTTTAAAGAAAAACTTTTAATTGTAAGAGTTATTTTAGGCATTGTTTAATTATAAAAAATATAATAGTAATAGAATTAACAATAAAAAACAAAACAGGACTGGTCCTTACAATTCAAAAGGAAGGTTCAGTGAGTGTTAAGAATAAGGATTGTTCAGAAAGAAAGGAAATAAGCTAAGCTTTTAGAAGTAATTCAGGTAAGAAAACAAGAGAAATCAGATAGGTCACTGACGTCAAGGCAAGCAAATCTGGAATCCAGAAAAGCATGTCAAAATCAATGTGTCTGATACTAGAACAGAGAAGAATTTCATAAGCAATGACTTCTTAATATTTCCTGCCAGAGGTGAACAAACTCAGGCTTCCCTAGGATCACAAGTATCTGCAGGGACATTATCATCTTTAACTTTGCGTTCCTAATGTCAAAGCTTTGGCATGTCATATAAATCATTCAAACTGTTTAGCAAGATTTGATATTTCAACTAGAGCACTAACATAGGATATGGATTTAATATGCTTTCTTCAGTAAGAAAGGATACTAATCCATTTTACAGCCATAATTTCCTTTAGTAAGCATTTAACAAATGCTTTTTTTGATATGATTGGAATTTAATGAATAATAATAGAAGGGCCAGAAAGAGACTTAAAAGGGAAAATTGACTGCCACCCATATAGAGACCAACGTGACAGAAACAGTCAGCTGAGCAAATATTTGACTCACTGTACTTGTCTCTATTTGTCCTTTCTCCAGAAGATTTTAAAAAGGTTTATTTGGGTAAATGTGTTTTTACTTGGTGGTCTAGCAAGGCACAAACATAATGACAATGAGTTATATCTTTCTAGTTGTGTGGTATTTTCTTCAGCAAAGGCTTATTTCCTTCTGGAATGGGTAAATCAAATTAAGCAATTACTAAGTCTTCACCTTGCATTCCATATTTAAATATATCCTTCATACTTGTTCCTTAGTACATATTTCCTACAAAATATTCAAAAAACTTTAAATCTACATTCAAATTATTAAAATTAATTCACACAAGTATTTCTGAGAGTCTACTATATGTGAAGATTTTCTTAGTGTTAAAAAAAGAAAACAACTTTTTTTTTCCCCCTTGAGGGGACCAAACAATCCCTTTGCTAGGCAAAAGTTTAAGGATTTCATGAGCATTATTAATAAGAGCAAAATTGTAAGCAATCCAAAAGTTCATCAATAATACATTAAATAAATAGATTTTAGGTACATTCATGCAATGAAACATTTTATCAATGAAAGTGATGAATTCAACCTGTCTTCAGCAACATGAATGAATCTCAAACTCATCTGACTGAAATCACACACAAATTTATACAGTATGACTAATTTATGTAAAGTTTAAACTTTGGGAAGACTAAAAATATAATAATGTTAAATATAGATAATTAAGTGATAAAATTACAAAGAAAAACATGAAGAATCAAAATTTAAGGTAGAGTTTACCTCAAGGGAGAGAATAAAAGGGAGATGCATTTGGCAAGTTGCCTCCAACTGCTGATCATATCCTATTTCATAGCTTTAGGTGATGGGTAAAGATATATTTATTTTGTTATTTAGGCTATATAGAAAAGATTTATATAGATTTATATACTTTTATATGCATATTTCAAAATAAATTTAAAGAGGTTTGAAAAGTAATTGGAGGAAAACTACTAGGGGATATTATTATTTTTCTATTTAGCTATTTAACAAATATCAAATCTATTAAAATTTTTAATTAACTACTAAGAAAAAAATTTATCTAGGTTTGTAAATATTCAGACATTGGTGTATAAATAAGTTAGATGATCACCATTTGTAGGGGGAATGGGGAGAAATGGGGAGTAAATCTGTTCAATATCTTTGGCTTTAGGTAATCACAACATGTTAAATTAAAAAAACTGTTTCCATTTAGGATAAATTTAAAATAAAATGAATTAAATGACATCTCACAACACATGACTATAGTATCTATTAGCACAAAGTAATCAACTGAATGTCAAAAAAAAAAAAAATAGGACACCAAACCAACTGGATGAATCTGACTCCATTACACAGATGGTGAGACTTTGTTACAGACCTAGTCTGTATTAAAAGTATAATACTTGAGATTTTTAAAAATTTAATTAGAGCAGTTAATTCATATACCAGGTCTGTGCATGTGTGGTGAGAAGTATAAAAATGATTTTTAAAGAGATTTACCAAGGAAACACTAATGGAACTGGGATTACTTGAACAGAAAATTAATACACAATTGATGACTAGCCTCAGATCCTAAAGTATTTATATAGTAGAAGCTTGAACAGATGTTTCCTGGTCTGGAGAGGAATGAAAAGAGGTCATTGTATTTAATTTGAAATAGGATGGATAGAATAGATGGATTGATTGATATATAGACATTCATACTAATGTAGGGAAATTTTTTACAAATACATATGAAAACTATCCAGAAGGATATGGAACAAAAGCTGACAGGAATTTAGTTCTTATGAATGGAATCAGGAGAATGTGAAACTTGGATTATGCATATTTTACTTTTTGTACAGTATTGTATTATTTTATATAATTTACACTGAAATTTTTCATATTTTACTTTCTAACTTAAATTATTAATAAAGACAAATTGTATTGGGAAACACGGGTTTTATTGCATCATGGCTCTGATACTTACTCTGTTATTCCTGTTATCCTTTATCCCTGTTACTGAAATAAAGAACTTTAAATCATAAGCACTATGATAGTCAAGCTTTGTTCAGCTGCAAGAAATAGAAATTCACTTGAGCTAGCTTACAAAAAGATCTTTCAGAAGAGAGGATGTGCAGGAACTGGAAAGCAAGTCAATAGAAATCCTCCAGCCAAAATGTTGTCTTTCCCCTGCTCCTTTGTTTTAATTGGCATAAATCTTCCTTTTTTTCTTATGTGTAAATAATTTTTATTTTTCTGTGCATAGAAGATCATATCTGTATTAGTCCATTTTGTGTTGCTATAACAAAATTTCTAAGACTGTGTACTTTGTAAAGTAAAGAGGTTTACTGGGCTCACAGTTCTAGCAGCTGGGGAATTCAAACAGCTTGACACCAATGTCCTAATATGGACCATCTGGCTACATTGTAGCAAAGAAGCAGAAAGGGCTGTGTGCACAAGGGGCCAAGTTGAGGAGGCATTATTCTTAACAACCTGCTCTCCATAAAACTAAGTCATTCTATAAGACCAGCATTAGTTCCTTTCAACTGTGGTACCCCCATACCTAATTACCTTGCACTAGGAGGTTCTACCACATGAATATAGCCACACTAGGGATCAATCTTCCATATGAACCTTTAGGGGATACACTTAATTCATATACAAATCCCCATAGCATTGTCCTTCATTTTTGAATATGCATTATTTTCCAAAACTAGGTCCTATAGTTAACTACATAAAATGTTTGAATTTCTATTCAAATCCCAATTTATCCCCTAATGTCAGTCATCTTCACTAGAGTATTAAATTCATTAGTCCATTTTTCCAGTTCACAGGGATTGGAGAAAAAGATTTCTGAGAATGAGAAATGGACAAATTATCTTAGATATGAAATGTGGAGATAGGAAGGGAAGAATATTCTGTATCCTCTACAAAAGGGTCCTAAGTTACTGTAATGCTCCACTAAGGTCTGACTTTTAGAAATATGCTGTCTGTACCATGTGTTTCAAAGTTTAATATCAAATACATTTATAATACTTATGTTAGCTTTTTGTAACTGTGACAAAATATCTGAGAAAAACAATTCAAATGAAGAAATATTTATTTTTTCTCATGGTTTCAGAGTTTTTAGTCCGTGGTTGTCTAGTGCTATTGCCTTAGGTCTAAGATGCAGCAGAATACGTGGAGGAAATCTGCTCAGTTCATGCCACCCAGAAAGCAGGTGGTAGGGGCAAGATATAGTCCACAAGGGCATTTCACCAAAGACCTACTTCCTTCAACTACATCCTCCACCTCCCAGTAGTCCATTAACTGTGAATTCATCAAATGGATTAATCCACTGATGATGCTAGAACCATCATGATCCAATCATTTCCCCAAAACCCCACTTCTGAACACAGCAGCTTTGGGGACCAAACCTTCAACACATGATCCTTTGAGGGACATTCCAGACTCAAACTATGACAAGTTATATGTGATTTTCAAAAGTAATATAACATTTGAATTTTTATTTATCTTATCCATGGAAACTTTTGTCCATATTATTCCAAAAAAAAAGATACTAGGGCCAGTGTTGTTACTTAGTGGTAGAGTGCTTGCCTAGTATGCATGAGGCACTAGGTTTGATCCCCAGCACCACATTAAAAAAAATAAACAAAATAAAGGTATGTTTTTCAAAAAAAGATATACTTCAAATGATATGAGTTTCTATGTAAATAGAAAATATCTCTTCAAATTCAGAAACCTGGGATAAAGCTTATTAGCATAAAATACCTATGGCCATCAAGAAAGATGAAAATAACAAAAGTCATCCTAGGACTATAAAGGAAGATGGCAAGTTATTAACTCTAGATAACCTGATGTATCATGTCTAAGGACGTTTTGCCAGTTTCCTTTAGGCAGGGGGAAAATGTGGTGTTTTAGTGTTTGGGGTGGTCAGAGATAGGCTGAGAGCAAGAAGCAAAGCATTAGGTGAATCCATTCAGATAATGTATGATAAAATAAGCAATAGACATAATTTTCTAACAAAATCCAAAATTGCAATATTATGTCTAGAAAAGTAAATGCAAATAGGCCAAATTAATGCACAAACCTGTTGAGAGGATAATATCTTTTTTATTCCCATGACAATGGAAGTAAATTTTCTGCTTTTTGTTTCTCATTTTCACTTCGGCAGTATCTTCCATAGCTTTCTACCCAGATACTTAATTAAACAAAACATAGCTGAGATGTGAGATATTTATTTACAACAGAATTCTATCCATTGTGAATTTCATCTGAATAGCTTGGCACTGCATATCTGATCATAAAACCTTTTTTAAGCTACAGGCAATATTTAAAATTACAGTGTAGATTAAGGATTCTTTTGAAGTAATATAGGTCGAAAACTTGAGTCAAGAGTTCCAGAAATTGATGCAGTATGAGTAAAGTATTATCCTGACAATGAGTATAATCCAAACTCGAAGATTTTTGATATATTTTAATATTATCTATAGTTCTCTTGAGTTAAGCAATTTAATTTTTTAAGATCTGTAAACAAGTCTGGATGGTGCCTGGCATTTTGCCAGAGGGAGTGGTTTGTGAAGTAATGCCAGCGAGCCATTAAGTGTGGAGATTCCTTATTGGTTGACTGCTGTATCAAGTTTATGTTAATTAATATAAGCAGTGTGGAATGTATAAATACCTCTGTTGTCCTACAATAAAGGGCTCCCACTCCTGCTGTATCAACCTACACAAGTTGCTTGTCACCCCCCGGTTATTTTGCTGCAGCCCGACTGCGGCATTAATTGGTATTAGGAGATGGAGGTCATGGGCTAATAGCTTTTTAAATATATTCATGCTCTTCAATGGCTTGGACTTCAAGCTATATATAGGCCTCAAATCTTGAAAACAGGTGCTGTAGGTTAGCCCTAGTAATATTTAGTAAGGCACAGCAGAGAGCTCAGTGCATTTTTTAATAATCTATCTTTTTGCACTTGGATGACAGATAATATCTTACCAATAAAATATCACAACATAAATTGAAATGATTTGTGGGGTAACCACTTGCCATAATTTAAAGTAGTCATTTGCCACTCTCACACCAGCTGTATAAATGACACCTGGAAACTTGTTGGTGATACAAATTTTTAGGCTCCACCTCAAACCTACTGAATTAGAAACTGGGAGTGGGGCCCAGCAATTTTAACAAGCCTTCCAGAGGCTCAGCTGCACACCAAAATTTGAGAATCAACTCTTCAAACCATTCTAACCTGATGACCTTGATTGGAACAGGAGAAAAATGTAGGTCATTGATAATATGAATTCCTCATCAAAACACCTACAAATGTATTTTTATGTATTGATGGATTAATCATTCAGCCTGGAATATGAAGATTAACTAAAATAATTGCAATTCAGCAAGCTTTAAGCATTACATTATTTTAGATAAAAGAAAGCAAGTTTCCATTTTTCAGGTGAAAAGTATTACAATAGTATTACAGTAATTTTTTTTGCTATTCTAATTATGGCATTCTCTCTAATGATAGCACTGCAAAAAAATGATACTCTGGTAATGACTGAGAATGCTTGTTTAATGAGGTTGTCTAATTCAAGAACTTAAATTGAAATTTCATAGCAGGATCCTCCTGTTATAAGAATTTTATACAGTAGACCCCCCTCATCTGTCTTTTTCCCTTCCATGGTTTCAGTTACCTATAGTCAATCAAAGTGAAAATATTAAATAAAAAAATTCTATAAATAAACAATGAATAAATTTTTAATCCTACACTATTCTGAGTAGTGTGAAGAGATCTCATGCCCTCCAGCCCAAGATGTGAATCACCCAGTTGTCTAGGATATCCATGCTGTATTCACTGCCTGCATGTTAGTCTCTTAATAGCTAGTCACTTGTCAGATCACCATGGCAGAATGATAGTTCTTGTGTCCAGATAACACTGTTACATGCCTATACCATTCAGTTCACTTTGTTTCATCACATAGGCATTGTATCCTCTCACATCAGCAGAAGAGTGAGATATTTTGAGAAAGATCATGTTCACATGACCTTTACTGCAGTATATTGTTATAATTGTTCTATTTTGTTATCAGTCATTATTGTTAATCTCTGCCTAATTTATAAATTAATTCTTATCATAGGTATATATTTATAGAAAAAAGCATAGTATGTAGTTTCATGTAGCCACTGATGTTCTTGAACGTATCCCCTGGGGATAAGAGGAGACTAGTATAATAAGTAGTCTATGTTTGAAGACAGCCTGTATTCATAACTCATTTTTCTCATCTTCCTATTTTTTCCAGGAGTGAAACTTCGGAGGACCTCAAAAACTGTCATAAATGAATTGATTACTATCTGTTTTATGACAATTCCTCTGCTGTTGTTTTTCTTATATTTCTCAGATTCCCCTTGTTGGTCCATAAGCGTCCTCAGAGGCTAATATTGTCCAGGGCTTATGAAGCCAATTATGGATTATAAACCAATTTGAGTTACAGAGGACATTAACAAGAGTTTTACAAGACTTTCTATATATTTGTGTTCAGATAGCTGTTCAGGCCTAATCAAACTTTCTGCAGACAAATGACCATTTTAAAAATAGCCTCCTTAAATTATGTTATTTTGAAGGAGGGTTTTAAATGCACTGTCACTTACACAGTAAATAAATTACTACTTTGATTAGAAAGGAGAAAGACATTGCAAGCCAAGGCAGCAAGACATATTCCTACTAAAATAAATCTGTGTATGCTATGTAAAAAAATTAGTGCTCTTTGTGATATTGGGATATATTAACAAGTACATATATTTATGCTCTGCCCTATTTTCTGGTACAAAGCCCTTGGGATCACTGAATTGGTGTCTTTCTGAATACTAATGAGATGACTGATGGCTGGAGTTTCTCAGCCTCTGGATGGTGGCTGGTTGCCAGGGGAACCAATCTTGTGAATAGAGGATTGGAACTTTCATCCTCAACCCCAGCCTCTGGGGAAGGGAAAGAAACTGAGGATTGAGTCGATTGGCTAATGATCTAATCAATCATACCACATAATGAAGCCCCACAAAAACCCAACTGGACAGGTTTGAAGAACTTCACAGTTGAGAACAACGTGTGGAAGTACAAAGAAGGTCTTGTGCTCAGACTGGGCGTGGAAGCTCCTCATCTCTGTCCCTACACTTTCCTCTATGAACATTTCCCATCTGGCTGTTCCTGAATTGTAGTCTTTTAAAATAAAGAGGGAAAAGTAAAAAAAAAAAAGAAGAAGAAGAAAAAGAAAGAAAGAAAAAAGAAAAATGTTGCATTCTGTGAGCCATTCCAGTTACTTGATGGGACCTGAAAAAGGGTGGAAAGAACCTCCCATTGGTGGCCAAATGGGAAGTCATTGGTAACCTGGGGACCTGCTATTCTAGACTGGCTTCTGAAGTTGGGGAAGTACTACTTTCTTGAACCATTTTCTTGTAAAGTCTGAGTTAATTCATTTAAATTGAAGAACATCCATCTAGTGTCAGAGAATTGTTTGATGTAAGACAAACCCCTACACATTTGGTGACAAGAGTGGAATACTGGGGCTCTGGTTGTGGCTCAGTTGTAGAGAACCTGCCTCACACATGTGAGGCACTGGGTTGGATCCTCAATAC
Organism: Ictidomys tridecemlineatus; assembly: GCF_052094955.1. Classification (NCBI taxonomy): domain Eukaryota; kingdom Metazoa; phylum Chordata; class Mammalia; order Rodentia; family Sciuridae; genus Ictidomys; species Ictidomys tridecemlineatus. The sequence goes on along the minus strand of NC_135479.1, from coordinate 155,752,609 downwards.
CACATATAAATAAATAAATAAATAAATAAATAAATAAATAAATAAATAAATAAATAAAAGTAATTTGTCCATCTACAATTAAAAAAATATTTTAAGAAAGTCAATTTCTAATTGTTGTGAATGAGAATAACAGGAGAAGGTAAAAAATGATTTCATTTTTCTCTAGTGTTCATTTACAAATACTGTTCCTTTTTAGGCTTACAAATAGAAAAAGAAATTTTCTTTTTAAAGACCTCTTCTTCTTCAGTGTGTATTCTTAATCTTTCCAACTTTTGACTAAAAAGCATAAAAAATGTAACTTTTAAGAAAAACTTTAGATATTATTGAATTAATATTAACAGGCAAAAAAAAATTTCCTCTGTATGAATTGCATTATGAGTATAATTTAGATATCACATGTCCTAAGAGTTTACCCTTAACCCACCCAGAGAGATAACCAAAAATGTACTCAAGTATATGAAGCCATTCATTCAGTACTAAATAAATATTTCTCAAATGCTGGGGGTTAGATTGTTCTCGAACATCATAGTTTGCAGTAATAGTAGGATATAATGCTATTATTACAATACTTAGCCAAAGATCCAGAAACACAAAATTTTGTCCCAGTAGTCACTCTTCACTATAGCCAGGGTGAGATATTCATGCATTTAGTCAACACATTTATTGAGCACGTGATATTTGCCAGCTTTGGGGATATAGGAATGAACAAAACAAATTGTACTACTGCTTTCATAGGACTGACATTCTACTGACATTTGGAGTGACAAAACAAACAAATATAACAAATATTTAACAGATGACAAAAAGTCTTGAGATGAAAAATAAAGTTGATTAAGGGGTTAGAAAAAGAATGTGATACAGTGGATATGCTTTTTAAAATACGAGATGGTTTGTTAGGGGAGCAGAAAATGAAGTTAGAGAAGCAGCTTTATGAACAGAGGGGTTGGTCTATTGTGGTGGGTGAGCAAGGAGACATGAAAGAAAATGAACTTGTCAGTAGCCAGGAGCTAGATCACCAAAGCTGCTGTGTAATAGGTTTACCCTTTGGGCTTCATTCTGAGGGACAAAGAAAACACTGAAGTGTGTAGAGCAGAAGCATGACATAGATTTTCAAATGACCACTCTAGCTGCTGTATTAGTGGAAATGCTGGAAGAAAGGACATAAGTTAGGAAACCATTATGATAGCCTAGCAGAAGGTGATACTGATTCAGATTAAGTGGTAGAAGTAGCTGATAGAAACTAGCAAGATTTTTCATATATTTAAAGATATGTTATCAAGAGGGTCTATTTGTACATTAGATGTAGGATGTGAAAGAAGGAGAGGAATCAAGAGGGGTTGAGATTTTAAAACTTGAGCATGGGAAGAATGAAATTCAGCAGAAAATGTACTTAACAGAAACAAGATAAGATACTTTTTAAAATTTTGATTCTAATTTGTTGTATATGACAGCAGAATGCATTAAAATTCATATTATGCATATAGAGCACAAGTTTTCACATCTCTGTTTGTATACAAAGTATATTCACATAATTTGTGTCTTCATACATATACTTAGGGTAATGATGTCCATCTCATTCCACCCTGTTTTCTACCACCATGCACCTCTCTTCCTCTCCCACCCTTCTGTCCTATCTAGAGTTCATCTAATCTTCCCATGCTTCCTCTCCCAACCCCACTATGAATCAGCCTCCTTATATCAGAGAAAATATTTGGCATTTGGATTTTTGGGATTGGTTAACTTCACTTAGCATTATATTCTCCAACTCCATCCACTTACCTGCAAATTTCATTATTTTATTCTCTTTTATTGCTGAAAAGTATTTCATTGCGTATATATACTATTTTCTTTATCAATTTATCTACTGAAGGGCATCTAGGTTGGTTCCACAGTTTAGCTATTGTGAATTGTGCTGCAATAAACATTGATGTGGCATGTCCCTGTAGCATGCTGTTATAAAGTGCTTTGGGTGTAGACCAAGGAGTGGGGCAGCTGGGTCAAACGGTGGTTCCAATCCCGGTTTTCCAAGGAATCACCATGCTGCTTTCCATATTACCTTCACTAATTTGCAGTCCCACCAGCAATGTGAGAGTGTGCCTTTTTCCCCACATCCCCACCAACACTTATTGTTGTTTGTCTTCATAATAGCTGCCATTCTGACTGGAGTGAAATGAAATCTTAGAGTAGTTTTGGATTTGCATTTTTTCTAATTGCTAGAGATGTTGAACATTTTTTCATATATTTATTAACTGATTGTATATCACCTTCTGAGAAGTATCTGTTCATTTCCTTGGCCCATTTTTTGATTAGGTTATTTCTTTTTTTGTTTGTTTTGGTGTTTAGCTTTTTGAGTTCTTTATATACCCTAGAGATTAGTGCTCTATCTGATGTGGAAGTGGTAAAAATTTGCTCCCAAGCTGTAGGCTCTCTGTTTACCTTGGTGATTTTTTTTTTTTTTTTTGCCAAGAAGAAGATTTTTAGTTTGAAACCATCCCATTTAATAATTCTTGTTTTTAATTCGTGTGCTATAGGAGTCTTACTAATAAAGTAGGGGGTCTAATCTGATATGATAGAGGTTTGGGCCTACTTTTTCTTCTATTAGACGCAGGGTCTCCTTAATTCCTAGGTCCTTGATCCACTTTGAGTTGAGTTTTTTTGCATGGTAAGAGATTGGGGTTTAATTTAATTTTGCTGCACATTGTTTTCCAGTTTTCCCAGCACCATTTGTTAAAGAGGCTATCTTTTCTCCAATGTATGTTTTTGATAGCTTTGTCTAATATGAAATAACTGTAAATATATGGGTTAGTCTCTGTGTTCTCTATTCTGTACCATTGGCCCACCAGTCAATTTTGGTGCCAATACTATGCTGGTTTTGTTACTATTTCTCTATAGAAAATAGTTTAAGGTGTGGTATAATGATGTCACTTGCTTCACTCTTCTTGCTAAGGATTGCTTTAGCTATTCTGGGTCTCTTATTTTTCCAGATGAATTTCATGACTGCTTTTTCTATTTCTATGAGGAATGGCATTGGGATTTTGATTGGAATTGCATTAAATTTGTATAATGCTTTTGGTGGTATGGTCATTTCCACAATATTAATTCTACCTATCAAAAAACAAGAGAGATCGCTCCATCTTCTAAGGTCATGTTTAATTCCTTTCTTTAGTTCTAGCATTCTGTAGTTTTTGTTGTAGAGGTCTTTCACCTTTTTTGTTAGGTTGATTCCTAAGATTTTTTGTTGTTGTTGTTTTTGGTTTTGGTTTTTTGAGGCTATTGTAAATGAGATTTTCTTGTTTCCTCTCAGAGGATTTGTCACTGATATACAGAAATACCTTTGATTTATGGGTGTTGAGTTTATATCCTGCTACACTGCTAGATTCATTTACTAGTTCTAGAAGTTTCTGGTGGAATTTTTTCAGTTTTCTAGGTATACAATCTTCGTCAAAATGGGCTAATTGGAGTTCTTCTTTTCCTATCTGTATCCCTTTAATTTGTTTTTTTTTCTGTCTAACTGCTCTGGCTAGTGTTTTAAGAACTATGTTAAATAGAAGTGGTGAAAGAGGGCTTCTCTGTCTTGTTCCAGTATTTAGAGGGAATGCTTTCAATTTTTCTCCATTTAGAATGATGTTGGCCTAGGGTTTAGCATAGATAGTTTTTACATTGTTGAGATATGTTCCTGTTATGCCTAGTTTTTCTAGTGTTTTGAATATGAAGAGGTGCTATATTTTGTTGAATGCTTTTTCTGCATCTGTTGAGATGATCATATGGTTCTATTATAGTCTATTGATGTGACGAATTAGATTTATCCCTTTCTGTTTTTTGAACAAAACTTGCATCCCTAGGATGATTCCCACTTGATCATGGTGCACTATCTTTTTGATATGTTTTTGTATTCGATTTGCAAGAATTTTATTGAGAATTTTTGCATCTATTTCATTAGAGATATTGGCCTGAATTTTTATTTCTTTGATGTATCTTTGCCTGGTTTTGGAATCAGAGTGATATTAGCCCCATAGAATGAGTTTGGAAGTGCTGCCTCTTTTTCTATTTCCTGAAATAAATGGAAGAGTATTGGTATCAGTTCTTCTTTAAAGGTCTTGTAGAACTCAGCTGTGTATCTATTCACAGGCTTTTTTCACAGTCCTAGGCTTTTCTTGGTTGGTAGTCTTCTGATGGTGTCTTCTATTTTGTCACTTGAAATTAATCTGTTTATATTGTGTATATCATTGTGATTCAATTTGGGCAAATCTTATGACTGTAGAAATTTGTCAATATCTTCAGTATTTTCTATTTTATTGGAGTACAAATTTCAAAATAATTTCTTTTATTTCTCTAGTGTCTGTTGTGATATTTTCTTTTTCACCACATATGTTAGTGACTTGAGTCTTCTCTCTCCTTCTTTTTGTTAGCGTGGCTAAGGATCTGTTCATTTTATTTATTTTTTCAAAGAACCAACATTTTGTTCTGTCAACTTTTAAATTGTTTCATTTGTTTCAATTTCATTGATTTAAGCTCTAATTTTAATTATTTCCTGTCTTCTACTGCTTTTGGTGTTGATTTGTTCTTCTTTTTCTAGGACTTTGAGATGTAATGTTAAGTCATTTATTTGTTGACTTTGTTGACTTTGTCTTCTTTTAAGAAATGAACTCCATACAATGAACTTTCCTCTTAGTACTGCCTTCATAGTGTCTCAGAGATTTCAATATGTTTTATCTGTGTTCTCATTCACCTTTAAGAATTTTTAAAACTCCTCCTTGATGGGTTTTTGCAACCAGTTGTTCATTCAATAGCCTATTATTTAGACTCCAGGTATTGGAGTAGCTTTTATTTTTTTACTTTATCATTAATTTCTAATTTTATTCCATTATGATCTGATAGAATGCAGGGTATTTTCTCTACTTTTTTTTTAGATTTGCTAAGAGTTGCTTTGTGGCATAATAATGGTCTATTTTAGAGAAGAATTCATGTGCTGCTGAGAAGAAAGTGTATTCATTTTTTGAAGGATAAAATATTCTATATATGTCAGTTAAGTCTAAGTTAGTTATTAATTGTATTATTGAGTTCTATAGTTTCTTTATTCAGCTTTAGTTTGGACGATATATCCAGTGGTGAAACACATGTATTAAAGTCACCCAGAATTATTATGTTGTGGTCTATTTGACTCTTGAACTTGAGAAGAGTTTGTTTGATGAACATAGATGCTTCATTGTTTGTGGCATATAAAGTTATTATTGTTATGTCTTGTTGATAAATAGTTCCCTTAAGCAGTATGAAATATTCTTCTTTATCCCTTTTTATTAACTTTGGCTTAAAATCTACTTTATTTGATATGAGGTTGGAAACCCCTGCTTACTTCCTTAGTCCATGTGAGTGCTATGTTATTTCCCAACCTTCACCTTTAGTCTGTAGATGTCTTTTCTTATTATAAGAGTCTCTTGGAGGAGGTATATTGTTGGGTCTTTTTTTTTAAATCCAATATGCTAGTCTGTCATTTGGTTGGTGAGGTTAGGCCATTAATATTCAGGGTTATTATTGAGAAATGATATGTATTCTCACACATTTTTATTTATTTTTGGTATTTAACTTCACTTGGTTCTCCTTAGATTAGATTTTCCTTTAGTGTAGTATCTCCCTTTGCTGATTTTCATTGTTGATTTTCAATTCCTCTCCATGGAATATTTTGCTGAGGATGTTCTGTAGTGCAGCTTTCAAGTTGTAAATTCTTTTAACTGTTGTTTATTATGGAAAGTTTTTATTTCATCATCAAATCTAAAGTGTAATTTTGCTGGATATAATATTCTTGGTTGTCATACATTTTCTTCCAGACCTTGACATATTTTTTCCAGAATCTTCTAATTTTCAGGGTCTGGGTTGAAAAATATGCATATAACCTAATTGGTTATATCTAATTTGATTCCTTTCTCTCATGGCTTTTAATATTCTCTCCTTATTATGTTAGGCGTTTTTGTTATAATGTGCCTTGGTGTGGATCTGTTGTGATTTTGTACATGTGTCATTCTTTAAGCCTCTTGAATTTTGTTTTCCAATTCATTCTTCATTTTTGAAAAATTTTCTGATATCATTTTATTGAATAGATTGCTCATTCCTTTGGTTTGGAACTCTATGCCTTCCTCTATCCCAATAACTCTTAAATTTGGTCTTTTTATGCTATCCCACATTCCTTGAATGTTCTGCTCATGGTTTTTTACCATTTTCACTGTGTGGTCTACATTCTTTTCTAGATTATATATTTTTTCTTCATTATCTGAGGTCCTGTCTTCCAATGGCCTAATCTGTTGGTGATACTTTCAGTTGAACTTTTAATTTGATTTATTGTTTCTTTCATTACAAAGATTTCTGGGTTTTTTTAAGAACATCTATCTCCCTACTAAAGAAATCTTTTGCTTCCTATATTTGTTTATGTAGCTCTTTGTCAAAATGATCATTTGCTGCCTATATTTGCTCTCTTATAATATCCTTTAATTCACAGAACATTTTAATTATGTATATCCTGAACTCCTTCTCTGTAATTTCTTCTGTTGTGCTGGCCATGGATTCTAATAATGTAGTATCATGATTGGTTTGGGGCACTTTCTTCCCTTGTCTTTTCATATTGTTTGTGTCTTCCCTTCTAGCACTGTGAATCTGAGACATTACTGTTTCTACTCTATAGGCTTATAGTGCCCATGTAGGGTTCCAGTACCTCTCCTTGGAGGTGAAGGACAGTGTTAATAGATCCCAATATAAACAATATACTCCCTAAAAACAAATGTTTGCTATTAAGATATTTACAGTTTGGTCACAATGTACAGAAATGGTGAATTCAATTATCATCTACAATATACTCAGTAGGTTTGTGAAAGGGTTTCAGTTTCTGATGGTGAACAAAGAACCAGGGGTGAGGAATAGCATGATATGCTGAGGAGGTAGGAGGTGAGGATATAAAGTTATTATATTTTAGAAAGTGTGAAAGAGAAATCTAAAGAGGAAGATTGGTTGCAGGATAAGGGAAAGGAAGTAATTTTGTGTAGACAAGTAAGAGGGAAGACAGTAGAGTACATAAAACAAACACACATGTATATTAAGAAAATTTAAAAATGTTAAAATAGTAGACATTAATGGGAAAAAAGAAAACAAACAAAATAAGAATATACAACACAACTCTAATATACTATTCAGACATCCCAGTCCTCAAAATCCTAATTCATGCAAAATACTTGGTTTCACATAAGTAGGGGATGTGAGGGCAGGAGAATAGAGAGAGAGAAAAAAATCTTGAAGGAAGAAACAAGGATTGTTTTGGTTAGAGATCAGTAACGAACTGCTTCCCTCCTCATCCAAAAGTTGGGGTCATCTGTTACTAGGTGGTATCTCTGCCCTCAGGATGGTGAAGGTAACCAGGGTGTCAATGTGCCCAAGTAGCAGCTGGTGGGGAAAGCGGGTGTGGGGCATTTAATAACTGGATACTTGGCTAGCAAGAGTTCCAAACTGTCCAAACTGAGAGTTGCCCCACTGAAGATACTGATGAAGGTGCCCCAAGATGGAGGCACCCACTTTCAGTGATGGGAAGTCAGGTCGGGTGGGGGGAGCCAGGCGATGATGATGGATGATTAGTTCAGAGATGAGCTCTGTGGCATGTGGCATGCAGTGTGTGGCTGTTGGCTGACTTCAGAGCCTGTATGAAATTCCTGGGTGCAGGCAGAATATTGCACATATGGAACTGGCTCCACTGCTGCAGAACCCCAAGATGGCAGTTACCAGGGGAACTCCATGTTGGTAGCTGGGGGTCCACACGGGAGTGGCAGTCTGAGTTCTTGCACATGGGAAGGTGCTAGGAATCCTGTGTAGGAGTGGTGTCTGTGATTTCTGCTCAAGTGGGTAGCTGAAAGTTCTGAGTGTGAGTGCTGATGCTGATGGTCCCACTTGGGTACCTGGTAGTCCTTGTGTGGGAGAGAAGTAGAGAGACTACTCTGATGCTGAGGCCTGGAGCCCTGCACAGGCAAGATGACAGTAATTATTGTGCTGAAGCAGGAATATCACTCACAGAGAAACAAGTCACAGAGTCCCAGGTCACAGAGCAACACAAAATGCTGCCTCCCTCTGGCCCTCCATCTTGGATCAAGAGAAGATACTATTTTGGGGAGAGTTTGATTTTAGAAATTTTGTCACATCAGTTGAAAGAGAACTTAGCAGAAGAAGGAAACAACTGGCAAGCCAGACAATGCCCAGGAGTGGGAGTTATTCCTATCAAAGCAGCTTATCCAGGCAGGATATCTGTGGGAGGCAGAGACAGATGTCATGGGGCATCTTCATGTGGCCGAGTAGACAACAGAACCCTCAACATTGGACATCCTCAAATGCAAGTCAGAGTTAAAGGTTAAAAAAAATGGAGATAAAATAAATGGAAGACATCATTTAATAATAGCTTACAAAATTTAGGAATAATAATAAATTATGAATGATAAGAAGCTTCTCATATCATATCTAGGAATATAATTTCTGAACACTTCAGAAATAACTTTGGGAATGTATGCAGGAGGCTGGAGATTCTACAGTAACAGGTGTGGAAAGAGCAGTGAAAAAATACTTACTTCATTCATCTCAGTGGGGTGTGGCTCATCTAGAATTTCTTAAATATTTCATTGGTTTCAGAGAGTTTGTAAATGAGATAGGAAATTACTTCCACAATTGCCATTTTTCACTAGTGAAATGTTTTGGAATTATTTTTCTATATTGTTATATTGTGATATGGAAAAATAGAGCTCTCCAGTTGCAAAAAAAATAGCATGTAGAATGTCTAAAACCTTTATTTCCATATGGTTTTATCAATTAAATGGTAAATACCATCAATATATATTTAAATACTACTAGGAAAAAAATTTATTTCTATGTGATTTTACTCATTTTAATGTTTCTTTACATGCTATTTCTTATCTTTTAGAATCAGACGTATAAAGACAGTCTACCATTTGAAATAGGTATGGTCTAAGATATGTTACATCCTGTGTTTACAGTATACATAGTGCATGCTGCAAATGGTATTTTAAATCACTACAAATATGGTGAAAGAGAGATAAGAGGATTTTCATATCATATCTAGGAATATAAACACTCTTCTCTGACTATATTGCATCAACTGTTAGTAAGAAGTGATTATTATTTACATAATAGAGAAGATGCATTTTAGCTTCTGGGATGCACACAGCTATTTTTTTCAATTATTCATGCCATTTCACCCATCATACTAAGAACTACCTCAGAGATAAGAAACAATGACCATTTTCTTCCAGGAACAAAGTGAGAATTGTTTTGTTTCATGATGTGATTTTTTTCTTTTACAGTACTGAAAGCCTTGTTGATGTGAATGAGTTATTTATTAAAATCTTCACACTGAAGATAGAGTTAAAAGAAAAAAGAGCCACCTTTATAGAGATACTTTCATATGGCAAAGGAGCACTGAAGAGAAATTATGATCCAAATATTCAGGAGCAATTTTAAGATAATAACCAGGGAAGTCACACAGGGAAGACTGAGCTTACATGTTAATTCATTCTGGTAAAAAAAATGAACCCTATGAATTAGATGGGAGAGTGCATGACATATTATAAAGTCTTGTTCTTAAAAACAATCATATGACAATTAGGGACCACTGTATATTAGAAACAACTGCTTATGTATTCATCCTGGATGATATGCTGGTGAACTTGTCATTGAGAAAAGGAGTAGAAAGAATTATTTTTACAAAATCTATAATTAACCCAAGGGATTTTGCACTGAATTTATAGCTCAGCAAGGATTTTAGATGGATTTAAAAGGTAGGCGAATGTAACTATTGCATTTTCATGAATAACTCTCAAGAGCTGCAACTGACATGAAATGAGAATCTCAGTTTTCCTCCTTTCCAAGTACTAGTACTACTTCCAGAATGTAGGGAGAATTTCAACGAGATCAAGGTAGCAGATTCCTCAAATGAAACTTGGAGTATCATTTCCATTATAGTAGGCAGTTATCAGTCTTGCTCATCTATGACACTCAGCATAGTATATAGTCCATAGTAGAAGCTTGACAAATATATTCAACACATTATTGAGCCTATCTGGGAAAATCATACATGGTGCCATGACTTCTAGTGCAGGATGTATAACAATCTAGATCTCCGATATATGGGAATGAGCCAGAATATCATATTATCTGGAAGTGTTGGAGTAACTCTCTCCAGTGCCAGTTAAAGAACTTCCTACAATTTCATTTAAAAGGTTAAATTAATTATGAGAATGGGTATGTAGAGTTTAACTCTTTGAAATTGTAGCATGAACTGTTGTCCCACCTATATTCCCCTGGGTTTTCATCATTGTAGTCCATCTAGTCTGTAGCCACCTGCAATTTTTTCTTTTTGCTAGAAGCTTTGTCTGTCTGGCAAAACCAGGGCAGACTTCATGGACCCAGAATGGGGCCCTGTTCTGAGAAGGGTTTACCCTATGCTTGGGGTTGAATCCTCTGTGGTTTCTGTATTAAAACCTTAACATTTATCTTTGAATTTATATTCTGTAAGTGAAGTCCAATGGAACAATAGAATATGCACAGGAGACTTAGAGCCCCCACTTATACACACTTCCTCTAATCCAGTGACTTCTGCTACCCCGTCCATAAATTTGGATAAGAGTCAAGGTAAAGCTTATGAACCCAGCATACCTCATGTGCTCACCTGTAGGAAAGGATGGAGCAGTGACCAATCAACTGTGAACAGAGACAGAAATAACTTGCATGTGAGTATTTCAATACCAGAGTGAGTATGACATTAAACTGCAAACTCAAACACATCAAAGTGTGGAAATGGGGTGGGAGTGGAAGACAGAAGAAAAATGTAAAATTCTTTTTCTAAAAAGGATCTCAACATTCTCATCTTGACTTTGCTAAGCTCCACCAAGCTGTCCCTGGGTAGAATCCTCTCTACCCATAGGCATGGTAGAGCAGCAGTACCAGAAAATGAATCCCCTCTCTTATCACCATGCCCTTAACTATTGACTAATTTTTGAAATTGATGAAAATTCTAATGCATATACATGGTCTACACTGCCTCTAGAGTTCTCCAACAAGATTATGCTCCATTATCCCCAGGGGTAACTTGATTAATAATGCACTCTGTCATGTATGCTTTTCTCCCTGATTTCCTTACTTTCCTACTGAAATGACCTCCCAAACAAGCCCACTGGACTTTAATCCTGATGTCTGGAGAAACTCAAAGCAGTGTAGATTCACCAGGCAACATTTGAAGGCATTATTTATTTTTGGATACAAGGTCTTGCTATGTTGCCCAGGATGGTCTTAAAGTTTTGGACACAAGCCATCCTCCTGTCTCAGCCTCCCAAATGCTGTGACTACAGGCATGTGCCACCCTTGCCAGGCTTTCAAAGGTATTTCCAGTATCCTTGATTGATTAAAAAATAAACACCTCCAGTATACCAAGGTTCTTTCCTCCAGATGCTTCTCTCTCCTTCAAAGTCCTAGGGTTTGTATTTTTGTATACTTTGTAATATCTAGGATGCATGGCTGAGCATAATTTCCTCCATTTATTTTCTTTTTCTTTTATCTGAAGAAAGAGTTTTCCAGTAGAGATCCTCCCTGCTCTCTAATGCTATTAATCTTCTAGCTCTCTTTGAAAGAGAAATGTTGTTCTAAACCTATTACCCTAAAAGTATGCAGTAGATAATAATAATAGATAATTTCTATGGATTTCCAAATTCTTGTGTGGTAGTATTTTTGGTAAATATGATCCTCAAATTATGCAATGCATTTTTTGTCCTTTCTGGAAAACAAATATGTTCAAATGAATCTGAAAATGTGACTTCAACATTTTTTTCCAAATTTGAATAAGAAATTGGAAATGGTAGATAGATGATAAAAACTACATGGGTATGAGATTCTTTTAAAGACCAAAATATGTTTTGTACTTAAATTTTTCTGTTATGGCATTTTTTAGAATTTTATTTTTTGTACCATGAAAATTGATTTTAAAAAAAATGTTATGTCCTCGAAAACTGCTTCTTACTGCTGATGTGACAGCAAGAGAGAGATAAGAAGGTGCTCTCGGTACCTTATTCAAACTTCTCATTTGAGGAATTGCCTTAGAGAGAAAAAAAAGAGATAGTCAAAATTCGAAATTAATTTCCACCTGCTTCCTTTTCCCTCCAATGACTAATAGCCTCTTGGATAAAACTAGCTTCAATCCCTGGTTTAAAAAAAAAAAAAACAAAAAAACTTCAAATTCCTCCATTGCCATATTTTATACCTAATAAATGTGGGATGAATGAAACCAAGCTAAGGCTTAGAAAAGTCATAGATAGTTGCCTAACATAAGCACTTGATGCAAACATCAGCTGCTCTGGACATAACACTGACTACTAGGGATCTTAAGTACTACCTAACTGTTCCACCCGTTTCCCTGGTTCTTCAGGACTAACTGTCCCCTGTACTTATCCCCCTGCTCTATCCCACTCCTTTTTCTTGATCAATAGTTTATTCATTCATTCCTTCATTTGGACACTCCTTGAACAAAAACTGATAACCTATTTGATCTACAATTCAAGTTCAAATGTGATCTGTGAAATGGCGGAATCAACATCACCCGAGGAGCTTGTTAGAAATACAAATTCACGGTCCTTAGTGCATTCCAACTGAATCAGAATCTCTGAGGTAGGACCAAGAAATCCTTATTGTAACTAGCTGTTCAGGTGATTTCTGTGCATCTAAAGTTTGAGAAGCATGGATGTCATTCTGGGTCTGGGTCTGGGTCTGGGTCTGAACTAGAGTCCATGAATTTGCATTTTATCAATCCAGAGATCACACTTTGAGAATCACTGATTTTAGGAGTTTAATTATTATTCCAGCTACTTAACAAAAACCTGAATACAAATCTCCACAGATTATTATTCAGCTTTAAATTCTGCTTATTCAGTTTTACTGTGAAAGTGTCACCAACTCAAAGCTTTTTTAAACGTGTAGCAATTTGAGACGTTGGCCATTGTTCCCTATTGGTATTATCCCTCTTATTTTCTTCACTTTAGTTTCACATGCTTTATCTGAAAGTCTCATGGCATATTGAATTGGGTACAGATTAGGTGCCAAGGATCTAACTACAAATTAACCATATAACCTGTGTAATTTTGAACAAGTCATTTAACATTTCTGAAACTCATTTCCTTGTCTGTGCAATGTAAATGAGGTGAATGGGAGGAGATGATGCATCTGAAAGAAGTTAGCAACAGAGTATGACATACAGTAGATGCTCAACAAATGCCATTTAAATTTTTATATCACAACATTCTTCTCTTTTGTTAGTATTGTCAGATACCAGGCAAAGACATGAGATATGCTCAAATCATTTAAATTATTAATATTGTGTGCATTTCAGAGTACATTTTTGTCACATTGAAAATTTGATTTAACTTTATTGCCTGTATTTTATTTCTTCTTAATTATGGTCACCTCTAGGAAGTATTAAATGCTAATTTTCTTTGATTTAAAAAAATCTAACTTTTTAAAAAGCAGACTATGATAGAATGTCACAATGGTAGTTCTAATGTCCACTTTTCTGTGTTTTCTTGTCATTTGATGTCAAGCAGAAGTCATAACTAAATGTACCTTAACATTTCCCATTAGAAAAATAGGTTCAACATTGACTAAGCCTTCCATTCAAGTGGCCAGAAATCACTTTAGAAGTGTTAGCTAACAAAATCTTAAAACAATGCCACCAAAAGGTAAGAATTAGAACACATGGAATAAAACAATGTAGGTCAGTTAAAAAATTAGGGCTGAAGAGATTACAGTGCAACCAGTCTGCTCATTTACATCATTTTATTTACTTATGTAGAACTTCAACTTTGAATAGAGGGTTTTTTAAATCATTATTATGTAAAAGTAATATATGCATATGCTTCAAAAAAACAAATAATACTGAAAGAATTATAATGAATATTAATTATGCCTTACCCTACATTTCTTCAACCCTAGATCCTCTTCTTCAGTGTCAACCTATTTTTAACTACAGACTTCTGTATTTATAATGTGTTTATATTGTTACTTTTGAGTTGCCAACATTAGATGCTATTCATGTTCTTCTCTGATAAATGAGGCTTGAACTCTCATAAAGCCACCACTGTAAGTCCCCCATTCCTTGAAAGATATATCTATATCTATATCTCTCTCTCTATATATATATATGAAAGATATATCTATGTCTATATATATGTGTGTATAATTTTTTTAGTTTAATAACCTAAACTTGTTTTGTGAATATCTGTGGTATGTCGGTATGTATATTTACTGCAGGTCAAGTACTTTGGACTATCAGTCAAACAGTTATACTATAGTTATATTTCCTTTCTTACGCAGATTTTTGTTTTTGTTACTGAAATTCATAATATTGATATTTTATTTTTTTCAGTTTTGCATTATAAACATTCTTAATTTATTTTGCTGAAATGCATCCTATTAAGTGTTTATTCAGGGGAGTCACTCTCTTGCATCCCAACTACAATGTCTCCACCTCAGCTAGCTTCATCTGGAGCCATCACTCTCCAGGCCTGCTGCCTAGCTGTCCTGGGCCTTCGAGGGACTACTCTTCATGTGGGTTGCAGCTACTATTTCCTGGGCTTCTTGTCTTCTCTTCTCTGATTTTACTCCCCTGTATTGCTGGAGGCAAATTTTCTGACTCTTTGATGATTGCAGATATTTTTTCTCTCTCTATTCTCATACTTGATTGTGTAAGTATAGAATTCTAGTAAAATGACATTTTTCACCAGAATTCTGAAGGGATTTCATTATTGCCTTCTAAGCACAATAGACCATTTGTGAGTATACTTGAGGGTAAGAGATTAAACAGGTTGGTTTGACATCCCCATATACTGTATACACATCATAAGAATTCTTAGAAAGTATGACAAATTATAGATTTCATAGAAACAAGAATTTGGCTTAAGGTCAGACTGGGCACATTATTGTCAAGACCCACTGTAAAATAAAACTGTGGAATCTTTTGTTAATAAATTATCAAGAATCCTAAAATGTTGACAGTAGAGCATTTAACCAAGCAGAAGGGTCTTTTAAATGCAGGGCTCTATGTAACTGCACAGGGCTTATGACTGTTTAAGATCTGTATCTACAGAAAATGTATTTAAATTTCAGTCCTCACTTAATGCCTGAGGCTTATAGTTCTATTTCTAAAGAAAGAATAATGATATCTGCTCTTCTGACTATCTAGGGTTGTGGTGACTTTTCTATAACATGATAATATATGTGGGAACACTATATAAATCATAGTTTAAAGAAGAGTGACTGTATATAAAATATTTTCCTCTATCCCAAATAAAAAACCATTAGGTGAATGTATGCTTCATTGTATCTTCTTTATGAATGGATTTCATAGCTTCCAATATATATTTATTAAAATATATACCCAATATATATTTTAGAATTACCTCTGTGCTATTGTTTTGTATAGGAGAAGCTGTCCCTCATTGTCGATCATCACATCATAAAGTGAAACTCCAAAATAATGGACTTTTCATTGAAGTGTTATACTAATTTCATCTTACAAATATCATTTTAGTCAACACTTAAATTTGCCTTACATTATAAAACTTGAGTGACAACTGAGTATGATTTACCGTTATTGTGTGTGTTTTAAAATTATTGGCATCTATCAGTTTCAAGTAATATGCATCTATCAGTGGTATGCAGATTCTGTTTCAATAGTCAAGTCCTGGATTACTTAGTAACTAACTAACTGAACTATTAGTAAGTAACTAATCTTTCAAGTCTCATAGGTTTTTGTGAGAATGAGACTAAATTATGTAAGATTTTAGAAACAGATATTCAGCAAATGATTACTATCTTATAAAGAAAATAGGAATAATAATTATTTTTAAAATGATTAAGCATGCAAGTTTTTCATAATAAAATTATATCAAAGATAGTTCAATTCACAAATGCTAATATATAGTTTCATGAGCAGAAATAAGTACTCAGTTTCATGATATAGCATCACAGTATCTTTAGATCAGGGGTCTAAATTATGACACATCGCTTGTTTTTGTACAGTGTGGAAGCTGGGAATAATTTATACACTTTTAAATGATCTAAAAATATTTTTGACATGTAAAAATTGTATAAAATTCAAAGTTCAGTGTCTGTAAATTGTTTTATCATAACACAATCACACTCATTTATACATTGCCTATGGCTACTTTTATAAAACAACAGCAGCTAAGTAGTTGCATTGGAGACCTTATGGCCTACAAAATTAAAATATTTACTCATTGCATCTTAACAGAAAAGTTTGCTAATAAGATACAGAGAGTAAATTTTCCCATGCCATAACCACCACCCTCAGTCCTGATTTCTTGCTAGATAGCCTCAATGCAACAAGATCATTCTAGTACCCTCACATTGTTGTCTGTATGTCTGGAAATGGGTCACTCTAAGTGCCTAGTGTTCCATCTGTCAATCCATCCTGACTCCTGAGTTTCTGGTTCTTTATCTTCTGATATCTGTGGTTGCTCTAGTGGCTCTGACATCAGCATTTTGTCTTAACCACAACTCACCCTTAATTCTAATACTATATCATCTCTTACTTATCAGAGAGAAGAGGCTACTAGATTGTATTAAGATGTAAAACCCTGCTCCAGCAAGTTAGTCCTACAGGACTCTCCATGGTTTTTTGGAAGAAAACTTATGGGAAATGCAGTGCATTTCTCCACAGGGTTTATTTTTACACACCCACTATTGATATTGAGCATCTTCTACATACCTAATACTGTACTATGTAAGAGGGAGGGCTTTAGGAGGTAGGCAGAAAGATGGATTATGGAAGAGGAAAGGACAAAGAAGAATGATAGGATAAATAATTAAGAAGACAAACCAGATTAGTGTTAGGCACAAAGTGATATAAATTTAAAAAATAAAAGAATGGGTTATAGAGAATAATTAACAGAGACTTGACTGAGAAGATTGGAACTGAATTCACTAGACCTAGCTGTCAACATTTAAAAATTGTGACATTTCTCAAAGAAATCTAAATTTCCTTTCTCTTGAATTATTAAAAGATTTGGCTGACGTCACTGTGTCCACACTCCTACAGGTCAGTCATCTGAGGAAGCCAAATTTTAGTAATGTCCTTTTCAGTAAAAGAAGTATTTTTTGATTGGTTATAAGATTCATCCAGTTGGTGTCACTCTACCTTGCCTGCTTGGTCTATGCAGGGACTTAAATTTTCAACTTCAGTTCTCAGATGAGTAAATGAGTTAGTATTTGAGTGATGCAGTTACAAGATGGAGAAAAATGAAGAAAAAGAAAAAGCACCAGGGAAAGAAAGAGAATGAGGAATTACTACATTCCAGCTGGAAAGGACCTGAAAGATCACCTGACTTCACATCCCCATTTCATAGAAACTGAATCCCTGAGTGGTAGAGGCCTGAATTTGAAGTCTCACATATGGTTGATATCGAGGTTAAGATCAGCACTAGGTTGGGGGGTCTTAGTCTGATATAATTAATATTAAATTCATTGTTTTGAGATTACAACACGCAAGCAAGGGTAAAACCGGTTAGATTTAATAACACTCATTTAAGCAGCCATTGCCCCATTGTGCTCTCAGCATATAAAGTAGGTGCTGCTCTGCCTGGTGGCCAGGTTGTGACAAGGACAGAACTAGACACTTGGAGAGAGAAATTTTCTAGGAAAAAGATAAAAATTTTGAGTTTTAAAGATGATTTAAAATGAAACGTAATTAACAATGTGTAGTGGACAGTGGAAAATCTTTGCAAGTAGGCAATTTTATATGACATATGTTTATTGCTGCTGTAAACTAATGTCAGTTTGTTTAGTCAAAGTAGTCTCTTAGAACAGTTATAACAAAAAGAATTGTCATTACGTATTTGTCAAAAACCCATTGATTGTACAGCAGAAATCATAGACCCTAATATAAAGTATAAACTTGGGTTATTAATAATGTGTTGATATTAGCTCATCTGTTGTAAATACTGTACCAATGCAAGATGTTAATAATAGGGGAGATTTGGGGAAGAATGGAAACTCTCCACTTTCTGCATAGTTTTTCTGAAAACATAAAATTACTATAAAAAATCAAAGTCTATTAGTTATTTTTTAAAAATTATATTGGTGGGACAATCCACTCACAAACTATTGTGAGGTTATAAAATCATATTGACAATTTTCTCTCTAAATGGAGCTCCACTGGAAATATGTGCTTAAAAAGGCAAAAAATAAAGAGATACTAACATGGATTTGGAATGAATATTACTTTTGTTTTTCAAAAAAATTGAAATATTTAAAAAATTAATTATAATTCAGTAAAAATAAAAAAAAATAATCAAAGTAAATGGGCTGAAACTGATATATCTAGCTTTTTAGCATTTTTTTTCCACTGAAATTTGACCTGTTAGTCATGGGAATTATCAGGGAGATAGAGTTTTGTATCTGACAGAGGTTTTGCACTAAAAAATGAATTATAACATGCACTCTAATTCTATAGTAAATTATGGCTGAATCATATATGTATAGGCTTTTCTAAAATGAGCTTTATCATCACCAACCCAAATATCTCGATTCCCTGGGAAATAGACACTGATTTCTTAAGCTATACTGATTATATGTTGGTCCACTTAGGTCATCATGGTCAGAGTAATTAAATCCAGCCAGGTTTAACAATCTGGCATGACATTAAACAAGGAGAATGTTTTGTTTTGTTCTCTGCTGACATGTTTGTTCTCCACGGACACTCCCAAAGTTTCTCCTTTTCTTCCTTCATCTTTATTAAGCTTTTGGAACAAAGTTACTGCAGAACCACAAAGAAGTAAATGAACACATTTGTAGACACAGGTTTTGTTGTGCCATGAATTTAGAATATTGGATTTTTAGAACATCAAGAATTAGATTTAATTATCTTTTTCCTGAAGGTCTCAACTAGAAAGGTTGTGTTCACCTTCCCTCCCCTCTTTCAGAACAATGGTTGTAATCCAAACTTCATTTTAAATGAAGAGACTGAGGCTCAAATAGTTTGGTTGATTTTCTCAGTCTCCTTAATAACATGTCCTAGATTTTAATTCATTTATCTTACCCTGTACAGCATCCTTTTTTTCACATCAGATTAATAGATTGATTCAGTTCTGTACACCTGTGACCTTCGTCAATGAAAAGAAAACATTTTAAAATGGGATGATCTCTACAGCCCTTTACAGATTATATGTTTCTATTACCTGTTAGTGATATGTGCAGGTATATAGGCATGAATGTGGGGAGAAGAGGTGGGAATATTTGGCTTCAGTTCTTCTTTCCACTTCCCCTTCAGTATAAAGTAAACAAGGAAACCGTGCATATTTGATCCAGCATGACTTTGGAAATTAGTCTGTGGATAGTGCAAAAGTGACTTCTGGAGTCATCCTAGATAGCACTGTGGGCATCATGAGGCTGTTGGGAGATCTTGTGCTTTGTAGGTAAACTTATCTAGACTTTCACCTTCTATTAACTATTTCTCAGTTAATAAAGTACACACATGGTAGGAATACTGTGTTAAAATTCAACTTACACAGGTTGTAAGTAGCTGTTAGAACCATCATTCCTACTTCACGAGACTTCTCTTTGTACAAATGAAATGACTTTTTTATGGCTACTTTACCTTTCTTGGTTAGAATGATAAGATCTCATCATCCTTTCTTCCTTATCAGGTCTGGAGAAGTTTTGGGAAGCCTAGTAAATTCCTTTGTACCTGAGTCAACCCTATGACTTATATTCCTCATCATATGAGGAAGAGTCCTTTTCAATAAGCTTCTTTCTAATTTTGATAAAAACAAACTGCCAGTAGCTGAATTGCATCCTGTGACCAATAGGCAACTCCTGGCTTCTCTTTCTGCTTCTTTGTGTACATCTTTGAATTGTGGATATCAGTGACACAGTAGGTCACTATGGGCTGTCTTGCTTTGTAAAGAGTCCTTTGAGTACACATACTTTCCTAGTTATTCCCTGAGCCAAAGAATATGGCAGAAATTCTTATATGCAAAAGTATGCCTCAAATATCAAATATTATAATATTTGTGTAGCGTAACAGGAAATTCAGTATCCTATGGAACAAATAAAGTTGGAGGTGCAGTCCTCGGGACCATATAGAAACCATGCTTTACATGGGACTCCATTAATGACTAACACTTCCGTAACTTCTTTACAAATATAGAAGAGTAACCCAGAACTGTGGTTCATATCATTAGAAATCAAATTTGCAAAAGTATTACTAATTCTATTTACTCCAAAAATGATCAAAACACATCCAAAAGCACACGCACTTTAAGAGGAAAAAAGATATTGCTTCAAATATACTGTGTATGTAAGTGTGCATTTCAAGATAATAAATATGACTCTCAGGACAGGATACTTGGGAGCTACAAAAAAATCATTAGTTTTATAATTAGCAGCATTGCCTTTCTTTGGGGGAACATTTTGTATGAGGTAGAATGCTCCCCTGTTCTCACCAGCTCAAACAAAGGGAGCCAAACAGAGACTGAGAGCCAAGCTTTTCTGATCTGCCTGAGCTCCACCTGAGGGCAGGGAGTGCAGTATGAGCCAGGATTCACTCCCCAGCTGCCTCCCGGATGTCTCTCACTGGTTTGCCTTATTTGCCTGTTCCCTCCTGAACTTTTGCATAAATAGCTAAAAAAGTGTCTATAATCTTCCTACAAACACTGGACAACAACTAAACTGGATTTTCAAGAACTGCCTGACCCCAGTCCTCTGGACCAGGTTTTCAAGTTTAGGATCTGAAACTTGAAAACAAAATAAAAAAAAATCTCAGGACAAGAATGCCTTTTAAATCACTCCTTTCCCTCTCTCTTTCTCTTTGTATACCTGTCTTTTAATGGAAGGTGGGGGGAATGTGAGTGAATAGGGAATTTACTCATTAAAAGAATTATCTGTTCTTTGCCTTTACTATTTGCTTGTTTAACAAATATTCATTGAGTGCATCTATGTATTAGCTAAGTGGCGAATATGTACATGAGGGATGACAATATGCACAATGTCTTAATGACACTTATACTCTAATAAGTTAACCAATAAATCAAATGAGCATTTGCTATATGAAGAAATAATTATAACTACATAATTTAGGCGGGAGGGTCAGGGGAGGCTTCTCTGAGGGAATACATGTATGAACATCTGAAAGATATTTGAAAATGATTCTAGATATTCTGGAAAGATTGTTCTCCTAAGTCTTCTGATAGAAAAATATCTTTAAGCATATCTATATACCTGCAAACTAAATGTAATGGAAAAGTGTGAGCATTTATTTGTAAGTAAAGATATCCATTTTTCAGCATTAAAACCAATTTCATCCAGGAAACTTGCATTTTCTAGCACAAGGAGAAAAGATCCCAAGTAAAATTTTTCATTATTTGATGTCAATGGGGCATACTAAAGTGACAAAGTAAGACAAAAGCAATGAGCCAGACATATCTTCCTTTAGATGTGTATGAAATAGGTTTAATACATCAATATGAATGAAGGAGGTAGTCTGATTAATATGATAAATAGATCCCAACCCTTTTTTGATTACACCTTTGTTGTTAATACAAGTAATGTAGAGGAACACAAAACATAGAAACATAAAGGAGTAATTTTTCTAGACATTTTCTTACTTACACTTTGGAACTTTGTTAAAAATTCATGAAATCTTATCTACTTCAAAGAGGTATATACTGGATCCACCCTTAATTAAATTAATAATTATCAAGCTAACACATTTATAACTTGTTCTCTCAGTTTCAGTTAATATTATATATATATTATATAATATTAATATTATATAATATATAATATAATATTCTCAGTTAATATTATGCTTACACATAATATTAATATCCCACTTGATTTTCAAACCATGTCTTTGATGTAAGTACTATTATCAACATTTTAAGAATTTAAGAAATAGTTTAAAAGATGTGTTCATAGAGCATTAATGAATAGGGAAACTGAGTTTCAAATTTGGTCTTCCAATACCAGAGCCTTGGGTCTTGCTGTTGTACCATACTGCCAGCCCTTGTTGTGAGTTAGAGAGCTCCTGAGGCTGTCCCAACAGCAATGAAGACTAACATTCCATACAACAAAGTGGTAATTGAACAATCACACTTTCTGTCATGTCATCCCCTGGAGTCCAAGAGATCACAATGACATCCAGGATCTTCAGAAGCAGGAGGATAGATAAATCTTAGCTTTTAATGTGGTTTTGAGGTACTTTGTGACTAGTACCTGCAGAGAAATACTTGACTCAAGTAAAATCCGAGACTTGTAGAAGCAAACATTTCTGCCATGCATATCTTTCAGAAAGAAAGATGCAGAAGAAAGAGGATAGAGGCCCCTGAATAAGGAGAGAGCTTGCAAATTCATGAGATTCAAGACACACTTCCCCAAAACATGGCACCTTGGCATTTGAGAAAACAGCAGAATTGGGAAAGTCTTACTTGCTTCTCTTGCCCTTCTCCCCTGAAACAAGCCGTAAAAGATTCTCTGACTTCCTTGAAAATAGGTCATAAGAACTTCATGAGTGAGAGAGACTCTCCCCCTATGTGGAGGAAAGGAAAATACTTATCTGTTAAATCACAGGGACACAAAGAAGAAAACTGAACAAACAAGTCTTGCTAAACCCCCCAGTTTATCATCAATCATATATCTTCTGTTTAATTATATTTCTCTGTGACTATCTACTTTCCATCAGGCCTAGCATAAAATATATGCAGGTTTACCTGTTACTTGGGTCTTCATTTCCTTATGAAGATTTCTATGGCACATAACATTTATATTAAATAAATTTATATGCTTTTCTCTTAATCTGTCTTTTGATATGGAGGCCTAAATTGTGAACCTAGCAATGAGTAAGAAATCTGCAGGTCTGTTTCCTTGTGTACAAAAGAGGACAAGAGAGTTGAGCCCTTTTAGAACTAAGAATTCTGTGATTCAAAAAGTATATTGGTAGGGAGGGTGCATGAGGGCAGGAATGATGGTGGAATGAGATGGACATCATTACCCTAGATACATGTAAGACTGCACATAGAGTATGACACTATATGGTGTACAGCCAGAGAAATGAAAAGTTGTGCTGCAATTATGTACAATGAATCAAAATGCATTTTCCTGTCATATACATCTAATTAAAGTAAATTTAAAAAAGAAAAAAGAGATTTTTTTCTTTGATTATAGCAATAATAAACAAGTTCTTTATGTTTCATAAAAACAAAACAAAGCAATAAAAAAGTATATTGGACTCATCATTTAGAAACAAAAAATACCATCTAATCTCAAGATTCTGTTTTTAATTTTATACAGTGCAATGGTTAGATAAAATTACATATTTTATTTTAAACATATTTGATGTTGTTTACTATTTAAATGGTTATGTAATTTTAATTAAAAATGTGTTGTTTTCATAATTCTTCAGAAGACTGGGTTCTATGAAATCGGACTGTCCTATTGATGGAAAAGCAAAAAAAAAAAAAAAATGGTGTTTTAAGGATGTACAATGAATATCCCCCCACATAAATACATACGGAACTATTGGCCCATCACTGAAGATTATCTATTTTAAAACAGAACTAAAACTTAATTATAAAAGGCTTATCAGTAAAGTCCTTTCTCTGAGCCCAGCACAAGGAAAATACCTTTTCCAGTGACAACTCTGAAGATAAAGCCTTTATATTGTTGCTATATAAAGATCACTATGTGAAATAATACTTGGGCATTGACAAGGCACTACCTCAGTGTGGAAGTAAGGGCTTTCTAATGCACTTCCTAAGTAGATTGGCAGCAACAGACTTTTAGGAAATGAATATCGCCTTCATTTTAAATCAGAGACTGTGCTATCATAATAAAAGTAAACTATTGTGTCATCTCAAATGTAATTTTAAGAGTTTTAGCTATGCCTCAAGATTAAACTTCTGAGAAATTGACTTTACTTTCAATCTTAAAAATTAAGATTTTTTCAAAAGCACCTTACAAGAAGAATTATATTGCTATATTTGAAGGAAAAAGCTTAAAAATAACAATGTGTTATTTTATGAGCTTCAAGTTTTTAACAGCTAAGTTTTCAAGAACAGTAGATACAGCCTTTCTACTCTTTAACATTTTAGTAATTATAAACCACCACGATTCAGGATATAGCTCTACTTCAACATTTGACTTAAATGGTTGAATACTTTAAAAATTCAGTATAATATACTGTTCTTTTTAAAGTTTTCTGAAACACCTCTTAAAACAGGTTCATATTATGCTACATTTAACATGAATGACAAGTAAAAAAGAGTCTGTACTAAGCTGACAACTTGTTTATAGTTTTTATAGATGGCGCTTGAACTTTTTGTGAAGATCTAACAAAACTTCTGAAAACCTAAGAAAATCAAACGTATTTCTGTTGTTTCTGTATAAGCAACCCCTTTTTAAATTTGTTCTTGTCTCTGTGTGACAGATGGGGGAAAACGGTAAAATGGTACTTCTCACTACCAGGGTGGCCTTTCCTTGCAGTTCAATCACCCATTCCGAGGGTATCCTTACAGTATCAGAGATTATTTTATCTTCAGTACTTCTCTTCAGAGTAAAAACGTAAAATATGGCATGTTCATTTACCTTTATATTGCACCCCAGCTGCTAAGAGTTCATGACGAAATATAAGACAGCTGAGCAGAGAGAACTATCTAACCTCTACTACCAACTGCTATGCAATTTTACATTACTACGATCAGTATTCTTCTGCACTCACTTAATTATTTCAGACTTCATCCTTGCTGTACCTATATTCTCATGACATTGTATTCTCTCTTTAAAAAATAATTAAAGAACATTTATTCAACCTCCTGAACCAAATCAGTGTTACATCTCCCTCTCTCTTCTTTTTGACCTATAAAAATAGAGAAAACATTTCTTGTTATTATTCAAGGACAATCTCTGCACATATTCTGTAGACTCTATTCACTTACATATTTGTTCTCAGATTTCAATTATTTTGCTAAAGCAATGTATAATTGGTTCAAAGTTCAAAAATTACAGAAGAGAATATGATTAAAAATCTCTTTTCCATTCCTGGTCCTGGTCACCTGTTCTATTCTAGGGATAGTTACGCATAAATAAATGTTTACGCACATTTTTTTCCTTAAGTACTAAAAAAAATGCACACACAGTTTACACAGTTAGGCATCTTGCTTTTCTCAGTTAAAGTTTATCTTAGAGACAATATTAATTTATGAAGTATTAGTTCATTCTTTTTTTAACTGCATTGCATGAACTATGAACTTCCTCTATTTAACCTGGTCTTACTGATGGACATTTAAGTTGTCTTCCCATTTTTACTATTATAAATGATATTGTAGTTACAAAATTTGTACATTATTTTGCATATGCAAAAACGTATCTACAGGTTAGTTAGTGCGATTAATTTTGATAGATATTGCCAAAAAGTCTGCCACCAAAAAATATGTGAGAGTAATCATACTCATCTAACATAAAACTATCACAAATATACTTTCTTATACTGTTTACTAAAAGTTGAGTGAAATGGGCTGGGGATATAGCTCGATTGCTTGCCTTGCATGTCCAAGGTCATGGATTCAATCCTCAGCACCACCAAAAAAAAAAAAAAAAAAAAAGAAGAAGAAGTAGTAGTAGTTACTCATAAAAACTAGCTTTTGTAATATGTGTTGCAATTTTTTGGTCATATCAAAATTTAACAGGTATATTAAAGTTTTATTTTTATATATTCTGGCTTTTATGATATACTTAGAAAGTCCTTTCCTCCCCCAAAATTATGGAAAGCAAATTCTTATGGTATCCTCTACCACTTTTATGATTTCTGTTTTAAATTTTTCTTTATATAAATTTTACATATTTCTGTATATTTTATCATTTTTATTGCTATTTAAGTGAATCCTGTCTTTTATTAGATATTCTAATTCATCATTTCAGAATATGAAGACTACTAACTTCTGTGTATTAATTTTGTAGTTACTGATTTCTGATTTTAATTGAGTTTTTAATTATTCACATGTGTAATTATATAACCTGAAAGCAGTAACAACTTAACCTCTTTCTTTCTCACATTTAAACCTCCAAATTCTCTATTTTATTTTCCATGTTTAGTATCCCCCGGAATAATGTTAGACGGCACACCACTAGGCATTTTTACTAGATTTTTTTCTGACTTCCTAATATCATCAGCTTCTCCCTATTTGCTGAATCCTTATCATCTCAAAAACTCTCTGGGGGATACCTCATTGCCCTTAATCTACTGCTCTCTTATTTTTTTTCACAAATACCTTGAAAAGTTACCTATAGTTGTTCTTCTCATATTCTCACCGTCCATTAATTTTAGTATAATTTCTATATCTTCCACAAGGCAAGTCAGAGGCACTGGTTTAAGAATCATGTGGCACTGAAGCCAGTCTGTTTGGTGATGGTGATGGGGAGGGAAACTATGCTCCAGAGATGACAATGGCAGCATTTTAAGAGGTGATATCTAATGTATAGTTCGAACCTTCTCCTTGGCAGCTTATGTCTAGTGGCTACATTAATAGTCTCCTTTCTTTCTTACTTCTGCAGTGTGATTTTTCGGCATTGTATCTGGCTTTTTTATTCAGATCTCTTGGATCACGCCTTCTAGAGATTTCATAAACTATCTAATATCTTTTAAGTTCAGTGTCTATTTATATTAGCCAAATTGGTTTCTGTTACTTGCTCTTTTTCTTTTTTTAATTTTTAACTTTTTTTAAGTTGTTGATAGACACAGTATCTTTATTTATTTTTTTATGTGTGCTGAGGATTGAACCCAGTGCCTCACATGTGAAATGTAAGGGCTCTACCACTGAGCTACAGCCCCAGCCCCTCTGTTACTTACTCTTGCTGAGATTACCAATGCTCCCATTTTATCATAGTAATCAACCTAATTGATCATTCCTACTTTCTAGAATATTCTTATTTCTCTGTTTCTATAATTCATCATATTTTTAATTTCCCTTTTATTTTTTTGGCAATCCCTGATCTCCTTTGCTGGCACTGCATTTTCTTTAATATGTCATTTAAATATTCCCACTTCTCATGATAAAGCTTTATCTTTTCATGATGCATTAAACAATCTCATATACTTATATGACTTGAAGTACAATTACTTTGCTGATACTTCTAAATTTATCTCCCCATCATAGACTTACATTATGAGTTTTCTATCTGCATATAAGCTGTATTTAGCATATTTGCTTGGGTATGTCATGTGCAATGCAAATTCAGTATTATGCTATTTGTTCATAAAAATTAATTGCTTTATCTTAGTCAATGTTATTACCATCAACCCAGAGCTCATGGTAGACACTCAAAATCATCCTTGACTTTTTTACTGATACCTTCTATATTCAACCAATGTCTATCTAAGTCCTACCTGTTCCTTTTTAGCTTTGTTTATTTTATTTTTATAACTTTAGGATAAACGACCATCATTTCTTATTTGAATTTCTGTATTAACTGATTCATGAATTCAGTTAATTCAATTCTTAGAATTCTTATTCTGACCAATTTATTCTTTCTATTGTAGTCAGATTGCTTTTTTTAAAAATCAAAATTGATCATGTCATTACCAGTCATTTCTATACTGAGGATTCTTTAATGGCTTCCCATTACTCTTAGGCCGAAGTCCAAAATAATATGACATATAAGAAGCTGCTTTACCTGTTTCCTTTCTGTCTTGCTAGGCTTTGTGGGTTTTTTGTTTGTTTTTGTTTTGTTTTGTTTTGTTTTGTAGTTGTAGATGGACAGCATGTTTTTATTTTGTTTATTTTTATGAGGTGCTGAGGATCAAATGCAGTGCCTCACACATGCAAGGCAAGTGCTCTGCCACTGAGCTACAGCCCCAGCCCACTTGCCTGGCTTCTATGCCACTCTTCTATTGTATTTGTCAATCAGAAAAAAAGAATTGAATAATCATTTCTATGGGTGAGATATAACCTGCAGATGAGGAGCTACTATTCCCCTTGGACTGAAGCCCACTAATCTCAACTTCTCTTAGACATGCTGGAGGCACTGTGCCTCTCCCTGCTCCTGTTGGAACTAAATAGGCACCTGCCTTTTCTACAGATGCTGCCAAAATTTTCTGTTGACTATTGGAGTCCAGAACCTACCACTTCCATTGCTGACATTAGAATCCACACTAGAAACAGAAAAGAGAAGGGAGGAGGGGCTTCATTTCCCCTGTTTTCTAGTGTCCTACCAGTATGGCCCAGTGGCAGAA
Organism: Ictidomys tridecemlineatus; assembly: GCF_052094955.1. Classification (NCBI taxonomy): domain Eukaryota; kingdom Metazoa; phylum Chordata; class Mammalia; order Rodentia; family Sciuridae; genus Ictidomys; species Ictidomys tridecemlineatus. Next base: position 155,724,288 of record NC_135479.1, on the reverse strand, counting down.
ATGAACAACACATAAATGTGTTGACAAGAGTGTGTAAAATTTTGTTTTCAGGCATACAGCCCCTGAATTGAGATGAGAACATAGAAAGTCAGTAATGGAGCTGAGAGACACATTATTCCACTTTTTTTTTCCTTTTGGTAGCAGGAATTAAACCCAGGGGTGCTTAACCACTGAGCCCCAGGTCTTTTTATATTTTACTTAGAGACAGGATCTTGCTAATTTGGTGAAGCTGGCTTCAAACTGCTGGAATTACAGGCATGCAAAACAACTCCCAACCACAATTCCACTTTTACTTCTCAAAATTAAACAAACTCTTGGCTTTTGCAGTCAACCCCTCAAGATGTGTGTGCACATACAGAGTTTTTCTAAGGTTAATACCAATTTATCTTTGGGGTCTTAGCTTAAATAACAGTTCATTAGTAAAACTAGTTTTGGCCCAAAACATTAATTTAGATCTCTCAATATATACTCTCTATCAACATGTCTCTTTCCTCATAATGTTAATAAAATTGAAACTAAATAATTAATTCCATAATTATTCATTTAATATCTACCTTCCATGCTAAAGTGAAAAGCCATTGAAGAACATATGTGTTTTATTCATTGATACATTTCCACCAAATGGAGCATGGAAGATCTGGAATAAATATTTGTTGAATAAATGAAATATATCATTTATAATAGCATTCCAAAATGTAGTTTCTTCATTCAGGGACAAAACATTTACTAGTTCTAAAATTTGTAATTAGGCAAAAGGGTCAGTTTCTCAAGAATTTCTCTCATGTTATATATTTTGGGTGAAATGGCATACTTTCTCTGGGTAAATTGCTAGAAGAATAAATGTCTGGGTATTTTTTCAAAAATCTAGTATTTCACATTAATTTAAGTAACCATGGAGATAGTTATAGAAATAGGCAGGAAATGACACATTTGAAGAGTTAAATAAATGGAATTCTTATGTAATGCATGAAGAAAAGAATAAAAAAGTCAAGAAAATTAGCAAAGACTCTAATTATAAGTTTCTAGCACATCCAGTTATTGAATCATAGAAAATGAAAATATCTATTTGTTTACCTAAGTATCTCATATATTTTGTTCCAAAATGATATTTTGTTCCAAAATGATATTTTCAAACACCAAATGACAGTAGCCAAGCATTAAAGTATTGATAATGAGAGGTTTGGTAAGATGATGGAATAGAGGAGGTCAGGTTCCTGGCTGCTCTATGGTGTGAAACCAAGAAAGCAGATAGGCAGCTTCTCAGCAAGGTAGGTAAAAAGAAGAGGGGGACATTACTGGGAATTATTAATGGATAGTCAAAGCAGATCAGAAGACTCAGGAGATTGGATATAATAAAATAAGAAAATAATACCTAGTACAGCTGCCACCACCACAGCCAATGCCAACCAGAGTGATCTCCCTGCAAGCAAAGTGGAGAGAAGAGGGAATTAAAGGTATCCAAATTTTCAGGAGGCCTATGGCATGTTTGGGTATAGAGAAGTCAGAGATAAAAAGAGACAACCAACTGACCTGCAAATCATGCTGCTCATTATCCCAGTGCAAGAGAGGTACAGTGTCTCTCCAGGCTGCCCATAGAGGACAGAAGAAAGAGCCATTTTTCCAGCTGTGCCATGGGGTCCAGCAGCTACAGGAGCTGATTCTTGGTAAATCCATTCTGGGCTCCAAAGTTTGGGCCTGTAAAACCCACACTGCAGGACAAAGAAAGTGTCTATGTGATCAGAGAGAGTCTCAAAGAGGAGTTTACATGGGAAAATACAGGTCATGGAAATTGTCTGGAAGCTTCCCTTCCCCTTGAATCCAATGACTTACAGGACCAGCTGGGAGAGATGTGACCAGCAGGGAACTTGAAAGTGCAGGGGTAGGAATGATTGAGTTTGGAAACTGAACTAGCAAGACCAGGAAACAAGGGGTTCATGGGTGATGAAGGGAGCAAAGAATTGGATCCTCTGCCACATGAGCAGAAGCCAAGGGAGATCCCTGGGAAGTAGTTTCCCAGCAGGGACTAGCAACTGCTGTGTCCTGGATGTGCATAGATTTAAAATGTTCAGACCAATCACCATTCAACAAAGAACCTGTTGCCTACCTAATCCTAAGTCTCACCTCCCATATCTATGGGATCTCCTCTCAAACTCCAGCAACCCCACCAGGAAGGTGAAACAGACATCACAGTGGAACCCACTCCACCTAACATTGCTGAGAAAGGAAGCTGAAATCTTTTGAACTTTAATGGACACAATTCTTTAACTTTTCATCAAGAACTTTTCTTTTTTTTTCTGTTTAATTTTGAGCTTAATGGTTCATGGACACATATATATATTTATCTCTTAATTCTCATTTCTAGCATTTTTTGAAGGCAGTTTTTTTCATGGGTCGGGCTTTTGAGGGCTACGATATTTGATTAGTACATGTCAGTTTTGTTTTTTATTCTTTTTATTTATTTTTTATTATACACACACATGTATTTCTCTCATCTATTTCCCTTAATGCTCTTTCTCTCTTTTCTTCTACTAACAAACTCTATTGTTCACTCTTTCACTTTTCATCTGATTTTTTTTTACTTTTATTTTCTCTTCCTCCTTCATAACCATCACACCTTACATCTCTTTGTTTCTCTCCCAGTTCACCATTCAAAATTGTAAACCCTTTTGCAAACTTAATGTTTTTACTGTAGGCAATAACTGATCACATCATTTCTGTTCATTGTGACAATTAACATTGTAGATGTCATAACAGGAAATATTTGATTTAATTCTGTATACTGTTTGCATTGGATGTTGTAATTACTTGTTTACCCCTAAATTGTGAAGTACTGGAAATTTTCAGGGACACTATAAGTCCACAGATCCAAACTCTTATATGGGTAGACACACAAACAACATGAAAAAAGCAAGGGGGAAAACTGCCTCAAGCAAAACAAAAAACTTGTCCATAACAGAATTCATCAACACCATGCTGGAAGAAAGTTCAGAAAAGGAGTTAAGGATGTACATAGTTAAACAGATCGATGAGGGAAAGGATGACAGAAGGAGTGAAATCAGGGAGAAAATACAAGAAGTGAAAGATCACCTCAATAAAGAGCAATTCTGAAAAAAATCAAGTGGAAATTCTTGAAATGAAGAAATCAAACCAAATTAAAAATTCAATCGAAATTATCAATAGCAGACTAGAACACTTGGAAGATAGAGTTTCAGGCAACAAAGACAAAATATATAATTTTTTTTCCAAAGGATTGAACCTAGGTGCACTTAACCACTGAGCCACAATGCAGCCATTTTAGTTTATATTTTGAGACAGGGTCTCACTAAATTCCTTAGGACCTCACTAAATGACCGAGGCTGGCTTTGAACATTAGATCCTCCTACCTCACCCGCCTGAGCACTGGGATTAAAGATATGCACCACCACGCCCAACTAAAATATGTAATCTTGAAAATAAAGTTGAACATGGGGAAAAGATGTTAAGAGACCATGAACAGAATTTGTAAGAAATATAAGATAACATGAAAAGACCAAATATAAAATTTATCAGGACACATGAGGTTCAGAGATACAAATTAAAAGAATTTACAAATTTTTCAATGAAATAATATCTGAAAAAAAATCCCAAACCTTAAGAATGAGATGGAAAAGCAAATACAGGAGGCTTACAGTACCCCAAATATATAAAATTACCACAGGCCCATATCAAAGCACATTATTATGAAAATGCCTAATATACACAGTAAGGATATGATTTTAAAGGCTGCTGCAGAAAAAGGACAGGTCACATCAGAGGGAAACCAATATGGATCTCTGGTGATTTCTCAACTCAGACCCTGAAAGCTAGGAGGTCTTAGAATAACATATACAGAGCTCTGAAAGAAAATGTTTGCCAACCAAGAATATAATACACAGCAAAATTAAGCTTCAGAATTGACAAAGAAATAAAAACTTTTCATGAGAAAAACAGGTTAAAAGAATTCACAATTAGAAAGCTTGCACTAAAAAAACATACTCAATAAATTATTTCATGAGGAAGAAATAAAAAATAGAAGTATAAACTAGAAAAGGAAAGAACTACACTAGAAAAATAGTTAATCAAAGAAGAAATTAATTCAAATTAAAAACCAGAAATTAATCAAATGATAGGAAATAAAAATAATTTGTCAATAATAACATTGAACAGAAATTGCCTAACCTCATCAATCAAAATACATAAACTGGTAGATTGGAAGAAAAAACAAGATACAGCAGTATGCTATCTCCAAGAGACTTACCTCATAGGCAAAGACATCCTCAGACTGAAGGTAAAAGGAATCGGGAAAACATGTCATTCACATGGATCTCATAAACAAGCAGCAGTTTCTATCCTCATATCAGATAATTTGGATGTCAAGCCAAAGTTAATCAGAAGGGACAAAGAAAGTCATTTCATACTGCTTAATGGACTTATACATCAACACAATTGTAAATATTTATGCCCCAAACAATGGTGCATACATATACATCAAAAGAAACCTTTCTTTCTACCTTCAAGAATCAAATAGGTCACAACATAATAATAATAGGTGATTTTCACATGCCTGTCTCATTACTGGATACATCTTCAAAACAGTAACAAAATAAATAAGCTATAGAAATAAAAAATGCAACTAATAATTTAGACTTAACAGACATATATGGAATATATCATCCAGCAATGACTGAATACATTTTCTTTTCAGAAAAATACATATCCTTTTCTAAAATAGACTATATCTTAGGCCACAAAGCAACTCTTAGCAAATTAAAAAGCAAACAAAAAAAAACAGAAAAAGAAAGAAAATACCTTACATTTTATAGCTCATAATATAATGGAATTAGGAATCATTGATAAAATAAAAATAGAAGCTACTCCAACACATGGAGACTAAATTATATGCTATTGAATGTCCAATGGATAGCAGGAAAAAATCAGGGGTAAAATTTAAAAAAATGCTTAGAGGTAGATGAGAATAGCAATACAACATGTCAAAATTTCTGAGACATTATGAAGGCCATGCTAAAAGGTTCATTGCATTGAGTACTCTCATTGGAAGACTAGAAAGTCACCAGATAAACAACCTAACAGTATATCTCCAGTCCCTAGAAAAAAAAGAACAAAACAAATCAACACAAAAAGCAGTAGAATACAGGAAATAAATACAATCAGAGCTGAAATCAATGAAATTACAACAAAAAAATTAAAAATCAACAAAACAAAAAGTTGTTCTTTGAAAAAATAAATAAAATTGATGAACTCTTACCCAAGCTAACCAAGAAAAAATACAGATTACTAAAACTCATGATGAAAATGGAACTATCACCATGCACATCACTGAAATACAGAGGATAATCAGGAAATATTTTGAAAATTTATACTCTAATAAAATAGGATACCTTGAAGACATTGACAAATTTCTAGGAACATATGACCTGCCCAAATTGAATTAGGAGGATATAAAAATTTAAACAGCCTGGCACAGTGGCACACACCTGTAATCCCAGCCTCTCAAGAGGCTGAGTCAGGAGAATCACAGTTCAAAGGAGGATCACAAGTTAAGCAATGGCAAGGCCAAAAGAAACTCAGTGAGACCCTGTCTCTAAATAAATAAAATATAAAATAGGGATGGGGATGTGGCTCAGTGGTTGAGTGCCCCTGAGTTTAATACCTGGTACCAAAAGAAAAAAAAATTTAAACTGATCAATTTCAAGTAATGAAATTGAAGATGCCATCAAAAGCCTACCAATATAGAAAAGCCCAAGACCAGATGAATTCTCAATCGAGTTATACCAGCTCTCCAAAGAAGACGTAATACCAGTCCTCCTCAATTTATTCAATAAAATATAAAAGGAGGAAACTCTTCCAAATTCACTTTATAAAGCTATTATCACCCTGATCTCAAAACCAGACAAAGAAACAACAAAAAATAAAACTTCAGGCCAATATTCCTGATGAACATAGATGTGAAAAATTATTAATAAAATACTGGCAAATCACATGCAACAACATATTAAAATGATAGTGCACCGTGATTGAGTTGGTTTCAATCTAGAGATTCAAGTTTGGTTCAACATATGGAAATCAATAAACATAATTCACCACATCAACAGACTTAAAGGCAAGAATCACATGATTATCTCAACAGAGGCAGAAAGAGCATTTGAGAAAATACAGCATCCATTCATCCATTCACACTCTAGAAAAACTATGGATAGTAGAACCATTACTCAACATTTAAAATCTCTCTATATTGAACCCAATGCCAACATCATTCTAAGTGGGGAAAAATTAAAAGCATTTCTTCTAAAAACTCAAATAAACTCATACAACATATCAAAATTTTTGAGACATTATGAAGGCCATTCTAAAAGGTTCATTGCATTGAGTTCCATGCCCTCTTTCAGCACTTCCATTCAAGATATTCCTTGAAACCCTAATCAGAGTAATTAGGCAAAAGAAAGAAATTAAAATGGGCATGAATAGGAAAAGAAGAGCTGAAACTATCCCTATTTGCTGACAATATGATTGGCTATTTAGAACACCCAAAAAATTCCAACAGAAAACTTCTAGAACTCATAAGCAAATTCACAAAGAAGCAGGATATAAAATTAACACCCATCAATCAATTGTGTTCCTATACATCAATAATGAATCAGTTTTGAGAGAGAAATTAGGAAAACTAACCCTTTCACAATAGCCTCGAAAAATGTTTTGGGGGGGAATCAATCAAACAAAAGCAGTGAAAAATATCTACAATGAAAGCCACACAATACAAAAATACAAAAGAAAGAAATTGAAAAAGACTTAGAAGATGGAACTATATCCCATGTTCTTAGATAGGTACAATTAATATTATCAAGATGACCATATTGTTACTGGGGTTGTGGGTCAGTGGTAGAGCATTTGCCTAATACATGTGAGGCACTGGGTTCAATCCTAAGCACCATATAAAAATAAAGAAATGAAATAAAGGTATTGTGTCCATCTACAACTAAAAAAAAAAGAATAATTTAAATAAAGGATGGCCATATTACCAAAAGCACTGTATAGGTTGAATACAATTCCTATTAAAATTTCAATGACATCTTGTCTAGACAGCTATTTTCCTGTTGTGACTAAAGGACCTGAACTTTAGTCACAACTATAGAAGAGGAAAGTTTATTTGAGGGCTCATGATTTCATATGTGTTAGTCCATAGAAGGCCGGCTCCATTCCTTGGGGCTCCAGGTGAGGCTGAACACTATGGCAGGAGAGTGTGGCAGAGGGAAGCAGCTCACATTGTGATCAGAGAGCAGAGAGAGACGTCTCCACTTGTGAGATACAAATATGTACCCAAAGCCACACTCCACTTCCCACCTCCTCCAGCCATATCATACCACTTGAATTACCACTCCGTTAATCCCTATCAGATTAATTCACTGATTGGGTTAAGACTCTTACAACCCAATCATTTCTCTTCTGAACCTTGTTACATTGTTTCACACACGAGCTTTTGAGGGACACCTCACATCCAAACTATAACAACATCCTTCACAGAAATAGAAAAAGCAGTCATGAAATTCATTTGGAAAGACATGAGGACCAGAATAGCCAAAGCAATCCTTAGTGAGAAAAGTGAAACAGAGAGCATCACAATACCAGATCTTAAATTCTAGTACAGACATATAGTAACAAAAATAGCATAGTATTGGCATAAAAACAGACATGAAGACCAATGCAACAAAAGAGAAGACACAGAGACAAACACACATAAATACATTTATCTCATAGTAGAAAAGGTGCCATAAACATACATTGGAGAAAAGATAGCCTCTTCAACAAATGGTGCTACGAAAACTGGAAATCTATATGTAGCAGAATGAAATGGAAACCCTATCTCTCACCCTGCACAAGACTCAATTTGATGGGGATCAAAGACCTAAATATTAGACCAGAGAGCCTGTAACTCTTAGAAGAAAATATAGAGCCAACTCTACATCATGTAGTCTTAGGAACTGACTTCCTCAAAAAAATGCCTAAAGCACAAGAATTAAAATAAAAAATCAATAAATGGGATTTTATCAAACTAAAAAGCTTCTTCAATGCCAAAACCAAAATAAAACAACAACAACAAAAATCCAATCAAGATCATGAACAGACTGCCTATAGAATGGGAGAAAATCTTCATCACCTGTGTTAGGTGCAGGACAGGCTGAACTTAGTTGTTTGCAGGGCAGGCTGAATGAATGTTAGTTGCAGGATAACCCATGCACTTAAACCCTCCTCTGTCTGGTCCTTTATCACCTGTTTGCGTCAAGTCTGAACACTCAACCCCCACCCATCTTGTGCAATGGAAACCCAAATCTAGCCCCTGCCCCGCCTGCCTGAAGGCAGAAGATGACATTACTGTATGATCCAATTACTGTATGCCAACAAGGCAGCTTGCAGACCAGAGACCCCATCAGATTTTGGCTATAAAAACTCATTCCTGCCGGGCCCCTCTCTCTTGCTCTTGCTCTCTCTCTCTCTCTCTTGCTTCTCTTTCTTCTCCTCCTCCTCCTCCTCTTCCTCCTCCTCCTTCTACTTCTTCTTCTTCTTCCTTCCTCCTCCTCCTTCTCCTCCTCCTCCTCCTACTTCTTCTTCTTCCTTCCTCCTCCTCCTTCTCCTCCTCCTCCTCCTCCTCCTCCTCCTCCTTCTTCTTCTTCTTCTTCTTCTTCTTCTCTCTCTCTCTCTCTCTCTCTCTCTCTCTCTCTCTCTCTCTCTCCCCCCCCCCTCTTTCTCACTGCTGCAATAAAGATCTCTTGGTCACTCCTCGTGTTGTGGTCACTCTCCTTTCAACCTGAACCTCAGAGCATTAATCTCTAGGATAGATAAAAGTCAAAAAACAAACAAACAAAAAAAAACCCCATACATATGTAAAACAAACAAACAAAAAACAAATAACCCAATAAACAAACATAAAAGGAACTGAACAGCCACTTCACAGAATAAGAAATACAAATGGTCAATAAATATATGAAATAATTTTCAACATTTCTACCAATTAGAGAAATGCAAATGAAATCTACACTGAGATTTCAACTGACTTCAGTCAGAATGGCAACAATTAAAAATACAAGCAACAATAAATGTTGTTGAGGATGTGGGGTGCCTGGTGTGCCTGCAAATTGATGCAAGCACTCTGGAAAGCAGTATTGAGATTTGTGAAAAACTAGAAATTGAACCATCATTTGATCTAGTTATACTACTCCTCAGTATATGTCCAAAGGACTTAATTTCAGCATATTACTGAACACAATCATACTAGTGATACAACCACATCAATGTTTATAGAAGCACAATTCACAATAGCTAAGCCCTTCAACAAATGAATGGATAAAGAAAATGTGGTCTACATACACGATGGAATAGTATTTACCCAGAAAAATGACTTCATAAATTGGCCAGTAAATGGTTAGATTTGGAGATTATTTGCTAAGTGAAATAAGTCAATCACAAAAATCAAAGGTGAAATATTCTCTCTGATATGTGGATGCTAACACACAACAAAGAGGAGAGGTGGAGGATAGAAGTTAATTGGATTAGACAAAGGGGAATAAAGGGAATGGAGTGGGTACAGGAATAGGAAAGACAGCGGAATGAATCAGATATAACTTTCCTATGTTGATACATAAATACACTACAGTGAAAATACACATCATGTACAACCACAAGAATGGGATCCTAATTAGAATAAGTTATACTCTCTCTATATATGATATGTCATACACTCTATGGTGCCGCAGTCTGTCTGGCTGGGCAAAATAACTGGGGGTGGGGGTGGGAGTGTGTGTGACAACCAACTTGTGAAGATTGAAACACGGGAGCCGCTTTATTGTAGGACAGTAGAGGTATATATACACTTAACTGATTATACACAGCTTGTTTCAATTAACATCATCCAGATACATCAATTGATCATTAAGGAATCCTCATCATCTTAACAACCACACACAGCTTAACTTAATTAACATCATTAGATACAGCAGTCAGTCATTAAGGAATCTCCATCATCTTAATGGCTAGCTGGCGTTACCTCTCAAGCCACTCCCCCTGGCAAAGTGCCAGGTGCCATCTTGACTTGTCTGTGGCCCTCATCACTATGGTCATATATGTCTAAAAAGAATTTTTAAAAATATTTCCTAAAGAGAAAGTATTTGATCATGAAAGAAATAGAACTCATTTCTTTGACCAGCTGACTGGTGGCTCCCAATTTAATTCCATAAATTAGGTCAAATCCTTTGGCCTTTTTTATACCATAAAGTCTCTACAGTACAAGAGGACTTTCTTATCTTTGAAGATGGATTCCTTGGTCTGAAATTAGATTTTAAGAATTCTAATACTCAAAGTGTTTGATCTATTTTTAAGAGATAAGTTGTATCTCTGCTCTTCCACACTCAGCTGTGAAAATATAATTACTGCTGTTGAGTTGGGGAGTTGAGGTGGGTTGAGGATGAGTTTACTCCCATTGGTATTTTAAGTCATTGTTGAAAGGAAAGGGTAACAATTTAAATTAGAAAGTGATAGAAGTACTTCATCTAGAAGGGGTTCCTTTTTTTCCCCATGGAAATTGGAAGCTTTGTTAACTAATGAGAGTGCATGGTGAAGGATGAGGATAGAGGCCAGGCGGAGGAGAAAGGGGAAAATTTGGAACAGTTGTTGCAAAGCTTCAATAAGGATAATTGTAAGAATTGTTGCATATCTTTGGGAACCTGAGGGTAAGTTTGATACCATGAAATTTCGGAATTATAGCTGGCATCCTGTTAAGATTTTATCAAGCAACTTTGGTGAATGTCATTAGCAAAGGTTTGCAAAGCAGATAAGGTCTTGAGAAGTGCATTACTGAAAAGTTTACCATGAAGTTCATTCTGGATAGGAAGACAGAAAAGCCAGAACAGGAATAATGATTTGGAGAGGTGTCAGAAGACAAAACGTGTAAGACAAAGAATTCAGTGGTGATGATGATGTAGGAAAACAGGAGCTAGATTAGAAAAAGTGGGGACAACTTTGGAGGGAGGGCATTATTTTACTGACCATTGGAGATAAATGACAGAGGTTTTGTAAACCATAAAGTAGAAGGCTGAATTAGTGTACTCTGGCCAATGGAAGGCAGAGTTGATCAAAACTGGCTTTAAGATTTCAACTGGATTGTTAGGAACATTAGCCTTACCAACATTCTATTCCCAGGCTTCTGTGATCCATATGTATTTCTTGAATGTATGCTTAAAATACTACTACTGCTAATACTAATACAACCATGGTCACAACTACATCTCTTGTGCTTTATGTTTCAGGCCTATTCTAATGTTATTATACGAACTAGTTTAATCCTTAAGCTGTACTGTGATGAAGGAATCATTCACATTCGGTTCCCTGTTTTCATACCAGGAAACTCAAGAATCCATAACTTGTCCAAGGTCACGAAGTAGAAGATTTGCATACCGTTTTGGGTTGGGGGAAATGGAAGGCTGAGGCTATTCTATCTTTTCCCTCTCTTCAATTAAAAAACTGATTATTGAATATTGGCAGTGTAAAGAAACTTGCTGGACATTATATGAACCTGATTAACTGAGATTAAAACTCAGTGGAATAATATTTAGTAGAAGCAATTATAAAATGTGGTAAAATTTTATCTGATATTTTATAACATCATTGATTGCATTATTGCAGCCTATGTCATTTGTTCCTTTTCTAATTTCCTTCTCCATGGTCTCTATATTACTGTCCTTCTACCTCTACCCACATTCTCATTTCCTTTTTGAGTACTCTTTTCTTTATTCTTTATCATTTTTTTTCTTTTCCCTTCCTCCTCCTGCTTCTTTCAGTCGCCTAGGTTGTTATCTCCTACCTACCCATACCATAATCAGCTCACTCTGGAAACAGATTTTGTTTTAGAATACTAAAATTCTCTTGAATCCACTTTCTCATTTACATACAAGTTTCCCCTTTATTCCTTCTACAAATGAAAGTTCAGACCTTCTTACATTCTGCTCCTTACAATTTATAATTCCTAGTTATGATTCTCTCAAATCTTCTGGCAATCCATTCACCTTCATGTTTGCACTCTTTCCTGACTTTTCTAATAAATCTAATCTTGTCATTTACCCGCTCAAAATTATTCAACTGTTCTCACAATCTATCAGATAAAATCGAAACTTCTTTACCAGGTTTTTAAAAATCCAAGACTACTCATCTAACTTCACTTTCACCTTTTCCCATTACGACTCTTTGCATGCTACCCTTTGGCAGCACAGAAATGCTTGTATTTTCCAGAACATATGATGCTGTGTCATGCCTCTTTAACCTTCATCTGTCATTTCTCTATTCCCTTGCTGCTTTTCTCCAAGGTGTATGGAAAACTTCTAGTCATTCACTCTCAATCTTCCTGCCTCAGCCTCCTGAGATGCTGGGATTACAGGCATGTACTATAGCATCTGGCTCTAGTCATTCTTTAAGATTGTTCACATGTCTCTTTTGTGAGGGCTTCTCAGTCTTTTTTAGGCAAACCTTGAAATTTTCTCTGCTTGCTCCTCTACCTTGCATTCTTCAGTGTTTGCAAGAATATTGTTATTAGTATATGGAGTCAGAACATGGGGTTTTCTGTTCCCAGCACCTATACAAAATCCAGCATATAGTAGTTTAACCATCTTTGTTAAATTAACCTACCACAATGGTGTAAAATAATTCTCCTTTCAGCCTGAATATCAGTTTTTCAAGTTATATGCTTTGGAAACCTAGCACTCCTACAAAAGAGCTATATATTAAAATTAGAGGTAGGTTTTAGGTAATTACATAAAATGTATGTTTATTTTCATGTTGGTTTGGGAGAGAAGTCCAATTCTTATATTTCCAAATAATCCTCTTGATTGTTCAGTGTAGTCAAGGTCCATAAATGAATTAAATCACCTAAACCACCTAAAATGAAAACTTTGTATTGATTTTTTACCATGACCTAAATGATAAACATCAACAAAAACAAAGCATATATATGACTACAACATAAACCTAATTACCTCTATTTGTTTCTCACCCAATTCTGCTTACTGTGGATTAGTGCCAAGGAAATGGAAAAAGTTTTGCTCATTTACCTTATTGCTTTTACTTACATTTATTGTTGGAATGGTAGTGTGATTTTAATTTTACACAGTTTGATGTAGAGAAAAATAACGGTTGTAAGGAAAATTTTTAGGAAATAGTCACTAAAAAATAGAGTATCAATTGAGGTTCAGTGAGGAATACAGATACCATATTGTGTATCTGAAGGAACTTATTATAGAGAAATATTACCAGGGTTTGGAGGGAATCTCCAGATCAAAAGGGTAACTTTGAGGTGATGCAAAGATATGAAGTTACCTGCTGGAAAGGAGGATGTTACCACCTTTAGAGCTGGGGGAGCAAAAGGAAAAGGTTGGATTATTAGAACTCAGAAGCTTGGAGGAGAGATCCTGCTGAGCTTAGAATTGGATTTATGAAATGGGGAAACTCTTGAGTTTAGCTAGGGCTGGTACCATTTAGGGGTTATGATGAGCTTTTCTAGCATGTAAAGGAAGTGAGAGTTTGGAAGCAAAGACAAAGTGACAGGCTATTATTGCTGAGGTGATGCTGATAGGAACAAGAAGAAAATGGAAAGGAAATAGTCCTTTCTCCCATATTCCTGCCTTCACTCTCTCTCTCCAGTGACCTCTATTGATAGAATATATTAGACAGCTAACTGGTAAAGGAGAACTGTAGTTTGCACAGTACCAGCCCTAGAATTACAAAGCAGAATGCAGAACAATGAATATGGAACAGAGAAGCAATAGTTTAAAATGCAGCACCAATGGCAATTAAATCAGTCTTAAGCAATGGTCAGTGTAATCATCTTCCAGCTTGGAAAAAGTTCCAGATGATTAATGATAAACTCAGGATATTAAGCATTAATATACTTCTATTGAGTTTGTTTGCCATTAGACATGCACTTGAATATGCTGTCACTATAGTTATCATTTGATCATTCAATCTGGAATCTATGTAGCAATATTCTAGGTGCTTGGGTTTTAGCAGTGAAAAAAAAATAGATGCCTGAAGTGCTCCTTCACTCTAGTAAAGGAAAAAAAAACATAATAAATCTATACATGTCTGATAGTAAAATGCCATGGAGAAAATAAAATTAAGGAGATAGAGATTGGGGTGGAGGCAGTTCTTTCATATGGGGCAGTCTTAGAGAGCCTCAGCAAGAAAGTGAAACTTGAGTAAGAACTCAAAGAAAATCTGAAGGAGCAGTATAAATATATGGGTGAAGAACTTTTCAATAGGAAAAGCATTGAATCCGATGGATATGAGATTGATGAAAATTTTGACAAGTGTTGGACTTGTTGTGGGATTGCAGTTGCTTTTTAATTATTTGCTTTTTTCTCTTCTAGAATTCTGTAAATGTAGGTAGGTAACATCAGATTATAATCTGTTACCAAGATGAAACATTCTACAAAGTATTGTTCATCTTTTCTATCAACGTAAACACTATGCTTCTTCACACAGCAGGTTATAAAAGACTTGCTTACAGTAAGGAGAATTGGCTAAAGTATGCAATGTCCTACCTAAACTATAAGATACTTTGATCCAATCTCTTATGGACTTCTAATGATAGTTTTAATTTGGATGATTTTAATAAATGCAAAATTCTCAGCACTTTAAATAATTATTTCTTTTTTAAAGTGCAAACTTTTTATTTTAGTTAAAGAGTTAGTGAATCTTGATAATTTAAAGTCTTTGAGAAAGAAAATGGGATGGACACCCTTAGTAGTTTTAACCTAAAACAATGAAATCATTTCTGGTATTGATCACTTGGCTTTTTGTTCAGATATTATTTTTCTGAGAAGTAAATATATGCATTTAGTATTCATTGGTGTCAGAAATATTAATAAATTAGTAATAATTATTCTTTTAATTAGTTTGCTACATGACCTATAAAATTGGAAAGTGAAAAATGGGTCTAAAATCCAAGAATACTGTAAAAGATTAAAAAAAAAATCAACAGTAATTCTTGTCCTTGGAAAAATGGGTTTTACTTTGAAATTAAAATCTTTTTTTGTTTTTTGTACCCAGTCATAATTTCCAACAGGAAAGCTTGAGGTGGGTATGTCTATGCTTAAATCTGATGAAAATGTAATTTTAAGACTGGACACTTTTTAGGAGGAAGAAATTTGAGTTGTCTGAGTAAATTTGTTTTTAACTTAAAGAAGAATATTAAGTGGTCAGTGGTGCCTATTGGAAGGCAAGAACATGGTTCTGGCTGGAAAAAACACTGCTTATGGTGGCAGTGTTTGCACAGTACTCAATCTCTGTGCCCAGGTTATTCCTGATGTCAAATAGGGATAATAGTAATTGGTACCTTCCCTGGGAAGTGAGCATGAGCTTTGCCATCTCTGGTTGAAGATGATATATCAACACAAATTATTATTAGAACATAATACATGTAGGTAAAACAACAGCATGGTGCTATTTTAGTACTTATATAACATCTATAAATGCATTCGTTCCTTACTCTTTATACTGTAGGTGGGAGAATATAATCATAGCATGCCATTATTTAATTTCTCAGAACATATAGGAAATATATTTTTAAAGCTCATATCTTATTTATTTATTTTTTTTGAGAAACACGAAACCTGCTAACTCCTCATGGTGTCTGTAGCAAATTGCATGGATAGACCCCATATTAAGCCTTTGGCACATTTTTAAAATGTTGACTGAATTAGTTTTCCTGCAGACTAGAACCATCAGGGAAAAGCTGGGGGAATGAAAATTGGCTAGTGATATTAAAATTTTGGTTGTTTAACATTGAACTGTGTCTCAACAACGTAGTATTACAGTGCTATCTAAACAGATAATTAGCTAGTTCTTGCTCAGTGGGTCTTTCTAAATTTAACAGTAAAATTAGATTTAGGTATGGGACAATAGGAAAAGACATTTTCTCAAGGGAAACTACTGTCAACAGAGCTGAGGAATGTCACAATAGCTACATTCCGTCAATTATGAACATCATCAGGGGATCTCCCTATGCTATGCAGGACAAGGTTTATTCATAAGTGCATCCTGAGGATAGGTGATACAAAGCATTGGCTGCAGGAGACAGGCTTACAGGAGATGACAGTGGCTGGCAGAAAAAGGGAGGGAGAGAGTAGAAAGAAGGGGTGGTGGATAAAAGAGGTACAAGACCAAGCGATGGGAGACTGGATGGGAGGCAGAAGTAAAGAAAATGAGAGGCGGGCAGGGTGTAGAATGATGTGTATCCTCTGAGGTGAGTAAAACACTGTAAGCCAGTGGGTGGAATGTGGGGGGACCCTAGTGACGTGGTCTTGGCCGCAGGCAAGCTTTAGTTTAGCTGTGACAGGCTCATCTCTGGGTAGCTAATTATTGTTCCTCTGACTGGAGCACATTTGTGACTATCTGGTTGAGATGACAAGACTACACAAAATGAATGGTGAAGGCCTTAGGATTGGTACCCTTAGCCTCTCCCAACTCCACCCCCGTGGGCAGTCCAAACTTAATCCTTTCCTCCTCCGCAGAACGAGTGTCTGGGGTTTCAAGGTCAAGGCACCCCGGCAGTGTGTGGCGAGTAGATGAGGAGAGCTGGGCGGAGAGCCATCTGGCTGAGGGAGGGTCTTAGTGGACTACAGGCGCTCACTTATGGGCAAATGTTTAATACTTCCCGAGGTCGCTATTCTGCGATTAGTTCAATGAAAAACAAGCAAAAATAAGATTACACGTGCGAACATGCAAATGACCTAAGAAGAACACCATCGCCCTCGAAGCCCCTCCGATGGGGAATATCCACGGCCTCCTGTTGCCAATCGCCCGGCGCCGAAAGTGGACAAGCCGGCAGCACCAGAGAATCAAGAGTGAGAAATCAAACCTTCTGGGGTCCCTCCTCTCGCCAGCTCCGACGACCCTTCCACCAAGCCACCCACCCAGAGAAAGGCGCAAGAAAAACGCCTGTGCAAATACGCCACAGCAAGAGGGCGAAGTGGGAGTGGGGCTAGAGAGAAGGGAGAGAGTCGGAGAGCACAGCTGTCCCGGGGAGCAGGAAGGAGGAGAAAGTCTCTTCTTTCAGTCCCAGCGCCTCGGCAAGGAGGAAGGCGACTAGTCTAGCAGGCTGAGTCCAGCTTCCCAGACATGAACCTTTAGCCTGGGCAACGGAAGGGCAGCCTCATCCTGCTTTCTCCTCGCCACCCCTTCCATGACCCAGGTCCCCACCAGAGGGAGAACGCTGCCCTTGAGAGGCGAGCTGGGAGCGCGATTGTCCCGCAGCACTCCGCCTCCGTCTGCGCCGGGGCCGCTGTGGACCCGCGAGGGGCGGAGTGGGCGATACCATTGGAAAGGCTGGGAAGGGGGGAAACGAGGCAGGAACGAGGGGCGGGGCCGGCTAACCTATTCCAGATTTTCTTGTCCTTTTTAAAGCTCTGTTTTGGGAGAAACCCCGTTATCAAAGTGGATGAAGAGTTTTTTTTTTCGTTTGAAGGGGGAGGAGCGTGTGTAGGAGGGCGGGGTGGGAGGAGGCAGCACGCACCCCGGGATCAGACGGGAGCCGGAGTTGCGGGGAGGGCAAGCGAGTCCGGGTGCCGGCTTTGAGGGTCGGCTTGCTCTCCCCCTCCCGCGAGGGCGGGGTGGTGCGTTCCGAGTTCCCAGGAGTTCGAGGCGGGCGGGTGCCGGGGGGAGGGGAGTGGCGGCGGCGGCGGCGGCGGGCGGCTCCCGCTTCAACCTCAGCAGTGGCGTCGGCGACGGCGGAGTCGAGGCACCCGCGAGCGCTCGGCTGAGTGTCAGCCGGCGGCGACGGCGCAAGAGCTGGGAGTTAGGGACACGCGCGCCGGACCTTCCGCCGCCGCCGCGCCGCGGCCGCTGCTGCCGCCACCCAGAGCCTGAGGCGCCGGGGCCCGGGGAGCCGGGGGGCCGGCGGGAGAGCGGGCCGGGGGGAGGGTGGGGTATGGCGCGGACCCCGGGGCCGGCCCCGCTGTGTCCCGGAGGCGGCAAAGCACAACTTTCCTCCGCTTCTCCCCCCGGGGCCGGGCTCCTGCTGCCGCCCCCGACGCCACCGCCGCTGCTGCTGCTGCTCTTCCCGCTGCTGCTCTTCTCCCGGCTCTGTGGTAGGTGAACAGCGGCGGTCGGCGCGGGCGGAGGGAGGCGCGACCGAGGGTCCCGGCGCGGCGGCCCGGCCCTCGCGGGCCGCTTTCCGGGGCGGCGAGGCGGTTGTGTTCGGCGGTTGGCTGCGCGAGCGTGTGCCGCGGACTTTGGCTGGAAACTTTTCGCCGCGCCCCGGGCGAGGCCCGGAAAGGGCCGGGCGGGCGATTGCAGCGCCGTCTGTCTTAGCGGCCGCGCGGGTCTCAGTCCTGATGGCCGGGGCCAGCGACGGTGCTTGGTGCGTGGAGCTGTGGGGACCGTTACTTCCTAGCTCTTTCGGGAAGCCAGCGGAGAGCGCGGACTTCTGGGCTGGGGTTAAGATGCCGGGATGCACGTTTTGCCGCCTCCTTTTTTCCCCCCTGTTGAAACTTGCGCTGTGATCCCGGAAACCTTAAGGACCGGAGTCCGACGGAATGAAGCCTTCTGTCCCCCTCTCATGGCCTTCCACCCGGGAGAAGGCACCATCTTAACCCACCCTGCCGCAGCATCCCTTACATTCAGTTTTCTTAGGTCCTTGGGCCCTATTCTGCCCTGGCAGCCTCTGATCATCTCGGATTGAGCCCGGTCGCTGCCTTCCAGTTTTGGGACGTGTGTGCCCCTGCTTATTTTTAGGACATTCTATTTGTCTCCAGGACCGAGACATACATGTTAAATACTTGATTACATCGATCGCCGGCTGGGCTGTCTTAATCAAAAACAACTCCATACCTATTCCTAGTATTAATCTTTCCCTTGTTTTAGTACAGTTTTCCTGGCACATTTGGGTCTAGTCTCTTTGTAAGTTCGGTTCCCATATATCTCAGACTAGAGGCCTACTTTTTAAGGATTATATAAAAATTGCTTTTTATGCAAGAAAAATAATCCTAAATAGTAATTAACAGACTACAGTGATTTGGGAAAATAAGACGACAAATCTTTGGAGATTAGCGCAAAATGCCTTTGGGTAATATCAAAATACTGCAAGGCATTATTCATTCAAGAGCTCTTTCTTGGTGAGGAAGGTAAGGTGATGGGCAGAACTTCCCACTTGATCAAAGACTGGTTTTTAGTGTATCATGAAGTCTTGAGCAGAATCTTTGCCAACATTTATTAAAAGGGGAGAGATGTGTAGGGATTTTTTGGATAGTGTGAAGTGAAAGGAAGAGAAACCAGTTTTGGTTATGTGAGTTAAGGTAGATGGGTATGAGGTAGACAAAGTTATGAGATTTGAGTGCCCCTCATAGGCTGAGAATTTTCATTACCAGTTCACCATAGTGAAATGTAATGAAAGTTTCTGATTTACACAATGTAGTAATGAAAAATGACATGTTATCTAATGTCTAGTGTTCTTGCCATTCTTCAGATGTTTAGTTCCAAGACGCAGATCTTAATGCTGTTACTCCTTTACATTGATATAAGATTCTTGATTGAATTTGTGTGATAATTTTGTGTTCCACTAAGCTTACAGTTGAGTTCCAGGATATTTGAAAAGGACATTAACAGTTTACTGTCTTGGCTATTCAGTTTATATTTATGATGGGAAGAATATATGTACCTCCACAGAAGTACATTTGTTAAGGAAGAATGAGTAATATGTACAGCTGATATAGGAGATATAATTTGCATAATAATTTCACAGTTTTAAAAATGAATTGGTTATTTTTTGAAGGAGCCCCTTGGTTTCTTAAAAATATGTTCAATAATATGCTATTAGAGGTCTTGATATTTTGTTTTAGAGCCTAAAAACTTCAGAAGTTAGATTTGTGGACTGTGATTTAGAGGAAGTGTAAATTGAAGTTTTTAAGAGTCAGCTCTGCTTGTAGTTGTAGTCATAGACACTAGCTTGGTGTTACTGTGCACTGCTCATTTAAAGAGCTTCCTTTTTTGGCTTATAGTGTTATAACACCCTAATTTGTGAACCCTTGTGACAAGTTTTTTTCCATTAAACTCTTATTTTAGAGTTTAGTCTTTGAATAGGACACAGTTGTTGTGACCTGGGGCCACTTAATAAGTATGGAAATAGAATTTTATTCTTGTAAGCTATTTGTTGATCTAACAACCTGTTGATCTGACTGCTAATACTAGTAGTGCTAACATGTATAGTACTACTTAGGAGATTTGGCATGTACTTCTGTTTGAGTAGAACTAGTTTTAGAGTTGCTAAGGTTTTTAGGCTTTAAAGAGTTTACTGATTTGTTACTCAGAATGCTTTGTTTTATCATACTTAGATCTTTCTTTTCCATGCTATTTTTGATACACTGCTTATTTTTAGTATAGCCTTAGTTATGGTTAATGTTATCATGTTAAATTGACTAGGAAAAATGTCCCTCACAACTGGTAAACCTCATATTCTGAAAATATAAAAATTTATGTCAGATATGCTATTTGTTTTGTGTTATACATTATCTTATTTGAAGATTTGAACTTTTACAATGAGACATTTACAGGTTGACAAATTACCAGATTTCATTTCATTTTATTTTTTTTAAGTCTAAGAAAGTCCTAGGTATAAAGTCAAGTGGACTAGGTTTACAACAACATATCACTAACAGACTTCATTTGTTTAATTCTAAAAGTCTGTTTCATTTTGATGAAAATAATCAATTCATAGGCTGGGCACAGTGGCACATGCCTGTAATCCCAGTGGCTCCAGAGGCAGGAGGATCATGAGTTCAAAGCCACCATCAGCAATTTAGCGTTGTGCTAAGCAACTCAGTGAGACACCCTGTCTTTAATAAAATACGAAATAGGACTAGGGATGTGGCTCAGTGGTCGAGTGTCCCTTAGTTCAATCCCTGGTACCCAAAGGAAAAGCAAATAATCAATTCATAGATTATCAGATTTATCAGAATTTTCTCTCCTACATTTATCTTAAGAGGTAGAGAATATTAGCAGGGATATGGTATTGATGACTAAGAAGATAGACAACTTGACCTTTTATAAGGTCCCTTTGACCCTGGGATTCTATGGTTCTTTGCATTTTTAGCAAGGTTTTGTCTTAAGTTGGATGCTTAGAAGATGATAGAAAGATCCAAGATAATAGGGAACATTTAAAAAAATTAAGTGAAAGGATAAAATAAAACAGAATGTTAATATTTATTACATAGCACATCATAAACAATCTTGTCTGATATTGTTGATTTTTAAAAAAAAAATTTTGGGTACTAGGGATTAAACTCAGGGACACTTGACCACTGAACCGTATCCCCGGTCCTATTTTGTATTTTATTTAGAGACAGTGTCTCACTGAGTTGCTTAGTGCCTTGTTTTTGCTGAGGCTGGGTTTCAACTCTCAATCCTCCTGCCTCAGCCTCCTGAGCCACTGGGATGAAAGGCTTGAGCCAGAGCGCCTGACATGGTATTGGTGATTCTTAATTCTACTCTCTTGTCCTGAATAATTGAGCTTTCACATCAATTGACTACCTGTATTTATACTTTACATCTTTTTGTATGGAAATCAGTGGTTTTTAAATATTTGTTAAATTTACTTCAGATAAGTATACTGATGACCAATTTTAAAAATAATAGAATGTAGTCAAATTGATTTTTTTGTCTATCTATATGGAAACTATTTGAATCTTCCCTTAATGATGTTGAATGCATTTTCAAGATTTTGGCAGTTCTGTAAAATCACATAGAATAATAGGATTATGTTGAAAATATGGGATTGAAAAGGGAGTCATAATTTAACTTCTACTTTGTCTATTTTCTGGTAGCATCAGTTTGCGGCCAACAACATTTGTTACCTATATGAATCTTTCCACATCCTAAACATGTATTATTAGAAAGTCAACCAAATTTAGAAGCAAGTAAAAGGAATAAAAGCTTCATTTTAAATTTTTTTTGGGGGTGTTGTAATTAGGTATATGTACCTCAGCATAATATAGGTATGCTTTGATCAGTTTTGTTCCCCTGTACCTCCCCTTTAATCTTCCTTTCTATAGCATTGGAAATGTGTGGAGCATTTTTGTGTGTATTATGTATATACACATACTTGTTAGGCAGGCTGAATACCCCTTACCCCTTATTCCAAATGCTTTGGCCCAGAAGTGTTTTGGATTGTTTTTTAGAGTTTAGAATATTTTCATATGCATAATAAAGTATTTTGGGAATCCAAGGTAAAATATGGAATACATTTATGTTTTTTATATACCTTATACATATAACCTGAAAGTAACTTTATATAGTATTTTAAATAATTTTGTGTATGAAACAAAGTTTCATAGTGTGGAATCTTCCACTTGTGACATCATGTGTATTCAGGATGTTTTTGATTTTTGGAACAGATTTCAGATTTTTACATTAGGGATGCTCAACCCATTCCTACATATTTACATATTTATAATTTAATGACTCAGAAACTCAAATACATTTTGTATCTATAGAGTTGAGGAATAAAACATCAGTTATTTGAAATTTATTGACAAGAAGCTAGTTATGATATACTTACCAAAAATAGTATTTTGACATTCTATGATTTAGTGTTAAAAATTAGTCAGTATTCCTTGACATATTCTGTATTCTATTAAAGCTTTCATAAAAATTGACAATAAACACTAGATGATTTGCAAAAAATGTGACAATTAATATTATTAATATGTAAATGGTGGGATAAAATCAAGTAACCCTCATATCTGTAATGAAATGTTAAAGATGATTTTATGTAGCACACTCATCTATAAATCTGGGTATCATTAATCTGTCATACTTTTGATCTGTCATGTTTTTTTTTTTTTTTGGTTCTGGGGATTGAACTCAGGGGCACTAGACTGCTGAGCCACATCACCAGCCTTGTTTCGTATTTTATTTAGAGACAGGGTCTTACTGAGTTGCTTTGCACCTCACTTTTAGCTGAATCCAATTTTGAACTTTCGATCCTCCTGCTTCAGCCTTCTGAGCTGCTAGGATTACAGGTGTATGCCACCATGTCCAGCTCGTCATGCTTCTGATTACCTTATATATTTAGAAATTCCTTTAAATTCTTGGACACATTCCTTTCCTGAATTTCAGTGAACTTTTAATTTTTGTACTAATTTAATTATTTATTTAAGTTTGTTGCTAGCCTTTTTCAAGAGTTGATTTTAGGTTTTTTTTTTTTCCCTAAATGGTTCACTTATAATGTAGTAGGTCATCATTAGAATTTTAGAGAAAGTTTGTCCAATGAGTCTAGATGTCTACATATTGTAGTTACTATAGTTTTCTTAGAAATTGTTAATTTATAATAGTTAATTTTATCTGGTCTTTTTAATGCATCATACTGAAGGTTTTTTTTTTTTTTGGCAAGTCTGTTGATTGCCTACTATTCATTCTGCTAATTAAGAAGGGAAGAGCTGTTAAATTGTGAGTCGATATTCAGAAATTGGAATTTGAGCCTTATAAAAACATACCAGCTCATAATTGGATTAAATAGCTGAAAAATGGCAGTATGTTTTCAACACTTTTGCTTGTGGGTTTAAGTATTTTGTATATGTTATTCTATAGATAAAATTACGATAGTTTTGCATGTTTTAAAACTTTATTTGGCTTCCTTTAATTTCATGGTTTAAAAAAATGTTTTTATTTTAAATGGGTTGACTGTTGTTCCTAGTAGAAACTCTTTAAGTTCACAGCCTAGGCTTCTTCAGAAGAAATAAAATAGCAACAAAAGTGGGGAGGTGTGGAGCTCTATAAATCATTATTTTTAGATTACTAAGGTTAGCAAAAAAAAAAAATAGGGTGTACGGATAGATTTAAATCATAGATATTAGGGAATCTTCCTTAAAATAGCAGTGCCAGGCTTCACTATGGTTTTATTGGATCAGTAGTTTTTGCAAGACTGTTAAGGAGTGGAGATGTATTTTGAGATACATTTTCAGATGATTCTTTCCCCAAACTGTTCTATTTTGACAGCATTTTTATTTAATATTTCACCAGATGTGATCATACTTTTAAAAGAACTACACTCCACCATTTTATTCACAATTTTGTATCTGCATGTGTTTGCTGTGTAGTTGATACTCAAATTTCTTTGTGAGTTTAGTAGCAAAATCAAGTTTAGTTTATACTAGCATTGTACAATAGAAATACAGTGGGAGCCACATAATTTTGTTTTCCTAATGCCACATTAAAAATGCAAAAAACCCAGTCAATCCTAGAATGCTTAATATGATAACCAAAATATAATTTCAGCATTTAATTGACATTAAAAATTCAGATGTCTTATGTTTTCTTTCATATTAAGGTTTTGGAATCCTGTGGATATTTTACACTTTACAGATCATTTCAGTTTGGACTAGCCATATAGTATACCCAGTAGTCAAGTGTATTGTGAATGTTGAATACCACTTTGGTCAGTGTTAAGTATCAAGTATTCATTGTCTTTGAAGTTGATTATGCTCTTTTCCAGTCCTATTCATAAGGCCTGGAATGACATTGCTCTTCCTTTCTAGCTAGTCAAATTCTGAAGCGCATGGCGTAAGATTGATTTCCCTCAGCACATCTTGCACAAAGTGAGCATGCATATTCTCTTCATTTTTTTTACTCTTTGAGGTATGGGACAATGTTTGTCAAAGTGCTTCCACAGTACACTAATCTTAAGTTTTTGGAAGAAAGTTCCGTATTTCATCATATAATTGTCACAACCACATTAATGTATATTCTTGAGTGTTCCAAGTATCCTGCCCTTGCACCAGTTTAGTAATAAATGTATTTTAAGTAATACTGGCACAGTTTTTAAAAAACCTCACATAATAGTCACCACTTTTTCATAAAAAACTGGCATAAAATCTGGAGCAATTATGTGGTGAAATATGGTACCATAATTGAATATATTTGGGAATGGGAAAAATTGATCATACACCCCTTAGAAAGTCATAATATGCATTAATTTATTAATGGTATATGAAATTAAGTAAAATATACTATTTTACTTTAATTGAAAATCTTGTGTGTGTGTGTGTGTGTGTATGTGTGTATGTAATACCTACTGGCATGTTGCAGAAGCTGTACTATGTAGAACACTATGGGAAACATTCTTAAGTATGTCCTTTTTTTTTTTTTTTGTGGTACCAGGGGTTAAACTCAGAGACACTCAACCACTGAGCTCTACATCCCCAGCACTATTTTGTATTGTATTTAGAGACAGGATCTCATGAGTTGCTTAGCGTTTTGATTTTGCTAATGCTGGCTTTTAACTCGCCATCCTCCTGTCTCAGCCTCCTGAGCTGCTACCACTGCACCCAGCTAGGTAGGCAGTCTTGATATTATTCCTGTCTTGGAAGCATGCGTATTTTAAATTTTAGGTATAAACTGATAGGCTTCAATATATTACTTGAAATAGCACTATACTGGTTTTTCCTTAAAAAAACTATACTGGCTTTTCCTTAAAAAAAAATTCTATCTGCCCTCTTTAATTTCTTCTTCTTTGTTATCATCTTACCCATTTTGAATCTGAAGTGTTTGGAGTATTGACCATTTAGGAAGAATACAAGTTTCTTTAATGTTGCAAAATCAGTTTTGCATTATTTAACCAAGTATGTATATAGTTCACACAACTTCTGTAAGAAGTATTTTATTTATGTATGGCAAATTTCATTCTAGATTTTAGTTTTAGGAATAAAGTGGATACATTTAAGATAACTAGTGATCTTTTAATGGAAATATACCAGTGCTGCTATTAAGAAAGACTTGACAACACCACTGGGCAAATACAAAAATAGGTGCACAGAGCTATGGCTCCAACTCAGTGTTTGAGAACATTATAATTATGAGTGTGCTTGACTCTTCTAAATTACTTCAGTTAAGAGGGAAAACAAAAATATAATGAAATGTTAGTATTCATAAATTATGGCAAGATTACTTTCATATAGTAACTATTTCTGTGAGTTATCCATGACAGACAGGATTGTCATTAAAACATTTTAGATGGTTGTATTTGAAGTTTATTAATAACATTTATAATTAAATCATAGCACTGTGAGCCAGATTAGGATTTCACAAATGTCTACTAATTTGATTTAAATTGGCTATAAGTTCAACTTGATACTGACTGTGACAGTAAATAGCCTAGTTTTTAAACATGCTTAGAGTTGTGCTAGCTCTTTTATTTCAAATACAAAATTAGAAAAAATTCTTGTTAACCATTTTTTTTCCTGATGAGATTCAAGTGGGAGAAGGTATATAGTTAGTTAATAGTTCTATCATTGTTAAGTGTGTAGAGCTACAATGTCAGAGCAGCATTTTTTACCAATTCATGAAGTCTGTTTATGTTAAAGGCTGTAGCAGCCATGCTAAATCTCTGCAGTTCTGCTTGTTAAAGGAGATGAAAAACTACTGATACAAACCTAAGAAACATGCAAATGATGTAGTTGTATTCAGTATCAACATTTATGATAGCTTCTCTATTCTTATAAACAGTGTTGAAATTGTGAATCTTTGATCATCTAATGATGCATTTTGTCTAGTTCACAAACAGATTGAATTTCAGTATTGAAATAATAGTAAGGAGCTTGACATAGTGGCACATGCCTATAATCACAGCAACTAGGGACTCTGAGGCAGGAGGATTGTAAGTTTGAAGCCAGTCTTGGCAACTTAGTGAGATCCTGTATCAATAAAAAATTTTTAAAAGTCTGAGATGTAAAGTGCTGAGTCTCCTTACCATTGTTCAGTCCCTAGTAACATACACACACAGAGAACAGTAGGGATCTATGTTTTTTTCAAGTTGTTGCCTTCTATTTTGTTGTTGTATATTAGTATAATGGCAAAGGATTAATATTTTTTTCTTTTAAAGCTGGTATAGATCCTACAGTTGACTAATTTTTGAATAACAAAAGGTATATCAAGATTGGAATTAGCAATGTTAACGAAAACATCATTAAAAAAAAAATATATATATATAATATATATTTTAGTTGTAGGTGAACACAATATCTTTACTTCATTTTTATGTGGTGCTGAGGATCGAACCCAGGGCCTCACATGTGCTAGGCAACCACTCTACCAATGAGCCACAACCCCAGCCCAGGACATCTGTTCTTATCATTAAATAATACTGTCTAATTAGACTATTGACATTACTTTCTGTATTTAAGAAAATAAAATTAGGAAAGTAGATTAATTTTATATTTTTCAATTAGAAAGTATTTTCAATTTTTAGATTTTTAAAGGAGTCATCAATTATGGTGGGTATTTTAAAGCCATACATTGTTTGTCAAACTAATTTTCTATATGTATCTGGACATTGATGAATTTTCATTGTATGTAATAGTTGACAATGAAAATGTTAAAATATATAAGTAGCTGGTGAAATTTGTGTACAGCAAAATCTTTTGTCCTCAAAAAGCTTTAATCCTGACAACATATGTTAAAATGTAACTACAAATCTAAAGTTCCCTAAGAAAAAGAAAGTTTTTCTGAGAATACTGCTGTTGCTTTGCTGCCCTCTACAGTCAAATAAAATAGTAGTTCTGTAGATTTGTCTCCCATGAGATGATTAGAGTTCTGTCATTGACCTCCAAGCTTTAAATTTCAGGGATGAGTTGAGTAATGTTTACTGTAAAAATATGGTGAAGTTTAGTCAGTCACAACAGTTGATCTATTATCCAAAAATAAAGGACATAGAAAATAGTGCTGGGTATAGATTGAGTTCTACTGATCATTAGTCAAGAAACAGGTGACAGAGCGTGAACCATGTTGCCAGGCAGTATAAAGGATACCATGGTAGAAAAAGGATAGTAGCTGCTCTGAAGCTGATAAAAAAGCTTTATTATTGGTAAAGCTAATGGCTTGTTAGAAAAAAATGGTGAAGCTAATGGTGTGTTAGAAAAAAATGTGTGTGTATATATGTATATATTAAGTGTGTGTGTTTATGTGTGTGTGTGTATTTGTAACACCATACAAGTGGTATGACACAGCTTTTTAAAAGACAGTCAGGTCTTCCAGAACAAAGGAAATCCAATTAGAAGAGAGAAAACTTTGGAACTGTTTTCAAGAATATATAGAATTCAAAAAGGCAAAACAGAGCCATTTCCAAAAGTAAAGAGGTAATATTTAAAACACAAAGCATCTTTTACACAGGAGGACTCTGTTAGGTCCCTTGAAGTATTTGCCCATAAGAAATGTAAAATTCTCAGAGGTGGGGGATATGAATTTAAATCCAGTTACTTCTCTGCCTGTTCCATCCCCTATAAAATTAGCTAAGTAATACTTCTGTCACAGAATTGCTGTGAAAATGCAGTAAAGGACTCTTACAAATACAACTAACAGAAATGTAAGGGAAAATGATCTCATTTATTTTAAAAATATAAGTGTTGTGGGATTATAGAATAAGGAGTAAGGAACAATTTAACTGAGGATGGGAGAAAATTTAAAGAGCAGCTAATCTTGTGACTGAAACTTGAAGGAAGAGTTTAGATATATATTTTTGAGGTAAGTTCAGTGAAAATCAAGGAACACATTACAAATTGAAAAGTCCACTGGGATGAGGACTCCAAGAAATTTAGTGTTCCATGGTTTTTAAGTGTGAGCTTCATGGAAGAAAGTCATGGCTTGCCTTTTTTTTTTTCTTTTTTTTTTTGGCTGAGGAGTTTACTCTGGAGGCAGTGAGCATTGAGAAGCTTTTGAAGACAAGTAACTATTGAGGAAATGGTGATTTGAGAATATTGTATAGCTCTGGCAGCAATGTTAGTTGAGCAACAGGTAAAAAAGGAAAACTATTGCAATGGACCATGGGAATAAAGGATTACACAAATAAGTGGCAATATGGTAGAGAGGGATTTGAAGGTAAGAATGGATCTCAGAGGTTGATTATATGGCATTTGGATATTGTTGCGAGTGAGAAGGAGTTAAATAAGAATTAATTTGGGTTTCTCTCTTAAATGATTAGGAAAGGATGGTGAATAAATTGACAAATTAATCTAGTGAAATTTTGGAGGCTTTTTTTTTTTTTGGTATCCAGGATTGAATTCAGGGGTACTTAACTAAGGGCACAGTCACATTACCAGCCTTCCTCACTTTTGTTTTGCATTTTTTAATTTAGACACAGGGTCTCACTGATTAGCACCTCTCTAAGTCACTGAGGCTGGCTTTGAACTCTCCGATCTTCTGCTTTAGTCCTCCAAGATGCTGGGATTATAGGCATGTGGCACCGTGCCACGCAAACTTTGGAGGCTTTTAAATTGTGCTTTTGTGACTTGTTTTGGAGCTATAGTTGGAAGCCAGAGTGGGAGTTAGGAAGTGAAATTGGGAATTATCAGGATTGAGGTATTTGGATTGGATGAGGTGTTAGGAGAGGACACAGTAGAGAGAGAAAGAAGAAGAAGAAGAGAAGGAAAGGATAATGAAACCTGGGAAGAGAACATGGTATGGGTATTGGGGGGTGGGGGTTGAGACCCGTATTTTGATTGGAGAAATTATCACAGAGAGGCAGAGAGGAGGGAAATCATCCAAGAAACTTGATAAATAAATTTAGTAGTTAGTAGAAGATCAACTCATAACAATAAGTTTGTGCTGGTAGCTGTTAATATTTAATCAAGCACTGAGTCTGTGGGACATTATTCTTGGTATTTGTGAAAGGATAAAATATTCATTAATTAGCTGATAAAAAATAACATGTTCCTGGAAATTAATTGTACTTATGTATTAAAGGAAGTACAATATAGAGTCAGTACCGAGTGCCTTTTGATGGAAGTTGAAGAAAGAATTAGGTATTGTGGAAGGTTGTATTAGTTTTCTCAGGATGCCAGAACAAAGTACCACAAATAAGGTGGCTTAAAATAACAGAAATGTATTGTCTTATAGTTCTGGAGTCTAGAAATCAGAAACCAAGTTGTCAGTAGGGCCATGCTCCCTCTAAAACTCTGGATAAAATCTTTTCTTGCCTTTTCATAGATCCTGGTGGCTACTGTCAATGTTTGATGTTTTTTGCTTGCATTTGCCTTACTATAGTATCTGCCTTTGTTGTCACATGACATTCCCTTTATGTTTATCATGGCATTATCCTCTTATAAGCAAAACAGCCATATTGGATTAGGGTTCATTCACCCTACAGTTCCATCATCTTAGTTACATATGCAGAAATTCATATCCCAATAAGGTCATATTCATTGTAGCAGGAGTCAGGGCTTCAACATGTTTTTGGGTGGACAGAGTTCATTTCATAACAAAAGGGTGATGACTTTATTTTCTCACTGTAAGCTAAGATTTGGGGCTTAATTTAAGTCAGAGTACCAGATAAATACAACATTTCAAAAAAAAAATGATGAGATATAAGCTGGTTTGAATAAGATTTAAGACAGATTCATGAAATATTAAAACTTCTTTATTGACATATACATAATTGTGCAGTTGGATGAACAAAGAGAATATATCCATCAAATGATGACCCTGGTTAAAAAATAAAACATCAGTTCTCCAGAAGTCCCTCTCACATTCATTTTCCATCATAAATCTTCCTTTGGAAATAACCCTAATTCTCTTAACATCACAAATTCGTTTTAATTGTGCTTGAACTTTATACGATACTTTGCTGAAATTATTAGATCCATCCATGTTGCTCAACAGTAGTTCCTTTTTTAATATACGGTATAGTATTTGGTTCCATGAATATTCCATATGATTTATCAGTTTTAATGTTGGACAGACATTTGGAATGTTTTTACTTTTTTTTTTTGTACCAGGAATAAAATCCAGCAGTTTTTACTACTAAGGCATATCCCCAGTGTTTTTTTACACTTTATTGAGAGACAGGTTCTCACTGAGTTGCATCGGGCCTCCCTAAGTTGTTGAGGCTGGCTTTGAACTTGTGATCTTCTTGCTTCAG
Source organism: Ictidomys tridecemlineatus (assembly GCF_052094955.1). Lineage (NCBI taxonomy): Eukaryota > Metazoa > Chordata > Mammalia > Rodentia > Sciuridae > Ictidomys > Ictidomys tridecemlineatus. Next base: position 155,693,315 of record NC_135479.1, on the reverse strand, counting down.
TCTTCTGAGCTGCTGGGATTACAGGTGGACGCCACTGTGCCTGTCACTTTGAGACTTTAATGAATAGTACTGCTGTAAACTTCATTGTACCTGTCTTGATGGTGGAATTGTTCATATTTTGTATGTTTTGCTTTTGAAGGTGTTTATAACAATTTATACTTCCACCGATAGAGTATTAAGAATTTCATTTGCTCTATATTCTCACCAGTCCTTTGTGATACCAGTATATTTCTTTTAACCATTCTGGTCAGTTTGTAATGGTGTATCATTGTGGTGTTAATTTGCATTTTCTTAATAATTGAGACCTGAGATTATTCTCATTTCTGTAGTGTCTGTTCATTCTCTTGTCCTTTTTATTCGGTTGAATTGTCTTTTGGATTTGTAGAAATTGTTTATGTGTGCCTAATCCTTTGTTATATTTATTGCAAATTTCTTCCATGTTGGACTTTTCACTCTATTAATTGTGTCCTGATGAACCAGAAGTTCCTTAATATCTTACTCATTTAGTCAAAACTCATATTTTTCTTTGTAATTGTTTCTTTGTTTCTTGTTTACAAAATTTATATTTAATACACTATCTTGAAACTTTTTTCTTAGAAAGTTTCCTATTTTGTCTTTAGGGTAGGATACTACATTAGAATTAATTATTGTAATTATATGTGGTGGGCTCCAAATTGTTTTATTTACCATCCAGCCAACTATTTCCATTTATGTGAAAAAAAACCTCTGCTGTGCAATGCTGCCTTTAATAAATCAAGTAGTCCTGTATGTGTGACCTTATTTTTTTGACTCAGTTTTATTGGATCATTTTTTTTCTTTCTTCACACAAATATCAGAGTGTTTCATATGGTTTTATGTCCTGGTATTGGGTAGATTAAGTCTATTTGGCAAAATTTATTGTGCTTATTATTATTAGTCTTGGTCCCTTTTCATATAAATTTTAGTAGCATTTTATCAATTTGCACAAAAAGTCCACTTGAACTTTTATTGGTAATACATTAAATCTATGTAGTTATGTCAACTGAATTGACATCTTTATAATAAAGCACGTCTTCTAATTTGTGAACTTGGTTAATCTCTCAGTTTACTTAGATTTTCTTAAAAAAACAAACTAGTTTTTTTGTGTATTAAAATCTTACATAAGTATAACTGTAGATTAAATTTAATCATTTGAATTACAGATTTATTTTGTTATTTGATGCTGTTGTAGGTTATATCTATGAAATATTTCTTAGCTATTTGCAGGCAAATAAAAAGATAGTTGATTTTGACATATATCTAAGGATCTTTCTTAAACATGATTTGTTTTTAATTCCTAGTAGATTTTTTTTGGATTTTTCCATCTGTACTGTCATACATCTGTGAATAATTAAAGCCTATTTTTCTCCAATCTTTATACCTTTTTCTTTTACTTAGCCTTTTTGTATGAAGACCTCAAGTATGATAATGACTTCATATAGTGACTGCAATCATTGTCTCATTTTTATCTCAGATTAAAAAAAATGTTCAACATTTCAGAATGAAATACGATATTTTGCTATTTTTTAAATAGAACCGTTTTTATTAGATTGAGACTGTTTGCATTACTAGTTTTCCTAACTTGCTAAGAATTTTTATCATGAATGTGGGTGTTTAATTTTATTAAACACTTTATTTAAAAGATAATCATAAGATAGTTCTCCTTTTATAATGTGAATTACATTCTTAAAACATATTAAACTATTATTGTATTTCTTGAATAATATTACTGGATTGAATTTGTTATTTTTTTCATTTATGTTTATAAATTATACTGGCCTAAAATTTTTCTTCCTTAATGCTTTTTGCCAAGTTTTGGTATTCAGGTGATGCAGGACTTTTTAAAAAATTCTATTGTCAAGTGTACCTGAGTTCAATACCCAGTAGCCAAAAAAAAAAAAAGCATGAACTAGGTTTTAGAAAGGTGAGACACCCACTACATGAAGCCACAAACTCAGAGTTAAATCATACACTCATTTGTGAGGCACAAGTTTCCTTCTGTTAAAACATAGGATTTTCCACCTACAGATGAAATGATTAAAGTAATACTAAAATCTTCTGTAATGTTTCTCATGCATTTCAAATGGTCTATCGTGCATGAGGCACTGGGTTCAATCCTTAGCACCACATAAAAAAATAAAATAAAGATATTGTGTCCATCTAAAAAAACTAAAAAATAAATATTAAAAAAATTCTAGTATCTTTTTCTACTATAATAGTTTGATTGGTTTTATTTATTTTTCTTTAACTGGTAGAATTCATAGGCAGAGCCAATTGGCCTGGAATTTTTTTCATTTTTTTAAATAGGAAGGCTTTTAGTTGAAGATTCAACTTTTTAATAAATATAATACTAGTCAGGTTTATCATATCAGTTTTGGCACATGGCATTTTTGTAGAAATTTATTAATTTTATAATTTCATATCTGTTGACATGAAATTGTTTATAATAAACTTATTTTTATAGAGCATGTCTTGTTTTACAGTACTAGGGATTGAACCCAGGGCCCTGAGCATATACTCTGCCACTGATCTACTACTTCCCCAGACCTTTTATTATCTTTATAGGAGAATCATAGTCATTCCATAGTTTTTCATTTCTCCTATTGGTATTTTGTGCCTTTTATTGTTTTCTGAGTCAGTCTTTTCCAATTTATTCGTTTTATCAGACTTAAGAACCCCCCTTTAATTTGTTGATTCTTATTTTCTGTTTTACATTATTTTCTTTTAATTTTTGTTTTATTTTCTTTACTTTTTTTGAGGGGAGGGTATTTCTTACTCTCTTTTTTTTAGTTCTTGAAATATGTGGTTAGATTACTGATTTTCACTTTTTTCTCAATTCAGCCTATATATATATGTATATATATGTATATATACACACACACTCAAATTTTATGTGTGACTTTGTATACTCCCATGTGTATTCAATTCAAAGCATTCTAACCTTTTTCATATGAGTTTTTTTGTTTTAAAATTTATTGCTTAACATGAGGGGAAGATGGGTATAAGTTATTTTTATTTCTAGCTTAATTACATTATATTGAGGAATTTGCTCTGTGATTTCAGTCTTGGGGGCTCCTGTGCATTCAATTTTGGCAATTTTATGTACACTTGAAAAGAATGAACATTGCTCTTTTTGGGAGCAATGGGACATTGCGTTTGTGCTAGTTCATGTGCGTGAACATACTTGCTTTTTCTGTGTATATACTCCAATTAGATTAAGTTGGTTTTGTTGTTCAAATCTTGTCTGATTTTTATTTTCTGGTATAGTTAATTACTAAGAAGTATATTAAAATCATTTACCAGAATGTGGGTTTGCATAATTTTTTCTTGTAATTTTGTGAAGTTTGTGGCTTGAAATTAGATTATGAAGTATAATCAAATCTGTTATTTCTTCCTGAGACTTGACTCTTTTATCATTACTGAATTGCCCTCTCTCTAGCATTACTTTTTGCTATAAAGATACTTTGATTCTAGTATAGCTACATTTACCATTGTTTTAGTTAACATTTGTAATTTTTTGTTTTCCTGACCTTTCAACTTTTCTTTGTTTTAAACTTAAGGCATGTTTCTTTATAAGCAGAATGCATTTTTTAAAAATATTTTTTAGTTGCCAGTGGATTTTTCACTTTATTTATTCATATGTGGTGATGAGGATCGAACCCAGGGCCTCACACATGCTTACTCACACATGCTTAGGCAAGCACTCTACCACTGAGCCACAACTCCAGTCCCCAATTTTCAGACTCTTTTGTTAGCAATATTCATTGTTCAAAATTATGTTCTTTCACATGTTATACCTGTTTCTAGATTAATATCAAGTTTGACATTTAATATCCAACTTTACCTAAAAAATAATATTAAATTTTTTATTTATTCTTTTTTGTTATGACAGTAGAATGTATTTTGACATATTATACATATATGAAGTATAACTTACCATTCTTGTGGTCCTACATGATGTGGAGTTAACACTGGTCATGTATTCATATATGAACACAGGAAAATAATGTCTGATTCATTCTACTGTCATTCCCCTCCCGCTTACCTTCCCTAGATTCCCTTTTGTCTATTCTCTGCCCACCCTTTTTGTGGTTTAGCATCCATATATCAGAGAGAATATTTGGCCTTAGGTTTTTTGAGATTGGCTTATTTCACCCAGCATGATAATCTCCAGTTCCATCTATTTATTGGCAAGTGCCATAATTTCATTGTAATCTTTATGGCTGAATAATGTTCCATTGTGTATATATACCTCATTTTCTTTATCTGTTCATCGATTGAAAGGCAACTAGGTTGATTCCATAGCTTAGCTATTGTGCATTGAGCTGCTATAAACATTGTTGTAGTTATATCACTGTAGTATGCTTATTTTAAGACTTTTGGATATATATTAAGGAGTGGGATAACTTGAGTCAAATGGTGGTTCCAGTCTGGGTTTTCTGAGGACTCTCCATACTGCTTTCCATAGTAGTTGCACCAGTTTGCAGTCCTAACAGCAATGTATGAGTGAGCCTTTTTCCCCACATCCTCTCCAACATTTATTGTTACTTATTTTATTGATAATTGCTATTCTGACTGGAGTGAAAAGCAATCCCAGTATATTTTTAATTTGCATTAGCAGAATGTAGTTTTAGAAATTCCATCTTGTAGGCTTTGTCTTGTATTTGGTATATAATTATATATAATATATGAGTTTAACTCTACCATAGGACATTTTGTTTTCCATTTGTCTTTCTTTTTGCTATTCATTCATTCATTCATTGTTTTCCTTTGTATTATTTTAATTTTCATTCCCTCTTTTAAAGTTGTAGGTGTTATATTCTTAATCTGTTCACTTTGTGGCTACTCTAGAGTATAAGATATAATAATTCTAGAGAGAGGGTCTTTGAAATAGAAGAAAGGATACCAGTACTCTATCCCACCCTTCAGAAACTAATATGTGCAAATTCTCATGTTCCTTTTATAAAAAGGCATAGTGTTGGCCTACGTGTACTCACATGCACTTTAATTTTTTTTTGAACCTGGGGTGCTTAACCACTGAGTCACATCCCCAGCCCTTATATATATATATATATATATAAATAAATGGGTCACACTAAGTTGCTTAGGGTTTTGTTAAGTTGCTTAGCCTGGCTTTGAACTTGGGATCCTCCTGCCTCAGATTCCTGAGTTGCTGGGATTACAGGTGTGTGCCACTGTGCCTGACTACTTTTAAATCATCTCTAGATACTTTTATAATTCCTTTTATAATATAAATACTTTGTGAATAGTACTTATACTGGTTTTTTTTTTTTTTAGGGAATAAAGGCAGAAACAAATGTGTACATTTTTAGTACAGTTTTGTTTTCAAATATTTTCAAATTTCATAGCACTTGGTTGAATCTACAGATGTAGAATCCTTGGATCTGGAAGGCTGACTGTACATATATGTTATTTCTCAAAGAATATAGGCACTATGAAACACTTTATCTCTGTTCCATCCTTAGTACTATTGTGTATGTATATACAGTAAGGCATTTTTATTCTTTTGTATAATAGATGTTTATTTCCTTTATGTATTTCCCTTTTCTGCATCATCGTCATTTCATTGGTTCTTCCTTCTTCATGATAAATTAAAGTTTCCATATGGAATTCATTTTCTTCTTCCTGAAGAGCATTCTTTGTATTGTCTTTAGTATAAATCTGATTTTTGTTGGAAATTTCTCTCTTTTTCTTTCTTTTAAAATAATGGGGCTGGGGTTATGCTTAGTGGTAGAGCGCTTGACACATGCTTGCCCCCCCCCCATACACACACATACACATATATATATAACATATATAATTCACATACTGTACAATTCATTGATAAAGTGTATGATTTAGTGGTTTTTAACATATTCACAGTTGTGCAGCTATCACTATAGTCAATTTTATAAATCTTCTAAAAAAAGCAGTCATTTACCTTTTACCTTGAGTTTTAACCCTAGGCTGCGACTGATTTAGTATGTCTTTATAGATTTACATATTCTTTTTTTGTTTTAAATGTTTATTTATTTTTTTTTAGTTGTAGTTGGACACAATACCTTTATTTTATTTATTTATTTTTATATGGTACTGAGGATCAAACCCAGGGCCTTGCATGTGGTAGGCGAGCACTTTACCGATAAACCACAACCCCAGATTTACCTATTCTAATGTTTCATGTAAATGCTCTCATAAAATATAGTCTTTTGTATCTGGTTTTTCTTCACACAGTTTAGTGTTTTCAAGTTTCATCCATGTTGTGACATATATCAGTACTTCATTTTTAAAAATTTTAATAATATTCTATTGTGTGGCTGAATCACATTTATCTAGGTCATAATATCTGATTATTATGAATAGACATTTGGTTATCTCTGCTTTTGATTATTATAAATAAACGAAGTTCATAAAGATTTCATACTACATGGTGTAAACATGCATGTACAAATTTTTTATGTGGCCTTATATTTTTATTTCACTTTGGAATTTACCTTGGGTTCAAATTGCTTAGTTATTTTCTAACTGTATTAACCTTTTGACAAACCGCTGGACTGTTTTCCAAAGGCTTATAGTTTTATATTCCCACCAGCGTTTTATAGGATTCTCTACATTCTTCAAAAGTTAATTATTAGTCTGTCTTTTTGATTATAGTCATCACAGTTGGTATAAAGTGATTTGCCTTTCCTTGATAATTTTTATTATTGGCTACATATAATGGTTTCTTTGAAAGCATATTTGTTCACTTTCTCTGCCGATGTTTCAGTTGGGGTTTGTTAATTTTTATAATTGAATTGTAAGAGTTTTTTTTTTAAACAAAAATATTCTATATAAAAATACCTTAGATATGTTATCTGCAAATATTTTATTTCATTCTGTAGGTTGTATTCACTTTCTGATGTCCAGTGTAGCACAAAAGATTTTAATTTTCACTATGTCCAACTTACCTCTTTTTAAATTCTTAGTTTTTTATGCTTCTTATGTCATAGTAAGAAGGCTTTGCCTAATGAAGTTCATTAAGATTTCGCAATGGAGGAAGGATAGCATCTTCAACAAATGGTGCTGGGAAAACTGGAAATCCATTTGCATCAAAATGAATCTGAATCCCTATCTCTCGCCATGCACAAAAGTTAACTCAAAATGGATCAAGGAGCTTGATATTAAATCAGAGACACGGCATCTGATAGAAGAAAAAGTTGGTTATGATCTACATACTGTGGGATCGGGCCCCAAATTCCTCAATAGGACACCCATAGCGCAAGAGTTAACAACTAGAATCAACAAATGGGACTTACTCAAACTAAAAAGTTTTTTCTCAGCAAAAGAAACAATAAGAGAGATAAACAGGGAGCCTACATCCTGGGAACAAATCTTTAACCCACACACTTCAGATAGAGCCCTAATAACCAGAATATACAAAGAACTCAAAAAATTAGACAACAAGATAACAAATAACCCAATCAATAAATGGGCCAAGGACCTGAACAGACACTTCTCAGAGGAGGACATACAATCAATAAGTACATGAAAAAATGCTCACTATCGCTAGCAGTCAGAGAAATGCAAATCAAAACTACCCTAAGATACCATCTCATTCCAGTAAGATTGGCAGCCAATAGGAAGTCAAACAACAATAAGTGTTGGAGAGGATGCAGGGAAAAGGGCACTCTTGTTCATTGCTGGTGGGACTGCAAATTGGTGCAGCCAATTTGGAAAGCAGTATGGAGATTTCTTGGAAAGCTGGAAATGGAACCACCATTTGACCCAGCTATTCCCCTTCTCGGTCTATTCCCTAAAGACCTAATAAGAGCATGCTACAGGGACACTGCTGCATCGATGTTCATAGCAGCACAATTCACTATAGCAAGATTATGGAATCAGCCTAGATGCCCTTCAATAGATGAATGGATAAAAAAAATGTGGCATTTATACACAATGGAGTATTACTCTGCATTAAAAAATGACAAAATCATAGAATTTGGAGGGAAATGGATGGCATTAGAGCAGATTATGCTAAGTGAAGCTAGTCAATCTTTAAAAAACAAATACCAAATGACCCCTTTGATATAAGGGGAGTAAACAAGGACAGGGTAGGGAAGAAGAGCTTGAGAAGAAGATTTACATTAAACAGGGATGAGAGGTGGGAGGGAAAGGGAGTGAGAAGGGAAATCACATGGAAATGGAAGGCGATCCTCAGGGTTATACAAAATGATATATAAGAGGAAAGGAGGGGTAAGACAAGATAATATAAATGGAAGAAATGATTTACAGTAGAAGGGGTAGAGAGAGAAGGGGAGGGGAGGGGAGGGGAGGGGGGATAGTAGAGAATAGGACAGACAGCAGAATACATCAGACACTAGAAAGGCAATATGTCAATCAATGGAAGGGTAACTGATGTGATACAGCAATCTGTATATGGGGTAAAGTTGGGAGTTTATAACCCGCTAGAATCAAACTGTGAAATATGATGTATTAAGAACTATGTAATGTTTTGAACAACCAACAATAAAAAAAAAGATTTCGTACTATATTTTCTTCTAGAAGCTTTATAGGTTTAGCTCATATAGTTATGTTTGTGATTTATTTTGATTTTTTTATAGAATGAGGAAGAGGGGTCCATCTTCATTTTGTTTAATGTGAATATCTAGTTTTTGCTAAATTTATTTGTTGAAATGATTATTCATTCTCTATTGAATTGGCTTAATATTCTTGTTGAAAATCAATTGATCTTCAACACAATGCTTTATTTCTTGACTCTTACTATTCTATTGATTCATATCTTCCTTCTTATTATATTACTGTAGTTTTGCTGCATGGTAGTTTTATTACCATGATTTTGCAGAGTTTGGAAGTTGGCAAGTGTTGGTCTTCTAACTTTGTTATTTTTTTAAGTGTGTTTTGCTAGTTTAGTCCCTTTACTTTTCATAAGTATTTGAGGTTGAATTTTATAGAGATTGTTTTGAATCTGTAGATCAATTTGTAGATTATTGACATTTTAATAGTGGTATGTTGTCTCATTTCTGAACATGGGATATCTGGGATATCTTTTCATTTATTTGGGTTTTCTTTAACACTATTTTGTAATTTTTGCACAAGCTTTACTTTGTTGGTGTTATCAGTGGAATTATCTTCTTAATTTTATTTTTCAGATTGTTCATTGCTGGTTTATAGAAGTACAACTCAAATTTATGCATTCATTTGTTTCCTGTAACCCTGTTGAACTCTTAATTCTAATAGCCTTTTCTTTTGTTGTCCCTTTTGCACCATCTTCTGAGAAGGCTTAATACTGATCCACATTGAAGGAGAGATACTTAAAGAAATTTCATTTATTGTAGAGCATATGCAGAAGGGCATATTTGGAGCTCAGAAGCAATAATGCACACATCTTCATAATGTAAAGGAATTTCAAAGATATTCCTGCACAAGATTAGAATTTAAGTATTATATGTTCCATGGGTCTCTTAAACCAGATGAAATGGAAAATGTCTATGTTAATGCTATTCTAGAAACTTAGAATTATAAATATTGATTCATGTAAATAAAATGTGTTAAATATTTAGTGCATAGAGTGTAGTGACAATATAAACAGGTTTTTTCTATTGTTACTCAGTATTTTGAGTAATAACTTGTATTACCTTCTTATTTGTTTTTGATTTATTTCTTTAGAATATCAAATGGTGATAATTACTATATTTCATCAAATATAAGCTGTCATTGATTAAAACGAGATTATGATTTTATATACTATATAAGAAAGAAAAAACCAACCAAGCTGTGAATAGTTTATCACTTACACTTTATTTTACATATATTTGATTATTTTATAATAGTGGACTTTTATTTTTTCAATATTTTATCCATAGGCATAGTTTTGAAAAATCATCATAACTTGCATACATATATGAAAAGGAAAATACCAGTGGAAGAGGTTTAAGGTTTTCCTAGTTTTTAACATAGAATCTTTTTTGTATTGCTTTTTGCCTGTGTGTGTTATACTTTTCCTCAGTGCTGTAAAGAAAGAGCTCTTTGAATGCTCTCTTTGTTTAATGACAGGTTGAAAAGTCTCAAAAATCCTCAGATTCAGTAATTCTTTGGGACTCAGCATATCATAATACTCAATGATGTGATTTATTACAGCAAAAGGATACAGGCACTATCAGCAAAGAGTCATAAGGCAGTCAGGGGAAAACCGGGCTCAAATTTCCAGAGTCCTCTCCCATAGTCACACAGGATGCAATGAATTTCCCCAGGAACAAGTTGTTACAGTCTTTGTGAAAGTTTCTACCCTGGTTTCTGGTAGCTTTACCTTGACTTGTGACTGCATAACTATGTCCACTGAATTTTTACTGAGAGTCAGTTATAAAGGCATTCCCTGCTTAGTATATACCCAAATTTCATACTCCTAGAAGGAAAGTAGATATTTAGCAAAAACCATTTTGTTTTTAAATAGTTGACTCAGTGACTCATTTTTACTAGTTAATGATATGAACCTTCCCCAAATCTAAGTTCTCTGAGGCCACTCAAGGCACTAGGCCTTTTCAAAAATAGCATAAATTTAGGCTTTTATATTGACTCTTGAATACCTAAAAGACTGTCTTCTTTGAGGCTTCATATAAGCCTCTGTTATCTATTCCACAAGTTTTTATTCTGGTGTAATCTTGATCTTACCAGAAGGAATTAGTGGAATATTATCAATGTAGGCTTAAAGGTCACGGGTCATAGAGTTACACACTATCACTCATGCCATCAGGAATAACAAATAAGTTGACATATGTATAGAGCACCCACATCCCTATATTTTAGAGATGTGAGTGAAAAAATAGTGAAAAATTGACTTTAAAAATAAAAGTAATTTTTTATAATACTGTATGCTGTATTCAAGTGTTTAACCAGTTTCAAATTATGATGATCATTTGCTGTTGACATGCTTTGTGGAATTTGTGGTGTAAGAAAATAGTATGGTTGGATGATGGTATGAATTTTCAGGGTCTACTTTGAACCATTTTTGGTCTAGAATGCAGAAGAAACAAATTGCCACATAGTGCTAAAAAGGATTCTAGACATCTAACTTGGTAATTTTCAGCCTCATTCCCCTTTCCCTCCCTTTCTTCAAAACAATTTTGTGTATAGAAAAGTGAAGCTACTCTGATAGGTGCTTCATGTCATCTCCTTTGAAATCCTCTTATAATCTTTTTGCTCATCAAAGGGTGATCAGTTTATATTAGTAGAAGTGTACATGGAGAACAATTTGAAAACCACTTTCTAGTCCTGATTCTTTCTTCTATACATGAAGAATCGGATAGATTCCTATTAATTGAGTTTGTAGTTCTGCTTCTTGGGTCTTAATCCAGAATTTATTCTCTGGATTTGGAGCAGAGAAGATAAAATACTACTAAATTAATAGTGATTCTGGGACTTTTGAGCAGTGTACAAGTCTAAACATCCTAACTATTTTTATTCAGATTGTCCCTTTTCTTGTTTTGGCCAGTAGTTTTCTAGGGTTTTTGTGACAAACTACCATATGCTTGTTGCCTTAAAGCAAATTTATTCTTTCACATTTCTAGACTGAAGATCTCCAAAATTAAGATATTGGCAGGGCCATCTACATTCCTGCCAGAAATTATAGGGGAAATTTTTCTCTCTTTGTTCTTATGGTTTCTGGTAGCTTTACGTTGACTTGTGACTGCATAACTTCATTGACTCATTCTGTCTTCACATTGCTTTCTCCTTTTTATGTCTCTTATAAAGACACTTGCCATTGGGTTTAAGCTCACCTGGATGATCCAGGGTGATATCCTGAGACTCTTAGCTTAATTATAACTGCAAAGATCGTTTTTCCAAATAAGATCACCTTCACAGGTTCTTATCTACCAATTTCGTTTTCTGCATTTGTGCTTTTTCCCCCAGTAGAGATAGAGTATGCATGTGAAATGCTAGATGAATTTTCCTACCATGCTGCAAATTTTTTGACTTCTTGTAATTTCAACCTGCACAATTTCCTATTTCCTTTCTTTCTTATTTATAGTTTCTCTGACTATACTTTAAACCTCTTGATGTATAAGGAGGATGCCTCCTCTCTTGTTATGGTCCCACACAGATGGGTTGTTAAATCAACGTTAGTTGGGGGAAAAACAGTATATCTTTAAAAACTCAATTTAAAAATTACCTTTTTGGCATCATCTCTTATTACTTTGTTACCTATACTTGATTTTTTTATTCTGTTATCTACAAACTGCTTGCCTTTTCTGTTTCCTTGGGCTTCCTCCCCGCCCCCACACACTACCTGCCCTTTAGTGCTGGCTCTTTGCATTGAAAAGAAAAACAAAACCCAGTCTACTATGAATCTAGTTTACACATCACTATTCTCCCACATAAATTACACAGATAAAATTAGAATCACAATTTGTGGCTTAGCTAAAGGAAAATTTCACTTTCAAGATGTAGTTTTTCTTATTCTACACACTTCTCTCATTTCCTCTCCCATTTCTTTTTAATTTTTGTATCCTTAGCTTATAAGGTGATATGTCCCAGTTTGCCTTGGAATGTCTAGGACTACAAATCTAATTCCGGCATAATTATTGATAATGTTCTTCTACAATTAATAATGTTCTTCTAGGCTACTTTCATTCTTAAACTGTTTTGGCTTATAGAATAATTTATACAGTTATTCTGCCTGTAACATATATTTTCTGGTATCTGTATTTTCTCTTTTAGATTCTCAGCCTTAGAGGTGTCAGGCTACTATACTATTTTCTACCTTACAGTATATAGTAGTTATAGTGTTCTATGAATGAAATTCCTTAAATATTTGAGCTTTTAATATGTGCTATGTATGTACCCTAATCACTTGCCCTATGGTTTTTCAGTTTTCCCAGCCTTGCAAAATCATCTCTAGACCTATGAAGCTCTACATATTCTTTGCACATACCTCCCAACTGCTTGTGATGCTGGGGTTGGGCTGGAAGGATCACATAACCATGCAGTTTGGTGGTACTACAGAATCAGGTTTTAGTATCTGACTTCAAACAATTCTGTTAATTCCTTCTTGTGCTCAGTGCCTGTACCATGTTTGAGTAGTCTCTTTGACTTTTTTATTAAAACTTGCTTAGTTAGGTGATAATAGTTCTAGGCTTCAAGTATCAGATTCACACAAGTAAAAATTTAAAGATCTGTATTTCTAGAGTACAGGTTGGTCTGGGCTGGAAAGTTCATGCTTTTTTTTAAGTTCTGGTTGGACACAATACCTTTATTTTATTTATTTATTTTTATGTGGTGCTGAGGCTTGAACACAGGGCCTTGAACATGATAGGTGAGCTCTCTGCCACAAAGCCACAAACCCAGCTCCAAGTTCATGCTTTTTTATTCCACCCTCTTATTCATCCACAGTTTTAAGTCTCATTCACAGGTCTGAAAAAATTTGCCTCCTTTAAACAGCAAGTTTAAGATTTTTTGGTTATTCATGCATGTTGGCATACATGTGGTTGAAAATTTTAACCTGGATTATAGGTTAGTATTTATGAGAATTGATAGTTGCCTAGTTCAAAGCACTAGTTCTTTCTTTACAGTGTCTGCATCTGAGAAGGAAAGTTATCACAGACTCCTGGTTTTTATGTTTCACTTACATTAAGTTTACTGTAGTAAACTAAAGGATCAGAAATACTTTGGTGGAAAAAACAATTCCTTTGCTTGAAAATAGTTTGCTGTTTATTATAATGCAATTACTATTGTATTTTGGAATATAAATTTTATCATTATGATTAAAACACCTTTAAATTTTTAAATACTGACTTTGTTAATATCTAAAAATGGCAAGAATTACATAGGATGAAAGGGCAATCCAAAGATATTTTTAGTAATTGTTATGGAAATCTTTGCTCATGCATTTTGCCTGTGGTTGAAGAAATACTGACTTGGTAACCACAGTCCCTCCTGCATTTTTATTTTGAAAAACCACTGAGCTTTTGAATGCCCTGATTAATAGCCTAGAAGATTTTCTTTCTGTGACAGAGTCAGACTTTTTGTACTTAGCATGATGAAATTGGAAGAATGACTTTTCAAATCTAGGAGGCAGCTTCTTGTCTGTTTTGCCACTAGCTAGCCATATGAAAAGTGCTAATTACTTTACTGGTTCTGTAACATGTACTTGGATCAGATATTCTGTAAATTCCCTTTTTGATCCAAAGTTTTGTGCTTCTATTCTGAAAACATGAAGAAATTATGCTTTTTGGCATAAAGTAAATTCCATTAAAGAGAACTTTTATTTATGTTGGTTAAATCAAGATACTGTCCTAGTTTGAAATTATAAGATAGTAATTGAGAACAGATGGTAAAAACACATTTTACAAACATAATTTTATAGAACCTGAAATTGCAACTTAAAGGTCATTAAGAATATTATGATTTTGTAGTTTTGTCATTGCTTTAATAAAATACCTAAAACAGACTAACTTTAAAGAAAAAATGTTGTATCTTGTAGTTTTCAAAGTTCCAGTGCAGGCTTTGTCATTTGCTCAGCTCTGGTGAGGGCCCTCTTGACTGTGTCATGTTATGATGGGAGTACATGTGTCAGGAAGAGATCACATCTTCAGGAAGCCAGGGAGCAACTGGAGTTCTGTAATTCCTAAGGACTTCTGCTCGGTTCCACCTCTTAAAGATTTTCTTACTACCTAACATGGCCACATGAGGGCCAGGCTCATAGAACATGAACTTTTGGAGAACAAACAATATCCAAACCAGAAGCAGCGATAAAGTTGGATGGAATTTATATTTAATTTTGATATATAAAAGATATTTTAGGAGAATTTTACTATTTCCTACACATGTAATTTACTATGTTGATTACATGTAAGTTGTAATTATAGAAATGTAAACTTTTTTAAGTTAGCTCTTTGAGGATGAATCTTTTTAGCTTTATAGAAAACTCTAGAGCTATAGAAAGGAAGTTAACCTTTATTGAACTATTCTAGAACCATGTTATCTTAACTTTCAGTAGTGATGCAAATGTTATATAACTATATGCTTTAGTACTGTGGTATTAAACCTACTAGCCATATGTCAAACTTGAGTACTTAAAATTTGGCCAGTGTACCCAAAAGCTTGAATGTGAAATTTAATTTAATTTCAATTAATTTAAATTTAAATAACCACATAAGGCTAGTGGTCTTGACAGTGATTTCTAAGAATGCTAAGCACTGTATCAGATGGTAATTAGAAGACTTTAGTTCTGATTTCCTGTCATTTCTTACTATTGTCCTTCTTTCCATTTGGATTTAGCCTTTCTTTCTAGTCTTATTTGTACTACCCTACTTCGACTTCATGCTAGATCTTTGCTTAGTGTGGAATGAAGCAGTCTTCTCAGCCTATGAAAAGTTTAGCCTTCAAGGAATAGCTTTTATGGTGCTACTTGTAAAGCTTTTGTGAATCTTTTGGATTATGCCAAATAGCATTGTCTTTTATTATTTATATGACATAGGATAAATCTTGATTCTTAATCTGTCTGGAAAAGAAATTCTTAGCTATGTACCTCCAAAGGTGATTTTTTTAATCAAATAAAATGGTGTATGTAAGAGTTTATTTTTAGCAATTTTTAAGAATGTATAATTTTAAAGTGATTAGACATTCTATGAAGATTAAATCCCAGAGAAATCAATTTTCCACCATTCAGCCATCATCTCCTACAACATACCTTACTTTACTTAACACTGAATTCCAATAATTCTTTAATATATTGGGTCTATAGTCCTTTGATCATAGTTCCTTTTCTTTCCTTCTTGACCACCTTAAAATCCATAGTGTATCATTAAAATTATTTCTTTGCCTGTACAGTTCTCATATAATTGTTTACCTTATGAAACAGTGTAAATCTTATTCTTTGCTTTCTTCATAACTCCACAGGCTGCTGAAAGATATCAATGTTAGATATAATTCAATATTAGTAACTTCATGTGATCATTGGAATTATCCTGAAGCCCTGCGTTTTCCTAATCAACAGTTTTCAAGCTCTGTAGTCCCAAAACTTTTTTACACTCTGAAAAATCATTGAGGAGGACTACAATGAATTTTTTTGTTAATGCAGATACTACCTATTTGCTTTGCTAAAAATTAAAGACTAAGAGATTTAAAAATGCTTATTTATTAAAAAGTAGTAGTCAATTTTGAGTTAACGTTTTTAGATGACATTAAATAACATTCTTAATGTAACTGTCAAAATAGTTTTTTTTTTTTTAACTTTATTAAATGTCTAAGAAGGTCTTGGGGATTTTCAGAGATCCAAACTTGGTGAACTGCAGGTTGAGTCTCCCTAATCTGAAAATCTTATACTGGGAACTTTCTCAGCACCTATTCAAAAAGTTTTAGATTTTCGTATTAAGGATGCTTAATAGGTAAAATTTATGCAAATATTCCAAAATCTGAAAAACACTGGAATCTGAAACACTTTTGGCCCCAAGCATTTCAGATAAGGGATACTTAATCTATATTGCATCATCAATTCATATACTTTTCCTCTACAACTGTTCCACACTTCCTTTCCTTTTAAGCCTCTAAAACTTCCTCTTACTCTCAGATGAAAATTTTGCTTACTTTCCCAAAAGCAAATAGTGGTAAAAAGAGGATTTTTACTACCATTTATCTGTCTGTGCTTATACTGTTGCTCTGCTGTAATAGATACATAAGGAAAGGCCAACAGCATCCTTTTCATCCTAAATTTATCCTATACTATTTCCTCAAGGATCTCCTTTCAGCAATTGGCCTTTCCTTCTTTTGTATCATAAATTATCCTTTTGGGTCATTTCCATCACATGCAAATACATCTCCTTTTTAAAAGAAAACAAAATACTCTCATAAAAAAATCTTCATAATAAAAATCCTCACAGAATTCCCTCTGCAAAAAATATTCTTTAATTTCTCTTCTTTTATTTACCAAAACAATTTTATTGGGGGATAAGTGACATAATAAGCTGTGCATATTTGTGATATATGTATAATTTGGTAAGTTTTGACAAAAGTATACATCTGTGAAACCATTACTGTAGTCCCAGTGGTGAATGTTATTCCTCATCTTCCAAAGTTTTATTGAGCCCTCTAATTCATCCATCACACTTTGTTCAGTTTCTTCTTTTCAAGCATGGACTGACCTGCTTTCTGTCACTATAGTTTGCCTTTTCTAGAGTTTGATGTAAATGGAATCATATTATAAACACTTGTTCTGTCTATTTTCAGCATTATTATTTTAAAATTCATCAGTGTTATGGCATGTATAGATTTATAGTATTACTACATAGTAATTTGTTGTGCGGACATGCCATTCCTTTTTAAAAATAGACTTTTATTTATTTATTTTTAAAATATTTATTTTTTAGTTGTGGTTGGATGCAATAAATATCTTTGTTTTGTTAATTTTTATGTGGTGCTGAGGATCTAACTCAGGGCTTCACACATGCAAGGCGAGTACTCTATTGTTGAGCCACAATATCAGTCCTTAGAGTTATTTATTTATTTGAAGAAGTTGTATTTATCTTAGCAAAGTTAAACAGAAGATATTGTGTTCCTATATTACCTCCCTTCCCCTCCACCAGCAATACAACCATTTCCAACATCAGCCTGTTACAGAGTGTAACATTTGCTCTAATTTGTGAACTCACATTGACACATCATTAGTACCCAAAGTACACCATTTAGATTAGGATTGATTTTCATTGATATACCTTTTGTGGGTTTTAACAAATGTGATGTGTACCCACCACTATAGTATCCATGTTTCACTGTCCTTAAAGTATTTTCCTTTTTATCCCTGTTCCCTACCCACTGGTGACCGCTGATCTTTTTATTCTTTAAACAGTTTTGTTTTTTTCCCCCATAATCTCAATAGAATACAACAGGTGGTCTTTTAGATTGGCTTCTTTTTTAGTTGGCAATATGAATTTAAGATTGCTTCTTGATTCTTATTACTCAATCACTTATTTCTTTCTAACACTGAATAAAACACAGTGTTCTTTGTACCGTAGTTTATCTGTTCACCTATTGAAAGATGTATTGATTGCTTCCTAGTTTTGATAATTATAAATAAAGTTACTATTTACATCCATGTAAAGGTTACTTTATTGGACATATTTTTTTATTTCATTTGAATAAATACCAAGAAATATGATTGCAAGATTTTATGGTAAGAACATGTGTAGTTTTGTAAGAAAGTGCTAAATTGTTTTCCAAAGTAGACAAGTTCTTTTGTATTCCCGTAAACAATGAATGAGAGTGCTATTACTCCATATCCTTGCCAGCATTTGTCAATATTTGAGTTTGGCCATTCTAATAGATGTGTAGAGGTATTTTTTTTTTTTTTTGCAATTCCGTAGTGATGTAGGCTGTTGGGCATCTTTTCATATGCTTGTTGTCATATGAATATCTTCTTTGGTGGTGTTTTCCTATATTTTGGAAAGTAGCTTTATTACTATATCTTTTACAAACATTTTCTCCCAGTCTCTATCTTGTCTTCTCATTCTCTTGATAGTAGCTTTTCCAGAACAAGAATTTTTAATGAAGTACAGCATGCCACCTACTGCTTTTGTGTATCATATCTTTGGTTTTATCTAAAAACTCATTGCTATATCCAAGGTCATTTAGACTTTTTCAGTGTTAGATTTCCTAAGAGTTCTATAGTTTTGCTTTAATATCTAAGCCTCTGATCCATTTTAACTTTTGTGTAGAGTGTAAGAGAGCTATGTGTCAAGTTTTATCTTTTCATTTGAGTAGTGTCTTGTTCCAGCATCACTTGTTGAATAATTTTACCTATTGTATTTATTATTTTGGTTCCTTTTCCAGAGATTAGTTGATTGTATTTGGTGAATCTATTTCTGGACTTCATTTTATTCCACTAGTCTATTTGTCTGTTCTTATTCCTGTATCTCTTAGACTGACTTGATTACTGTTTACCAGATTATGCCAGTACTTTATCTTTGCACCTTTCCATCAATATCGTGTTGATTTTTCAGGCTCTTCTGCCTCTCCATATAAGCTTTAAAACCACTTTGTTGGCATCTACAGTATAACTTGTTATGGTTTGGATATGAGGAGTTTCCTCAAAACTCCTATGTGGATGTAGACATGTTTGGAGGTAAAATGATTGGAATGTGAGATTTGTAACCTAATCAGGTCTATCCTAGTTTGAATGGAGTTACTGGGTGGTAACTGTAGGTAGGTGGGGCATGGCTGGAGGAAATGGGTTATTGGGGATGTGCCCTGGAAGTGTTAATCTTCCCTGTGGTCCCTTCCCCCTCTTCCTCTATTTGCTTCCTGTGTATCATGAGGGGACAGCTTCCCTCTACCATGCATCTTCTCCCATGATATTCTGCCTCACCTTGGACCTAGAGGAGTCTGCTAATATTTTGATGGAGATTGCATTGAATTTATCAATTGAAGAAGAACTGACATCTTGACAATATCATGTCTTTTTATCCATGGATATAAGATTCCTCTACATTTATTTACTTCTTTGATTTCACATCAGAATTTTATGATTTTCTGCATATGAGCCTTATACAGATATATTTTATTGGGTTTGTACTTGAATACTTCATTTTAGAGGTGATAAGATGTTACTCTGTTTTAATTTCAAATTTCATTTGTTTATGACTGGTATATAGAAAATTGATTGTCTTGTTTTTTAATCTGTGTCCTGCAACATTGATATAATTGTTTATTAGTTCCATGAGTTTATCCTTTGTGAACAAAGATATTTTTATTTGTTCCTTCCTAACTAATATATGCCTTTTATTTATTTATTTTTTTGTTGTTATTAGCAAGACTTTCAGTATGATGTTATAAAAGATAGAGGTGGGAGTGGACATCCTTGCCTTGTTCTTGATCTTCAGAGGAAAGATTTCTACTTTATTATCATTAAGTATGATGGTAGCTGTAGTTTTTCTGCAGATGTTCTTTATCAAGTTGAGGAAGTATCTCTCTTCTGGTTGGGTGTTTTTTCTTTTTTACTGCTAAGTAATATTTCATTGTATGATTATAATTATTTTATTCATTCATTTGTTGATGAACTTTTGGATCATTTCCGGTTTTGAGCTGTTATGAATAAAGTTTCTATGAACATTTACGTACAAGTCTTAGTATGTGGACACATACTTTATTGGGTAAGACATAGGAGTGGTATGGTTGCTTCATAAGAGTGCCTCTTTATTTAACTTTAAGAAACTGCGGAGTATCTTCCAAGGTTGTTGTATCATTTTGCAGTCCAACCAGTAATGCAGGAGAAGTTTAGTTAATCAACATTCTCTTCAACATTTGGTATTGCCAATCTTTTTAATTTTATCTATTTTAGTGTGTATGCAGTGATATTTACTGTGTTCTTAATACCTGATATTGAGCATATTGTGCTTATTCTTGTATCTTAATTTGGTGACATTTATGTTTAGCTCCTTTACTCATGCTTTTAATGTTTTTTAGTTGTAGTTGGATACAATGGCTTCATTTTGTTTATTTATTTTTTTTTTATGTGGTGCTGAGGATCGAACCCAGGGCCATGCATATATGTGCTAGGCAAGCGCTCTACTGCTGAGCCATAACCCCAGCCCTCTTTTTTTTTTTTTTTAATTAGTTTGTTTTCTTTCTTAATATGGGGTTTTGTGAGTTTGTTTGTTGTTTGTTTGTTTTGGTCCTTTTCAAATATCCTTTTCAGATATATGTTATGTAGAGATTTTCTATTCAGTGGCTTGTTTAAGAGTGTCTTTTGAAGAGCAGAAATTTTTAATTCTGATGAAATCTTATGGTAATGCTTTTAATGACATTGAATAAATAAGGTTCGCTCTTTTGTATGAATTTTAGAAATGTCAATTTCTATTAAAGCCTAAAAGAATTTTTATTGCATTGAATATGTAGATCAGTTTGGAGAGAATTAATGTTTTAAGAATGTTGAGTCTTCTCATGAATAAAGTGTGTATCTCTCAATTTATTTAGATCTTTAATTTCTTTCACAAATTTTGTAGTTTTGACTGTTTTCATACCTTTGTTCACATTTATCCTTATTTTATCTTTTTTGTTGATACTATTCTTCCTAGCAGTGTTGTTAATATTTCATTTTCTAATGTTTCACTGTTAATACATGGTAATACAATTATTTTCCGTATATTGCTTTTAGGACCTACATGAAGACTACTACTGCATTTGCTGACCAATCTCATTATAGTAACCTTTTTATTTTTTTGTAGATTTCACTAAATTTTCTATATAGATATTTGTTTTCTCTTAAATAAAGACATTTCTTTCTTATTGGTCTGGATACCTTTTATTTCTTTTTTTATTGTAGTGTCTGGAATCTTCAGCACAATTTTAGTTATAACTCAGAGTTAGTGTTTTCGTCACTGTAACTAAAAGATCCAACAAGAATGACTTAGAGGAGGAAAAGTTTATTTGGGGTCAGGGTTTTAGGGGTCTCAGTCCATATATGATGATTCCATTGTTGTAGGCCCAAGATGAGGCAGAACATCATGGGGGAAGAAGCCCAGCTGAGGGAATCTGTTTAGCTCATGGTAGGATCAGGAACCAGAGAGAGAAAGTGGGAAGAAGCCACACAGAAGTTGCATCCTTCTGGGAAAGTCCCTACTGGTGCACCTCCAGTCATACCCCACCTGCCTATAGTTACCACCTTGTCAGTCCATTCAGTTGGGATGGACTGATGAAGTTACCACTCTTTCGTAATAAAATCATTTCATTTCTGAATGTTCCCTCATTAATAGGAGCTTTTGGAGAACATCTCAAGTCTAAACCATAATGCTCAGGAGGAGTGCCTGCCTCTATTTAGTTTCTTTGTTTTGATGCTGTGGTTTTGAAATTCTCTTGATGTAATAAGCTAAGGCCAGTCCCAGGGCTCACTTGGTTTAATTGTTTCTCAGGAATCAGTACGGTCTCTTGGTATCCTCAGGGGATTGGTTCCATAACTACTCTTTCACCCTCTCATGGATACCAGAATCCTTAGATGCTGAGGGCTCATATAAAAAATGGTAGTGTATTTGCATATAATCTACTCATGACTTTTTGTATACATTAAATCATTTTTAGATTATCATCATACCTTATATTGTGTAAATAGTTGTATTGTTTGGGGAATGATGACAAGAAAAATAATCTGTACATGTTTAGTACACATGGAACCATTATAAGACTAACTATAAAGTACACAATTGAGAAGCAAGGCCAACAATCACTAATCGGTTCAAGGGAGAGACTGAGGCATCAATGAAGTGGTAGGAGCTACTTCAGGTTATACCTACACATCATTTCACATGGTTTCAGTGTAGTGCTTGGTGCATGATAGTCAAATTTTACTTTTTGTAACCTGGAATTTTTTCCCCCCTGTATATATTTTCTGTCTACAAATGTAGGACCTGTGGATAGAGAGGGCACACTGTACTTTGTTGCCTGTTGACCATTGTCTTAAATAGTTGTTTCAGACAGGAGGATGAATCTTGTTACTTTTTTTTTTTTTTTTTTTTTTGGTCTGAAAGCAAAAGTCCTTAGTCTATTTTAAATCTTTTCCAATCAAGCTTTTGTCTTCACCACTCTACCAACAAACAGTGTCTAAAATCAGTGGTTACTTATCGGTCCTCCTTTTTGACCTGTTAACAGCATTTGTAATAATTTATCACTCCCTCTATTTAGGTTCTTTATTCACTTACTATGCAGGATAATACCTTCTTGGTTCTCTTCCTTCTTCCCTGGCCAATCTTTTCCCATCTTTTTTGATTTTTTTTCTACTTCCTAATCTTTAAATGTTTTAGTGCATCTCAGATGCTTTTCTTAATACCTCATTTCTCTTTGCTATTAATACTCTACAGATGAGTTCATCTTGTCTCATAACTTCATAAAATTTTGTCTGTTGATTACTCTAAATTTATATCTCAAATCCATCACTTTCTCCAAAATGTCATGCTTTCACATATCCCTCTCCTTATTCAGTATATTCTGAGTTCCTCTTCATCGCAACACTTAAACTGTTCCACTTGCTAGTTCTTATTCCAATTGCTCAGACCAAAAAAAAAATAAATAAATAAAATAAAATAAAATAAAATCTTGTTTGCTGAGCTTTTGTTACAATTCAAAGGCCTGCCATGAGGTAACACAAGTCCCCTCTTTACCCCAATTCCTGAAATCATGTCAGAAATATTTCAGATTAGAGTAACAGGCACAAGTTTATTAGAAGGGATAATAGAAGGGAAAAGGAGACACTCTGAATGGACAGAGTGTGTCCTTTCACAGAGGAGGAAGATGTTTCCAGAGAGTCCTGCCTAAGTCTGTCTCTTGACTTTCGATTGATTGAAGGATGACATCAGACTTTTAAGTCCCTAATGTCATGACAACTCTAGATCACTTTGGCCCATGCTGACTGGTTTAATTGGTACCTGTTCTTAACAGATTTTATGGTTAGGGAGGTTATCTATATTTACCTAAGTTATGGGATCTGGTCTGTGTAAGAGTCACCAAAGTCGCCCCATTTCAGAGCAACTTGTGTTCTTTTTATTGGCATTTGGGCCTGCATTTCTCCTGCAGATGACATGTAGTTTGCTGAGAAATGTAACACATCCTTTGGATTTGAGCTAGGCAGAGCTGCAGGAAAATTTCTTTTTAAAGAAAGCATGTGGGGGTCTGCACAGTGGGTCAGTTTATAAATTTCCTTTAATTCCTTTAATGTCATTTTCCTAACGACTCATATCTGTTTGTTCCATATCATTTTCAAAATATAATTGTCCCGAATCTGACTTCTTAAGATTATCATCTTGATTGCCCTATTTCAAACTCCATCTTCTCCTCTGTTAACATAACAGATTCTTAACTGGTATCTGTGGTTTAGTCTTGGTTTTCCTGCTATTTTCCCAACAGAGTTGCAAGGTCATTTTAAAAGATAGGTTAGAATGTCATATTTCTGCAAAAATTTTCTAGTAGTTTTTCATCTTATTCAGGATTAAACCCAGTTCTTAAAACGACCTGCATGATCCTTGCTATCTCTGTGCCCTCATCTCCTACCATTCAGTCTCTCATTTATTCACTCAAAGGACCTTTCTTCTCCCTCACTTTTTTTTTAACTCTTTGCTCCGTTTTCATCTTAAAATGCCTTCTTTTATATCACCGTTATATTGAAAAACTACTCTATGTCTATCTGAAAGTAATCCCTCTGTTTTAGTTAGCTTTTTCATTGTTTTGATAAATGTATCCAAGAACAACAGAGGAGAAAAAGCTTATTTGGACTCAAGGTCCTTATCAGTCTGTTGACAGATCTATTGCTCTGGACCCAAGGTAAGGGAGGACATCCTGGAAGAAGGGTGTGGAAGAGGGAAGCTGTTCTACTCTTGACAGCAAGAAACGGGGAGGTGGTAGGGAGAATGGAGGAGTTGGAGAGGGATCCCAGAGAAGATGCACCCTTCCAGGGCAAGGCCCCAGTGATCTACCTTTCAGCCTTACCCCATCTGCCTACAGTTATACCTAGCCAGTCCATTCAAACTAGTATGGTCTATTTAGGTCACAAATTCCATAATGCAATTATTTACATCTGAGCATTCTTAGCATTGAGAGTTTCGGGGGCCACCATACAATCCATACCAAAACATCCTCTTAACTTGTGAGTTTCGGGGGCCACCATACAATCCATACCAAAACATCCTCTTAACTTGTTTTATTTTTCTCCAGAGTTATGTATTTTTACTTTCTTCCTTATTGTTTCCAGTGTTCAATGTAAACTTCTCAATGGCAGAAACATCTGTACCATGCTATTCTTAGCACCTGTAATAGGACCTGGCATGAAGTTACGTGCCTCACCCATACTGAATGAATGGTTGGTTTTCTCAACCAAATTTAGCTATTATGACCAGGTTTCTCCTTAGAATATTGAATAGAACACTCTATAATCCCAGAATTATGTTTTGTAGTTAGGAGATGAGAAGAGATGTGAGTAGGCAGTTTATAGTTTTTGTAATAAGTTATTTAATTCTCTTGACTATTCCTTTATGCTTATTTCTGTTTTGAGTATTGCTTGAGGTTTTTGTTGGAAAGCCTTTTTAAATTTTTGAAGTTTACATGACTTAAACAATTTATAAGTTCAAAATAATTCAAGCTAATTATGCAGTGTTCCAGTGAGAAGTTTGATTAATCTAAAATATGTTGAAGCATGCGGAAGTTGTTGAAGATACTTAGTTGTTGTTTTATAACTAGTTTATTGAAAATGTGTGCTTATTTTAATAGTTGCTTCAGAAAATTATTCTAAAGGAATCTGAAAGTGTCCATAGCTCAAAGTTGTATTTACTATATGTAGTTGGACACAGATAAAAATATATGCTTAATTTGTAGAATATCTACATATACATATTTTGTAGATCTTAATGATAGGTAACAAACATAGCTATGGGAATTGAGGTTGAGAGAATAATTCTGTAAACTGGGCCCATTGCATTGACCCTCAGCTTTTTTTTTTTTTTTTAAGGCAGCTTACCTTTGGCCCTGTCCTGTTGTAAATCAATAGGATATGCTACATTTTTAGTAAAAAACCTATTATCTGAAGGAGAAATGCAGTCCAAAGACTCAAATTACCCTAAATGGGGAAGTATACTTTTATTACCTTTATACTGACCAAAGATTCAGGATTCAAGAAAACAAGATTTCACAGGTTCAGCTCTTTCCTAGTCCCTGAAGCCTTCCTTATTACAGCAAAAGGGAGGGAGACATTCTGGTGCTAACATCAGAGCAGGGAGAGAGTTTCCAAATTCAGCTACTTACATTCCCCTTACCCCCACTCCCTGAAAATACACTCACCCCTGGAGATCTCTGAAGTCTGTATTCTGCTGTACTGTGCATTTATCTTTCCTACTAATTTTCCCATTAACTCATACTTGTTATTGTACAACCCATTTGAAATCCTTCCTTGTAAGTATCTGCAGTATCTAGAACCAATTACCTGCCTTGCTTTCCTACAGCTGCTTTTCAGAGCCACAGCTCTGTGTGCCTAAAGTGCTGATGGCTTACCATTTCTGGTTCATAGCTGTGGAAATGGGACTGGAAAGGGAACTGCTGCCACTTTATTCATACTTTCATTTCAAGCACTAAAGTGCATAGTCTCCAATATAAATTTGAAGTTTTTATTATTTAAAAATAATCCGTAGTAGTTACAGAATATAAGATTTTATATTTTCTGTCACAAGTTATTTCTTAGATGTTTCCAGATACTTTGTATTCTTTGGGCACCCTCTAAATACTGAATGACCATTCAAATATACATGAAGACTTCAGAAGTTATGTTTTTATCAAAATGTTTTCATGGAATTACAGGTAGGGGAAGAAATACTCCCATTCTTCAAAAGAATAATGTTAGTTTTATATCATTAGCTAACTAATTAAACTAAACTTAAACTTGTAAATCAAGTAAAATATGTTGAAGTATAAAATATGTTGAAGTATGCCGAAGTTGTTGAGGATACTTAGATGTTGTTTTATAACTAGTTTATTGCTTTTATTTATTACATAAATGGCATATTTTGATATGTTTTCCCTTGAATCCTAGCATGAAAGTAACCTAGAACACCTTATGACATGGTTAGAATTCTTGGCAGATAGAGAATGATCCATTTCTTTGTACTTCCTTAATCTCTTTGGATTCCAGATTTACATCACAACTAATGGTGAACTTCAGGTCTTTTGTAACAAATGTGTCTCTAAGACACTTTGCTCTTTAGTTAAACTTAATTTCAGATTGAAAGCAGAGGAATGAAATAGGCTAAAGATTTTGAGAGTCCCTCAAAAATAAGGCATTCTGATAGCGAGTTTTTTTGGTGGTCAGGTACTGGAGATTGAATCCAGGGGTACTTAACCACTGAACCACGTACAGAGCCCCTTTTTTATTTTATTTTGAGACAGCATCTCACTGAGTTACTGCAGCTGGCTTTGAATTTGTAGACCTCCTGTGCTGCTGAGATTAGAGGCATGCACCACTGTACCCTGAAGGAGTTTGGTTTAAGAATTATAACAAAAGATCTTTTCCTCCAGTTTTAAGATTTCATGGAGAAAATCTTATTTACAAGTTGTCTTTAGCTTTTTAGTTTGGGCCTGGAATAGAAATATATTAGACTTTTTTATTTGCAAGCAACAGAGCTCTAACTGACTAAAATGCAAAAGTAATATCATTAGAAATTCACAGAATGTAAGGGAGAACCAAACTATCAATTCTCGAAAAGTAGTACAAAATCTTGTTCAGAGGTTTATGGGTTGAAACAAAGAAACATACACCAAAACTTGCAAAATATTACTCACAATATTTTTGTAGAAAAATCAGTTATTATCTCCTATAAATTAAAACAAACTTTTGATAGTTAACATTAGTATTTTTTTTACTAGTAAAACTAAATACATTTTTATGAGTGAATTATGTCTATACATAAGATTCGTTGTGACATATTCATACATGCACGTAACATAATTTGGCGAGTTTTGTTACCCAGTACCTTCCTTTCCTTTTCACCCCTGCCTTCCTCCATACTTTCATGGTCTCCTAATTTCATGAGACTCCCCTGCTTCTCCCTTTTTTTTTCTTTTTGAATTCCACATGAGAGAAAACATGACTTGAATTTCTGAGTCTAGCTTTATTTTGTTTAACTTAATGCAGTCAAGTTTCATCCATTTTCATGCAAATGACATAATTCTTTCTGTCTGAGTAAAACTCTATATATTTATCACATTTTTGATCTGTTGACAGACATGGTGGCTGGTTTCATAACTTAGCCATTGTGAATTGCACATATAAACATGGGTATGCATGTGTCATATGCTGACTTCAATTATTTTAAAACCAAATGCTTTTTAATGAAAATATCAATTAGTAAGTTTTGAAAGATTCTTACATTTTTATCAGAGGATTACTTTTTTGGTCAACTCATGAGCCTTTATCTTGGTGAGTTTGCTTTTGAATGTGGTAGACACACCATACAGGCACAGACAGACACAGTTTGAAAATGAAAGGATGGAAATTGATATACCATGCAAATGGAGCCTGAAAACAAACAGGAGTATACCTACTCTTGTACATGACAAAGCAGATTTCACACCAAATTCAGTCAGAAGAGACAAAGAAGGTATTTGATAAGTTCAGCAAGAAGAAACAACAATAATAAATATTTATGCCCCAAATTTGGGTTCCTCTAACTATGTAAAAGAGGCACTACTCAAATTGAAGTGTCAGACCCCAGTATAATAATAACAATAATAGCATACCTCTTTCACCATTAGATAGGTCATCTAGACATAAATTCAGAAGACTCTTTGGACATGAAAAATATTATTAATCAAATGGACCCAACAGACACTTGTAGAATATTTCATCCAACAATGGCCAAGTATACTTTCTTCTCAGCAGCTCATGGAACCTTCTCCAAAACAGAGCATATTTTAGGCCACAAAGCAACTTTTAGTAAATAGAAAAAAAATTATATAATCCTTGTCATCAGATCATAATGGAGTGAAATTGGAAATCAACAGGTCAAAACCTTATAGAAACTATATAAACACATGGAGATTGAACAGTAGTTTTTTTGAATGATGAATGGGTGATAGAAGAAATCAAAGGCAAAATGACAAAATTCTTAAACTCAAATGAAAATAGTGACACAATATACCAGAACTTCTGGAACACTATGAAGACAATTCTAAGTGGAAAGTTTATAGATCTGTGTTCCTACAGAAGGAAATCAGAAAGATCCCAAATAAACAACCTAATGTGCATTTCAAGACACTTGAAAAAGAACAAACTAATTCTAAAACCTGTAGAAGTAAGGAAATAATTAAGATCAGAGCCAAAATCAATGAACCTGAGAATAATAAAAAAAAATACAAAGGATGAATGAAACAAGAGTTGGATACTTTGATTGATAAGTCCTTAGCTAAACTAACCAAAAGAAAAAGAGAGAAGGGAGGAATCAAATGCTTACATTATATTTTATAATTGTAAAAAATTACAATCGTTAAAAAATAGCACTCCAATTGTTGTGGTTTAGTGAATTTGTTTTGCTTTATTGAAAAAGAATTAAAATTGGTGTGTTAAAATGTTTCTCAAAGCTTAAAACATGATTTTTAAATGTTATTTTTTACTTTTAATTTTGCTTTTGGTACATCCAAATATTCAGCTTGTTTTTTCATAGTTTTTGGTATTTTCTGAAAAATCAAAAAAAATTTTTTCTTTTAAAAAAAAGAAAAAGAGAGAAAACCCATATAATAAAATTAGAAATGAAAAAGTAGAAATCTCCACAGATACCTCAGAAATTCAGGGGATCATATCAGGGACTAATTTTGAAATTTATATTCCAATAAATTGGAAGACCTAGAAGAAGTGTGAATGTATTTCTAGACAAAATAGATGCTCCAAAAATGAATCAAGAGAACATGGAAAACCTAAATAGACCAATAGCTTGTAATAAGATAATATAATATACTTATGGCTTAGTAATTAAGCCTTTTGCAAAAAATTATAAAAGTATTATTACTATTTTGGTTATATGATTCATATGTATTTTGTATACGTTTTATAAACAGCCAGATTACTGGTTTTTATAGCCTATCACTGGACCTTGGTTTTAGATTTTTCAGATAGTAATGCTTTTTGTTTCTTTATAATACTTATCCTTTCTTGTTTCTTTTCTTTCTTTCCTTCCTTCCTTCCTTCCTTTCTTTTCTTTTCTTTTCTTTTCTTTTCTTTTTTTCTTTTCTTGTCTTTTTTTATGCACTGCTTTGGATTTGTTTTCATTTGAACAATAGCAGTGATAATGGACCATGCTGTCATGATCTTTCTTTTTAATGGCCTTGCCTCTTTTTATACTTTTACTGTGATGATGGCCACTGTTTGAGAAGTCTGCTATGTTATTAACAATCCTTTTCTCAGATGTTTTATAAAACCAGATAGTGAATATTATATTTTATTAAATGCTTTTATTAATATTTGTGCAACTTACTTTTTCATGAGTTTGCATATTTTCTGGTTTAATACCAGGCTCATGATAACTTGATGTAATTCCTGATATACTACCACATTTTGTGTGTCTTGGATTAATGATTAATTGTATATACTTGAAAGTTGATAAAGAATGATAGTAAAATCATGAGGACCTCAAATATTTGGGAGCAGTGGTTTAAAAAACCAAAATTCTTTCTTCCATAGCTGTTAACTATAGTTAGTGAAAATTGTCACTTGCTTTCTATAATATCACTTAAATAGTAAAATTTGTCCTCTAATTTACAGTTTTCCCTTCCAGAATGTGTACATGAAAATAATAATATGAAATATCTTAGTTGTTTAGAACTGTTTGAACATGTTTAAATACATTTTTTGATTATCTTGTGATATCTTTTACATTACATATATGTATATATTTAAAAATTCTAATTAGACAAAATTAAGTTTTAAAGGTATTCATTGTTCATAGTTTTCATTTTTTGAATATATATTTTGGTTTGCTTCTTAATTTTGGGGGGAGTAACTGGGGATTGAACTCAGGGGCATTCAGCCACTGAGCCACATCCTCAGCTCTATTTTGTATTTTATTTAGAGACAGGGTCTCACTGAGCTGCCTAATGTCTTGCTTTTGCTGAGGCTGGCTTTGAACTTGCAGTCCTCCTGCCTCAGCCTCCCAAGCTTTTGGGATACTTTTTAATTTTTGTACTTTTTCTTTTGCTAGGCGACACATGTGAGTGGTAAACTCTTCAAGGACCTACTATTTGTGTTCTAATGTACTTGTTAATGAACTAATATCTTGATTGACTATAGTATTCATGAATGTTAGTCTTCCCTCAAAACAATATAAGTTTGGCTCCATTGCTTTTAGGAAGGAAATAAATATTATATGGAAAAAGGTTGATGTCATTTCATTTTAAGTTTTGCTTATGGAATTTTTTTTTCATCCTGAAAAGGAAAAAAAATAGATTTCACATTTATATAAGCATTTCTTCATTAGTGTTTGCTAAAAATTGGTCTGTCTTGAAAAATATTTTTTATGTTAATTTTTAATATAGGAATCCTCTAAAAGAAAACAGTTTGTTATGTTTGGTTTGAAAGCTCTTATATGAATAAGTTATTTATTGCTGTATAAAAAAATTACCCTAAAACTTAGTAACTTTAAAACAATATCTACTCATTATCTTTCAATGTCTGTGGGTTAGGAATCTAGGCATGGGAGAAGATACATTAGATGGATCTTCAGTTTTAGAGTCTCATGGGGATGTAAAGTGTCAGCCAGGTCTGGAATCTCACATAAGAATGGTTGACTGGGGAAGTCTCTGCTTCCAAGGTTTGTCTTATTCTAGTGCTTTTTTTCCTACAGTAGTATATATTGGCGAGTATTTAGCTTGATTGATATTCACTCTTTGACTCTTACATCCAGCCCAGAGAATATCTTATTCAGTCCTTTTTGATGTTCAGTCCTAAGAATGGGGGTAATGGTGGGGGCGGAAAGAGAGGGAATATGAATCTGAGAAAAGGGGGAAAAGTGGGGAGAGACACCGTATGTATGTTTTGTGTAACTTCTCCATTTTAATAGCTCCATTATGTGTTTCCCCCTCATAGGTGCCTTAGCTGGACCAATTATTGTGGAGCCACATGTCACAGCAGTATGGGGAAAGAATGTTTCATTGAAATGTTTAATTGAAGTAAATGAAACCATAACACAAATTTCATGGGAGAAGATACATGGCAAAAGTTCACAGACTATTGCAGTTCATCATCCTCAATATGGATTCTCTGTTCAAGGAGAATATCAGGGAAGAGTCCTGTTTAAAAACTATTCACTTAACGATGCAACAATTACTCTACATAACATCGGATTCTCTGATTCTGGAAAATACATATGCAAAGCTGTTACGTTCCCACTTGGAAATGCCCAGTCCTCTACAACTGTAACTGTGTTAGGTAGGTGTACTTGAATTGTGTATTTTGGTGATAGTAGTGAGGGTTATATATTAGCTTGATTATATTTAGCTTGATTGATATTCACTGTTTGAATCTTATTTTCAAATTTTAAGATGTTTTACAATTTTCTTCAAATTTGGATTTAAAATACAATAATTCAAATGTGATTTTTCAAATTTTGTCTTACTACTGATTCTAGGATTTTTATCTTATTATTAGTATCTATCCATCTGTCTATATAATTCGTCATTGTTTTAGCTTTCTACTTTTTTCATGAAAGATAATGTTTTAATTGTACTAGAAGCTATTTCTGTGACATTTGTTTCCATTACTACCTCTTATATCTTTAACCTCGAAATAAATAATTACCATCTTTATTTAGGTTTTTCTTTTTTTATTTTCAGTGATTGATTTTGACTTCTTGGAGCCTTCTGACACTTTTTTCACATCAATTTTTTTTTCACATCAAATTTTATTCACATCAAATTGGCCTTTGTAGATTTGGATAGCTATTTGAATCTTGTGATATTGCTCATAATAAATGATATTCCTCCATTTTCTATCTGATAACTGTTAAAATTTATGGTGAAATTTTGAATAACCTTATTAGCATTAAGATAACCACCTGCAGAAGGATGTTAAACAATTTTGAAACACTGCAGAGTATTTTTGGAATGATGCAATAAGGATCAAGGAGCGATAGTTTATTGCTCACATAGAAATACACTGCTTAGGTCTTTCCTCCAAAAACTGCTCAGCTGGTGCTGGGGCTGTAGCTCAGGCTTAAAGTGCTTGCCTAGCATGTGTGAGGCATTGGGTTTGATTCTCAGCACCACATATAAATAAAATAAAAATCCATCAATAACTAAAAAAAAATTAAAATTAAATTAAAAACAGACTGCTCAGCTGCTAGGAATTTGGTTACTGATAGTTTTCCCTAAAGCTAATAAAAATTCCTGACATATAACAGACATACAGTAAATGTTATATAAGTAAGGTATAAGAATGAATTTGGTGAACATGGTAGTTAAGAAATGCTTTATGGACTCGGTAGTTGTGTTAGTCTTTAAATGATGGACAGTTTTTGTGTATAGGTAAAAATTAAAGAATAGGAAAATATTATTCTAAAATTGAGAGCAGGCGAGCCAAGGCAGAGAGGCAGAAAACTATACATTAAGGCAAAATTTTTCTTACTTCCTACTGGTGATTTTTGGGGTCAGAATTCTTCATTTTGGTGAGCTGTCCTATCCAATGTAGCCTATTTAGAAGCATCCATGACCCCTAACTTACTAAATGCCAGTAGCGCTTCCATCATCCCCTTTGAAAACTCTGCATTAGTGGAACACTGAAAAAGTAATGTGTTGATTCTTCACAAAGTATTTATATAGAAAACAAAAATTTTCAAGTCTGGAAAGGTAGAATAAGAGCAAATTAAAGTAATTTGAATGCTAGACTGACATATTACTAGAAATATGATCTTTCTGTGTGTGTGTGTGTGTGTATGTGTGTGTGTGTGTGTGTGTGTGTATATATATATATATATATATATATATATATATATATATATATAATGGTGTGCTTCTTCTTCCTGCCTCTTTTACTCTCAGATCCTTCCTGGGTCCATGAACCAGCAGCACTTGGAAGCTTATTAGGAGTACAGAATTTCACACCTCTCTCAGAGTTACTGAACAATAATTTATGTTTTAGCAAGACCCTCTAATGATTTATGTCCACTTCTACTATGTTCTCACCTGACTTAGAGAACTAACTTGATGACTAATTTAAAGTAGATTTCATGTAGTGAAAGTTCTGATTTAGGAAGATTAGTCTAGAATAGATTAAAATTATGATATCCTAAAATCATACTGTTTTGGCCATGAGGCTGTGAAGTCTTGAAATTAATTTTCTAATTTCTGCCATTTGAGTGAAGAAGGGCAATATTACTAAGGAATAATTATCAGGATTTTATAACTCTTTGTAAATATAAGAAACAAGGGAAGTTTGAACAGTAACAGGTTTTGAAACCTGTTATGAGAAGTTAAAGATTGAATGAGAAGTTAAAGATTGAATGCTTAAAAGCCAGTGTGTTTTAAATGAAATTAATGAGTCACCCTCAGGGCCCAGAAAAGCATCTGTTGAGTATACTTAAAGGATTTTATTTTACTTTTGCTTAACATTTTATCTATAGTCTCAGTAGTAGTAATTCATTTTAAAAAGTAAAACTTTTGCTACATAATGAAGTATTATATATTAAAACTGCTTCTTATCTCCCTTCAAAAGTAATTACTTTTATCTTGTAAAAGAAATTATGAATAAATTCCCAGAAATTTTTTGTGTGCACTAATTTGGAGAGAACTCATCAGTCCTCATACAATAATGTACACCTTTGTCAGGGAGGGCTGTCTTTGTAATGGTAATATAGAATCTTTGTCTCCTGTTTGTCCTAGCTACAGATCTTTTCTTCTTGTTTCCCAAACTCAGTTGATGTTGGCATTACCTAAAATCCATGTATGTAGATTAGTTGTTCCTAAGCTTGTGAAATATGTCTGGATATGTCTTGGAAGGAAGAAGTATTTTCTTAATTAAAATTTAACTATTTTGTTTTTCATTTGAACAGTTGAACCCACTGTGAGCCTGATAAAAGGGCCAGATTCTTTAATCGATGGAGGAAATGAAACAGTAGCAGCCATTTGTATCGCAGCCACTGGAAAACCAGTTGCACATATTGACTGGGAAGGTGATCTTGGTGAAATGGAATCTATTACAACTACCTTTCCAAATGAAACAGCAACAGTTGTCAGCCAGTACAAGCTGTTTCCAACGAGATTTGCTAGAGGAAGGCGGATTACTTGTGTTGTAAAACATCCAGCCTTGGAAAAGGATATCCGATACTCTTTCATGTTAGATATACAATGTATGTAAAACCTAATATTTGCTTTTCAACTTGAGTCATGTATTTTTAAAAAATCTGTATTTTCCCTCAACAAATTATTGGAAATTCTTATTTTTATTTGTTCTAATTAGTTATACATGACAGTAGAATACATGTTGATACATCATGTATAATGGAATATAATTTCTCATTCTTCTGGTTATACATGATGTAGAATCCCATTGGTCCTATAGTTATATATGTGCATAGGTTAATAATGTCTGATTCATTCTACTATCCTTCCTACCCTCATACCCACTTTCCTCTTCATTCCCCTTTACTTAATCTAAAAACTAGTCTAGTCTTCCCTAGCATCCCTGCCCTATTGTGAATTAGCATCTACATATTGGAGAAAACATTTGTCCTTAAGTTTTGGGTGATTGGCTTATTTTGCTTAGCATGATATTCTCCAGCTCTATCCATGTATTTTATTTTTCTTCTTTTGACATGTTTCGTCAAGCTATTTTTAATCTGAGTATGTAGTATTCAGATAATTCTATAGCTTTTCATGACTGACATTTTTTCTTTTTCTTTTTTTATTTATATTTACATAAAATTTTCATTCACTCAGAACATTTTTTCTTTTTCTTTTTTGTATTCATATTTGGGATTGAACTCAGGGGCACATCACCACTCAGTTATATTGTCAGTCCTTTTCATTTTTTATTTTGAGTCAGGATCTTGCTAAGTTGCTGAGAGCCCTTGCTAAGTTGCTGTGGCTGGTCTTGAACTTGCAATCCTTCTGCCTCACCCTGCCGAGTCACTGGGATGACAGGTGTGTGCCACTGTGCCTGGCTCCTAATCAGAGCATTTTTTATTATTTTGTGAAAAGGACTTTTATGACCTTAAAAGTAGACCAAATATAAGGGAATTGGAAAATTTGTATCTCAAAATGTACAATACTTAGGGACAGACAACTCCATGTATTTGAATGATTATTTACTTTCATGGAACTTATCCATGCTTGCTGTTTTCAGCAAGAGTCTTATTCCCCTAGGTACATTTTTAACTAGTTTGAAAATTGTTTTTCAATATTATTTCTAATCTGATCTTATTGGTAATGTTCTAAGATTCTTAGGTAAGTAAAACAATATTTTAAAAACACTGGGATAATAATAATTATAGATATGTTTTTAAGCTGGCTTATCTTGTGATTAAATTTTGTTGTTATTAAGGGGTACTTGGGTATGTATATTTTCATATGTATCTACTTTTTTCTTTTCTATAGAGTTTCTCAGTTTGGGGAGTATTGTGATTTGTTTATTTGCATTTTAAAATTTTGAGCAAAAAAAAGGTGATTGAGTTTTGCTTATAATTTATAGCAAAGATAATGAAAATTAAGCAGGTTATAGTGAGAACATTAGTAAAAATATTTAGATTCTGCTGTCATTTCCATTCATGCACAAATTATAAATCTAGATAGGGTTTTGAAGGAGTTACTTCATTTTTTTGTTATTTTGTTTTTTGAAGTGTTATGCATGGAATTTAAAATTATACATTCATTAAACTTGTAATGGTTTTTAAAGTTAATTGAGTATTTTTTTTTCAGTTTTTATGGGGTTAAACTTGAGAGTCTGTACTTATATGAATATTATTACCATTACATTCTTGAGTACAAATACCATCTTTTCTTCTCAGTTCTTTGGAGAATCTATTTTCTTTTTTTAATGTTTATTTCCTTTCACAGACTCTTTTTCCTTATAAAATTCAGATCTCAGCTGTAAATACTACCATTTCTCATATATATATTTATTTGCCTGTGTCTAATTATGTGACATTTTCTTTCTTCAGTTTTTATTATTTAACATCATTATTATTAATTTATTTTCTTGAATATAATCCTAGACATATAAAATTATTCTTTCTAATGTAGTCTTCATAATAATGGTATTTATGTATTTATTTTAATATTTATTTTTTAGTTGTAGTTGGAAAATAGTACCTGTATTTCACTTATTTATTTTTATGTGGTGCTGAGTATCGAACCCAGGGTCTCCCACGTGCGAGTCTGAACCACAACCCCATCCCCGATAATGATTTTTATTATTGACTTGCTTCTAAATGTTCTTGGAATACTCATGACTTTTTCCTTTTTGAAAATGGAAAATAAAACTTGAACAAGTTTAAGGGGATAGTCTTGCAGTCCAATTTCATACCTCAAAATTAGGGGGTATTTTTTTTTTTAGGAATACATTAATTCCTATTCTTTCTTCCTTTTAAAAAGAAATTAAACCCACTCACAGATGTATACTCTTTCAACAACATAATTTAGCACAGTTTTAAGTGTTGGCTAATTCTTGGTATTTATAAGAGGCAGGCATTTTTTTTTTTTAATTATCAAGGTTAGCTGTATCTTAGTAAAAGTTTAATTTTTTACAGCTTTTTGGTAAACTGCTTTTCAGTAGACCAGGCTTTCCTAAAAGATTTAAAGACTGACCTGATGTCAATTTAACCTTTCATCTGTTGTTGTTTGCTATTCACTTGTTTTCTGTGTTGCTCACAGAATGGTCTCTGTATCATACATAAGAAATGTTTTAAGGAATCATTTTATGGCTTCTCTCACCTCTAATATAGCCTCAATTTAAATTAGGTCCTTGTTCTTATTCTTTTAACATCTTACTTTTTTCGTTTTAGCTAAATATTATTAAATGTCATCCTCCTCATTATTAGTAAAATATAAATTTTATGAATAAAGAATCTAAATAAATATATGCCACATACCTAAAATGGAGTCTTTATCTCATTAGAAGTTAAACAAAATGATGATTGAATGAATGATAGGCATTGAAGTTTATGATTTAAAGGCAGACATTTAGTTTTGGTAGATATGAGTAATTGCTTCTTTAATAGCCACACATATGCTAAGAGATCTTAGGGATCATTGAATGAATAAAGTTTAATTTTTAGTACTATTTAGATAATTTAATTTTAAGTATGTAATTTTCTTTTAAGTATGTAGTCTCACAAAGTCTGTGCTATAGCTTTCCATGCCCATAGACTATTGACTTGCTATCTCTTAGCAGATATATTTCCTTTTGGATCAAATATGTTTTAAATGATAATTTTATGTGATGATTTGGTTCTACATGATACTTAAATGCCACGTCTCATTATTTAATTAAGTACTACAATGTATTTGGTTTTTTTCATGTGTTGTCTACATCTCTCATAATAGGACACTCACACTTTGCTTTTTGTGATTATAGGTTTGTGAGTAGTCTTATATTCAGCATCCTTAATAATTAGAACTGTGTGTGCCTGTAGTTGTCTAGTGTCTGGGTACTCATTATCCATTCATTGATTCATTCCTTAGGCATCTAAAATTTGAGTATTATCTTCCGTATTTATTGATATATGTTGAGAACAGAAAAAATAATTGCTGTTCTTATAATGTTTAGTCTGTTGTGTTTATATTTTATCATTGTATATTGCATTTACCTATAACAAAAGATGACTTGTTCTGTCATGTGTTTATTTTATAGATGCCCCTGAAGTTTCAGTAACCGGATATGATGGAAATTGGTTTGTAGGGAGAAGAGGTGTTAATCTAAAGTGCAATGCTGATGCAAATCCACCACCATTCAAATCTGTGTGGAGCAGGTAATGTTAGATTATGCTTCAGAAGAGAAATTATTTAAACTGAAGAACATTCTTTTTTTCCATACTGAGGATTGAACCTAGTAACATTGTATCATTGAACTATATATTCCAAGAGCTTTTTATTTTTATTTTGAGACAGCATCTCCTTAAATTGTCCAGGCTGGCTTCAAACTTGATCCTCCTGCCTCAGCCTCCTGAGTTGTGATTATAGGTATGGCCACCATGCCTGATTAAATATGAAGAGTAATTTTAAATGCATATTTAAAACTTTTTTTTATCAGTACATGTATGATTATAATAGCTGAATAATTTATTTAAAGGAATGATTTCTAAATGTTCTGCCTCATTCCTCTGTACTTTCCTACCTTGTCAGTTGCTCACAGGTTACATTAGCAAATTTAGTCATCCTTTCTTGTAGTTGCCCTCTTAGGTTTTAAGCGGCTGCTTCTTGATTTACCAATTTTTAATACTGTTCACTTCTTAGGTAGATGAATTAATTTTATATCCACCCTTTCATCCACAAATACACATTCTTACTCTTCATTGATTCATTGTCTGAATGAATTTAAGTTACTTTTTAGTTTAACTTTGTAATTTTTATTTGCCTCCCTCTAACAGGTAAATATATATATATTTTTTTACCAAGGGTTAAGTAATATACCAGCATCCTGGTTTTTGTTGTTGAAAGCTCTCTTTTTTTTCCTTGTAACTAATAGTTATCTCTTTTTTACTTATGTAATTTATTATCTATATTTCCTTAATTCTTTTTTCTCTAAAATTTGAAACTGGTTTACTAAAGTCTTCATTTTTATTTCTCAGTATTTGGAGCTTATTTCAGTCTTTAGACATATATCTTTGGACAGTTGTCTTTTGTCATTTCACTTTATTCTTTTTGTTCCCTGTTCACTTTTATTAGAACTACTATTTATATTGTGTAATAAGTATATTTATTGTTTTTCTAGCAATATTTTCTTAATCAAAAATTTTTCTGTTGACTTAATTTTTTTAAAAATTGACACATTTACAATTTCTTATAAGCACATTCTTATTCCCTGTTGTTTCATAGCATTCTTTTCATATTTTATAAATACAGTGTCTTCTAGTTTCTTTCCAGGGATACTAGAGTATTATTTCCTCCTCAGAGATTTTTTTTTCTGTCTTCTGCGTATTGTCTCATTCTCCCAGATTCTTGGGGTTTGACCTTTCCTTTTTGTAGTCATTTGAGAGTGAGACATTAAAATAAAGTGGATGGTGGAAACTTTTTCTTCTGTAGGTTCCACTTTGAATGACCATGTAGAGAGATTATTTTCCTAGGGAAACTTTAGGTTTCACCAATGGACAAGTGGGAATTTTTTCTTCAAAAATTATGTTTTCTTCATAAATTATTTATAGAATTTACCTTCATATTTTAGCCTGAGAAGTAAATGCCTGGTATTGGTACCAAGTTGGAAGGAATCTGTTCATTTTTTTGTAGCTTTGAACTAATCTTTGCTGACCTTCCATAGAAACAGAGAGTCAAACTCAGCAGATCTTTCTAACCTTGACACTATTTTCATTTGGGGCTA
This sequence comes from Ictidomys tridecemlineatus, assembly GCF_052094955.1. Classification (NCBI taxonomy): domain Eukaryota; kingdom Metazoa; phylum Chordata; class Mammalia; order Rodentia; family Sciuridae; genus Ictidomys; species Ictidomys tridecemlineatus. The sequence continues at coordinate 155,653,270 of NC_135479.1, read as the reverse complement.
GATAATTCTTTTTTGTCATAGGTAATCCTGTGAATTATAGTATTTTTAGCACATCCCCTCTAAAGCGAGTAGCACCTTCTACTCCCCCATTAGTATAACCCAGAATCACTCTTCATTGAGAAACACTGGCTTAAAGCATATAACTATTTCCTCCATCTATTTTCTGTTTTCTCAATGTTTGTCAAAACTATCTTGTCTGTCCCTTAACTTTTATTTTTGGTGTGATTTTATAGAAACAAGAAAACATTATATTGATTACTTTGTTTTCTTTAAGAAAGATGGTTTTAAATGGAGAGAAGTGCTTTTTCAGTTATTTTTTTAAATGGGAAGTAATAATGAGTTAAGACATCTATTTGTTAAGGTATTTACAAAAAAACAAGTAAATCTGCGTTCTTTCCAAGTGTCTGTACTTCTAGATATCTTTTTGATTGAGTCATTTAATCTCTCTACTACTTAGTTTCCTTGTAGATAACAGTATTTCAGATAAGAAATACTGAGTCAGATGAATCAGGTACAAGAGCATAGAAGATGCTTAGCATATGTCATTCCTTACATATATAGTGTTATATGTAGATTTTTCTGACGGTGACTTTTCTGAGTAAACTTGTAAACATTATAAGACATTTTTTAAAATTTCTCAGAAAATTAAAAAAGGAGTAGAGATTGGGGCCCAAGGACTCATACTTGCTAGATAATTGCTCTAACATTGAGCTACGTCCCTAGCCCTTTTATTTTAAGACTATATAACTAAGTTTCTCAGGATGCCCTCTGACTTGGGATCCATTTGCTTTCTTCTCCCTAGAAGCCGGTTTACAGGAATGTGCCACTCCTTCTGATGATATTTGTTTTTTTAAACAATGTAAAAATATTGTCTTTACTCTTCAGTGCTGAATTAAAATTCTGTTCCAAAAATCCAAAATATGATTTACTCCACAATCTGAGACTTTCTGAATGCTGATGCATTTCAATTTCAGATATTTGGAATAGGGATGTTTAGATAAAAAAGTCTATGCAAATATTCAGAAATCTTCAAAATCTGAAAACTTTGTGGTCCTAAGCATTCAGATAAGAGATACTTAGTTTCTACTCATAACTACAAAAGATTGTACCCATTGTTTTTTTCACCTACTACCCTTAGAATTACAAAACAAAATTGTGCCACCTTTGGATAGAACAGAGATCAATTTGTATTAGTATTCTATGATGCTCTACAAATATGCTTTTTCTTTTTCTTTTTTTTTATTTGTACTTTTCAGATATATGTGGCAATAAAATGTATTTTGACATATTATACATACATGGAGTATATTTAGGATCCCATTTTGGACGTTTGTACATACTGGTGATATATTCATATGTGAACGTAGGAAAGTTATGTCCGTTGCATTCTACTGTCTTTCCTATTTCTACCTCGATTCCCTTCCCTGCATTTCCCTTCGTCTAATCCCATGGACTTGTACCCATCTACATGCCTCCCCCCACCATTGTGAGTTAGTGCCCACATATCAGAGAGTACATTCAGCTTTTGGTTTTTGGGTTTGGCTTACTTCACTTAGCATGATAGTCTCCAGTTCCATTAATGTACCGACAAATGCAATAATTCCATTCTTTTTATGACTGAGTAATCTTCCATTGTGTATATATGCCACATTTTTTTAATCCACAAATCAATTGAAAGATAACGCTGAATGGTTCCATAGCTTAGCTACTGTAAATTGAATTGCTATAAACATTGTTGTGGCTGTGTCACTGTCATATGCTGATTTAAGTCCATTGGGCATATATATACCAAGGAGTAGGACAGCTGAGTCAAATAGTGATTCTAGTCCAGGTTTTCTGAGGAATCTCCATACTGCTTTCCATAATGGTTGCATCAATTTGCAGTCCCACCAGCAATGTATGAGAGTATCTTTTTCCCCATACCCTCAGCAACATTTATTGTTACTTTTATTTTTTATAATTGCCATTCTTACTGGAGTGAGATGGGATCTCAGTGTAGTTTTGAATAGCATTTCTCTAATTGCTAGAAATGTTAAACATTTTTTCATATATTTGTTGACCATTCATGTTTCTTTCTTTTCTTTTCTTTTCTTTTTTCTTTTTTTTTTTTTTTTGGTACTAGGAATTGAACTCAGGGATGCTTTACCACTAAGCCACATCCCCATAACTTTTTTGTATATTATTTAGAGACAGGGTCTCATGAGTTGCTTAGAGCCTCACTAAGTTGCAGAGGTGGGCTTTGACTTCACAATCTCCCGTCTCAGCCTCCCATTCATATTTCTTCTTATGTGAATTGCCTATTCAGTTTTCTTCCCATTTATTGATTGGGTTATTTGTTGTTTTTGGTGTTGAGTTTTTTTGAGTTATTTGTATATCCTGGAGATTATTGTTCTATTTGAGATGCAGGTGGCAAAGTTTTCTCCCATTTTGTAGGCTCTCTCTTCAAGCACTTGATTGTTTCTTTTGCTGGGAAGAAGCTTTTTGCCTTGATACCATTCCATTTATTGATTCTTAATTTTACTTCTTCTGCTTTAGGAGTATTGTTGAGGAATTTGGTTCCCAAGACAACATGATGGAGAGTTGCGCCAAAGTTTCTACTAGTAGGCACAGGATCTCTGGTGTAATGCCTGTGCCCTTGATCCACTTTGAAAGTTTTGTGCAGAGAGATAGGGATTTACTTTCTTTCTACTGCATATGGATTTCCAGTTTTCCCAGCATCATTTGTTTAAGAGGCTGTCTTTTTGCCAATATATGTTTATGGCACCTTTGTCTGGTATGAGATGTAACTATATTTATGTGCGTTTGAGTCTGTAACTTCTGTTTTGTACCGTTGGTCTACATGTCTGTTTTTGTGCCAATACCATGCTCTGTGCTGTAACTTAAGGTATAGCACTGTGATGCCTCCTGCTTTGCTTTTCTTGCTGAAGATTGCTTTTGTTATTATGGGTCTCTTATTTTTTCAAATGAATTTCATGACTGTTCTTTGTTCTATGAAGAATATCAATGGAATTTTGATAGGAATTACATTATGACAGTATGGCCATTTTGATAATATTTATTCTGCCTCTCTAACAACATGGGACATCTTTCTATTTTCTAAGGTCTTCAATTTCTTTAGTGTTCTTTAGTTTTCTTTGTAGAGGTCTTTCACTTCTTTTGGTAGATTGATTTTGAAGTTTTTTTGTTATTGTTGGCTTGTTTTGAGGCTATTGTGAATAGAATAGTTTTCCTAATTTCTCTTTCAGCTGATTCATTATTGGTAAATAGGAACACAATTGATTTATGGGTATTAATTTTATATCCTGCTCATTTGCTGAATTTGTTTGAGTTCTAGAAGTTTTTTGGTGGAGTTTTTGGGTCCTCTAAATATAGAATCATGTGGTTGGCAAATAGGGATAGTTTTGAGTTCTTCTTTTCCTATTTGTATCCCCTCAATTTCTTTCTTCTTTCTAATTGCTTTGGCTAGAGTTTTTAGGACTATAATGAATAGAATAGTGAAGACATCCCTGTCTTTTTCCAGTGTTTTGGTTATGTTTTGTTGATGTATAATGCCCTTACGCAGTATGAAATGACCTAAACTTTGGCTTGAAGTCCACTTTATCTAATATGAAGTTAGAAACCCCTGCTTGTTTAAGAGATCCTTTCGAATCATATTTTTTTCCCATCATTTTACCTCCAGTCTGTGAATGTCTTTGCCAATAAGCTGCGTCTCTTGGAGACAGTATATTATTGGGTCTTGTTTTTTAATCCAGTCTGTGTCTTTAAATTTATGAGTTTAGGCCATTTATATTCAATGCTAATTTTGAGCAATGATTTTTATTTCCTGTCATTTTGATTTATTTCTGGTTTTTAGTTTGAATTAGTTTCTCCTTTGATGGACTGACTATTCTGCTAGTGTAGTTCCTCCCTTTGATGCTTTACTTTTATTTTCCATTTTTTTTAATATTTATTTTCTTTTTAGAAGTAGTTGAACACAAGACTTTTATATTATTTATTTATTTTTATATGTGGTGGTGAGGATTGAACCCAGGGACTCGCACGTGCTAGGTGAGCACTCTACCACTGAGTCACAATCCCAGCCCTTATTTTTCATTTCTTAATGAAATATTTATTGAGTATGTTTTTTAGTGTCAGCTTTCTAGTTGTGAATTGTTTTAACTTTTGTTTATCATGGAAAGTTTTTATTTTAATCTCAGTTCTGAAACTTAAGTCTAGTCTACAGGATATAGTATTCTTTGTTGGCATCCATTTTCTTTCAGAATGCAGTATATATTATTTGAAGACTTCTTAGCTTTGAGGGTCTGGGCTGTGAAATCAGCTGAGATCCAGATTGGTTTCTCCTAAATGTGACCTATCATTTTTCTCTGGCAGTTTTTATAACAGTCTATCAAAAAGTCTATTTTGTACATAAGGCATGTTATAATAATGTGCCTTGGTATGTGTCTGTTTTAATTTTTAAATGTTGGGTCCTGTAAGCCTCTCCTGTATTTGATTTTCCATATCATTCTTAAGGTTTGAGAAATTTTCAGATATTATTTCCTTGAATGATTATTCCTTCCTTTGGTTTGTATCTTTGTATGCTCTCTATAACTATATTATAGAAGGTGTCAAAACATCTAATATACTTAAATGAGATGGCTTTTCACTGAGAAAATTGTAGTTTGTTTATGTTTATCCATAATTCATGGAGAATTTTAATTGCTTTGAAATTATTGATAATACCATCAAATAATATTTTTCTAATTTGCAGTTTTCTGAATACATATTTTTAAAACCAGTTTTTTCTCTTTCTTCTTCCTATTCTATTCTGTCCATCTAGTTACACTTACATGGATTAATATTTGGAAAGAATGGGTATACTTAATAGACTTTTCTCTAATACTTATTTATTAAAATGAAAATTTCTTATGTGTTTTTGTTTCATAGTTAATTGTATCTGAAATATAATGATTCTTTTACTAGCATCGAAATTGATGTTTTTTTAAAAATAATTGTCAATAAATTCTGTATGAAGATACTCAAAATAATTTTATGCTTTTTAAAATCTAGGTTGGATGGACAATGGCTTGATGGTTTGTTGGCTTCAGACAATACTCTTCATTTTGTCCATCCACTGACTTTCAATTATTCTGGTGTTTATGTCTGTAAAGTGACCAATTCCCTTGGTCAAAGAAGTGATCAAAAGGTTATCTACATTTCAGGTAAGCTACTGTCTACTTGCAAAATACCTTACTTAAAATATTCCTTTGTTAACAATTATATAATAATGTGATACAGTAATAAAAATATAGATTCATCAGTATAAAGTTTTCCAGATAATATAAAAGGCATATGATGAAATAATACCTGTCTGAAATACATATATAAAGTGGTATTCTTAGAGAAATGACAGAATATCTATATAGCTTTATATATATTTTAATATGTACAGTTTTCAGTTAAATAATATTATTTATTTCTTTTTATTTTTTAATATTTTTTAGTTGTTGATAGACCTTTATTTTATTTATTTTTATGTGGTGCTGAGAATCGAATCCAGTGCCTCACATATGCTAGGCAAGTGCACTATCACTGAGCCATAGTCCTAGTCCTACTTATTTCTTTTATAGGTATTATGCCTTTCTAAATTCTTTTTTGTCTTTAAACAGAGAACAGTGATTTTCTATTCCCCCTTTGCTGAATACTCTGCATACATTTGTCTGATAAATAAAATAGGATATTAACTTTGATAACCTGCTTTGTTAAATAACATTACTTTCTACCCGACTATGTTGGGTTACTGAGAGGTGAAATAGGAATACTCTTGAAAATATTTTAATGAAATAGAATGTACTGTTTTTCTTATGGTCAGTTCTTAAGCTGATAAGAACTTAGATTTTTCACTTATTATTTGTATCATCAAATGTTAATTTGGCTGAATATGAATTTGGCCATTCACATTGTAGTTATCAATTATTATTGAAATCCTCATTTAGAAACAATTATATAAATTATTTTGAGTAACTGTACTTAACTGTAAGTATATATCAAGCTATATGTTTAACAAATGGAAAACTAAGGGGAAGGTATAATAGAATCTAAAATTGCAGATTTGTATGATAATTGTTGACTTGGTAATTAAGTTTTTATCTCTTTAAATCTAAAAGTAAATAAATTAGAGATATAAAATTTTTCATGATTGCTTAAATGTTATATTCTCAGACCTATATAATCATTCAAGCTGAGTTCATATTATTTTCTCATAGTATTCACCACAATTTATAGTTGTATTCATATTTATTTATTATTGATCCTCAAATTTAAGCACCTTGTATTTACTTTACCACTACTGTATACTCAGCAATTATCTTAGTGCCTAGCACAATGATAGACTCAAATTTTTTTTGTATTATACCTGTAAGAAGCTTAGTGCTGTATACATCCCTACTTCTTTCTACTAGTAACAATGATTTTGTGAAAATCTGAGGGAGATTAACCATTAGTAAATGTCTTTCTTCCATTAGGGGATAAACCACACTAAACACATATTTAAAATGTAATTACCTGAAGTCTGTTTATTTTTGTGCTTATTGTACACTTTGGTGTGGGATATTATTTGTAAATTTTAGGCTTTCCTGTACTCCTATAAATAAAATCAATTTGGACACTCTTAATATATGCTAATTCCATTTATGATATCCTAAGTTTATATCTTTTTGGAATTCTGCATCCACTTCCCAGTATTCCTGATTTGTATTTTCAACTGCTTATTAATGATCATTAACTGTATGTAGCAGTTGAATGGGCATTTACAGTTTAACATGTTAAAAATGAAATTCTGATCTTATACCTGCCTCTTAACACCAATCCTGTTTTTCTACAGGTTTTCTAACACAATTTTTTGTAGTTCTAGTCTTGAAAGTATTGTTAATTTCACTTTTTCTCTGACTCTATGCTGTCCATAAAGAATTCCGTGTCGGCTTTCCCATTGCATTACATTGAATTCTATCAGTTATCTACCACTTCCCTGCTACCACGATGGTCCAAGCCATCAGCAACTCTTACATCAGTATTAACATAGTCATTTAATATCTCCCATTTTGAATCTGTTATCCTTCAATCTGTCATCAGATGAGCAACCAGAGTGACCATTTTAAAACCATGCCAAATCATGTCGTTCCTCTTCTCAGAACCTTTTATGGACTTTCCATTTTACCTACATTGAGAACCAAAATTTTATAGTGACTTACAAGGCTCTGTTCTTGTTCTGGTACCAAATTACCTCTTTGACCTCATTCTTTTATACACCCTTTCCTCATTAGCTCAGCCATACTAGCCTGTTTTTTCTTTTGGACACAACAGATATATTTCTGCCCATCAGTCTTTGCATTTTCTGTTTCTACTGCTTCGAGTGCTCTTCCACAAGAATATTTTCATACCTATTTACCCCACATCTTTTAGGTCTTTGATAAAGTATTGCATTTTTGAGTGAGGTCTTTCTGTTCTCATGATTGTAAAATTGAAAATCTTCTCTTATTCTTTCACCACTTTTTGTCCTGCTGTGCCTTACTTTTCTCTCAAATACTTATTGTTGTGTGACATACTGCATATTGTGTTCATATGCTTGTCTAATTTTGCACCCACCAGAACTTAAGTCCTAAGAGGGAAGAATTTTTGTCTACTTTAATCACTGTTGTATTTCCATAATCTGCAGTTTTAAATATAATAGGTATTCAGTACACTTTTGTTTATGTATGTATGTATGAATGAATAAGTTTGAGAAGAGAATAAGCAGGAAAGAATTAAAATTCCAGCATTTGCTTTTATGTAATTTTATTTGCCTTAACTAAGGGACTGATCACTGTACACATTTTTAAAAATCAACATCTAAATCTTTATAAGAATGAAATTTCAAATTTTAAGAAAATGTGAAAATCAGTTAATTATTGCTAGATATTTCAGAAGAAGAAAGCAGTATGTGAAATGATTTTCTTCCAAGTGGTCAAGAATTAGACTTTCCCTTTCTACCCAAGAGTTTACATAATACAGTATACTATGCCAGGTTTAGTTTACTTTGCTAAGAGTTTCTTGGAGTTTACCAAGAATCATGGGTATAATATTGCTTTAAAAAAATTAACTATTTCATAAAACCTTTTAAATCGGAATAAAAGGCTATAATTAAAACAGAATAAACAGTTAATTTTTTCATTGTAAACTTTAGAAAATTTTACCTCAGTATTGTTGAAATAGACACCTTAAACTTTTAGAAATGATTTTTAAAAATATAAAAGAAATGTATCTTATGATGAGTCTCAAAGTTCTACGTAGAACAGAGTAGAGTTAGCAATTGTGAGTCAAATTGTTTTAAATTTTATTATCCATTTTCCCATACTGTTAGACATACAACTTTTAATAAGAGGCCCTTGATTCATGATTGCGATTTTCAACTGTAAATACTAGATTCTACTCTAATATATTTTCACTATCCTGGGGTGCAGTGGCTCTTTATCCCATACTGAATATTGGACATTGTTTTTCTTGTTTGCTTTTTCCCTCCCTGATTTTTCTCACTTTTCCTTAAAAATAGAAAAACAAAATTTTAAATGTCAAATAAACTCCCCTAAGCCTAAAATTGTATTCCTCTGAGAAAGTTGAATTTCAGATCGTACTGATTTGAGGGTCCAGACACAATGTCAAAATTAAAGAATCAACATTTAGCATGCCTTAAGTTTTAAAATGCATGGATTTCTTTATTTAAACAACCCATAAAAGTCTAAAGAAATAGAAGTAATCCATGTAATTTTTTCATGGATTTTTAATTTATTTATTAGGCAAAAATCTACCTTATAGCTATAGTGACCTTACTAAACTATTTTTCTGTTTGATAGGAGACAGTAGTTTAAAAAGAAACTTAAGAACTTAAGAGAGGAACTCAGGATGTACTAGAATCCATTATATATCTATTATATTCTCATTTAGCACACATTCAATAAAAAAATTTTAAACCTGTCTGACTGAAAAATATGGAATGATATTGGGAGGAATTTTTATATCATGATAAATAAGTACCTGTTTATGATTATAAAATAGTCTTGCCTCATTTGAATTATGACTTTCATTCTAAATTTAAAAATAAATAAAATTCTTATATACATTTTTATATGTTTAAAATACAAAATGATGAAGTATTAATAATATTCTCTATGCAATGATACTAATAGGATGTCTGTGCTGTATTTAACATTGATTAAGGAGAAGGATGGTGGATTGAAACTTATAGGATCACTAACAAAACTAAATTAAACAAAGTTTAATTTTTTTAGTAGATTTTTCTGAAATCTGTATTTTGTTGAAAATGAATGAAATGAACATTAGACATCCATCAGTATTCATATAAAGAACTTTGCAAGTAGAAATAAAAGTGTCAATTATTATTTTTAGGATATGTGGTAAAAATGTTCAATTATTTGTGTATACTTCATGCACTCTTCTGAGAAACCCAGTAACATATTAGAAGTTACCAAAAACCAAATTGGAATATGACAAATATATGTATATCATAAATAATTTATGTAGATCTGTACTTAAATGTGCTGATGTCAGTTTGTTTTGATAGTTTTCTTTGAGAATCACTAAAGATGGCATTTAGTACTTAAAACTTGACTTCCCTGTTACTCTTTCTCTTTCAAAAACACAAATCATCTTACAAATGATTTAAGTTAGTGTATTTCTTCATTCTTTATTATCTTAATTCTATAAAGTTGGGTTGTATGAATTTTTACTCCTTTTATCCTAGAAATAATCTTCCAGTTCCACATTTGTTTGTTCAGCTAGTGAATATGTTCTTAAAAATTATAACTCTTCCTTGATTCTCTTACATATACTATGATAACTAATACTTCAGAGTACTTGACAGGGTTACCTGTAATATCAGTTTAAAGTCAGGAAATTGGTTATACTGTTATTTGTTAAGTTTTATACTGTACTTGCTAAATTTTTACCACATTCTATACATATGGCATACCGTGATGAAACCTGTTTCAGTAAGTATTTTTCTTTAGCTTGTAATATTAGAATAACTTACCCATGTAGATTTAGTATTTTTCTAACAATCACATTTTAAAAACTCTGTCAATACCACTCATTTAAAAAATTAATTGTAGGATATTACCATTTGGGTCATTTATTTTTATCTAAGATAATATTCAAGATTTTTAAGCTCATCTTTTCTTCAAACTTTAGAATTTTTGTGTAACATGACCTACAAATACTACTTAATTGATAATTAACCAGTCTTTAATTTTTACTATTCATGTTTAGTTGCTTTTTAATATTAATGGCTATTTACTCGTGTAATCTAATGTCTGTATACAGGTTCATTTGCATCTAATATTTAATTATTATTTGAATGTTCTCTCTAAAATATTAGCTCTTTGTGAGACAATATCGTGAAGCAATTATATTAAATTTTGTAGGTATAGCTGAAATTCCTTAATTTTCTAAGTGTTCACCTATGTTAATCATGGAGTATTAGATGGTTTTTACTACATTGTAGATTATAATATTTTTACTTTGTTTTATTTATCAGTCTCTTTTGATAATAGCTATTTGGCTAACACAATTTAAACACATGATTTATGTTTTTTAAATTACTCAGTAATTGTCCTTACTTCCTTTTTCCTTTATAAAAATTTAGAGTACTCTTTATCTAAGAAAGAATATTTTTGAGAGAATTATTAAACCAACAGCTTATACTGTGCCACCTTAACAAGATTCTATAGTTTTTCATTCTTTGAAAAATAAGTTCAGATCTTACCTTTCAGGTAAAGATGAACGTCAAGAAAACTTTAGTTTTTTATTCTTTCATTTTATTTATTTGTGCTACTCATTAAGAAAATATACATTTGATTACTTAATTTATTTTAATGTTTTGTACAATAATGCTTGAGCCAGCTCTGTATAAGACACTGAAGTAATAATCTACATTAAAACAAAAACAGCAACTTTTTGTTCCTAGAGTGCAGTACACTTTAAAACTTGGAATAAAGTTATTTAGTATTCATTCACTCCATAGGTTTCCATTCTTTTCACTGTATTAGTAACTGACTAAGTGTCAGTTTTGCTTTTTAAAAGTATATAAAAGTACCGTTACTGTCTAATCTTAATCAAATTAAGAATGAAAAACTATTGTTACTATGAATATATATTCATTAACTGTGCTGTCTTTTCAACTTGCTGCTGAATTAGCCTACATTGACATTCTTTGCTTTTCTGTGTCTTGTCTATCTTTACTGTTTCCATTAGATCCTCCTACTACTACCACCCTTCAGCCTACAATTCATTGGCATCCCTCAACTGCTGTCACCGAGGATCTAGCAACAGAACCTAAAAAATTGCCTTTCCCATTGTCAACTTTGGCAACAATTAAGGATGACACAATTGGCACAGTCATTGCTAGTGTAGTTGGGGGGGCTCTTTTCATAGTACTTGTGAGTGTTTTGGCTGGAATATTCTGCTATAGGAGAAGACGGACGTTTCGTGGAGACTATTTTGCCAAGAACTACATTCCACCATCAGATATGCAAAAAGAATCACAAATAGATGTTCTTCAACAAGATGAGCTTGATTCTTACCCAGACAGTGTAAAAAAAGAAAACAAAATTCCAGTGAACAATCTTATACGAAAAGACTATTTAGAAGAGCCTGAAAAAACTCAGTGGAACAATGTAGAAAATCTCAATAGGTTTGAAAGACCAATGGATTATTACGAAGATCTAAAAATGGGAATGAAGTTTGTCAGCGATGAACATTATGAGGAAAATGAAGATGACTTAGTTTCACATGTAGATGGTTCCGTAATTTCCAGGAGGGAGTGGTATGTTTAGCGACCACTAAATGTGACTTAACTATGTACAATGTTTCATTCATACTAGTTGATCATTTTCAGATTGTTCATACTTTTTCTTGAGGAAGAATAAGCTTTTTCAAGTTGATTTTCGAGCTTTTTATATTCTAATCTGACAAATGAAAATGTAAAATCTGGGTTCAATGTATCTGAGCTGCTTTACAATTTTTTTCAATGCTGTACTACTGTCTCAAGATTTAAATTTTAATGCAGAGTACTTTATTGGTCTGAGGCACACAGGTAAGAAGAAATGTCAACGTTAAATGTGTGACGTTTTTGGTACAAAAATTAAAAAAAAACAACAAAAAGAAACTACCTTGGCATTGTGTATTAAATGTTTACCTAAGACTATAATCTCAAGTATAATGTTTGTTAAACATATACCTCTTAAAATTTATCACCACTAAATGATACTACATCAAAATTGACTATAAAGGCAATTCAAAATATGTTTATATATATTTTTAGTATACTAAAAATATTCAGCCTGATGGAACATCTTTCCTTTTCAAACATTATTTTCTAAGTTTCTAAGTTTCATACAAATGAAATCTTTACCTCTGCATTTTAATGAGCCTTGCCATAATTACTGTAGAATGGCTTTTCAAAGATATTTTGTTGCACTAAAACTGTGGTAGTAAACTCCATCAACATGATGTGTGAAAGAGTATCATCAGCTGGTCATTTTTTTGTCTCATATACATAGAAGAGTAATAAAATACATGCCTTCTAAACATGATAATTATTACAGTTTTTGTCATCTCTGTGAGACAGTTCTTAAATTGTCCTGTGAACATGAATTTTGGTACATTAAGCAGTAGCCTTATTTTAATGCTTTATACAAATAGTTTAAATATACAAATAGTAATGAACATATGGTACATTAAATACAGAACAGAAAAGGCATTTCATTATACCGGCATACCAGTTTTAGAGATGAGGTATTTCAGCCAGGAATCTGTACAAAGGATTTTCTACACCATCTTGTTTAAGTTATTTAATGTTGATGTTGTTCAAACGGGTAAATGTATAGGAAAAAAATTAAACTTGGAAACTTGGAATTTAACTAGAAAATTTTGAATTACAGAACCAATTGGTAATATTTGCTGATGAATATTGAAAGTCCATCCCCTTTTCCTCTTATTTCCTCCTAAATGTATGTATGTGTTTTAAGATTTTTCTTTCTCCAATTAAAACTGGAAACATCATGAGGGTTTTTTTGTTTTGTTTTGTTTTGTTTTGGTTTGGTTTGGTTTTTTGTTTGTTTGTTTGTTTTACAGAATTCATTAAGTGTATTCTTTCCAGAATCATGTATCTTTTGAGAAAGAAATGTTATTTAAATATTGAAATGTGAATCATCTTTGGGAGGTAAATGACTTCTACAGTGGAATTTTATAAATTTGTAATCATAAAGACAGCTGTTTTGAGGTCCAAAGAATGTGTTTTGATGATTCATTAGAAAAAAAAAAAAAAAAGACTGTGTAGAATAAATGTTTTACCAGGGCAGTGAAGTAGAAGTAGAATCATTAGGAGAATCACAAATCAAATAAATTTTTTTTAACAAAAAGGTGAAGTAGGTACTTTATTAACCCTCCCAACCACCCATGCTTCCCAATCCTTATCAAATCAAAAAGTGATATAGAAGGCAAAATTCTTACATGCAAGTAGTGAAAACGTTATTTTAAATAATAATAATAATAAACCAGTTTTCTTTAGGAGTATTTGCATAAATTAGAAATTCTTCCCTAATACTTATAAGTCTATAATATCAGGTTAAGGAATAAAGTTAAGTTCATGGTTACCTTGTTTAAAATGTCTGTGTTTTAATATAGTTTAACCACTTACATGCAGATACTAAGACTTCTTAGTCTAAGTCATTGGAAGGAAATGTTAATAATACAATGTGATTGAAATAACTTTATTTTTAATTTAAATATCAGAGATATCAGTCACAAGAAAGATAGGTCTAAAATTTCTTCTCATAAAAATGTAAATTTGTAAATTTGTGGCTTTTTTGATCAAAATTATCTTTATAAATAAGGGTTGGAAATGCTGTATGAATATGAGCTGAATAGTCATGTTTAGAATTTTATGTAAATCTCAATCTGAGTATAATCTGAAAGAAATAGCAATGTATTTCAAGAACTGTTTTTCAAAAATATCTCCTTACTGATTATAACCTTTTTACTTTGTCGTCTTATGGGTTAGTTTTTTTTGTTTTGTTTTTGTGGGAGAAGGCAACTTGAAAACATAGAAGTGAGTATTTGATATGTTCTGTATCCTTAATCTGAATCATGTGGCATACCAAAAGGTTTCGAAGTTTTAGGAATCCTATACTGGTGCTTAAGATGTTTTGGAAGCATTGCACTGTTGCTTATTAGAGGTTTATGTATATATGGTACTGTACATAGGGAATGGTTTGTAAACATAAATAGTTATATGAAATAAACATTTTTGTTAAATTAATTTTTGAATATCAGTTATGTGCCTAGCTAATTATTAGGTATATATGAAACTCTAGTACCTTCTTGGAAAAGATAAAGGAATGATTTCTACTATTCTGGGGCTATATTTACATATTTTTCTTTTCATATGCTTTCAACCATTTTTCCTTTAGGATTTTTTTTCCTACTGGTTAAAATATTTCAAAAATACAATGAAAATAAATACAACTCTTTTTTTCCTACCATTTGTTAAAATGTACTGAAACTTTTAGTAGGCTAGGGGCTAACTTTAAAGATGATTTTTGACTCTGTAGTTTTTGTCATATGCCTAACAGAACTTTTTATTTTTGATAATTTTGATATTAAGGAAACCACTAAGATTTTTGGTAGTAAGTCTAGCTTCTGATAGCCATTTGTAGGAAAGTTTAAGGTAATGATGGCTACATGTTTTGCATTAAGGAACCATAGAAAGTACAAAATGGAAGTGCAAAAACAGAAATGTGGCCGTTTCACATGCAAGAAAATGTGATTTGAGTTTCATTTTTATTTTGGTAAATACTGCTAAAACAAAATATATGAACATGTAAGAAGTTGTTGTTATGTGGAAGTAATCAATGTACAGTATAAGAAAGGAAGAAATGGTACCCATATTGAAATGTGAATTCTAATAGGGGAAGAGAGTATAAATTGAATTTTTTTTCTATTTACTTATCAATTAGAGATGCACTCTCCATGAAAAGGTCCTTTCTCAAATTTTTTGACATGTTGGGTTTGAGTTTAATTGCAGTTTTCATTAGTGTTCTTTTTTCTAAACCAAGTAACATATTGGGTGTTAGCTCCAATAGTCATGCAACAAACTATTGAAGTTTAAAAATACTCAAGGTACTTTTCCATATTGAAACTAACTCTGTATTACCCTCATCCTGATTTTGCTTACCAGTGGTGTATATGTGTGTG
The DNA here is from genome assembly GCF_052094955.1 of Ictidomys tridecemlineatus. Classification (NCBI taxonomy): domain Eukaryota; kingdom Metazoa; phylum Chordata; class Mammalia; order Rodentia; family Sciuridae; genus Ictidomys; species Ictidomys tridecemlineatus. Next base: position 155,637,985 of record NC_135479.1, on the reverse strand, counting down.
TATGTGATGTATTTTCTTTAATTAACAATCAAAATATAATTTAAGATTTGTGAATTAGAATGTGGCTTATTTTTCTTCCCAATAATCAGGTTAAGGACATAGGTAAATAAAGTTTGGGGGGAGCATGTAGGATGCCACGTTAGTCATTAAAATTTGACTTTAACTATTTGATTCCATATATATATGATCTCATGAGTAGCATTCAAAAATGTTTGAAAAAATTGTAAAGAACATGTACCATTTTTACTTTCCCTGTAATTACTCCCTAAACAATAGAATATAACAACTATTTACATGTCACTAGGTAATAGTAATCTAGATATTATTTAAATTATAAAAGAAGATATATGCAGATACTAAATTACAAGGAATTGAGCATCCCCAGATTTTGGTATCAGGGATCCTCGAACTAATTCTGTGGATACTGAAGGACAACTGTATTGGCTTTCAGTTGAAATTAATATATTTTGAATGGTATTTATGTTGCTATTTAGTGATATTTACATATTGCTTGTGAACAGTTTTGATTAAAAATGTCATTGTTTAGAATTATTTCTCCCGATTCCTATTTCTGACATTTTAAAGTTATAATATATATATATATTTTAAACTTTACATTATGTTAGAACAAGAAGCCATTTTTTGAATAACATACAAATTGGATTGTTGTGTTCCCTCTTGTTATGCCAGTAAAATTTTGTTCATAAGAATCTTCAGAAAATAGTGTCCACACAATACAAATTTTTATGTTTTAAAAAAAGTCTTCTGATTTCTTCTATTATTTAAAGAAAAGCCATGAAATGATTTTTATTTTTTTAAAGTACATACCTACTTTGACCTGAGTGGTGATATGTTTCCATCAAGATTTGAAACCAAACATAGTTGTACAAAAGCTTTTGATTTTATATATATATATAATGTATTATGTATATATAATCTCTCTGTCTTTAGGAGTCCTTTTCTTGAACCTTGGTGATTCATGTTCATTTCATTTTGAAAGGGTAAAACGTGTTTCAATTTTGGAATAATCTTATTTCACATGGCTTTTAGCAATAATACTATTCCTTCTGGCTGGGCACTTGAATGAAGCCAACCAAGTGAGTTTTAGGAGAATAACTTTTATAATTTTATTATAGAAAATTATACAAAAATGAGAATAATTAACTTTTTTTCTCATTTCAATTATTGTAAAATTTACCATCAGTTTTGTTTCATTTAAACCTTTAGCCATGAACTTCTTGCCACTCCCTCATTGGTATAGTAAATCAATATGTTGCCCTAGAAAAGTAATGACTGTTGAGAAATTAACCATAGTATCATTATTATATCAAATACTTTAATAGAAAGTAGTGAGTGTTCAAACACTCACTAATCATATTTGTCACCTCATTAGATTGGTATGGTTTTACTTTGCAATTTAATTGATAAAGTTTGTGTCATGAGTAAGGTGTTTGCATTACTTTTTGTTAAGTATACCTGCATATATTGTGGTTGCTAGAAATGTGTTACTTCCTCTTCATCCCCATATTTTTCCCTTGTAGTTTATTTGTTGGATAAATTAACAGGGAACTTTCTCAATGTCTATATTTGTTAACATACCATGTGTTTTGATATTATGTCCTACCAAATGTTTCTTTTACTTCCATTTTGCACATTGGAAAACCAGTCCATATTCAAAGTCCAGCTCAAATGATAGATTTATGAAAAGTTTCTTCTTAGAATTAGTACCTGCTGCCTATATCCTTTGTATCAAGTTCCATTCATCACAACTCACTTCACATTTTATCATTTTATTCTAGTTTTTGCGTATCTTTTCTAGATCAGTGGAAACTTTGACTCTCCATTAAAAATTCATATATACTTAAATTATATTTGTGGTACTATAGCAACTTGACTATATACATTATGAAAATGGCAATTTTAACTGATGGAATAATTTTTTAAGATTAATGTTTTGTCATTAAAGTGATAATAAAGAAAACCTTAATTATTTTGGTAATAACTGTCTTTCATCTTTGAAATTAACCTTTTTTTTTTTACTAAAAACATTGGAAAAAGCACATGATTGTGCTTCATTTGTTTTTTTCTTCTTGGTTTTATATACTTTGTGATTCAATGATTTAAAAATAATATATGTTGATACTTGGTTAAGTGTGTTAGCCAAAATGCTACCTATGAAACCTAACTAGATTCAAAAAACAGAAGCAATATTATTGGGAACTTCAACAGTATTCATCTCAACTCCTCTTTTTAGACTCTAAAGAGCTTGTTTTTATGTACAAGATTTTTGGATTTTTTAGTGCTTTGCTAATGACAATCATGTTACCTTGGGCATTAGGTTGTTTCAGCCCAGTATAGGTTTAGTGTGAGGTATATATATTGTAGTTGGACACAGTGTCTTACATTTATTTTATTTATTTTTATGTAGTGTGAGGATTGAACTCAGGACTTGCACATGCTAGGTGAACGCTCTACAGCCGAGCCACAACCCCAGCCCTAGTGTGAGGTTTATTGTTAATGAGTAAATGTAAATTTGTATTTTAGTTGATCTCCTGATGTATTTGATTTTTTTAATCGATTTGTCATCTTATTAGATTGCCATAGTTTTATTTCACTATGTAACTGATAAAGTTTGTGTTAGGAGTAAGGTGTTTGCATTATTTTTTGTTAGGTGTACCTGTATTGGTATTATCTTCATTATATCAATTCTTTTCAGGAATGAATCAGTGCTTACTAGTATATAACAGATTAGCACTGATAACCCCATGTAGTACATGCGTCAGGTGTTTTTCTTTCACATGAAACGCCTATACAGTTCCTCCTTTACATTTTTAATTGTTAAATTTAAGTATAAGCTAATTCAGCTGAACTCTCCTGTCATAAGATGTATGTATATGAGAAGGAAAAACCAAGTCAAGGGGTAACTACTGAAAAAAAAAATTTAACTATCCCATACCATTTCCCTCATACAGTACTGCAAGTGTTTTGTGTGGCAGGTAAAACATCTGCCCCATCCACCAAGTGCTGCTGTCAGAGCCAATTCTTGTGCACTATTGAATATTGAGTTTATTGAATTATTTTTAAATATAAGCAGTGAAATTTCTTTACTTGATTGGATCATGCATATTTCATGCATTCTGTGACCTCACTTTGGGAATTTTTCTTTTTTGAAGACCTAAAGATTCATTCTTGCATTCCTAACCCTTAGCACAATGCTTGGAACATATTAGATTTTTAGTAGTTTGTTGGATAAGAGACTGTGAAGTCTTACCTGATCCAAATAGAACATTTTTAGTAAATATTAGAGATTAGAATTAGTGTGGATATATGTCATATTAAGATAAAATTAAAGGGATAGTTTAAGAATGAAGGACTGGTATGTGTAGCTCACTGGCAATAACCTTGCTTAGCATGCAGGAGGCTCCATATTGGATTCCCAACATTTATACATTGAATTGGAGGGAAAAATGGGGGTGGTTATGGGAGCAAATAAAAGATTGTACGTCATTGCATTAATCTTTGAATCGTGTGATGTGATCACTGAAGTTTTTGCAAAAGAACCAAAGAAATAAGAATATCTTGTCTCACTTTCAGAGATGGGTTAGGTGTGCTCATAATGCTTGAATAACTTTCACATTTCTATTCATTTTTTATTACATTGTTAATAAAGAAAGCCTTAATGTCTGTAATAATTCCCATGTGCATATTTTTTCCAAAAAGTAATATTCTTTGTGTACATTTTTTAGTATGATTTGTAATTGATTTTGAACATTTTTCTTAGAGGCTATATACATGATATCTTTATAGGTGGTATCCCTTTGTTGTTATCAGGGAATGCTTTTTCCTTTTTTTTTTTTTTTGGAGGTGAATTGTCATTGAATATTGTGGCTACTATTATAGCAACAAGCTACTCTTTTTAGAGAAGTGTGCATCAGTTTTTATGGTCAATGTAACACATTTGTCCTTTTATTTTCCTTTACTTATAAACATTATTAGACTTTAAGAACATCTTAAGTGGTGGTAATGTTGCTTCTTGTCAGCCATCAGTAAACTAGTTTAGCATTTAATAATGCTAACTTATAAATATATTTGATTTTTTTCCTTGTCAAGTTTTTTTTTTGGAATTATATATGTGGTATATGTGTGTTTAAGTGGGATGTTGGAGTGGCAGTGTGGTGACTAAGTTGTCAGTTTTCATCAAAATCCTATTATTTGAATGCATGATATTTTTACCTCTTTGCATTTCATACTGTATTTATTGACTGCTGTCCTTCAAATTTTAATATTCTTAAATATAATACATCTTTCCCTTTCTCAGTAAAAGAGTCTTAAAAGGAAATATGTAATATATCCCATTATGTATTTAACAAATTTTACCCCCATTATCTGTTTGATGAATGGATTCTTACCTTAATTTTCTTCCATTTGCTCATTTCAGCACTTAACATCCTGTTATGATATTAAGAAGAGGTATGCAAAAGAGAGGATAAATATGAATAAAGAATAAATGGAACTAGGTGAAAAAAAATGCCCAAATTAAGATAGGAGGAAATACAGTAGTATAGTAGTATACATAGAGTCAACTCTCAGCTGTAGACGCCTCGAGTTAGAAATGATAAGACTAATGTGACAGAATTGGATAACAAATAGTAAGTATTTATGAAGAAATATTTATGATTGAAAGGAAAGTAAAATGTTCTTTTTGACCATTTAACATACCATATGGCCACAATAAAATAGAAGATACTTCTAAATACATACTTAAATGGCAAAACTATGACATGATATTAAGTAGATGAAATAGTCAGTCCTTACAGTGCTTTAATATTTAAATTTCCTATATCTGGATCCTAACAGTAAATGAAATTGTTTAAGAGTATATGTGAATAAATCAAATAGGTAGCCCAAAATGCAAGTTTATATTAGATATTGCAAAAGAAAACATTATTCCCCAAACAAGGACAGGAGAGTGAAGACTTGTACCCTTTCCACTCTTTTTTTCTTTGCTACTCATTGACTCAATGATCATAGGTAAATCATTCAACTTTAGAACCACAGTATTTTTCATTTATAAAATCTTATTTTCAATATCTTTTACTGGTTAGAAGGATAAAACAAAATCATGTATATGAAAAAATTTTTGCAACTTATGAATCACCTCACAAATTTAGTTGAATTTAATATGACTGAAATTGTCAAAATAATGTACATAGGATTGATGGTTTGGTAATGTCCTTTAATACCTCCTAAATTTGAAAATATATTTTATTATAGTAATCTTAGTGGACTCATTTTGTAGTTCAAAAATAAAGCAATTTAATTTTTTAAACATTGTGTGAAATGCTAACTGGTAAATACATTTATTATATTCTTTTTTACAAAATTTGTGATATAGTCTGGGAAAGAGAAGTTGATATTCAGAAGTGATATGCTATGTCAAGCCAGATAGGAAAGAATTTCCCTTGTTGCCATGTTTAGTCCTGTTTTAAAACATTAATATTAAAAAATTAAAAAAATGTTTTAGTATTCTGTCACTGTTTATACTGTATTCATTTGATCTGTAGTGTTTTTTGATATTTTTCTCTTGAAGGTTTTTGGTTTCTTTAATAATAGTTTCTTTTTCATTCTAATAGAATAAAAATGGTGAATGTATGTATTGTTGGTTGACTCTTAAAGAATATTGATTTTTGATCACCTTTTAGAGTAAGAGTATAAAATTATTTTCATATTGTTTTCTCCTCCAGACATTTGACCATAAAGAATAGATTAATTGTTGATATCTATTGGGGATATTCTTTTCATAATTTGAAAAAAGCAAAACTGGGGTGCTTAATAAGGAAGAAAAAAGGATGTTAACTGAATGGTACTCAAACTAATTAATTGAATTTTGGGTTCTATAAACTGACTGTTGGATACCATACTTCAATCAAATAGCATTTGCACAATTTAGAAATTAAGGTATGTAATTTCAAGAACTCTTTAAAATGTTTTGAATAGCCTAATTTTTGTTACTTTACAGATGTTCCATTTAAGCAGACCTCTTCCATAGCTGTAGCTGGAGCTGTCATTGGAGCTGTCCTTGCCCTTTTCATCATTGCAGTCTTTGTGACTGTGCTGCTCACTCCTCGGAAAAAGAGACCATCCTACCTTGACAAAGTGTAGGTAACTTTTTTTGCCTATGTTCTACTATCACTATTCATTATGCATTAGTCTTTATATCTGCCTTTACAGCTGCATGTATTTAAAGTGTCCAAGGGAGAGAAGTTAGAATAATCTGACTTGTTAAATACTGTAGTGGTTTCAAAAGGACATCTTAAAGTATATTTTAGAAAGTGAACAACATCAAGGAATCCCATAAAAATATAAATTAAGGGGCTGGGGATGTGGCTCAAGAGGTTACGTGCTCGCCTAGAATGCGTGGGGCACTGGATTCGATTCTCAGCACCACATAAAAATAAAGATGTTGTGTCCACCGAAAACTAAAAAAAAAAAAAAAAAAAATTAAAAATTCTCTCTCTTCTCTCTCTCTCTCTCTCAAAAAAAAAAAGAGAAAAGAAATATAAATTAAATAACATTTTTTACCCAGAGTGTACTAGACATTTTTCCACACTACTACACATTGATACTTTGTGTTGCCTAACCTCTGAATAGAAATGCAGGCCTTTGATGAAGTACTAGTTAAAAGTTTAAAAATACCTTAGAAACTTAATTTTTTACTTCTTCAGATTATGTATGTCTGTATTATATAAAGATATATAGCTTTCATCTACCAAGAGTCGTTGAATACATCAAGTTGTGAAGTTGTTTTTTTTTTTTTTTTTTTAAGAGAAATGCTTGGTTTTGGTGAATTATAAAATACACATGTTTTTATTCAAGGAACAAGCAACATTCTGGGCCAAATCTTTCAGATGGTTTGATAAAATAGAAATTTCACCTTGTTGCAGAATCAAATGATGTATGTCTCCATTCTCAGTTCTATCCATAGTTTTGTTGCTTTACCTGTGAACTATGAGTAATACTTTCTCTACTTACTTTACATGGTTGTAATGGGAATAGAATAAGATAATGTTTATGAACTGTACAGGTCTATACAAATGGCATTTTCCCCTTCCCTCCAGTGCTGAGGATCAAACCCAGGACTTCATGTATACTAAGCAAGCTCTCTATGTATCTAGCTGCACTCTCAGGCCTCCCACCATTTTTCCTTTATTTTGAGGTCCAATTTTACTAAGCTCCCCAGACTGACCTCCAATTTGCAATCATCTTGCCTTAGGCTTGCAAGTAGCTAGCATTACACCTGTGCACCATCATACCTGGCTATCATTAAATCTTCTGCTATTTATTTATGTTTCTATTAAGGTTATAAGACTGGCATTTAAAGGATGAATTTATTTTATCTTTAAAAATGCATTGTATATTATCTGCTTCTCTAATCTGGCACAATTACCCCTCTTCTCTTTTTGGATTGAAGATACCAGGGTGTCAGTTTCAGCTCTGCCTTAATCAAATTGATGATCTGACTATGAAAAAGTAACTTTACTTTTGTAATCCTCAGTTTGGCCTTTGATACTTTGGAGCTAAGAATTTGGTGTGATTTTCATTATGTGAAAAATAAAATTACATAAATAACAGTAAAGTGCTCTTTCAGTGGGACACCTTTCATAAAACTATTTCTTTAATAGAGAATGACTAGCATACTATACCCTTTGTTCTCAAATTTTCACAATCTTTTCTATAATTTCAAAAACAATTTATTATTAGGTTAATGCATTCACTTAAATATTTTGTTTATTTTTAAAAATTTGTTTATTGAGTATATTATTTTATGCCCATGTGAGAAATTATTAAACCACAGAGAATTTATTACTTCAGTATCTATCTATAGCTTTCATTTCCTTCATCCTTTAATATAGTCAGTCTTATGTTTTATTTACTAATTACAAGTACTGAAAATATATGATCTTTAAAAGTACGAAGATATATATATATATAAAATTATGTTCTAAAATATAAAGAACTACAAGATATATTTAAATCCATTTTTAGTTCACAAGTGCATTTCTTAAGCATATATTGGTCCCTTTCTTTGTTTCAGGTGGCAAGATTGATTATGGTCTGTAGACTGAAAAATCTTGATTTGTGTGATGTATATTCTAAGAGTAAGGAGGTCTTTTGAAAGTCAGACTTGGAAGTATTTCCAAAATACAATATAAACTTTTTTTCAGTATTATTTTAAAATGAAGTGTTTTAAATCGCTTGTATGATACTCTAGAGGAAAGTGTAATGACATATTTGTTTGATTATCTTTAAAATGCAGATATAGTCAATGTGAAAACAAAAGTTAAGTAAATTGGTCATGTACTAGATTACTTGCATAACTGTAACTTTCAAAAAATGCTTATTCTACTTGAGCTACTTCTTAAATATGAATAAATTAGTCCTAAACATTAAAATTAATGATTACTTTTATTTTTTGTTTGGTACGTTAAAGAAAAATAAGAAGTGAGTTAAACACATAAAATGGAATAATAATTTTTTATAGTATGAGGAAAATATCCCCTAGACTTGTGAGAACTTTGATTTTTTTCTGCCTCCTTTGTTTTGCTAAATATGGCAGTCACATTTTTAACCTTTCTAATGCAGGATTGATCTTCCACCCACACACAAACCACCGCCTTTGTATGAAGAACGGTCCCCACCTTTGCCTCAAAAAGACCTCGTATATCAGGTATGTTTATGAATACTCAGTCTAAAATACAATTTAAAAATCCTAAGACATTTCTGTTTTTTCCCCAAATATTGAATAGTAATTATACATGAAAATTGCATAATGATGCATAATCATTTATGTTTATCATATCATTTATGATTATTCATCAGTTTTTATGTTTAATCATTACTCTAAAATATCTGGAGAATCAAATTATGTCTACAAATAGTAAGAAAAATTATAAGAAAAATTATAGCCAATGACAGGCTAAGACTAATCAACAATATATTGAGTGCTTTTTGCTAAAACCTTATGGTAGACTTACTACTAAGTTTTATTGACATACAGATTCATTGTAAAATTGGCATTTTTATATGGAATAAAAAGTAGAAAAATGGAATGTCTTTGGTAAAGTATGGTGAAGAGCTGCTTCTCTTTGGAGTACTGTATTTTACTTTTTTTCAGTATGGTCAAAGTCTAAATTTTAGCTTTCTTTTATTTGGCAATGAAAGGTTTGTATTCCAGTTTAATATTCTAAGTGTGAATATTGATCCTCAAGCTACATTTGTGATAACTTTTAGCATTTGTTTTGGAGTTAGCTTACAGGTAATTCATATGAAAGTTTAGATTCACAGATTTCATTCATGTATTCTATGCCTGAATTAATCTTTTTTCCTTAGCATTTGGCAAAATTTAACCCAAATATTTGAATTCCTTCATTCTCAGATGCCAAAGCCAATGTCTCGGCTTGGCACCAGAATCACGAGCCACCACACAGCTTTGTAGGTTCAAACAGCAATTCTTTATTCCCGCTCTCACACCGCTTCCACACAGGTCCAGGGGCAATCGCGTTCTGCCGTCTGCCAGCACAATTCACCTATTCCACGAGGCTATCTCCAAATCTCATTTTAATCTCAGGAGAACTCAATGGGAACAAGCAGCAGGAACACCCTAATCCCAGCAATAATCTTCAACCTCTAAATTCCCTAAAACCCATTATCTTAAACTGGCAACTCCTTAAACTCAAGGATCCGGTTACTTCCTCAAACCTGATCAGCTCTAAACCCAGATCCGCCTTGGTCCTTGAGCAAGGTCACCTTATTAAAGCATGCATGCAATGTCCCATCGAATGTCCTCTAAGCAGCATGGGGTATGCTTGGCAAGGAAATTTCGATGCGTCATTCCTACTTGGTAATGGCCCTCAGCACTCAGATTTAGGTGTTTTATTATTATTGTTGTTGTTTGTTTCTTTTGTCTTTTTCTCATAATATATTGGGATTCTAAATTCTTATTAAGTATTTACTTGTGGGAATAGTCTGTAATATTATCCTTTTAAAATATGACCTATATGTTCATCCTGAATAAAGCAATTAATTTGCTCATCAGTTAGTTTAATTTGGTGGGAAAACTCCAAATAATATACCTGCCAGGATATTTTGAGCCTCTGTTCCTTTGTTGACCATATAGGCAGCCTACTGTCCAATCACGGGATGGAAGGAGCATTCGCAACCATTGTCAGCGGGTACATCTTACACTAAGTGTCTTGAGGGTGAAGATACATCATCCTTTCAGATTTCTTTTCTTACCGAACAGTGTAGCTTCACATCTCTTGATAAATAGATGAATGTGACAAATAGTTTGAAATGTCAATAAGGTTCTTAACTAGAGCTATTAAATGCTGCAGAACAATACTCATCTTCTACCCACAACAAATCTATTCAATAAGTAAATGGAGGGTTTCTAGATTTAGTTTTAGGAATTTGTTTTTTCTGGAATATCATTAGGAATATTTTAAGAAAATCCTAATTGTATTTTATTTTAATAGTCAGTAAAAATAATTGTTTATAAACAAATTGATATTGTCTTCAAATTGGATATTTACAAAAACTTCCAAATCGAGAAAAAATATTTTTAGATCATGTGTCTTCAGTTTTAGTTAAGAAAATAGGTTTTCTATATAGACACTGCTTAATTAAGCACAAAAGGAAGCATATTTATGAATGATGTTCAAGTCAACTCAGTTGGCAGTGGTCCAGACAGCTATTTGGCTATTTTTAGTATTGCTGGAGTCAGAGAAGGCTTCCTGGATGGATCAGTTTTGTAGGAAATTCTGAAATGGGATAAATTACTCAGATTTGAGTAATTTGATTACTAGTAAGTTGTATAATAAAAGTCATAAACCTAGGTACAAATGAAGAGTTATATGAGAAAGTAATGAAAAGAATTTTTTAGAAAGAAAATTGATTGGTGCATACCTGCAGAAGAAAAACACTAGACCTAGGGAGTCAGAGTCCCAATTGAGTATCATTGTGATTTTTTTTTCTCTTCAACTAAAATTAAACAGTTGAAAACACGATTAAACAATGTTTTCCTCTCTAGATATAAAATTGATTCTATAAAATATTGTCTAACAGAGTGAGAACTTGAATTAGACATAAAATAAATAATTTACTTTTTATTCTTAATTCTACAAAGCATCTAGGAATAAAATTTAGGCTAGTTATCCATTAATAAGATAATTTATCATGACTCATGCATTATAATGCCATATATTGTATTTGTTTCTTAAATAATCTTATAATATCAAAATGCAAAATATACATAATGTTCTTGGCTATCAAGAAATCAGTAAGTATATAATTATTGTCCAATTAATTTCATGGAGTGATAGCATGTTACAATAATAAATTCCTTAGTAATGTTCCACTTTACTAGATAACTTGTCCATTTTAAACTCATGAAGTAATTTCTATTTAAAGTTAGCCTATTGACCAAGGTTTCATGCTCCCCAAATGCTACCATGTCTTTGAGGAAGAAACTTTGATTTGTTTGTTTCATCAGTGGTTTCCCTTGGGAAAGTAGAGAAAGAAGCAATTCCTCCCTACCTACATTTGTTCTCTGGTTAACTATTGCTTTTGTAGTGATAATGTCAAAATTCATCCCTGAGAATTTTTTCTGTAAATTTAAGTCAAGAAAATAAAGCCTTTTATTGTGAAGAGGCGATTTTCTTGAGTTGGAACTATTGTCATATTTTAGAAAAGATATCTGGAGTAAAGACATGCATATGCAAGGAAATAGAAACGAAATGCCTTACCTGAAGTAACAGAGTGCTTAGAAATACCACCAGCTTGTCATTTTAATAGTTGATAATCCTATAAAAGTGAACCATCATTTTGAAAACAAATATGAACTCATGACATTAAAAAGTATTTTACCGTTTTATGATGTTTCATTTTTCTAACATATACAGGTCATACATAGGAATATTCTTGGTACAAAAATAAAATCATGTATTTTATAAATCAGATTTATAAAGGCAACTATAGAAGTCCTTTTTTTCATTCCCCCATCCCCAAAGATCTCAATTTTTTGCCCCAAAATCAATACTATTATAAATTTTATCCTCCCAGACATTTTCCCATGAATTTATTTTCATAAATGTATTGTTCATATTTACATATAAAAATATATTTTTAAAAAAACATTAATAAAGTCACAGAATACAACTTGTTGAAATTGCTTTCCTACTTAATATGTCTTACATTAGACATTAGTATTTTTCAAAGATAAATGGAGCCAGCATTATCAAAATTCTCTGGGTTATTAAAAATGTAGAATCATAAGTGGTTTCAGGTTTACTCAATCAGGAACTTTGAGATTGATAACAATGGGCCTTTTACTTACCTAATTAGGTGTATTTTAATGCACTTTCAAGTTTGAGAATTATTTCATTCTTAATGCCTGAAATGATATTCTGTCGCATTAACTACAAATAACCCAATGATTTGCCTATTTTGGTTACAATTTTTGAAGTACTTTATTATGTACTTTATAGTGTACATACATATATTTATAAAACCTATGCCAAGAAACAGAATTACAATTAAAATTGTTTACATTTAAATAGGTGACATATTATCAACAAAACTACCTGTACCAATTTATACATTCTCACTATGGTTAGTAATACTCATTTCCCTCATTAATACTGTTTTCAGTTTTCCTTTTTATGTTGTAAATTTGATAACTGAAAAAGTAGCTTAATTTAAGTTTTGTAGATTACTGGATGAAGTTGATCATCTTTTATCTTTTCATATTCACCTATTTATGGTTTGATGAACTACCTATTTGTATCACTTTTTTTCATTTTTCAGTTATATTTTGAACTTTGCTTATTGATTTTTTTAGGGATTCTGATATACATAGGTCTTTTTTCTTCATCTATCTCTTATTTTTTAATTTCATAGTGTCATATATGGAGTCAAAATCTGATTCTCTCTTTCCTGGTATTTTTTGGCAGTTGTATCTTGTCTAAAAAGGCTTCCTTTCAGTGTCCTCTCTTCTCAATCTAAGATACTTAAAAATATCTTATAACGTTCTGAATAGTTTTATTTTTTGAATAATCTGATATTTATTTATGCTTATGATGTGAAGTAAAGACTCAGTTTTCCCCCAATGAGATAGGCTTTTGTTCAAATACCATTGAATTTTTAGTCCTTTTTCATGATTTAACACTTTCATCCTAAAGTAAATTCCTATTCTATTTCTGAATTTTTAATTCTGTTATATTGCTATTTCTATCTTTTTAAAACAAGATAGCACTATTTTAATAACTTTTGCTTTATGATACAATTTGATACCAAGTGAAGAAAATTCCTGTATCTGTTTCTGCCTTCCAAGATTTTCTTGGTTTTTCTTCTCCCCATTGATTTTAGAATTGCTTTCATAGGTTTCCTAAGAATAATATTGAATTTATTAATTAATTTAGTGAGGATCAACAACTATAATCTACTATATTCTAAAAATTAGTTATCTGTTTTTAAGTTCCTTTATATATTGGACTGAAATCTTGCTCTCTGTTTCCTCTCTTTTTTATTAGGTTTATTTATAGGCATTTTAAATATTTTGATTGTCAGTGTTATTCCTTCCCATCTCTGTGGCTTTTTCAAATTATTAACATGTAAATATCAGTTGATTTCTAAATATGAATCTTGTATCTAGCTTTTTTCTCAAATTTCTTTTTTATTCTAATAGTTTTTCAGTTTTTTCTCGAATTTGTTAGTTATATACACTATTATAAATGAAAGAACTTTTATCGCTTGTTTATTGTGATATATTATTTTGCAGTGATTAGGACCTTTGTAGGGTTTCAAATCCAGCATAAAATAACGAACATTGACACAGAATTTGTATTAACATTTTTGACAACACTGTAAATTCTGTGAATAATGCTATTTTATAGCTTTGTATGGGAAGAGTTGTATATTCTGCTGTGAAAAATATTTCCCCCCAAATTAAAATGATATGGAATATTTGCAAATAAACATATTTAATGTTTTTAATAAAGTTTGATTTATGATATGGAAAAATTTATGTAAATATATGTATGTTTAAACATTCTGTATTTCAGCCTAAAATAGCATTTAACCTTGGAAAGTCAGGATTAGTAGATTCCTGGAAATTGGAATCCTTTGATTGTAGATGATACCAGGATTGAAGTCAAGCAAGAATATTATAGGGAATATGACTTTTGAAGTTATTTTTACAGTACTGATGTATCAATAAGTGTTTTTTAATCTCTTGAGCTATCATATTTCTTCCCTGATATTTGCAAAAGTAGTTGTATTTCAGATTATTTTTGATTAAATTTTAAAATTTTAAGTCTTCTTGAAAAATGTTTTATTAAGTATTTCAGTTAGGAGTGTGCAGATCAGTTTTTGTGATTTCAGACATTTGTTATATACAAATAAGTGGGTAGGCATATTTGTGTAAGTATTCTCTGTGATACAATGGCGTGTATGCATAAAAGTACTTATATGACTATAAAAATTATGGAGAGTTTATTGATATGTTTTCAGATTCTCCATATCAACAAACTTTAAGAAACTTCTACTTACAGACTTTTGGTATGATATGAAAGTAGAATTTTTCCTATTCTCTGAAAAAGTTATTGAAATAGTTCTCACTTTTCTGAGTGTATATCTGTGTGAGACTGTTTTTATCTTCATATACTCCAATTAAACAACATATTGCCACAGATGAATGCCATAACAGATTTGAAAATCAAGTTTTCTTCTTTCGATCCAGATATTTTTAAAACATCTGAAAAATGGAAGGAAGAAATGGCACTCTTTTCTCTAAAATAACTGTTGTATAGGTATTAACCTGTATTAACATATTAATATAATTGTATTTATATGCATATTAATAAACTACATTTATATTAATACGTAATGGATTTACTACTGTTTTTAAATGAATAAGATTTTTTAATTAGTTTTAATGTTTAAGATGATCATCTATTACTCATTTAAATAAAAGTGCTTTGGTACTCAAAATAGAAAAGTATAAAGAGGTCTTAAAAATAAGAACCTCTGCTGTAGTCTGTAAGCAGTTAAAGGGATCATGTCACCATTATTTAGTACCATGTCTTTACTGGAGAACACAGTGCTTAGTATATTATAGCTACCTGAAAAACATTTTTAAATTGACATGTAAAAATTATATTTGTAGTATGCAACATAATGATTTGATACATGTATCAAATCATTATGTTGCATACTACAAATATACATTTGTATATTTGTATATACACACAACGTGGAATAATTAAATCAAGGTAGTTAGTAGATGCATTGCTTCATATATCCAATAAAAGTTTTTTGAATGAGTGAGTCTAAGTCTTCTTTATATTCTCCTCAGTCTATGATCTGTGAAATTTTCTGCATTGTTCTGTGATATCTAAATTCCAGATATTATATATCAGTATATTTAATATATTATCTTTCAGTATGTTTAATATTTGTGTATGTAATATCAGTGTACCTTATCTCTAATATAAGTATATCAGATACTAATTTCAGTATATCATGAGAAAGAACACATTGAACCAGAGACTATGGAAATATTCCATAATGTTAGCTATGATTACCTGTATATTAGAATTCTCAGTAAATGTTGTTTTTATGTTATACATTTTTGTAATTTCTGGTTTTCTGGAGGGCCCTTTTTCCCTTTGTCAGCAGATTTTTATCATAGGAAAATAGAGGCCTATTAAAAAACCTCAGTCAGATTACAATGTCAAGTTGGTCATATTGGTGACACAGTACTTCTGCCAAATTTACTGTCTGGGAAAACTTTAATTTTTTTCCCAATAATTTGCTACAATATATTGCATCCTTTAGTAAATGTTCATAAATATTCCTAGCAGAATGTTTTTCAGGAAGATTATTTCTATATATTTATTGAGTAGGTAATACATTCAAAACAGCATAAATGGGTAGTTTCTGAAGTCTCATTTCCATTTCTAATCACCTTACCCCACCACTTCCTATAAATAACTAATTTATTCTTTTGTATTGATGCCGTTTTTAAAGTATAGACAGGAAAACACAGATACACGTAAATTTTAACTCATTTTCCCCTTGTGTAAAAAAAGAAATAACATGTACACTCTTATGTATCTTGTCTTTTCTTCTTGTGATATTCTGGAGAGCTGTCATTATTGGATGCAAATAGCATTCTTATTACTTTTGTATATCTATATGATATTTTAATGTGCACATATTATATAATATGTAATATTAAAAATGTTACTAAAACAGTTATGCTACAATGAATAGCTTTGTATATATGGCATTTGGTATCTATGTAAGTATAACCAGCAGGGTCGGTTTTTAATTTTCATCTTGGACATCATCTTTCACTTGCATTCATCTTTTACTTGTACATCAAACAGCACAAGTATTTATAGTTTTATAATATACTGATTTGCACTTCTACTCACAAAGTATAAAAGTGGTTGTGTTTGATTAGACTCAACAAAAGTGGGTGTTCTGTTTGATTATTGCTAATCTGCTAAGAGTAGTATATACATATAATTGAAATTCTGCAGTCTTGTTATGACTAACCAGCAATGTATGAGTAAACCCTTTTCTCTTTAAGAATATTTTAAAAATATTTTCTTTGCTCTTCTTAGATATGCATGACAGTAGAGTATGTTTTGACATATTATACATACATGGAGTATAACTTTCATCCTTGTGGTTGTACATGATGTGGAGTTACACTGGTTATGTATTCATATATGAACATAGAAAGTTCTGATTTATTCTACTGTCTTTCCTATTTCCCTTCTCCCTCCCTTCATTCCACTTTGTCTAATCCAGTGTACTTCTATTCTGTTTTTCCTCCCCCCACCCCATTGTATATTAGCATACACCTATCAGAGAGAACATTCAGCCTTTGGTTTTTTTTTTTTTTTTTGGATTGGCTTATTTCACCTAGCATGATAGTTTTCAGTTTTATCCATTAATGGCAAATGCCATAATTTTATTCTTTTTTATGTCTGAATGATACTCCTGTGTGTGTGTGTGTGTGTGTGTGTGTGTGTATGTATGTGTATATATATGTATCACATTTTCATTATCCATTCATCTGGTTGAAGACATCTAGGTTGGTTCCATAGCTTGGCTATAGTGAATTGAGCTGCTGTGAACATTGATGTTGCCATGTCACTATGGTATGCTGATTTTAAATTTTGGGAGTATATGCTGAGGAGTAGGATATAATTAGTTCAAATGGTGGTTCCATTCCAAGTATTCTGATGAATCTCCATACTGCTTTCCATAGTGTTTGCACCAATTTGTAGTCCCACCAGCAATGTATGAGTGAACCTTTTTCCCAACATCCTTGCTAACATTTATTGTTACTTTTTCATCTTGATATAATTGCTATTCTGACTAGAAACAGATGGAATCTTAGTATAGTATTAATATACATTTCTCTAATTGCTAGAGATGTTAAACATTTTTTCATATATTTGTTAACCAATCACATTTCTTCTGTGAAGTGCCTCTTTACTTCCTTGCCCATTTATTGATTGGGTTATTTTTTTTTTCTCTTCAAATATCTTAAGGACTTTAAAAAAAAAAGACATTGCCGCAACTTGCATGGCAAAATTTTGTAAAACCTGCAAGAGTTGGTGAGGGGTGATAGTGGATTAAGAAAGACAAACAAACACTTAGAGAAAGCTGGGATCAGGTGGGACACTGGCCTCTGAAGGAGGAGCAGAGCTAGTACACATGTTTATTATAGAGGTTTGATCATCAAAAGATTATTTGTGGGAAAGTTTCTGCAAAGCAGACAGACTGAGGCTGGTAGGTTGCAGCACTAGAAATACATTGTGATTATCTTATGCCCAGAACAGCTATTTTTTTTAATTCTTCTTTATGTCTGAATGATATTCCTGTGTGTGTGTGTGTATCACATTTTCATTATCCATTCATCTGGTTGAAGGACATCTAGGTTGGTTCCATAGCTCAAGGTTGGTTCTTAGCTCAAGGAAAAGACTGATATAGTTTTGTGCCTTTATACAGAGTTTCCTCAGGCAGTGATGTTCACCATAGCAGTCTTGGGTAATCTTGACCTATACTTTTGCACAGAAAGTTCCCAGCTACACCCAGGAGGCAGTCCAAGACGAGGATCCAAGTCTCTTTTGTCTTTTATTAATGGACAAAATTATGGCAAATACTTGGAAACATTTCATAGGTAGACATGGAAGTTATTTGTTTAGATTTCAGCATGAATAGTATGTACACTATTACTTGGTATCCAGATGTGTAGTAAAAAAAAATGTAATAAGATGAATCATATATACCCATTGATTTATGTCATAAGAAGATAAAAATGCAAAACTATTGGGAATCAAGCTCAGATGCCCCAAACTACCTGGTTTCAAACAGAAGTTCAAGAGTTAGAGTTATGCCTCCAGTGTGTACATTTCAGTTGCCAATATTGCCATATTTCATTTAAGCCTTTCTTTTGAACTTGTCCACCCTTCTTCTCTATAAGTTCATAGATTTCCATTGTTATCTTTTCAACACTCATCTGTTAATGCATCATTTCTATCTTCCAATAATATTTTTTAGGTAGACTGCTATTTGTTAGTTAATGGTCTGGTTTCATTAATGGTCTGGTTTCCTCCCAATACATGAATATTTTAATATATTTCCAGAAACTACCAACAATTATAAACTGTGGGATTAGGAGAAGGTGGAAATAGTACATTATTTAATGTTTTTGTGTATGATTGAATGGATAATGCAAGAAAACAAGCATTCGGCATTTTTGTATGCTTTTTTGCTTGAATAACAAAATATTTTCATCTTGCATGTTCCCTCTGGATAATAAATAATGGGAAGTATTGAGAGTGGTAGTGAAAGAATTTTGGGGTCTTATACTGGTTTGAGGAGGAGAACTTTATTCACCAAGTCATAGATGAAATAGTGATGCATTAACTGATTTTATTTGGGAAGGGTCTATCAAAGCAAAGCCATAAAAATAAGATATATATATATATATATAATATTTGGCAATGTTTAAAATAAAATTTATTAAACTGAGTTAGATACAACATATGAAGTATCAAGTCCTTCTTCTATATCAGTTCGTACTAATCAGTCTTAAAAATGAGAAATAGATAAAGAAAACTTATAAGGTTTTATAAAGGGACTAATGTATTAAATATTTTGTATCCTTAAAAATGTGTCATATAGTAAGCACTAAGTATTTGCCCCCATTTTTATTTTAAAAATAAGCCATATTGCTGGGTACAGTGGTGTATACCTATAATCCCAATGTTCAGAAGGCCAAGGCAGGAATATGGATGTTCAAGGCCAGTCTCAGCAACTTTGCAAGGCCCTAAGCAACCTAGTGAGACTCTGTTTCAAAATAGAAAATAAAAAGGATTTGGGGGGCTGGAGATGTGGCTCAAGCGGTAACGCGCTCGCATGGCATGCACAGGGTGCTAGGTTCGATCCTCAGCACCACATAAAAATAAAATAAAGATGTTGTGTCCACTGAAAACTAAAAAATAAATATTAAAAACTTCTCTCTCTCTCTCTCTCTCTCAAAAAAAAAAAAATTTAAAAAAAGGACTTGGAGCTGTAGCTCAGTTGGAAAGTGTCCCTGGTTTCAAGCCCTGGAACCAAGGGTGGAGTTGGTGGGGGGGCAAAAGAGAGAGAGAGAGAAGAAGCTGTGTAATTCTCTTTTTTAATTAATTATTTATTTGGTGAGGTTCTTTTTGTATGTGTTTTCTTTTTTGGAACTGAGGATGAATGCAAGGCTTTGTCAATGTAATGCAAATGCTTTTCTGCTAAGGTAAATCCCAGTCCAGCTATAAAATTCTTAATAAAAATATTAAAGACTTGAAGCAGTGAAATTATTTCAGTAGAAAAATAAAACTGGTTCAACTTTGATTCATTGGTTCATTTAAACTTTGCATATGGTCCTTTTGGAAGTTATTGATACTTTTATAAGGTTAGTAGTGCTTGAAATGAAATTAAAATGGAATGTGTACTTTTGAATCATAGTTCTGTTTATCTTTTTGTCAAATCTTTAAGTATCAAACATTCATTTGTTAAACAAATAATTATTGGGTATTTAATATGTACCAGTACTGAAAACACATAGTTAATAAAAGAGATGAGAAAAATTCTTTATGGGCCTTACATGACAGTAGAGTGTATTATGATATATTATTATACATATATGAAGTATAACTTCTCATTCTTGTGGTTGTACATGATGTGGCGTTACACTGGACATGTACATATGTAAACCTAGGAAAGTTATATATGGTTCATTTTACTCTTTCCCATTCTAATTTCCCTTCCTTTTCCCACTTCTACCTGTTGAATCTGATGAATGTTCACTTCTCCCTCCTCCCTGCCTATTTTTTGGGGATTGGCTCTTTCACTTAGCATGATAGTCTCCAGATCCATTCATTTAACTGCAAATGCCATGATTTCATTCTTCTTTAGGGCTGAGTAATATTCCATTGTGTATATCTGTATATCCATTTATCTGTTGAAGGGCACCTAGGTCGGATCCATAGCTTAGCTATTATGAATTGACTGCTATGAACATTGATGTGTCCAGGTCACTATAGTTTGCTGATTTTGAGTTCTTTGGGTTTGTACAGAGGAGTAGTATAACTGGATCAAATGGTGGTTCCATCCAGGTTTTCTGAGGAATCTCTTTACTAAAGTAAAGAGTGGTTGCACCAATTTTCAGTCCCACCGGCAATGTATGGTTTTCCCCATAGCCTTTTTCCTCATAGCCTTGCCTACTTGTTTTCTTGATAATTGCAGTGAGATGAAATCTCTATTTAGTTTTAATTTGCATTTCTTTAATTGCTAGTGAGGTTGAACATTTTTTCATATATTTGTTGACCATTTGTATTTCTTCGTCTGTGACGTTATCTGTTCTGTTCCTTTGCCCATTTATTGATTAGATTGTTTGTATTTTTGGTGTTAAGCTTTTTGTGTACTGTGAATTTCCTGGAGATTAATACTCTATCTGAGGTGCAGGTGGCAAAGATTTTCTCCCATTCTGTAGGCTCTATCTTCATGTATTTGATTGTTTCCTTTGCTGTGAAGAAGTTTTCTAGTTTGATAAAATCCCATTTGTTGATTCTTGATTTTACTTCTAGCACTTTAGGAGTCTTATTGGGAAATTTGGTTCCTTAACTGACATGGTGGAGATTTGGACCTACTTTTTCTTCTAGTAGGCACAAGGTCTCTGGTCTGAGACTTTGAGTTGAGTTTTGTGCAGGGTAAGAGGGGTACATTTACATTCTGCTACATATGGATTTCCAGTTTTCCCCCACCATTTGATAAAGAGGCTGTCATTTCTCCATCATTGCCTAGTATGAAATAAGTGTATTTATGTGAGTTAGTCTCTGTGTATTCTATTCTGTACCATTGGTCTTCATGTGTGTTTTGGTGCCAATATTTATGCCTTTTTTTGTTATCATAGCTCTATAGTATAGTTTAAGGTCTGGTATTATGATGTCTTCCCCTTGACTCTCCTTGCTGAGGATTGCTTTGGCTATTGTAGGCCTCTTATTTTTCTGAATGAATTTCATAACTGCTTTTTCTATTTCTATGAAGAATGTCATTAGAACCTTAATAGGAATTGCATTGAATATGTATAACACTTTTGGTAGTTTGTCCATTTTGATAACATTAATTCTGCCTATCCAAGAACATGGAAGATCTATTCATCTTCTAAGGTCTTCCTCAATTTCTTTTTTTAATGCTCTTTAGTTTTCATTGTAGGGTTTTTCACCATTTTTGTTAGAATGATTCTCAAATATTTTCTTTCATTTTTTTTTCTTTTTGGTACCAGTGATTGAATCCAGGGTACTTAACCACCAAGCCACAACCCCAGCCCTTTTTCATATTTTATCAGGGCAGCATCTTCCTGAGTTTCTCAGGGCCTCTCTTAAATTGCTGATATTGGGTTTGAACCCATGATCTTCCTACCTCAGTTTCCTGAGGCACTGAGATTACATGTGTGTGCCACCGTGCCCGGCCAAATATTTTATTTTCTTTGAGGCTATTATGAACAGGATAGTTTTGCCAAGTTCTTCTTCAGTTGATTTATTACTTATGTAGAGGAATGTGATTGATTTGTGAGTATTAATTTTTATATCTTGTTACTTTGCCAAATTTATTTATTAGTTCTAGGAGTCTTTTGGTGGATTTTTTTTTTTATTTTCTAAATACAGAGTCATGTCATCAGCAAATAGAGATAGTTTGAGTTCTTTTTTACCTATTTGTATCCTCTTTCTTCTGCCTAATTTCTTAGGCTAGTATTTCTCAAGGACAGTGTTGAATAAAAGTGGTGAAAGAGGGCATCCTTGTGTTATTTTTAGAGTGAATGTTTTTCAATTTTTCTCCATTTAGAATGATGCTGGCCTTGGGTTTAGCATATATAGCTTTTACGATGTTGAGGTATGTTCCTACTATCCCTAATTTTTCTAGTGTTTTGAACATGAAAGTGTGCTATATTTTGTCAGATTCCTTTTCTGCATCTATTAAGATGATCATATAATTCTTGTTTTTAAGTCTGTTGATATGATTAGTTACATTTATTGATTTTTGTATGTTGAATCAACCTTGCATCTCTGGGATGAACACCACTTGATTGTGGTGTACTATCTTTTAATGTTTTTGTATGTGATTTGTGAGAATTTTATTGAGAATTTTTGCATCTATGTTCCTCAGGGGATATTGGTCTGAAGTTTTCTTTCCTTCATGTGCCTTTTTTCTGGTTTTGATATTAGCTTGATATTAGTCTTCTATAATGAGTTTGGAAGGGTTCCCTCCTTTTCTGTTTCATGGACTACTTTAAGAACTGTTGGTGTTAATTCTTCTTTGAAGGTCTTGTAGAACTTGGCTGAGAATCCATCTGGTCCTGGGCTTTTCTTAATTGGTAGGCTTTTGATGGTGTTTTCTATTTCATTACTTGAAATTGGTCTGTTTAAATCCCATGTGACCTCCTGATTCAGTCTGGGTAGGTCATATATCTCTAGAAATTTGTTGATGTTCAATACTTTTTATATTATTGGAGTATAAATTTTCAGAATAATTTTTAATTATCTTTTGTATTTGAGTCATGTCTGTTGTGATATTTCCTTTTTAGTTATTTATTTTAGTAATTTGACTTTGCTCTCTTTTTCTCTTTGTTCCTTTGCTGGTTCTCACTTTTAATTTTCATCTTCATAAAATTATTCAGTATGTTTTTTAGTGAAGGCTTTTTTTTTAAAGAGAGAGAGAAAGAGAATTTTTTAATATTTATTATTTTTTTAGTTTTTGGCGGACACAATATCTTTATTTTATTTTTATGTGGTGCTGAGGATTGAACCCAGTGCCCTGCACATGCCAGGTGAGCGCACTATCACTTGAGCCACATCCCCAGCCCTAGTGCAGGCTTTCTATATGTAAAAACTTTTGTTTATCATGGAAAGCATTTATTCCTTTATCAATTCTGAAGCTTAATTTTGCCATGTATAGTATTCTTGATTGGCATGCATTTTATTTCTGAGTGTGGTATATATTATTTCAATACCTGCTAGCTTTGAGGATCTGGGTTTAGTAATCAGCTGAGATCTAGATTGATTTCTCTCTCAATGTGACTTGTCATTTTTCTCTGGCAGCCTTTCAAATTCTATTATTTTATATGTTAGGCAGGTTCATAATAATGTGCCCTTGTGTGGGTCTGTTATAATTTTGTATATATGGGATCCCATTAGTTTCTTTATTTGATTTTCCATTTCATTCAGACATATTTCATTTAAAAGATATGTATTCGTTTGGTTTGTATATCCAAGCCTTCATCTATCCTGATAAATCTTAAATTGGTAGTTTTATGTTATCCCATATTTTTTGAAAGTTCTAATCATGGTCTCTTAATACCTCTTTACACCTTCAACTTTGTTTTCAAGATTATGTTTTGATCTTCATTACCTGGAACATCTTCAAGTGGTCTAGTTAGTTAGTGGTACTTTCTATTGAATTTTTTTTAATTGATTTCTTTGAATTGAGAATTTATTCTTGTTCTCTTTATTGAAGTTTCCTCTGGAATGTGTATGTGTAGAAAGTTTTATTCATTGTGTTTTTCTTAACCAAAAGAATAAGGTTAATTCATTTCATAATGTACTTATCATTATCCTCATTTTTCTTTTTCCTGTAAACTTTATTGCCAGTTAGGGAATTTAACAAATTAGTTTTCCTTGGTCATCAGAGTTCCTTCAATGTGTACTATTCTCAGGAGACATAACCATTAATGGGTAGTTCTTATCTTGGGAAATATGGTAGTTCTTACCTGAGAAATATGGAGGTTATAAAGATTTAACCTCTCTTCTATATTAGTATTTTGTGGCTACCCAGAAGGTGTTACTATGTTTTTATATGTTCTGTTCATCTCCCTATCAAACATAATAATTAGCCCAAGTGGAGGATTAATCATTTTTTTAATTTTTATTCTTTATTTGTTCTTACCAGGGATTAAACTCAGGGGCACTTAACCACTGAGCCACATCCCTTGAGTTGCTTGGGGCCTCACTAAGTTGCTGATGCTGGCTTTGAACTCAGAATCCTCCTGTCTCAGCCTTCTGAGGCTCTGGGATTACAGGCATGCATCACCATGCCTAGCCTTAATAAAAAAAACTTAATAGGACACTAGTGTGTGGGACTTAAAGGAAAAATATTTTAGAGTCATGTTGTTAACTCTTAATAGAATCACATAGGACCAACAGTCTAATTATAATTAACTAAAGTGAGATCTAGTTGCTATAATTTATAGAAATATTTTAAGAAACTTTATTAACACTTATTGTATGTACAAAAGCCAGAACTAATGTAAGGAACCTGGAGTGATCATTTCTCAACTAAGATTCTAAATTTATCACCCTTCAATGCTTTTGCTGGCATGAAAGTGTCTGCAAATATTGCCAGCATCACCACATTAAATATGTGACTTCCCAGGAGTTTAAATGTTTACATTTGCTTTGGTTCTGATGTTAGAGATTTTACCCAGGGTCTTCCACATGCTAAGCCTGCACTCTACTACTGAGCTATTATTATCCCCAGCCCAGCAGTTGAAATCTCCATTCTTGTTTATATTTCTGATTTGTAACTGAACTGATTCAGAGAAGGAGAATTAGTTATATTATAAGAAAGAAACCAAAATAAGAAAAACATGAAGATATGGACTAATTCCTTCAGAGCTGTTTCTAATATTGGTTAAATTTTTTTAATGCAGATTAAATAATTGAAGAGTTGGCTTCATATCTAGCCACCAAAATTCTGTAACAAAAGTAGATGATTAAAAGAAAATCATTAAATGTTAGACTTTTAAGATTTTTCTAAATAATCTGGAGAGTAGAACATCTACCTCATACCTTTTACTGACTTTTTTAATATTCTTGGCTCTACTGATATTATAGGCCTCTTATCTTCTTTCTTCCTTTTGAATCCTTAGCACTGAATTATAACAATTGATTTATTATACATATTACACCTTCACTATTTGTACTCATATGTCTATTTTTGCTTGTTTTATAATTATATTTTCTTAATCACAAGCTCTTTACAAATAAAAACCGTGGCTACTGTTTCCTTTCTTGGTGTCTCATAAAATGCCCTAGATAAAGGTTATTCAGCAATTGTTGACTTGCTGTGATAGTGAAATTAACTGATCATAAAATCAGTTTCCTAAGCAGGCTGAGGGTAATGTCAAAAATTTTTCGGAAAAGGGAAGACATGAAAATCCGTATACAGTGCCCCTTCATCCTTATGTCTGTGTCAACACCTAGAAATTTGATTTTTAACAACATGGAAATTATATAGCTCTTCATTGTTTTTGGACAAGGTATCAGTTTATATCATATCAAAGTATTATTACTCTCAATTCATAATACTAGATATGAACCTCAACTTTTTAATATTACCACCAAAAATATTTTAAGCTACCTAATAAGCCATAGTAAAGGCTGAAGTAATTGCTGATAGGTAATGCCAAAACTTAAAACAAAATGAAAAAAACTGTTTTAGGAGGACAATGCTAATTGGGAATTCATATAGAAAGGTATTATCCTAATCATTAATTTATAAAATTGTGTTTTTACCTCAATTTTTAAAGAATTTAGTGCATTATTTCTTGAGAAGCAATCAGAAAATTAAATCTTGAGTAATTTATTTTAGACTTGTGTTAAGTTCATATCACCATCAGGGAACTCTAAGTCTTAATTAAGGGTGACTCTTGATTGACTTACGAGTAAGTACAAGTAAAAGAATGATTGAAGTTAAATACAGTAAGCTAAGTAAAGTGAAATTTCAGAGGACCTACTAGTTCCCCTTTTTAAAACCGTTTTTTTTTTTTTTTTTTTTTAATTAGGAGCAACTCTTTTTTTTTTTTAACCAACTCCTTTTTAAATTCACAGAAGTCTGGACACAGAAGTAAGCTATCTTAAAATGTCCAGAATAAAGCAATTAAATTGTTTTTCAGAAAATGAACTTATTCTTTATGAATTAAATTTTACTTAGGTATTATCGATCTAATTTTACCTTGAATTTAGCAATTCAGTCTTGATTTTAGTCTGGACAGATTGTTTTGTTAGAGTTCTTTTGACATGTTAACAACCAAAAATTGGTAAATGTCATATAGGGACTTTTGAAAGAATAATATAAATCCAGTTTTAGTATACCTTATCAGAAATGTTTGGGACCCAAAAGTGTTTCAGCTTTTGTATTTTTTCCAATTTTGGAATACTATATTTACTCAGAATTTACTGACGATCATTCTTAAACTAAAAACCTGAAATCCACAATGCTTCAAAATCATGACACTCAAAAAAAAGATTCTGATTTGGGGCATTTTGTGTTTCAGAGTTTTGGATTACAAATGCTCATTCTGCAATTTATTATTTAAGATAAATATTTAGTACATGTCTGAACTTAACAATGTTAGTTCATTCAGTAAATCATAGTAAGCATTATTGAGTGTTTTTGTTTTTGTTGTTGTTATTGTTGTTTAAGATTTTTCTTTTAACATAGATTCAGTCATTTTGGAGTCCTTGACTAAATTTATGCTGACCTAAATATAGTTAGTTGCCTTCAGCAATTACTTTCATATTATAACAAGCAATAACAGTGCCAGTGAGACCCCCATGCCAGCCATAGTACCTGACTTCCAACATCAGAAACAAAAAATATCTGTTAATACCTGTAATATGAAAATGCCTGTGGGACATCCAGGATGTTGACTATTATTAAAACTTTTCATATATATTGGTATAGCAATACTTGATACCATTTCCAGAATGTCCTGATTTTTACATATTTATGTCCTAGTGTCAATATGTATTTATGTTCATATACTCTGATTTTGAATTCTTAAGTAAGCATGGTGTCATAGTAATTTCACAGAAAATTTAAACTTCCTACCTTTTAGACATTTTTCTCAGATCACCAGCTCTCACCAGTGCCTAAAGCTGGGTAGAACGCTTCCCTAGTGCTCCAGATTCCTCTGTTATGCACATCCTTCTTTCTCAGTTCCATAATAGGAAAATTTTTTCCATCTCTGGTCATTCCAGTTCACAATACTCTCCCCTTTAGAATGACTTATATCTTCACTGCCTCTAAAACTTCTCAAGCTAGTAAAAGAAAGTATAATTTAGATAAAATATTCCAAAATGGACTATAGTAAAAGTTCTTATTACTGATAGTTTCTTGCCAAAGTATAATTGTGACAATAATCTTATCAACACAAATATAGTAATATTGTGAATTGATATGTATTATATAGTTTCTAATATTTCAATTTTATTCTCTGGTTCATAAAATAGTGGAATCACTTAAAAACAGTACAAGACATCTTTAGGAGGAGCTCAAAATGACAGAGGTACTGAATAGTTAGCACCCTTTGATTTTTAAAAATATTTTTCAGGTGTCTAAAATTGGAATTAACATTTTCAGTAAAATAAAATCGTATTTAGAAACTTCTTAAATCTGAATAAATCATATCCCGATGAACTAGTTTAAATGTTTCTAAAGACTGAATTGCTTTTTATAAAACAGAATTCAGTGATGATCATAAGCCATAATACAGTTGTGCATCAGCTTCCAAGGGAAATTGGTTCTGAAACTCCCTCACAGATACTGAAATTCTTGGATAGTCAGATGTCTTCTATGAAATGCCATAACATTAGTATACAACCCACACATATCCTCCTGTAAGTTTTAAATCATCTCTAGATTACTTAAAATAATACAATGTAAATACTATGTAAATCGTTGTTATATTTATTGTTTAGAGAGTAATAAAAAATCTGCATATGTTCAGACATGTATGAACATTTTTTGTTTTTTGCATATTTTTTCCTAATGTTTTTCGTCTGTGGTTGTTTGATTTTGTGGATAGGCAACTAGCAGATATACAAGGCTGACTAATAAATTTAAATCAGAAACCTTTAAAATGCTGATAATTAAGAAATTGTAAAAGGTAATTGAACAGCTGGACAAACATTAGGAACATTTGTTCCTTCTGTGAGTTGACCATAGTCATTTGACTTACAGGCACTAAATTTTTCCATTTTCTTTATGAGTAAGGGAATTTTTCACCCACTCTGCCTTGGCAACCAAACCTGTCAGATGAGTTTCCATAGTTAAGCTACCGTAATATGATTTTCGTGTTTCTCCTAGGCATTGTGGTAGTCAACAGTTACCACTGGCTTTCCCCAGAGAAATATTTTTACTATTGGCCAAATTTGTTTATGGCATGCAGCCAATTTTATTTTGTTGATTCTTTGTCATTTATTCTTAAACCAGTCCACTCAGATTCACATCCAGTAATCTCCTTTTGTTGATATTTGTTTAATTGGGAATGTGTTCATGATAAGCAGTTAGCCTTTTGGTAACTTGGTGTTGTTTTGAGAAGGAAAGAGGTCCCACAGATACATATTTATTTACATGGGCATTAAAAAGTCAATCTTAAAATTCAGATTACACAGCATTTTATTATTGAGGAGTTAAGATCCTTTGTTGGGGGGTATTATCTGGATTGGTACTTTAGATTGAATTATTGATTCTTCCTTACAAATACTTTTCAAAAACCATTAGGTCTATGAAAATCATTTTCAGATTTACCAATTAACCACAACTTACTATCCTTACTTTATTTTTATATGCTGATTATTACCAAGTACATAAGTAACACATTTACATTCAGGATTATCCCTTATGATGTTTCCCATGACAACGAATTAAAAAACTTAGAACTTAAAATATATTAAATTCTTTAGGCCTACTTCTGGTTTTCAAGTGATTCAGCTTGAGCTCATTTAGCATTTCTGATTTTTCTACAGAAACAAATTTTGTGATAATTTTTTAATGTTCCATTGATTTGTAGAGTAAAATTTTTTTATAGTTTTAGAAAACAGTTAAGACTAGAAGGTAAAAGTCATAGGAAGATAGATTTGAATATTCAGTATACAAAAGATCTTTCTGATAAGTAGGTCTTTCTGATAATGGGACTGATATCTCAGGAAATAATGTTATTATTTAGAAGACTAAGCTGTTGTCCTTAACTATAGGTTATTGGTGACACTGTGCATTGGGAACAGAAGTGAGCCTTAAGGTACCTTCTTGTCTTACCTCTTGAACACCCCCCCTTTTTTTCTTGAGCAAATAATGTAGTTGATAAATTGAAAAGTAACTTCAGTGATACTTGAGAATAAATTTGTTCTTAAATATCATCATGTGATTCTTAGTGTAACGTTTAACTATATGATTGATTAATATGCTAACTTTCCATCACTGTAACAGAATACCTGAGATAATTAAATTACAAAAGAGAAAGGTTTATTTTGGCTTATAATTTTGAGGATTTTTCTCCATGATCCGTTGGTCCCAAATGACTTTAGTGCTATGTTGAGACAGCACATAATGGTATAAATGTGTGGCAGAGCAAAACCACTTACTTCATGGCCAGGAAACAAAAAAGAGAAGAAGAATTAAGGGGTTGATGCCCCATAGTCCCCTCTGGTGACATACCTCCAGTGATCCACTTCATTCCAATAGACCCCTCTTCTTAAAGGTCCACAATTTCCTACTAGTGCCATCAAAGGGACCAAACTTTCTTAACACTGGGGCTTGTAGGTAAAATTCAAGATCCAAACTATAACAGTTAGCTAATGTGTTATTAAAATTACATCTATTAAAGGTAACCAGCACTATTGTTTTCATTAAATTTCATTTGAAGAGCTGTTGCCAATTCCAGATATCAATGGGTCTTTTTAAAAGCTAGTTAACATAAGCAAAAATTACTTCAAATTTTTTTCACTTGTCTCAACATTTTCATTTTTGTTTTAAAAATAATATACTATTATTTTGTGGTTGCTTTACAGTTAAGACTGAATGCTCACATAGGTACCAAAAATTTTAAATTCAGTTTGAATGATATTGTTATAGTAGCTTTAAACACATGAAAATAGTATATGAGAGATAAAACTTGCTAGATCAGGATATTTCTTGTATAATAAGTAACTTTGGAAGAATGAGAATTACTAAAGGTCTTTAAAAGGAAATGCTTAGCTTTATAACAATTCCCATTTTAAACTTATTGGCACTTTACAGAAGGTAATAATCTTAATTTCAGATGTGTAACTGGCGGTAATTATTTAAGCTATCAATCTTGTTTATTAAAAGAAATGGCATGTAAATGTATTGTTTGAAACATTTTAAATGCCTTATTATTTGTGTATGTGTTTCCATGGAAACCACAAATACCCCCTTAGAAGAATGATATAAAATAGTAGCTTTACTTTTAAGTAGAGGCTGAGAAATTGCAGGCTGTATTCAAGCAAAGGGAGCCACAAAACTGAACATTTTACTAGGGTTATTTCCCATTGAGATATGACTGTATGTAAAACTGCAACATTGTGTGTGCATGCACATACACACTGAACAAATTAATTATACTAAGACATAAAACATGAAATATGAAAAAGTGATAAGTTGGACTTCATTAAAATTAAAAACATGGCCTTTTAAAGATACCATTAAGAAAACGAAGGCAAACCTCAGACTGGGAAGACATAAGACATATTATCAGACAAACGAAATATATCCAGAACATATAAAGAAGTCTTACAACTAATTAGGAAGACAGTGATTTTTTTTCAAAAAAATGGCAGAAGATTTATGTAGTCTTTCTATTGAAGTAAATATATTAATGGTAAATTAGTACCTAAAGATATATTCAGCATTGTTAAGTCACCAAATACAAATTAAATCACAGTGAAACACCACTACACATCCATTAGATTGGCTAAGATTAAGACAACTGATTGAACTGTTGATATTATAATTAATAACTCAATTTATCTTTTATAAGTTTATATTTATTTATATAAAAGTGATTCATCATTATTTTCCATTTTTGCTGTACTACGTGTATTTATCATTACTAAGTTCTCAGAGTACTTTATACATTAGAAATCCCCACTGCAAAATTGTCCTTAGGGACTATTCCTCATCTCTGCTTCCAATATCATTCTTCTATGCAAAGATTTATAATGAATTTGATATTTTGTCCTATAAAAAGTAACTCAAGTTTAAATTTTTAAGTCCTCAACACCTGAGTAAACCTGTTCTTGGTGGTAGTTTTCCGTAATGAACTGACTGCCTATAATCTACTATACTTAATTTTTTTGAAAATGAGGAATGTTATGTTATGGATTACCTAACTTATTAACGGAAGGGACTGAAAGGGTCACATATGGCAACTCTGAGTTATTTCCCTGAAATCAGATGCCATTTGAAGTCTTAACAGCTCAGACTTCTGCTCAAGAGAATATTTCTTTTAGCACCACCTCCAAAAGGTTGTCATCTGGCCTCAGCCTAAGATATTTTCGTTAATAGTTTCAGTGCTACACAAAACATTGTTTTATATTTTTTATTTAAAAAATTGCCAGAAAATTTGAAATTTGGTCTTCTTTCAACTTATTTAATTAGACCTGATTGGGATTACTAGTTCATAAAATTCTCTTAATCATTTTAAGCTATCATTATGAACACATTTTTAAACCCAGTGAATTTCATGCATTACCTTAAGTGCTTAAAACAATTCCATTAGGAACTGTTTGATAGCTTTTCAAATAGTTATAGTTTGCTAACCTACTCTCACCATATTTTTTAAAACCAGCTTGAATGCATCCAATGTTTTTACCCACTTCTTGTATAATTTACCTTCATTCTGTGTGCCCCTCTCCTCTTCCAAACTGAAGCTTAATATTCATGAATTATGTTGTCATTAACAAAAAATCCTTATGGTTAAAAGTGCCAAGTGAATTTGAATTGCAAACTTCGCTTTCCTAATCCCTAAACTTCTGCCAACATGGTGTGCTTTCATTTGTGTGCATATATGTATTTTGACAGCCTTATGTTGCATTCTTTCAAACACTTTTCATATAATTGAATTTGTTAGCCTTATTATGTTTATCTCAATTAAATTTAACCTTTATTTTAAATGAATATCTTCAGCCTCTTTTGTTTAATACAGTTAGAAGGCTCTGAACTTTTGATTCTTTAGTGCCCTAATCTGGTAAGAGAATCAAGAAAATAAAGGGATACAACTGAAAACAAAAATGAAAGAAGACAACAAAGTTTTTCAGTTACTATAATATTATTTACTATAAAATCACTTACTATAATATCATTTTCTCTCTATTTAAGGGCAATTTGCCACTATTTTAACTACCCCCTTTTTACATGATTTTTAAAAATTTTACTTTGTATACTTTTTACTATATGTATCTTTTTCTCTTTCTGACCAAAAAAGATATTCACATTCATGTATTTCCTAATTTCAAAAAATATTTCAAATTTAAAATTAGAGCTAATTGGAGGGAAAAATTGGAAAGTAATATAGGAAAGACCCATTTTTGAAAACAGGAATTAGAGAAAGAATGAACTCCTTTCTCCAATAATTTCTAAAGTTAAGAATAAGTGCATGGCTTGGGAGGCTAAGACAGGAAGATTGCAAGTTCAAAGTCAGCCTCAGCAGTTTAGTGAGGCTCTACGCAACTTAGGGCCTGTCTCAAAATAAAAAATATAAAGGGCTGGGGATGTAGCTCAGTGGTTAAGAACCCCTGCATTCAATCCCCAGAACCAAAAAAGAAAAAAAAAAGTGTGAAGGTATAAAGTTTAAAGTCAGATGAAAAGTAAAATATGTATAGAATTTTAAAGTTTTCCAAATGCCATCTGATGACAATAGAGTATGTTATACTAATGAGGTAATTAGTTTCAAAGAAAACTCGGTGTCTAGGGTGTTTGTCTAGTACCACACTAACCATGTTTCTGGTAGTTTAAATGCTGCTGTTTGGCCTCTGTCATCCAGGATATTATTTTCTCTCATTAATTTATCCCACTGTCATGCCTGGGCAAAAGACAGTAGCCACCAATGAATTCTTCAAGGATGCCAGAGTTCCACTCATGAATGCACTTCATACAGAAGTGGTAAAGGAAAGTTCTCAGAACCCTCTGAAGGACATAGTTAAGGACTGGTTAACATGATAAATCATGTTATCTGCTTACATGATAAATCAGTTATCTACTTAATTTTACATTCATTTAACATAGGCCTGGATTTTAGTCAACCTGCTACTATCAGAACCATACCAGTTGCTCAAACTAATATTTTGAACCTAGAATCTCAACTTAGTATGTCTATATAAACAGGTTTTAAGTCAGCATTATGTTCTTTCCACCCTGATTCCAGGCTATCAGGAGGCATTTTCACTTACATTCTTAAGGTTTTTGTCTCTATAAATTGGCAGTATCTTACAATGTAGGTATTACACTTTTTGGTTTACTTTGATTTACTCCCCTGGGGTAAATTAATTTAGAAAGAAAACAGTTCCTTAAAAAATAATATTTAAGGAAACCTCATCTCTATTATATGCAACTAAAAAAAAAAATTGGCAACCCCAGATACAGAAATCTTTTAGTTTTCTGTTGTTGCTGCCCAACTAAACTTAAATATATAATGTGTAGCCATTTTATTACTATCCCTTGTGATTCTGGGATTTACTGGATATTACAAAGTAGTTTTTGTTCTGGGTTTCTCACATTTGCAGTCAGATGGGAGCTGAGGCTGTAGTCATTTGAAGGCTTACTCATATGGAGTCTGTACTGGAAAGACTTAAGTAGCTAGGGGCTGGAACAGTTGATGTTCTCACTCCCTGAGGATCTCATTCTCTATGGTCAAGTTAGAGATCAGATATCAGCTGAATTACCATCACTTCCACCATACCCTAGATGTTGAACCACCTGAGATAAAAGGCCTACTGAGATAAAAGGCAAGGTAACAAGACTCTACCTCCTAATAGGTAAGTGGCAGTACTCTGGAAGGGCTCATGTGGCTGAAAGTAGTATTGAAACAATTTTTAGAAAAAATACAATGTTTCCTCTATTCTCTAGTGTCCAGATTGTCTCAAAGCATGAAAATATGAAATTAAAAGGATGAATAAATATTAAATATTATAAGGGGTGGAATAAATATTAATTTAGGTAGGTAAATCTTTGCAAGGTTTGTAATGTCACTTAAAAGTCCATTTACAGTATTTTTGCATTGTATTGCCATGTATCAGTGGATTGCCACATTTGGTGACCAATGACACACTGAAGAAAAATATTTTAATGCTGATAGAAAGGAATTACGTAAGGAAGATGGGATTTTAGGTGATTTTTTTCTTCTCCATGCAGTATCAAAGTATCCCATCATGGGAATGGATTCTCAACATGTTAGAAAAATAATATTTTGATAAAAATGATTTCCTAGTTTCATATATGAATGGAAGGGATATATAAAGGAAATTGACTACTCACAGTGATTGACCAAATTGGAAGACAATGTTGAAGAGCCAGGAACAATCTAAAAGTAAATCTTAGAATGAAAAGTCAAATTAGATTAAGGAATTACTATGTGTGAAACAAAAAGAAAATTTACATACATAAAATTAATGATGTGAAAGAGTTGTATTTCAAAATTTTGATAGACATCAGATATTAGAAACTTTTAACCAGAATTAAGATTTGAAAATTAGCAAAATACCATAGTTCCAAGAGCCAGGTTTTGTAAATCTGTATCTTGTATTTGTGCTTACAAGATATCTTCTTATTATTTGTATAAAATTTAAATATTTAATTTCATCTAACATATTAGTTAAATATTTAGGTATTATTCCTTAAAGCCATCTCATGTGGAATTTCTTGGCTTTCTTTCTCTCATCTGTACAATATCATGTCTATACTTAGTTTTGCATAGTCAACCTTCAAATGAAGCTTCTTTCTCTGTATTCCTACAACTACAAATAACTGTGGCTGAAATACCAGTACTTGATCATGTGTGTTGGTTTCTTATGGCTGAATCAGCAAAGTAGAACAAACTAGTCATATTCTGTCACAGTTCTAAAGATAGAAGTCCCAAGTCCAGATGTAGGCAAGGTGTCTGCAGGCATTGAGGAAGGCATCCAAGAAGAATCTGGTTGTTGCTGGGAATCCTTGGCATTTCTTGGTTTGTTGTCCTCACATGCCATTCTTACTTTCTATCTGTATCCAGATAGAAAGAGAACATCGTCATTGGGTTAGGGCCCACACTAATTTGGCATAACCTGATGTTAACATGATTATGTTGGCAAAGACCTTATTTCCAAATAAGGCCATATGCTAAGGTCCTAGGAGCTAAAGCTTGGACATACTTTTTTGGAAGCCATATTTAAATTATTGGACATGTCATGTTTGTTCATCTTTTATTGTCAACATTTTTACTATTAAAACAGTTATGCTTAACTCTGATCAGGAAGCAGATAATTCTTTCAGAGGGTTCTTTTTATAGCCCACATTGTGGTACCTTTGCCACTGAAGTTCTTCAGTCAAAAGGAGTTGTCCACATAGCATTTTATCTTTAATACCTAGTGAATATGATAAGTTTCTTTAAAACTGGTTTTCCTAAAAGAACTAGACTAAGTAAAAATGGACAGGGTCTTTGAAGGAAATGTAAGAAGTTGGAAGCTGGCCACACTGCCATCTCTGGCTATTGGCAAAGAGCTGAGGAAGTCTAAAATTCTGGTTTTCCCAGAGGGCTATCTTGGATGTTTCATACTTGCTTGTAAACTTGAAAGCCTTTACAAATAAGCAATTTTGGCTACTTTGCATGAGCATCACTCACCTATAGCTTGTTAGTTGCACAATAATGAATTAGTGATGATTAAGATATTCTATTTCAAGAACCATATTTGGGAAATTGCCTAGTCTGTTATAGCCAAATGTGTTGAATAAATAATTTTAAAAGCTCTTCTGAGACTAAAATTATATATATATATATATATATATATATATGTAATATTATATATATGTAATATTATATATATGTGATTTTACATATTATGTAATTATAAATATATAATATTTGCCTATTTTTATCTTCATGTAGGATTTTTTAAACTGAGTATAAACTTTTTAAGTGATCTTATTTCATTTTCATTTGTGTTGCAATAACCAGTTCTTAGCTATCCATAAGAAGAGGGATAATATAAAATAGAAGTAATTGAATTCTACTAGTAAAATTCAGAAACCAATAACCTGATTTCATCCTCTAAAACAGTTTTTCCAAAGCTACTAAATGTGGCAAAACGTAAGTGCCTCTTGTAGAAATCAAGATAGGATATGAGTGGTTATGTTGCAGGCATCAACAACCTCCAAATTTCAGGGGCATAAAAAAAACACACACAAAAAAATTATTACATCCCCAGTTCTGCTGTAGGACTTGGCAATATTCCAGGGTAACTTTCCTTCTTTTACTGAATCAGAACTGCAGTTCCACATTAATGCCTGCTTCTACCAAAATAGGGAAAGTGCCAGTTGGAGAATTGAGCCCCTGCAATTAAATACAACTCTAAGTGTATTTAAAGCAAGTCACACAACTACAATGGGGTGGAAAATAAAATCCTCCCGAGTGTTCATAAAGAAAGGAAAATGACATATCAGTGAACAGTACATATCCACTACCCTTCTTTTTAGATCCCTGTCTACTTTCTTATGATAAGATCTACCAAATAAGGAACAAAATGAGCAGCAAGGAAACTGAATAATCTCCAAACTAACAATAAAAATAATCCACTGGTTTTCTTTTTAGAACCTTTAGAAGTCCCTCATCTGACCTAGGATATGACCATAGTATCTATTTCCTGAGTTGGAATTAAGGCTAGGACTTCAGTCTACGGAAAGTGACTTTCTTACATTATTTCTGCTCTCTGTGCTTACCTGGTATTCATCTGATTCAGATCCTCTGGAATCCCATCATGGGAATGGATTCTCAACATGTTTGAATACTGGTTTTGATAGTCTTAGAGAAAATGTTACTCACTTGATGGTAATAGTCCAAAGCTTTATGTTCATTCTCTCTGATTGTATCCCAAGCCTTAGTAATCTTTCTTTTCAGAATTTGCATCAAAGTATATATACTTTGTACACATGTGTACACATAATGGAGGAACAATATATAAATAGTACACATATGGGGTTTATAGTATCTAATATATACACATATAGATCAATGTCTATAAATGGCTGAACCAAATGCACACATGGGTGATTCACCCACTTGAGCTAAGGAACTTTGCATTCTGTAATCATGTTCATTTGTAAAATTGAAAGTCAATTAGAAATGAATTTCTGTAATGAGTCAAAATGTATTTAAAAAGATTACTCAACATCTGGGAAATATTTTAAGGACTGAAACTATTGGACTAATTGGTGCTATTTTAGGGGTAGTTGAGACAGAGTTTTCAACTGAAAGGGACCTCAGAAAGCACATTCTCTAACCCCTTTTTGTCTTCTAAGTACATAATTAGTGTCTATAACAACATGTGATTTCCTCTAATACTGAAAATTAAGATAGTAGTTATTCTTTGAATAAAAGGTAGCCATAAAGAGAATGTAAATTTCTTTTAAAAACTGACTTTCTTTTTCATATTTTTGTTATAATTAATAAAGGCTTGAATTTTTATATTGAATATAAAAGCTGGGTACAAAGTAGAAACAAATTAGAACATCGATAAAGAAGTTAAAAATAATCTGTGAACTGTATGAAATTAGAGTTGCTAAGGATTGTCAAGTGGGGATTAGAACCTTTGAAGGTGAGCAGTCCCCTTTCCTTGTGGTGTCTGTGATTCTCCCCTTGTATGGACTTCATAGTCCACTTGAAGGTAGACTATTCTGGACCAAGGGAAAGCCAAACACATCAGTGTTTCTGATCATTAGAAAGAATCCCTTTTCACAAGCAACACAGTTAGGTCAGCATTCTAATTTTAGGCAACTCATTTTTATTTGTTGTATGTCATACGCAAGCCACTGTGTTAGGTACTTTATAGTAGCCTTCTATGTACAACCAAAGAAGAAAAAGAAAAAAAATGTTTAAATATAAGAACTGTCATAGTCCAGAGGGGAGTTATTAATTCCAAGAAGACATTAAAAGAGAGTCATTTGAAGTTGGTTTTTTAAATAGGAAGAATTCCAATAAGTCGAGAAGAACCTAGAGGATGTTCTTAGAAAGAGCAGATAGGTAAGCAGAAGCAGAGAGGCTAGACAGGCTCACACCCAAGAACATGGATACATGCATGCATGTATAGACTTCCCATTCCTTGACCCTTTATTTCTATTTAACACACCAGATACATATTGTTGTTCTGTCCTATTAGAATGAAAATTCTATTAGGGCAATAATTTTTGTCGGCCTTGCACTATCTTTGGGCCCTATTTCAAGTAGTTCCAGGACCTGAGGTGAAGCTGTTACTTCTCCATTAAAACACTCAATGACAATTACATTTTATTTTCTGTCTTGACTAGCTACAGAAAAGATATCTAAAATTTTGAACAATTATGGCAATAGTTTTACATTCAGTTGAAATGATTAAATTGCAAATACAAATTTTCCTACACATGGAAACACATGTATCAGATGAATCCCTTAGAAGTAAAAAGTCATGGACATATGGATTTTAATTTTGATAGTTGTTGCCAGTCAATTTATACTCTATACACAGGTACACTGTCACCAATAGAATGTGAGAGGAAAGCATGTCATTTAGTTCATTTATTAGCAGGCTCTGCATTTAACAAGATTATTGTTGTCTCTCTTAAATGGTATATTGATCAATTGAAAGTGTTCTTGTGTGGCCCTTCTGTCTGAAGTGTGAGCTCTTATCCACTGAAATATTGGGGTGAATTTGACTGTTTGCATATTAAATTAAATCCTCTTCAAACTTTTACCCTTCTCACCATATTTAGTGTTAAAGCATAAATCCCCTGCTCTGTTCTTTATTAGACATAGGGATAAAAAAAGGTGGAAGGTAGAGGGGGACCATCAGTAAGGATAAGGTGGAAGTAGGTTGGCAATAAAGAGCTAGAAATTTTTATTGAATTATTATATTGCAAATAATATTTATTATTTACTGAGCTGTACCTATTCCAGGCACTGTTGTGAGCACTTTACCTAAATTATCTCATTTAATCCATGCAGTCACCCTCTTATGTAGGAATTACTATTTTTCTCCTTTCTGTTGATAAAGAAACTTAATCCTTTTGAGGGTTGTTAAAATTATTCAGTGATACTTGCCAAAATATAATTAGAAAGACTTTATTCAGGACCATCAAAATAGGAATAGTCTGTCTACAATTGGATCTTCTAGTAGGGGAGAGAGATTGAGTTCAACACTCAATGCAGCATGCACAAGTAGGAATTATAGCAAAGGAACAGAATGGTAGTCAGGGAAGGGAGATTACCAAGAGGAAACAGGGAAGGAGGATTCTGGTTGAACTGACCTAATGGGATTCTCTGGGAGGATCAGACATTACTGGTGGGGTGGTGGGAAATGAGGAAGCTGATTATATATTTCTTGCGATCAGATATTGGGGTGGGGATCTTGCCAAACTGACTTTCAGAGATTAATATACTAGATTTTTACAAGTAAGCGCACAGATGGATTTAGGACAGGGCTCAGAAGGCTGACTAAAGTTTGGTCTTTGTCAGATAATTTATCCAAGGTCATCTGTAATAGACGGCTTCTAATTTGAGGTAATTCTTTTCCATGCAGTCTACCAAATGAACATATGTTAGTCCTAATATAGCTTGCACTTATTTAGCATTTTTCAAATCTAAGGCATTGTTTTAAGAGCTTGGTGTGCATTAACTCGTAATTCTTATAACCTACCTTCTGAGCACTAGCTATTACTCTGCTTATTTTTGGATGAGCAAACTGAAACTCAAGCATTAAGTCAGTCCATAGTATCATCACCTGGAGAGGTGGGAGAAGAACTCTGGTGAGTGTAGTTAAAAAGCCTACTCTATTTTCAGTACAGGAAAGATCACTGGCCTGTGAGTCAAGGAGCATGGATTAGGATTTGTGTCCCAACTCCTTCATGAGTGAACACTTGGGGAAATGTTTTCACCTCCCTGGAACTCTCTGCTCATGGGAAAAGAGGGGATTTGTTTCTGGGTAATTCTGAGAGCCTGTTTACACTGACATTTTAGAATTTCTGAGATGAAAGGGCTGAGCAATTTTGCTCCTTCTGATGCTTCAATTGTTGAGGACAATCTCAGGCTTCAGAGGCTCTGTGCCTCATAGTTGCTGGGATTGTACTCAGAAGATGCTCAGCTGCTGCAATTTAATACATCATCATTTCCCAGCACGTCAGGCGCTTTTGTATCTCTACAGGACAGAACTCTATGAGCCTGTGCATGTTGACATTTTAAAGCTATTTATAAGGAAATATATGAGCCTACTGTTCATATGGGTAGAAGCTAGTAAAAAAACAAATTGAAAACAGGTGTGTGTGTTTGTATGTGTGGGGGGTCATCTGATAAGTCAAAAAAGATAGCACTTAAATGTAAGCACATGTGTTTTCTCAGAACAACTCCTTTTGTCATCTGGTTTCCCCTGTTAAAGGTCTGTTGAACAGATTTGTAGCCATGTGCTTGAGGTAGATGATGTATGTTACAGCATTTCACAAAATAAGGAGGCATTCAGTTGTTTTGTTGACATTCATCATCTAAATATTCTTGAGTGAACTGAATGCAGATTCAAATAAAATGATATTTTACACATATGCTAAGAAAGTGCTCTACCACTGAACTACACCCACAGCTCTTTTTATTTTTTATTTTGAGACAGGGCCTTGCTAAGTTGCTTAAGCCTCACTAAGTTGCTTTGAACTTGCAGTCCTCCTGCCTTCAGCCTCCTAAGCCTCTGGGACTACAGGAGTGCACCACTATTCCTGGTGAAATGCAGTATTCTTTTAAAAAACCAAGCTACAATTGAAAGCAAACAATTATGCCTTTTTCTTTAATACACAGGTGTTGTTCATTTGATGTGTTATCCATCCTGGGTCTGTTAGGAAAGCAGAACTCCTTTTGCAAGTGCATGCCACTCTTCTTTAATATGAGACGTTTCATCTCCTTGAACAAGGAAGGTTGATTTCTGAACCTGAAGCTGCTCCTCATCTTCACTTGAGCATCCATCTTCTCCATGTGCTAACATTTAGGCCTTCTTGTGTTCTTACATCTTGTCACTTTTAGGTCATGAGCAGCTTTCACTTCTGTATTTTTCACCTATAATGATGCATGATCTTTCTAATCAGGAGCTTCTATAGGAACCACCAAAATCCAGGTATAAGTGCCTGGCAGTCTTATACCTTCTACTCCTTCCTGAACCTAACAATTATTTCAGTGTCTGTAACATGACCTGCTTCTTCCAAACCTTGGGATTTTATATCTTTGTCCTCTCCAAGAACAATGGTTTCCCCCATAGCTGGCCCCTGTAATACACTCCCTCCTCCAATTGAGCTGGCATTTCTTTCTCCTTCCATTGGGTCTTTGTAAAAATCTCTTTTGTTTTCCTGAATGGAATTTGATCCTTCTCACTCCTAGACTCAATCTACAGTAATCTCATCTGTATCACACACTGTTATTCTTTTCGTAGACAAATAAAACCTTTCGTCTCACAATGAAGTGTATAGCCCTCATTTATTTTTATTTCCTTGTGTTTTGCATATATCCTCAGCTTCTGCATGCTTATTTGGGTCCATTGGTATTTTGTTTGTTTGTTTTCTCTGCCACCTAATAAAATCCTGGATTCTTCTAGTCCCTGGGAACCCTGGTCATTTCTGTTGCCAACATCATCAGCCAAATTAATGTTTTTCAGGTCCAGCTCTCACTGTTACCCTAGCCTGAGATCTGGGGCTTGAGCCTCTTAGTCTGGCCCTCCATTATTTGACTTCACCATACTGCCGACATACCCAGTGTGATCATGTGATTCCTCCCTTTCTACCAGCAAGATTTGGGTCCCCACATAGACTACTTGTCCCCCACCTTCTCATAGCTTATGTTGTTTGCTCTGGCCTCTGAACACCTGTCAATCCTGTGGTCTATATTATAGATCTTCACTCTGCTATTTACCCTAAACACTTTGTGTTTTTCCTAACATATTCTGCACCCATGTTTAACCTGAACAAATGATTTTCATAGTGTTATAGTCATTTTTCCTCACTTAATATGAATATTTATATTTCCCACTGAAGAACTATTTGTGCTTGATTATGGAAATATGTATCAGATCCTGTTAGATGGGGTTTTTAAATATATAGAATATATGATACTTTTCTAAAATCCAAAAAAAATTAATTTTATCAACTAAGATGTCCATTGATGGGTAAATGGATAAAAAGAATATGTGGTCTGTATACACAATGGGATACTATCAAGCTATACAAATGATGAAATCC
This sequence comes from Ictidomys tridecemlineatus, assembly GCF_052094955.1. Classification (NCBI taxonomy): domain Eukaryota; kingdom Metazoa; phylum Chordata; class Mammalia; order Rodentia; family Sciuridae; genus Ictidomys; species Ictidomys tridecemlineatus. The sequence goes on along the minus strand of NC_135479.1, from coordinate 155,595,085 downwards.
TGTCATTAGTAGCAACATGGATGAAATTGGAGGGCATGTATTAAGTGAAATAAGCCAGGCACAGAAAGAAAAATATTGTGTTCTTATGTATAGAATCTAAAAATGTTGATCTCAGAAGTAGTTGAATAATAGGCATCAAAATACAGTTAAGACAGGAGAAATTAGTCCTAGACACCCTATATAGTAAGTAGGGTGACTAGTTTATAGGAATTTATTACATATCTAAAAATAACTAGAAGAGAGGCATTTGAAAGTTCCCAACACAAATGTTAATTGCCCTGAATTGATCATTACACATTAAATATGTGTATCAAATTATCATGCACACACTATAAATATGTACAATTATTATGTGATTAAAAATTTAAAAATTATATCTGAATTCCAAGACACATCTGTTTCTAACAGTTGCAGATGAGAGACTGTGGACCTGTAGTGATTTGGGCATACGATAATATATTAGCAAGTGGTTGCATCCCTGCAGTGCTCTGGCAAAGTAAAAGCATAACAGGCATCCCAATCGCTTTTAAACTGCCTTTCTGTGTTGTTGAACTATTTGAAAACAAAGTCATATGAAAAGATTATAAATTCCAGGAGGGCCAAAACCCCTAAGTTCTTTTTACATCTCATTATTACTAAGGATGAGGTTATTGTATAGGACTATTATAAGTTCATTCACTTCTGTGGAGCACAGTTCTTTAGAGACAACAGAATCAAAATACCCATCACATCGCAAATGTGATGACAGTTGACATTAACACTGTCTTAACTATTGCATAGGACCAGGGGAAAAGCTATTTTTGCTTTAGGACACCTCCCTAAATATTAAGAGTACAGGCAGGGTCACCCACAGGTTAGGGTTACACTAGTTTATACAGGGGGAAAATGTGCACTTAAAATAATAAGTGAATGTTTCATTAAGTGTTTGGGTGTTGATATTTTAAAAATTTTATGTAGTTCCTCCACTGTCATAACAAAGTGACTGACTCCCCTTTCATTCTCAAGGAATGCCATCTTGCAATGGCATTTACCAGTCCTAGACTTGTAGATGACCTGTTGTTTGTAGTAGTTTTTAACCTGTTTTAAGGGCCAATAGGAAAAATCCAAACTCTGTTCAGCCATATAAATTATATGTATAAGAAGAGAAAAGATTTTAAGTGTTGTTTACTCTTGACAAGCAGTGTTTCTTTCCTCATTAGGGTAGCATCTAGTAAGACAGTATCACTATGTAAAAATTAAGACGGATTCTGTAGAATGAATTAAAGATCAGAAAAAATTTGAAGCCCAGAAAAATGAAAAATAAATACTAATTTCAGTAGCTAGGCAACATAGGTCCACTGAAAGGATTCTCCTACTTTTATATGATCTGCTTCACTTTTCTCTGGACATCACTGGTGCTGTGAACCTTGCAGTTACTGATGCCTTCTACTTGTGCTTCTAGGTGTTAAGGGTTGCCCTGACTTCTTTAGTGACTCTGCACAGGACAGTGCCATACTGGTATTAAACTTACTTATTTTCAAACAAAATTGCCTTTGAATTTTACACTTACAAAATTGTTGGCCCTGAAAGTTAAATATTAAGTTTTCATATCTCTCTCTCTCTCTCTCTCTCTCTCTCTCTCTCTCTCTCTCTCTCTCTCTCACACACACACACACACACACACACACACACACACACACACACACACACCCCTTCTGCTATAGCTTGTATCTCAAGTATCCCCTACAGGCCCATGTATTGAAGCCTTGGTCCCCCATATGTCACCCTTGGGTGGTGGTAGAACCCTTGGGAGGTGGGCCTAGTGGGAGGAAGTTAGGTCATTGGGGCTATCAGGAAAAATGGTGCATGCTTCCTATATTTTGTTTCTTCCAGAAAAATACTGGTCAATTAAATTTAAGATCTCAAGAAAAATATATGTAATTATTAATTAAATATAAACAAGGGAGAACTTAGATGGTTTACAGTAAGATAGTAACCATTAAGGAAATGAATTGAGCACTTTCTGTATTTAATTTTCTTTTCATGGCATCCTCTTTGGAAAAGATCATTCATAAATGTCTCACCTTTCAAAAGGAAGAAATAACAAGGGAAGTAGTATTCTGCAGTTAGAATATTGCCTATTGTTCCAGGCTCCTCAGTATGTTCAATACTGAAGATTTTATGAGGTCCTTTCTAGTTTTGTTTTAAGAATGATGTAAATTTTTAACCACATAGACGTTCTTAACTGAGTTTCTTTTTACATATCGGAAGTTAAGGGTCGCAGTTTGCTTTGAAATTATTTAGGTTATTTTGAAATGTAATGAAAATTAAGTTTCTAAAAAGATTAGATATGAAATACAGTTGCATTTTTAGCAAAGTATACATTTATCTACTATACCCTTGCCTTTTAAAGCTAATACCTAATTTTTCTCTATTTGGTATTTATTATAAGTGAAGATCTGGAATACTTGAAACCAAGAAAGAATTCAGATGCTAAATTAAATATGAGACTTGGGAAGGCCTATATTAGTGATCTCTGGGGAGGAATTAGATATTTGTTCTTATTTCAGCAGATAAAATTCTACTGTTACATTTAAACCATCAATGAGATTGTTTGGGGCCCATTATCTCTAAGAGCGCATCTTTTAACAAAACAGTATGCTATAGTGTGATGGTTGATATTTCTGCATTTAGAGGCTTGAGATGCCATAACTGTGTCTAATGCAGAAAAGACAGTCTTCATCTTCTTGAGGATTGTTGGGTTTGAGGAAGAAAAACATTAACAGGTGGATCTCTGAACTGAAGTTTATCTTATAGGATAATTTGAAGATAAGTGAGATGAGTGGTATAATAAGGTATAGTATAATATAATATAATAAGGTATAGTATTAGCATGGAGTGGAAGAGCAATATAATAATATATATATATTGGAAGAGCAAAGATAACCATTGTGACACTACCATATTATCCTGATGTTAAAATGTGCATTTTTAATTAATTATGGAAAATAGTGCATAGGAATGCATAACCATTTGATTTTTGCCCTGTAAATGACTAGAATTTATGTGGGGACATCTTAAAATTGTATTATGTGTGTCTAGGTTACTTGTAAATAATTCTCCATCACTTTTATCATCTATTTAATTACGTACTTTGCATACATATTACAATGTAAGTGAAGTATAACTTTCTCATATATTTTAATGTAAGGATTAAGTTGGACTATAAACCAAGATAAAAAATTGTATTAACAGGTGTCATATTGAGGTTCATGTTGAAAAATTAAAATCTAGAATGTTGACTCAGTGATAAGAACACTGCCTTCCTTTGAATGAACCATTTTCAACAGTGACTAAGCTATTACACTTATATGATGTCTTGAGAAAAATCCAGTGTTAACTTGTAGGATAATGTATCTATCATTCTTCTACCTAATGATTTAAGGCTACCTTTGAAAAATTTGCCATGAGATCATTTCTTCTTTGACTTGCCACATTATAAACTTTCTTCCCTTTTCTTCTTACTTAACACTAGGCCCTAGTCTTAACAAGATCTTGTGTCAAGGACCTAGTGCTTTTGTTATTCACTCATTTTTCATAAACCATTTCAAACCTATCTCTGCCCTTGTTTTTGCAGGTAGTGGTTCAGGACTCAAGTTTCCTCTTTAGCTAGCACAGGTTTCCCAACTCTCTAGCCCTAAAGTCATTGGTGAGGACCCCTGAGTAAAAGTGGGAGTTAGAACAAATTGTGTGTCTCAATAGTACTTCAAGTGTTTTTTGAGCACCTACTCTGTGATAGCACCATGTAAGGTTTGAGAGAAGCCTCCTGTCACATAGAAATGAATCTTAGCCTCTCAGACATTGCAAATAAATCTCATGTCTTAGAGAATAATATTCAGAACAGATTACCTGTTTAACTTGTAGATGTGTGATGGCAGCCTGCTTTGATCATGACTGATCGCAAACACTGGAGAACTAAGAATTAACTAAAAAATAACAAGGAAAAAATTTAAATTTTAAAGAAAAAGTTTGATTAATAATATGGCAACTCCCTTGGCATTTATGGAAGGATACTTCACCTACTTTTCAGAAACCCTACATTCCTGAATAACCCTATCTTGTATAAAAATCATACATAAGAGTAAAAATAAAAGACACGCTGAGCGATGGATATTGAGTAGTCTCTCAGTGCATTAACTAGCTAAATGATTAGCTTTATCACCAAAACCTCCCAGGTCTTGATTTCAATTTATGTCTCCACAAAATTACAAATTACTGCCTGTCATAAACCTTTTAAGCTCATTTGTGAATACTTGAAATCAGCCATGTTAAGTCTGTGAATGCTAAGGGTCTACTATAATAATAAGAGAAATTCATGTGACTAGTTTACCCATACGTATAATTACCATGGAGAACATAACAATTAGGTATCACATTAAACAAGTGTCTAATTAATGTTGTTATAAATTCTGCTTGATTAGAATAGTCTTTATAGTTATTGCTCCTACAACATGGGCCTCTCTCCTAACAAAGGGAAATCAACCTTTGGTTAACAGTTTTGTTTTGTTTGAGGGTGAGGATTGTTTTGTATTTTGAAACAGGGCCTCGCTGTAGTGTCCAGGCTGACGTCCTACTTCTCAACTCAATGATCCTCCTACCCCAGCCTGCCAGTAACTGGGACAGGCACAAGCTGTAGCACCCAGATAGGTCCATAGTTTTAATAATGGTTTATGAATTGTTTCAGAGAGGTACTGCACAGATAGGCATATAATATCATATAGGCCTTGTAGAATCCATACTTTGTGAATTATGTATGTTAGACATATCTGTATATCTTTACAGATTAGTAACTCAGTTATAAGAACATAAATAAGCAATTGGCTACTGTAGCAGAAAAATTTCTGCATAGGGAACAATTTGTTAAAAATACATAGTAAATTTTATCATAGTGGATTCCAAAATAACTTCTCATTCTGCCTTATCTCTTCATAAACGGAGTTGCTATAATAAGATAGAAACAGACATTTTTTTAAAAACTCAATTTTATTGAGATATAATTTGTACAGCACAATGCCATATTTTAAGTGTACAGTTTTATATTTTTATTAATGAGAAGTATCCTACTTTATTAGGTATACCATAATTTGTTTTTTACTCATTCAACTATTGAATGCTATTTCAATGTAAAGTTTGGGGGAATTAATGAAAATCTTCAGCTTTATTTTCTTGTAATATCTCTCTGGTTTTGCTATACAGATAAATAATTTCACTAAAGGAGTTATGGAAGGTGTTTTAATCTCCCCATTTGATGAAAGAATTTTTAAGAGTAGTATGTGACCTTCTTTAAATTTTTAATAGTATATACTAGGAAGTTCTTTGTGGAAAGGATTTTACTTGTGTCTTTCAAGACTTTTGTCCATTTCCTCTAGGAAATGTTGTTGAAATTAATTAGCATCAATTGTTCATAACACATTTCTTTTTTTCCTTCTAATTTATATGGGTTCAGCAGTAATGTCATGTTTTTTCATTTTCATATTGATCTGATTTTCTTGTTTTTCTTGCTAGGGGTTTTCTAATATTCTGATCTTGTCAAAGAATCAGTTTTACTGTCTTCAGTGTTTGTACATTATTATGGGTTGTTCACTCTTTGTTCTTCCTTTTCCTTTTTTTTTCTTTGGATTTCATTTGTTGTTCTTTGACTTTCTTAAAGAAAAATTTTAGTTTATTAAAAAAATTTTGAGACTTTTTTCTTTTTCACCTCATTTAAAGTACCAGTTTTCTAGTACAAGCATTTGAAGTATATGCACTTGTCTTTGAATTCCCAAGAAGTTTGTATTTTAGGATTTTTTTTATTATCGTTAAATTTAAAATACTTTCTATCTTTTTTGTTATTTATTTATTTATTTATTTTATACATGACAATAGTAGAATGCATTACATTCATAATTATCCATTCATAGCACAATTTTTCATAACTCTAAATAAAGTATGTTCACACCAAATTATGCCATTATACATGAGCTCTCTTATTGATTTTTTTTTGCATTACAATTCTTAATACACCTTTATACTACAATTTATCATATCTCTGTATATGGTAGGTTGACACCAAATTCACATCTTCATACATGTATTTTGTATAATGATGACCATCTCCTTCCACTATCCTTGCTATTCCCCTTCTCCCTTCTTTTTTCTCCCACCCCTATTTACTATCTAGAGGTTTGTTAATTCTTTTTTGGTTGAGTTATTTAGAAATGCATAATTTAATTTACAAATTTTGAATTTTTTTTTACTGATTTCTCATAAATTTTTTTTCTGACAATAATGACTAGAAAATAATCTATGGAATTTCAATCTTTTCAAATATATTAAGACTTCTTATATGACACATCATCTGGTTTGAACTATTGAATGTTGCATGTGCATGGATCAAATGGTATTCGGCTGTTGTTACCTGTAGTATTCTATAAATGCCAGTTAGGTCCTGTTGGTCAATTCAAGCCTTCTGAATAAACACAAGTTTTCCTCTTACAGGAGAAAGGAGTATTAGCTCCAAGTATATTTGTGAATGTTATTTATTTTGCCTTTTAGTTATGTCAGTTATTATGTATCTCTGTAGCTCTCTTATTGGGTATGTACACCTTCATAAGTGTTGGGTTATGTCTTCTTTATAATTTGATCACTTTATTATTTTATGAAAGATCCCCTTGTATCTTGGATAATTTTCCTTGCTCTGAAGTAATTTTTTCTGATATTACTATAGCCACTCTAGTTTTTAAATCTTTTTTATGATTTTGTTGTATTTTTTTATCTCTTTGTTTTTAACCTACCTATATCTATGTAAAATATTTCAAATAAATCACAATGTAGTTGGATATTGATTATTTTATGTAGTCTTAAAATCTGTGCTTTTAATTTCTATATTTACTCCATTCTTATTTATTGCTAAGGCTTGACTTAAAGTCACCATTTTGTTATTTGTTTTCTATTTCTATCAATGGTTTTTTTGTTCCTTTTTTCTTCTTTTCCTGCCACCTTTTAAATTAGATGTATAAAGTGTTTTTATATTCACCTATTGACTTATTATTATTATTATTAGCTGTAGTTGGACACAATACCTTTATTTTACTTATTTATTTTTATGTGGTGCTGAGGATTAAATCCAGGGCATTGCACATGCGAGGCTAGCACTCTAAGGCTGAGCCACAACCCCAGCCCTTGACTTATTATTTATACTTATTTGTTTTCACTATTTTAGTGATTTACCTGGAATTTATCATATACATTTTTAACTTAATCTACAACATTGTACTGTTTTATAAAATCTATGAACTTAGTATTTACTTCTGTTTTCTCCTTCCTTTTTCTTTATTCTTACACATTTAATTTTCCCATGTTGCAAAAATGACAACCCATTCCTCTTAGTTTTTTCTTAAATTATAATGTATCTTCTTTAAAAAATGTCAAAATTGAAAATTTTTATTTTTGGAGTCAGTTGTATTCCATGTAAAGAAGTTTCCCAGAAGACTGCTTATGGTACACATCTACTGACCACAAATTCTCTTAGCTTTTGTTTGGACATTTCCTATTTTGCCTTCATTTTTAAAACATTTTTGTGAGACATAAAAATTCTAGCTTGACCTTTTTTTCATTGGGTACTTCAGGGTCCTAGTGGTACTGTCTTCTGTTTTCATCTTCCATCACTGGTGAGATGCCAGGGATAATTCTCAACTGTATTTCTCTCTACATATATTCTCTTGTTTTTTTCTTCTAGATATATCTTTATCTCCTTAAGGTTGATTTTCAGCAATTTTGATTTGAAACATAGTTAAAATGGTTTTATTTATGTGTGTCGTTTTGGGGGTATACTGAGCTTATAATTGTAAATCATCAAATTTGGAAAAATTTGGCAGGTCTTCAACATTTTTTTTTTGTTTCCTTTCCTTCTATAATTCCATAAATCATAGAATCCCAGATCACCGAGGGCCTTTTTCCATCTGTTCTTGGTATTGTTAGTTTCTGCCCTTAGGTACACTGATCTTTTCTTTGTCATTGTTTGATCTGCTATTAAGATATCTAGTAACTTTTTAAATTTCAGATACTGTATTTTTTTTTCAGCTTTAGGAGCTCTCTTTTTGTCTTTTTCATCATTGTTAAAATTATCATGTTATTTTGATGCTCTCTTTTATAGATTTAACTGCATTTATTCTAACATTCTTGCCTACTAATTCCATCATATCTATCACTTCTGGGTTCATTTCTGTTGACCTACTTTTTTTTCCTGCTTTATTTCATGGTCAGAAAATTTTAAATGGATGCTGGACAATTCTAATGGTACAGTGTCAATTTTTTTTAATTTTGCTGTTGTTCATTAATAAAAATTAAGTTATTTTCTGGCTGTCATCTCATTTTCTTGAAGATCAGCTTGATCTTCTCGAACCTTGCTTTAATCTTTAGTTTACAATTGCCCATTCTCCAGAGTGGCTTTAACCTTACTCTAAAGGCAGGACACTGAGTCTCTACTGAGAGTCTCTTCTGGTTTAGATATGGTTTAAGTGTCTGCCAAGATTTTATGTGTTGAAGTTTAATCTCTGTTGGGAGGTACGAAGAGGGAAGAAATGTACACCAACTATGGTGTTTTGAGGTGAGCTTTTAGGAAGTGATTGAGATTAGATAAGGTCATTAGAGTGGAGCCCTTGTGGTGGAATCCTGAGGCCAGTCACACACATGTATACTCCTTGTCTCTTGCCATGTTATGTATGCCCTGGGCTATGGCAACACTCTGACAATAAAGAGGTCATCACCACATGCAACCCCAGAACCTCAAGTCACCATGAACTAACTTTATTTATAAAGTCTCTTGGCTCTGTTATTTTGTTATAGTAACAAAAAAAAATGGAACCTATACAGTCTTACATGTAGAGAGGATTTTCTACGTTGGCTGGCTTGAACTTAAATGTCACCAAATTTTAATCAAGCTTTATAGTTATTAAGATAACAGCTTTCTAGTACTTTCTCTTTTTCTTTTTTTTTTTTAAGAGAGAGTGAGAGGAGAGAGAGAGAGAGAGAGAGAGAGAGAGAGAGAGAGAATTTTTAATATTTATTTTTTAGTTCTTGGCAGACACAACATCTTTGTTGGTATGTGGTGCTGAGGATCGAACCCGGGCCGCACGCATGCCAGGCGAGCGCGCTACCGCTTGAGCCACATCCCCAGCCCAAGTACTTTCTCTTTTTCCACTTGTAGTTCTGTATTTTGTCCATGCTTAATATACAGCCAAGGGGATTAGTAGGCAAGAATGTTAAAATAAATTCAGTTAAAGCTATGCAAGTTTCTGGAGCTTTTTTTGTGTGAGACTCTCTCTTTAGTACTATGCCCTACAGATTCCAGCCACCTTAACTTACCTGAATGCTGAATTCTGTGTACTGAGCTCAGCAAGACCCCGTGACCTTCTTATGCCAGCAGAAAAGTCAGAAAAGTGTGTGTGTGTGTGTGTGTGTGTGTGTGTGTGTGTGTGTGTGTTTCCTTGAGGTCCCAGTCTTGTGCAGCATGTTGTCCAGTGCCTGAAAATTATCATTTTATTCACTTTGCCCAGTTTTTGCCTTGAGGCAGTTTATGACACAAAGACCTACTCTTGTCTTAATTCTCCATCACAACTGGTAGCAGAAGTAAAAAGGCATCACTTGTCAGCACAAGGAAGACATACAGGACAAGGCATGCTGATAGTCAGAAGCCCTACAGATGCCAACAGATAGACAGCATCTTGAACGAAAAAGACCAGAAGAAGGTTTTCTCTAGCTCAGTAATTCCAGAAACTTCTATTTGGAGTCATTTGGAAAGTTATTTGAACATGAACCCTAGGTATGAAACTGTGACCAGGTAGGGGAAAAAAGAGAGGGGGACATGATTCACCTGGTCAGTAATGAAATTGGAAAGCACAAATAAAATTAAAAGGAAAAAGTAATATAAAGTGTTGAATTATGAAGGGTTCAGGATTTCTTGACAGGCATAAGAGAGCAGTGTATGGCAATTTGTTCCATTTTTCTAAGAGACTGAACAAGAATTCATACAGAATCAAAGTAATTAAATAACATTCATTATTCATGCATTCTTCATATAACATGTACTCTTTCTATAAAAAGTAGTTAGTCCACATTAAAATATTTAGTTATGTCTGCTGTGACATAAGTGTCAGTGGAAAATTACCAAGGGATGTGACAGGGAAGCTTAGCAAATGCTTAAAAATGGAAGGCAGCACTGGAGGACCAACCAGTTACACATGGGGTGCAAGACTTCACCTTCACTTAGAGCCTTAGGAACTGAAGGGAGATGGTGATCTTTGAGCAGGAAGGTGTGAGTTTGTGATATCTTGTAAAGCTGAGGATTAGGAGGTGTGTAAAGGATTTGGGAATTCAATGTTTTAAAATATACTATCCTTTCATTTCTCTTTTAAGATGAGAGAAGCTTGGATAGGTCTGTAAACCGGGAAGAAGGAATTGGTGGCAAGACCAATGAGAGAGTAGAGGCCTAAAGTTTCAGAACATGACAAGAGATTCTTGTTGGTGTGGGAGTGATATGCTCAAGTAGAGACAAAGATCAAAGAATGGGATGGGAGCATAAGATGAGTTATCTCTGTGAACATCAAGGTCACTGAAAGTGATGGCATGGACAGAGGGAGAAGGCAGTGATCTAGGTACCTGAGTCCACAAAGTGAAGAGTGTGGTGGTCCCAACAGATGAGTGAAAGCAGAGGTTCTGACTGCTCTAGGCTTCAGAAACTCCTGTAAAAGGTGAATGTCAGTTAGGACTGACCAGGAGAGGGTATGTGTTATGGAAAAGCTTAAGAAGACAGAGGAAGTATAGTCCTAACAAAGGAAATATAGAACTTTTAGAGGATGAAATTATGAAAGAAAATTAAAGCTCAGAAAGACTTAAATTCAGCAGTGGGGGCAACAGTCCCAAAAAGACTCTGGTTTGAAGATTTTCCACTTTCAAAGCAAGTGGCACTTCCCAGGTTTTTGTAGGCCCCATAACAATAGCAGCCTGAGAGGTCTATCATCACTGAAAATAAAGCTTAACTCTGAAAGCTATGCTTATGGGATTTAAAAACATTATAGAAGTGGAGTAAAATATAATACAATACTAAAAATGGAAGTTCTAGCATATTTTTTGGGTCAGAGAAAGTAAAATGTTTACTAAGACAACAAATCAAACACAAAAAGCCAATGTTGCCTTTACAAGCCAGGAATGAGAGTCCACATGACTTCAGTAAATCTGAAGAGTGAATATAGATTGTAGTTCAAAAGAAATAGCTGCAGTCTAGTACATTATGTAGGGAAATCAAAATATGTATTACAGATTCAGAGTAGCCTAAGGCTTTCTAGGAAAAGATACAAGAAAAATAGAATAATATATAGTGTTCAAACATTAGTTTTATTCATATATATTACGTACTAAACATAGGTAAGGTACTATGTAAGACACTTTATACACTGTGGTCATTAATTTTTTAAAAGCACCAAATAGTGGAGAGAATGTGGAGCAACAGAACTCTCTATTCATACCTGGTGGGTATGCACAATGGTATGCTCACTTTTGAAGAAAATGTCTTATAAAACTAGGGATTCTTTTACTGCACAATCCCTCAACTATGCTCCTTGATTTTCATCCAGATGAATTGAAAACCTGTGTCCATAAAAAATCTGCACATAGATGTTTGTGATAGCTTTATTCATTAGTACCAAATCTTGGAAGCAACCAAGATGCTCTTTAATAGGCAAATGAATAAATGGGTATACCCAGACAATGGAACATTATTTAGTGCTAAAAAGAAATGAGCTATCAGGCCACAAAAAGACATGGAGGAACCTTAAGTATTATAAAGTGAAAGAGGCCAACTTGAAAAGACTGCATATGGAATGATTACAACTACAGGACATTCTGGATAATATAGACAATGGAGACAGCAAAGCATAGTGATTTCCAGGAGTGGGTAGATGGGAAAGGATGCATAAGTGGAGCAAAAGTAACTTTAAGAGCAGTGAAACTATTCTACATGATACTACAGTGGTGGATCCATGTCATTATACATTTGTTAAAGCCTGTGTGAGGTACAACATGAGAGTAAATTCTGTAATCTAAACTTTAAGGGATAATGGTGTGTATAAAAGTTTATCTTTAATAACAGATGTGCCCCTGTGGTGCCAGATGTTGATGGGGTGGTATGTATGTATGTATGTTGGAGGGACAGTGGGCATGTTGTCAGGATCTGCCCAGCTAGAGCTGGTTATTCACATGCTTATTTTAAAAAAAAGTTTAATCCATTCATCTATTGAAGGGCATCTAGGTTGGTTCCACAGTCTTGCTGTTGTGAATTGTGCTGCTATGAACAAAGATGTAGCAGTGTCCCTGTAGCATGCTCTTTTTAGGTCTTTAGGGAATAGACTGAGAAGGGGAATAGCTGAGTCAAATGGTGGTTCCATTCCCAGCTTTCCAAGAAATCTCCATACTGCTTTCCAAATTGGCTGCACCAATTTGCAGTCCCACCAACAATGAACAAGTGTACCCTTTTCCCCACATCCTTGCCAGCACTTGTTGTTGTTTGACTTCATAATGGCTGCCAATCTTACTGGAGTGAGATAGTATCTTAGGGTGGTTTTGATTTGCATTTCTCTGACTGCTAGAGATGTTGAGCATGTTTTCATGTACTTGTTGATTGATTGTATGTCCTCCTCTGAGAAGTGTCTGTTTAGGTTTTTGGCCCATTTGTTGATTGGGTTATTTGTTATCTTATTGTCTAATTTTTTGAGTTCTTTGTATACTCTGGATATTAGGGCTCTATCAGAAGTATGAGGAGTAAAGATTTGTTCCCAGGATGTAGGCTCCCTATTTACCTCTCTTATTGTTTCTTTTGCTGAGAAAAAACTTTTTAGTTTGCGTAAGTCCCATTTGTTGATTCTAGTTATTAACTCTTGTGCTATGGGTGTCCTATTGAGGAATTTGGAGCCCGACCCCACAGTATGTAGATAATAGCCAACTTTTTCTTCTATTAGACACCATGTCTCTGATTTGATATCAAGCTCCTTGATCCATTTTGAGTTAACTTTTGTGCATGGCAAGAGAAAGGGATTCAGTTTCATTTTGATGCATATGTATTTCCAGTTTTCCCAGCACCATTTGTTGAAGATGCTATCCTTCCTCCATTGCATGCATTTATACACAATGGAGTATTCCTCTGCATTAAAAAATGACAAAATCATAGAATTTGGAGGGAAATGGATGGCATTAGAGCAGATTATGCTAAGTGAAGCCAGCCAATCCCTAAAAAACAAATGCCAAATGTCTTCTTTGATATAAGGAGAGTAACTAAGAACAGAGTAGGGACAAAGAGCATGAGAAGAAGATTAACATTAAACAGGGATGAGAGGTGGGAGGGAAAGCAAGAGAGAAGGGAAATTGCATGGAAATGGAAGGAGACCCTCAGGGTTATACAAAATTACATACAAGAGGAAGTGAGGGGAAAGGGAAAAATAATACAAGGGGGAGAAATGAATTACAGTAGAGGGGGTAGAGAGGGGAGGGGAGGGGAGGGGAGGAGAGGGGAGGGGAGGAGGGATAATAGAGGATAGGAAAGGCAGCAGAATACAACAGACACTAGTATGGCAATATGTAAATCAATGGAAGTGTAACTGATGTGATTAATCTGTATACGGGGTAAAAATGGGAGTTCATAACCCACTTGAATCAAAGTGTGAAATATGATATGTCAAGAACTATGTAACGTTTTGAACAACCAACAATAAAAAAAATTCAAAAAATAAAATAAAATTAAAAAAAATTTAAAAAAGTTTATTAATTGAAAAGGAAAGTCAGTAGGATTCAACATCTTATTTCTACATTGCAAAATTCATGGGTTCCCGTGAGTTGTAGGGATTTAATGATGGAGAATTAGAAGGTAAAATGGTGAGGGCCGTGCACATTCACTTACTGTCCAGTCAGTTTGCATGAAGATAGTTTGTAGTGCTCGCGCACTGTTTACTCTTGTTCAGAGCTAGAAACTTTCTCATGTCCTTCCTTGTTAAATGCACCACTTCTGGCTAATTTTATATCTCCTACCATGAGGGAGAAAGTAGCAATCCTGTTATTACTCATAAGACCCATGACTCTTTGAAATCTGTATTAAAACAAAGTAAGTCTTTAGCCTCTGTAGTTCCCTAACATCATTATATGTGTTGCTTTGTTACTCAGGACACTTTAAGGTTGTTTTTGTGTTTCACTGATGACCAAATGCAGATTGTTACACAGCACGTTCAAGAAGAAGTGAATAATTTAGTATATGGTTGTGTTGATTTACCATTTGGAATTTTTTACAGTAAAGAGGGAACAGCACATCTTTCATCCACATCATGTGTTCCCAGTTTGCTTCTCTTCCACTGTTATCCATATCCCTACTTTCTACACACTGCCACAAATAGGAGGAATAGGCAGGGGCCAGAGTGGAAGATACCTCTTATTGCCATCAAAGGAGGTTGTGTTCAGGATTTATTTTCTATTTTCTTTCACTTTCACATGAGCAGACCATTAAATGAGGAACAAACAAGCACAAGAAATCATTTGTTGCATGCATTTGGTAGATACTCTTATTTCTTTTTGGAAGCAGGGGTTGCTTCGAACATTATTACCTTAGTTGCTTTTCCCTTCTATGAAATTGTGAGACTTAGAAATTGAGTCACACTATTAGACATGAAGAAAAGAGTGAGTAGACTGTGACATGACCTTATGAAAGGTTCCTTGTTGCTGATAAAAGAGATAGCAGGTTATGATGGCTTTTACCAATTTGTTCTTCTAAAACTCAACACAAACATGGTTTGGTTTTATTATTGCAATACAGGGTATACTTGAAGTAGAAGAAGTCAGTTTATAAATAAGATCAATTTTTAAGACATCCAGCTACCTTTTCAGAAAGAGAACATGAACTCTAGTGGCTTAGAAATTCCACACGTATCCTCTCTGCAGAGAAGCTTCTTATTCCTCTGCCTCTTATCAAATAAGATTCAACTATGAGTGATATAGAATCATTTCTTAATTATCCATATTAAAATGGAAGTGAAACAACTACAGGGATAATCCAAAACAGTGAAGAGAAGAAACAAGAAAATGCTAATTTTATCTTGAAGTATTTTTTAACAAGTCCGTTTTCCTTGGAGCAGGACTGACCTCGTAGTTGTGAGGCCTAGTGTAAATGAAAATGCAAGATACCTTGTTCAAAATTAAGAAATGTCAGGGTGGCAATATTAGGTACCTAGATTGGGGATGAGTAGGAGATTTGTTTTCACTGGGGTGTGGCCTCCATGTACATCTGACCCTAAGCTTCCCTGAACTAGCGCTCTGACCCCTGCTAGGGTGGAGGGCAGCAGTGGTTGGAAGAGGAGGGCTTGGTGAGACCTGGGCACTAGGGTGGGAGAGGAACAGCCAGGACTAGCATCAGGAGGTAAAATGTCTTTGAGCTAAGACTACATGCCCCTGAAGTCTATTATTTAATAGCTCCTTTGTTCTATTAAGTCATTTAAAAGTTTATAATAAAGTAATTTAAAAATTCTAAGATGACCACTTCAGAGCATTAAATGCCAAGGGTTCTGTGTGCCTGGTCACACATTTATGAAGCTGGTCCTGTCTAGTTAGTATCAACTATTCATGTATAAAGCACCCTACAATCATGCTGAATATGACTGGGGCAACAAAATTGTCATAATTTGTAATGTGGATAACCTTGACATAGGGTATCAAGAATTGATGGTAGATTCCAATCAATTCATTAACTATTCACTTCTTAGTATTTCAGAAGCCTCTGCTAAAATGTGGGGTTAGAGGTAACTATGTCTATTTGGACTGCTATAACAAAATACTATAAGGTAGGTAGCATTTAAAAACAGAGATTTATTTCTTCTAGTTCTGTGGGCTGAGAGTTCCAAGATATCAGCAGATTCAGGTCTGAGGACCCTCTTCGTGTTATGGCCATCTTCTCACTGTAACCCACATAGTAGAAAAGGAAAATTCTGATCTCTTTGGTCCCTTGTGAGGCACTAATCCCCTTCATGAAGGCCCTTTCCTAATGACCTAATCACCTCCCAGAATTCCTGCCTCCTTAACCATCACTTTGAGATGAGTTTTCAGTATGTGAATTTGGGGTGGGTGGTGGGCTGGGGAACACAAACATTCAGACCCTAGCAATAGTCAAGACAGGCTCACTATCTACTGGAATTGAAAGATACAGACACTGGGACTGTAAAACAAGGCAGACGATATGTACTATAAAAGGTACAGACAAGAACAGTTGGAAAATTGGGAGTAAAAAGATTAACAGGGAATGTGAGGAGAGATTGTGGAAAAAGGGATTACTTTTTAGTTGGGCCATGATGGATGGGTAGTATATCAATAGTATATATGGGTATATATGGGTAGTATATCAATTGCCAGTGCTTAAGGGGCAAAAGGACAGCATAAGCAAAGATAGTGAAGTACAGACCATGCTAACAGTCTGCCACTGTCACATTCAGACATGCTTTTCATTCATGCATTTTCCAGGCACTGAGCTGGAAACAGTGGATATAAGACTATGGGATTTGGAATCAGATAAAACCAAGTTTGAATCACAATCTACCATATCCCCGTAGATGGGAAATACCTTACTTAAACACTCTGAGCCTCAGATTTAGTCACCTGTGAAATAAAAATACCAGTTTTGTAGAATTATTGATAAAGATTAGGTGAGATAATGTTTGCAAGATACTACAACCAGAATTCTGTCTAGTAAAGAAGACAAGCAAGCAAATAAATTATTGTGATTATAGATGCCTGAGGATGCTGAGGCTTCACAAAGATTTGATATTTGCCAGGCACAGTGGTGCAGCCTTGTAATCCCAGCACCTTGGGAGGCTGAGGCAAGAGGATCTGAGTTTAAAGCCAGCCTCAGCAATTTAGTGAGGCCCTAAGCATCTTAACAAGATTCTGTCTCAAAAAAAAAAAAAAAAAAAAAAAAACATGCTGGGGATGTGGCTGAGTAGTAAAATGCTCCAGGGTTCAATCTCTGGTACAAAAGAAAAAAAAAATTGTGGTATTTGAAGTGGGGTCTAACATGTGTAAGGTATGTATTGGGAAGGCAGAGGGAAATTGAGAAAGACCCTCTGAGATTTGAAAGTGATGAACCCCTTCATAATCTGTGGGATTGGGTATGGGGGAGTAATAAGGAAGATGAAAATGACATATATATATGAAATCTTTAATGTTTCATTTCTAACCCCAAACTACTTACTAATGAAAAAATGTCCCTCCTGGGAAAGGGCAGAAAACCTAGCTGAGCTTTCAAGTAAGATATAAAGTTTCTGCAGCAGATGTTCTGTATGTTTTTTTGTTTTGTTTTGTTTTTTTGTAAAACAAGTCTGGAGCCAGGAGGGGAGGCGGGAGAGAGAATGAGTGTGTAGTTGCTTTTTCCATCCTCCTGTGGAACATCATTTTGCTTAATTGGTAGACACTTAAAACACGATTGGCTCTTTTAAAAATAGGAGTCTTCCTGGTATTGGTTGAAATGTTTCACCATGCTTTAAAATGCCTGTCTTTTTATTTCTTCTTCCAGACTGAACACTTGCCTTTGCAGACTCAGAAAAAAGAAAGAGAAATTTGCAGTCTCCCACACTCTGTAAGTAGCATGGCCATGTTGTCAGGATCTGCCCAGCTAGAGCTGGTTACTCACATGCTTATTAAAATATCATTGGATATCCACATCTCTTCTCTATTAGAGTGCCTGTGCTAAGGTTTGGTAAAGACCTTGAGCTTCCTTACTCTTAGAAGTAATCTAAGAACTACTTCTAAGTAATTTCAGAAGTAATCAGATGTTATGAAACTAGTCACCAGGCAGAGGGGTCTGTAGCATATACACCACAGAGCATCACGTGGAATTAATTTTACTGTACAAGCCAACTGTGGCCAAGGTCAAACCTGAAAGAAAAGTCAAGACAAAAAGATATTTTGGGCAGCCTTTTTTATTCTCAGTGTTGTCAGGCAGAAGGTCAAGTGCCAGTTCATTTTGCTGTGTCCTCAGTGCTGAATTTTGAGGTTTCTTTTTGTTTTAATTCTCTTTATATATCATATGTCAATTCTAAGCTTGAGCCTTGCTTGAGAGACTCCTGAAGTTCATAACCTTGCTCTTCTCCAGTTGATCTTACCTGATACTAACTCTTAATTTCAAAACCTAAAACCAATCACAGGCCCCTTCAGTTGCAATTTTGTATTTAGGAGCCTGCCACCATTCTTATTCAGGTATTGTAAGCAACAGATGATTGGAAAATGATAAGTTGTTGAACTTGACCTTGCCATTCAATTCCTCATGGGGTTATGAATTGGGGACACAGATTTTAATGAATTCTGTTTTTGTCTATTTTTCCCCCCAAAGTGATAGAAAAATGCAAACAAGCTTCTCTGCTAATGTAAACAATGTTTGAATTTTTAGAATGGACTAAATAGCAAGAGTTTTGACGATGAGAACCCAGCGGGAGAAGATGGGATTCAGCAAATGTACCCCCTTTACAATCAGATGTGCTATCAAGACCGGAGCCCTGGCAAACATCATCAAAACAACGACCCCAAGAGAGTCTACATCAACCCACGAGAACATTATGTGTGATTTTCCTCTTTTACCAATGGTTGTTCTAACAAATGTTTATTATTAGATTGGGGAGAGAAACTGAGGCCAATTGTTATTTTATTCTCTGTAGTATAACCCATCCCAATCTAACTCTATTGGAAGTCTTGATGAATGACTTGGAGCTAATAGCAGATTTCTTTCCTTCATTAAGGGTTTCTTAACCACCAGCTGTGTTTGTGAACTCGCTTTGTGTGGTTCAGTGATGATGGTGTTTAACTACTAACATTTGGCCTACAATGGCATGTTCATTTGGAAGTGCAGCATCTGCCTGTGATGACTGTAGTCATTCTCCAGAAAGAAAGGCCCCAGCTGGTAGTATTAAACTCGCCGGGTCTCAGGCAGGCCAGCCTGTTCATCTCTAATTCAAAGGGATGGAAAATGAGTTCAGAATCCATTTCACTGATTGTTTATCTGGGATTTAGATTTCCCTGACATGCTTAATGAAATTACAATACCTGTGTAAAAGGCCTGAGGAAAGAGGCAAGATTTGCTCTTTATCCAGAAACAACAATAACAAAAGGCAATTAAACCTTCAATCCTGTCAGTTGCTTTTAAATAGCCTTGTCAAGGTGATATATGTCCCTTCTCTGTCAGTAAGGTCTTGCAGAGCCACAGTTCTTGCTATTACCTGCCTACTTGAGACTAGCTGTATGTAACAGAAGTCTGCCTATTGCTCTGTCGAGTTCCCACAGTCCTGTCCGTTTTACCACATTAGCCCATTTTCTACCGATTAATTTCTAAAATCCCTGCCTAAACGGTATACAGCCTTTCTCCTTGTCCCCACTTTTCTCTAGGATTATACTCAGCTTTCACTTCTGGAATTTCAAACTAATATCAGTCCACATGGGTTTTAGCTCTCCTACATACTTCACACTGCTTACCTTCCATGTTTTATCTACCTCAGAAAAGCCTACTGGAAAATCACCTGAAAGAACTCCTGCTCTTAAAAGTCAGGTGAAAAATTCAAAAATTAATTTTTAAAAAAATAAAACCACTTTAATATAGCATATGTGCTAAACCCACATGTCCTATATTCTTCCTCCCATACTTTACCTCATTGAGAAGGGTAAAAAAAAAATGCTAAAAACAAACAAACAAACAATATAGTGACTTATATACCAGGGTATCCTTTAAATTTTGATGTCTTGAAATGTCTTCTGGAAGTTTCCTCCTCTCCCTTTGCCAACTTTCCATCATGGGGATTAACAGTAGTAATTACAGTGGGTGAGCACAGACAGAAGGATCACAGGTACATGTGCAAATGCCCATCACTGACTTCTCACATCTGAAGGAAAGTATAGATTTACTGTGTATTCTGGAAGATTAGAGGTGTGTCACAGGCATAAAAAAAAAAAAAAAAAAAACACTATAAGCTTGTTATATCTTAGGGAACAGTATCAGGAGCACTGAAATAAAATAGTGCACATTCCCAACCTAACATAGCAAAGGGAAAGGAGAACATTAACCTAGATTTCTAATGAGATGCCAAAGAAACTTTATGATTCATGTTGTACTGGCTTTAGTTTGTGTTTGAGTTTGTTTTCCTCTTTCAGTTCCATGCGTTGTCAGAAAAATGATCTTCATTGTTCTACAGTAGTAATACATTCTCCCTCCATTACCTAGGGACCAATAATTCTGGAGAATAGGAAGCTTACATTCCAACTCAAATCTTTGGCAATTTTAAAGGCAATAGATGTAGAGCATCAGAGGGTAAAACTCCAATGACTCTTATTGCAGAATCACTGTGCTACCTCTGAGTTAGTGTTTACTGCCTCTGTCACAAAGAAGATAATCAACTTTATTGCTTGGAATGCCATCACTGAGTGAGTGTAGCTGAAGGTATAGGAATCCTTGCATTGTTTTTCAAAAATAAGGTGACTATTCAGAGCTCTCTGTGACAGCAAAGTGTTTTATAAATACTGGGGGTTGTGGTGGTGCATTACCTCCTTTACAAAGCTTTAAAAATGCCTTAAGTACTGGGAATGGTTTTTAGGGACTTATTGAGGAAACGATTGTTGAATTAACTTCAAAAAAGCACACTGTGAACCCAGACAAAGTACAGATGTCTTCGTTTGTACCACAGAAAGGGATTCAGAAGCACTGGGGCTTCAGGAGTCCTTTGTCCTTTCTTCAGCACCTTCCCAAGAGGGACCACTGTCTGCCTTTCACATTCTTCGTGTAGTTATGGAAAAGAAATTTCAGGATGTAGACATCTCTCTTTCAGCCAACTAGCTGAGTATCCTCTTTGCCTTTCAGTCAGCTCTGATATTTCTTGAACAAACTGGTAGATTTTACAGCCATTGACCCTTTTCATGGGTCATATAAGAGGTTATTCTGGTGCCTATCATATTCTCTCTCTGAAAACAACTAAGTTGAGAAGAGTTTTTAAAGGGTTTGATCAACTAGATCCCTGAACTAAAAAATACTTTCCAAAATTAGGCTGTTGATCTCCAAATTTAGAGCCTAGACTGCCTGAATGATGCCTTTTAAATTTGGAAGTTAGACTTTAAATGTCCATGAGTGAGGTTTAGGGATATAATATACAGCTGATATTAGATACCATGACTCGTTTACTAAAATACACTGTGCTAGAAATAAATCTTCATAGCACTTGGAAAGGGTGTACACTCACCTTAAACACAGCCTTTATTGCCTATTTTATATGTAGCCCATCCCTGAGAGTTTGCATTGTTACTGCAAGAGCAAAACACTGGGTTCTGTGCATACCAAACTAATAGGAAGAAGCATCTGCATCACATAGGATCAGCCTAACATGACAGGACAAGAATTAAATGGCAGAGACTTATTATCTCTTCTGTAATAGTTTTCCCTATTCCTAGGATTTTTATATGTTCTGAATTTGAAGAAGTCCATGTTTTGGGGGGCACATAATAATATGCAATTCTTACCTGTGCTAGGCTTTGCTACAACATGCACATAGTAGAGTGTAAAATGATATACAGCAAACTAAATGAGCTGGCTCCCTTATTGTTTTCTGTGATCTTGTTTACAAGACACAGGACAATTTCTTCATCCTTTTGAGAAAATTTCCTAAGTCCTCTTTCATGGTAGTTTAAATGCATTTTTTCCCATCATTGTTCAGTCTCTTCCTGCCCTGATTTCCTGGTGCTATTTATTACATACAGTTAAGACTGCCTTCAAATCTCTTATTCCCTGGAATGTAGAGGTTGAAAAGAACAGGTTCTATTCCCAGCTTTACCCTTTACTGTGGAAAATTGGGCAAGTCACTTAACCTGTCTTGGGCATCAGTTGTCTATTCCATAAATCAGATTATAATATCTTCCTGAGAATTAAACAAGGAGATCATGGACAGGAAATTATAAGGTTCCAAACCAACAGATGCCTTTCACTCTATTGTATATTGAACTTCAATGTCTGGCACCCTTACCAGCATTTAGAGAACTCTAATGTCCCCAGAAAGAACCAAGTAGCAACATGAAATTTTACTTTGACTATAATAAGTATTTCCCTTATGGAAAGTCTCATGTCTGAATTGTAGATTTTAAGCTTTAGCTAGAATGGAAAAATTCATGTTGCTATAACTAGTGGTGGTTCTTGTTTTACCAGTTATTGCTAACAACTAACATTATTGAGTGCATAGTATGAACTAGGTTCCAGAACAAACACCTTACATGAATTACCTCATTGGATAGGACCAGACTCTTGTTTTGTCCTCTTTCCAAGAGCCCTCAGGAGGACAGATGGGCTCACATTACACACCAGGCCACCACCATAGGTCATGCTGATCATCAGTCAGCTATTACTTTTTTTCCAATCTGCTTTTGGTGTTAGGAAATATAGTTGGCTTGATTTTTTTTCCCCATTTTTAAGCAGAGCTATAGGAAGGATCATGGAATCATGGGAAAAAAACTATAAGAAATATTAAGGTGAAAGCAAGTGGATATGCTCTTTTTTTTAATTAGGTTTTGATGTTCTCTAAATATTCAGAAAGGCTCTCATATCCACAGCTACAAAATGGCAACTAAAACTCAAACCCATTCCATCCTACTTGGTTGGGTGTTAGTGGGCACAAACTTCTCTCTGACATCCTTCATCAAGGTAGTTCTTTAATACACTTATTGCTCTGTTTCTTTTTCTCACTTTCATTGAACTCCCAGGGGTGGTAACACTGGTATTGTGCACAGGTGAAAAGAGGTGCCTTTGGTAGAAAACTAGGAGAAGAATAGAAAGGGTGTGAAGTAGAAATGTCAGGGACTCACCTGTGGCTCAGCTCTGTGCTTGTCTCCTTCTGGCTTTTGACTGGCAAGGCATTCATCCGTCATGCTTCGGCAGACCTTATAGAACCATGGACTTTCATTCCTATTAACTAAAAAATAATACTTGCATGCTTATTAAACTATAGGTTATAACTGGATTAATCTTGTTACCTTTGTTGAAATGCATGGGTTTCTCTCATCAAACCAAGTGATAAGCTGGCCTCTGCCAATTTGGGCATTTACAATTATTGGGTGTTTTAGTAGCCTCTAATAGCTGGTGGTGGGGGAGTTTACCTTTCCTCCAGCCTCACCAGGTGATTTTTTACACTGAACTCAGGTCTTAGCTAAGCACTGTGTCATGTGTGTTTGTAAGCAAGTAGACACCAGAACAGCCATCCAACCTGTCCTGTAAGCTTGAAAAGAGTCTATCTCTGTCCTTTAAGGTATTCTAATGACATCCTACCTAAAAGAGTTATTAGAAGTAAATCCAACTATCCCAGCAGTTTCAGCCAGGCAGCCAGTAGACCATTTGACTTTTGCACAGGATGAGTTAGGAATCCTAGGTTAGGCTTGTTCATGGAGAGCTGGAGTGCCCTATACTACTTAGGCCATTCCACATAGCTTTAATGCCACTAATTTGACTTTTGAAAATACTCACTTATTAACAAGGTCTTTGGTATTAAACTAAAGACAAATAATCTCTAAGTGAACAGTTTTTCAAATGCTAAAGCCCCTGGAGTGTGTAGTCCTGATTGGGATACTTCGAACGTTAACCAACCAACAACCCCCAAGGTATACATAAAGACTGATTAACATTCCCAATTTCAAGACATTCTATTAAATGTAACGTGATTCTATAAGGATTTCTCAGGTTTTCATACCTCTAATGTCAACTACTTGCTGAAGAAAATTTATCGGCATTTATTCTTATTGACAGCTTGCCCCTTCTCCCTGCAGGGTGTGTGTGTGTGTGTGTGTGTGTGTGTGTGTGTGTGTGTGTGTGAGAGAGAGAGAGAGAGAGAGAGAGAGAAACAGAGAGAGAAACAGAGAGAAAGGAGGAAGGGTATATTTAAATTTCCATTACCAGCTTAAATTTGTAAAATACTATGTTTATTACTACTGTATGACCATTTCTGTATTAATTATTCTCCTCTACTTAAGTTTCAACTCAATTTTAGAAGTTTGAAACTGAGTAGACTAGAATAAGAAAATGTAAAATAATTCAAAGAAACTATTCATCTTTTTATCATAAATTATCAATTGGAACCATGATATAGAAGTTCCCTCTGAATCTCAGAAAGAAGAGAAACTACTATTGACAAATAAAACATTCTCCATTCTGTTGGTCATGAATAAATCTATTCCATTGTTCCCAATCAGTGTTTGGGACCTAAGGCTATTATCTATATAAAGTGACTAGTTATGTTCTTATCTTCCTGTTGTGAAATTTAGTGTTAAATTCTTGAGTTTCAGAGAACCAGGTTTTCTAAAAATCAGTGTCTTGTAAACTTATGGAAAAGAACAACATCTCCATGAATTAATACTGGTGTTTCTGTTCTACAGCTATGTTGTTTACAGCTGCCAGAAGCATAGGAGTTACACAGGAGACAGATCAAGTGGAGATACCTTTTTGTACTTAAAGTTATTAGATCAGAGTTGACACCCCATATACTCTTTGATAAACCAAAAGCAGCCTTATAGTCAATCTTTTGCTTCTTCTAAAGATGGATAAACAAACAGTTGCCCTCTTATGGTTTTTCCCAGCACTGCCATTTGAAGTTTCTTTGACCAGTCCCCCATGGCCCAGCAGTATCCTTGGTATCATGACCTGTACTGATTGTATTTATTTCCATGGCATGGGATTTAACTGTGAAAGTTGATTAGAGGAGACCTTGAGGGAAAGCCTCCCTGGGAACCCAAAACATCAGATTTGCTACACTGACTTAGAACTGTGGCCTGCCCTACTCCATATGTGTCTGACAGCCATGAAGAGGTGTTTTATGTGTCTCCTCCAGAGGTTAATTTCCCTTCATAACTCACAGTGGAGCTATGAAGCCCAGAAGTGCACATGGTTTTCCAAGTGAATGGGCACTGTTTTTTTGGTTTTCAATATCTTCCCAATAATGACCAGTTTTTAAAAAAATTCACCCTAGTATATTGATCAGGCTAAATTAAATTCCTCGAGTCTTATTGGTGGATCACTGTTCCTTATATTTTTAATTAGAGGCTGCAGCAGTTTGTCTTAAATGTATTTGTTAGAACTTGCCCACAGTGTTTCATATATGCCTGTGCTTTTTTCACATAGCCTTGTGAGAATTTATTGCATGTGTTTCCTTTAACTGAGAATTTCAATACTCAGATGAGTATTTGTCATCTTAGATTTAATTATATACTTGAAATTCAAAATCCTTCATAAAAATTTTTTTTAAAAGTTAAGTAGCTGGTATTGCTACTGGATCCCTGGATTATCCCACTGTCTATCCATAAAAGTTTCTGTTTATCCTCCACCTTCTGTTTCTATTTCTAAGCCAATGCTTTAAGACACAACATCTGCTCCAGCCTATCCACTCTTCATGGGTCTTAACTTCTTTACTTCTCAGTTTTATCCTGTAAGTTAGTGCTCTCTAACTCATAGGGGTTTATGCCATGGGGGAAGATAAGATATATAAGGGTTATCTTCAAGAGAGATCCTTCTCTGAAAGTGCTTTTATAAAAGCCCCTTTGCTTAGAAAAGAGAAACTACAGTTCCTCAGCTATTTTTTTTTCCTATTTCTTGTTTTGCTGTTTTTATTTCTGAAAAGTGATCTTTGACTGAAAGAAATCTTTATTTTCATTTTAACTTTCTCCCCACTAACCTTTTGCCTGTTGAATCCTCTGCCTTATCCATGCTCTGAACTTTTTTACTTATGGAGCCAAAATGAATTCCCCCACAACGAATTCCAGGAATTTTATTCCTGTCATTAAACACATTAATGTCCTTGACACAAAGGAGCATCTAGCTTGCTGTTTCCACAAAGAGCCAGAAGCAAATGAGGTCTTGCTCTGGCACTGGCAAAGTCTCCCATGTGCCTTAGTTCTCCCTGTGTAAGTAGAAGTTAATTCAGCTGTTTCACTGCAGCTAGGTATTGTGAGTCCTGACTAACAAATGGGGTGAAGGCTTTTTGCAAATGTCCTGTACTGTATAAATTCATAGTGGATGATATGGAGTGTCCTCAAGTAGAAATAAGTATTTGTATAGCTCAAATCAGAATACTAATCCACCCACTGTTTTCAAAAGCAATGTTTTACTAACTTCTTTTTCATAGTGAAAATTAGTTTCTAGTCACTTGAACTTTTTATTTTGGTGTCTAGAAAGTGATCAATAGTATGTATTCTTTCTTGTCCTAAGTTATATTTTTCAGTTTTAGAACTGAAACAGTTACTTAACAGAGTATACATGGGTAAAGAGGGAGATTCTAGCTCAGATGTTGTAAAATAGAGAAAGTCAAAGATTAGCCTTGAATTTGAGATTGTATTTTAAATAGATGTTAATGTGAGTTTTTTTTAGATATTCTTTATTTTTAAGTTACCAGAAATTGTCTTTTATTTTTTAAGTTTTGAATATATCATTCTTTACATGTTTTGAATAAAGTGTTTTATCCATTCAGTTTTTTTTATTTTACATTATCAATAAATCAATCATTAAAACACATAACCTAATTATATAACTATTAAACTCAAGACTTAAATAACATCTTCTATGTTAACTATTTCTATACTTGAGTCTTTTTTAAAAATAATAACAAGAGCTTTTATGCTTCAAGCAATATAAAAATGCTTTTTAAAACAAGGTAAGTTATATATTGTAGTTTATTTATGAAAATTAATAATATTGTTTTAGTGAAGCTACATTCATTCCAGTTAAAAATTATTCTTCATTACTGATTAAATCTTAGGCATTAAAATTTCCTTTCTTTTATAAACTTTATATTGATAGTAGATGGTCAATACATGTTCTTTTTTACCCAAAACAAACAAGTTAGGTATCTGTGGTGTATTCCTAAATTTTTGGGATGCTTTATTGGTATGTGCAATCCCAAGTCTAGGAGCCACTTTTTAGAAAATATTATTTTATTGATATATTATAAAATTCACTTTTTTAAAATGTTAAATTCAGTGTTCTGGTGCATACATTACCACAATAAATTCTAAAATAATTTTATCACCCTCAAAAGAAACCCATGCACATTCAGACCGTTACTCCTTAATACATCCCTCCCTCAAATCCCTGGCAGCCAACATTACACTTTCTGTCTCTGTAAAACTTGCCTGTTCTAGACATGTCATATAAAGGAAAACGTACAATTTGTTACCCTTAGTGACAGGCTTCTTTCACTTGGCATAGTATTTCTAAAATTCTTCCATGTTTCAACACATATTATTTCTTCAAATGGTCAAATAATATTCCATGGTATGGATATACCACATTTTATCTGTTCTTCAGCTGGTGGACATTTGAGTTTATTTGCACTTTGGAGAGATTATGATTATGAATAATATTGTTATGAACATTTGTGTCAAGTTTTTTGTTCAAACATAAGTTTTATTTCCCTTGCATATACATCAAGGAATGGGCTTGCTATAGCAACTCTATGGTTTAACATGTTAAGGAACTGTACTGTACCAATTTTTGTGTATCCTCACCAACACTTATTATTTTCTCTTTTTTTACTGTAGCTATCCTGCTATGAAGCAGTATCTCATTGTGTTTGTTATTTTAATTTTTCTGGAGGCTAATGATGTTTGCTTGTTTTATACAACCCTTTAAGAAGGTAAAATCATTCTTAGCTCATAGGCTATGTAAAAAACAAGCAGACAACAATATCCCACCACAGGTAACCAACCTCTGAGTTAGAATATAGAATTAGACAATTACTTTAATACAGGTATCATAAATTTACTCCATATTGAAGAACATAGGGAAAATCATTAGTCTATAAAAGATGTAGAAAGAGTAATAAAAATAAATGAAATAGAGTGCTGATAAACTAGCTTGCTGGATTGAAAAAAAAAACATATTAATCTTTTTTATCATTTGCTGATGGCCATGGTGTACATGCTCCTGCAATGGCCCACACTGCTGAACCTGAGGTTGAGAAGGGGGATATACATCAACAACATTGGCCAGCTGGTGCCAGCTCATATTAGTGCATCCTAACATAAAACACCTCTCACTGTGTTTTATATTGGTTGGCATAGTATTCAGTAATTATAACTAATGTCTTGAAAGACCATGATTGGACTTTTATAAGCATTCAGGGGCAGAGTGAACATTTGCCCCTCACATTGTTTTTTCTTTTCTTAGTCTTCATTATTCTGGAATCATAGCCACATATCCACAAAGTGAAATAAGAAACATGCACACTCCCTATTCCAATTTTTTTTCTAAAAAAACATGTTGGAATAAAATCAAAACAAAGGGAACAATGTTTCTGACCTGTCCAGAAAACTTCCTGGAAAATATGTTTTAGTTGGGCATGGAAAACATGGAATGTGGCCATGTATCTGAAGAAATGAATACATTCTATACAGGTAGATGGTTTGTGCAAGAGTTTAAAAGTAAGAGTCAAAATAATTGGGGAAAGATTTGTCTCCATGGTTAGATATGCAATATGTGATCAGATATTTTGCCTGTGAGTTTCTTCTCTCCAGGGGCTCCAAAAATAAATAAATAAGCCTCAACTTTAGATTTCTGTTTCTGCTAAAACAGCACACTGCAAGGGAAAAAAAATCTTCTACAAGAATACTCTAGAGAAATTAGAAGGTGAATCATCCAGCAAATAAGCAGTTCATATCTGCTTTAAATATCCTTTTGAAATTCTGATCTAATACATTTCCAAGTTGGTATTAGTGTAGGTAGTATATTTTAAAAGAATCCAACTGTTTTAGTTCGCTTTCTTATTTCTATGACCAATCGTCATAGAAGTAAAGAACAATTAGAGGAATAAAAGTTTATTTGGGGGCTCGTGGTTTCAGAGGTCTCAGTCCATAGATGGCCAACTCCATTTCTTGGTGCTCAAGGTGAGACAACACCATGTGGAAGGGTGTTGTAGAGAAAAGCAGCTTGGACATGGCCACCAAGAAGCAGAGAGAAAGAGAGCTCTGCTCAAGAAGGACAAAATATACACCCCAACAACACACCTCCAGATACTCACCTCCTCCAGCAACACTCCACTCACCTACAGTTATCACTCAGTTAATCCCTATGGGGGATTAATTCACTAATTGGTTTAAGGGTCTCATAACCCAATTATTTCACCTCTAAACCTCCTTTCACTGTTTCATACATGAGGTTTTGAGGAACACCACATATCTAATTCATAACACCAACCTTCATGTCCACATTCTCCCAGGGTTCCCCTTACCTTTTCTGAACACCAGTAGGAATACTGGTAAGGCCCAAAGTTAAGTGAGGGATTGATGTGTTTGACCTATGTGTCAACTCAAAGCAAAGAAAGCAGTAGCTTTGCTGAGTAGAAGTGGCCACTAGGTTTCATTGTTCAACATAGCAGGGGTGGTCCTATTAATTTCAGGGAGATATTCACATGGAGTTCAAAATAATTGATTTTCCAAATTTAAGATTTTATGCAAAGGGACTTGAACAATCTGTAACTCCTCTGTGAACTTTCCTGTTCTTTTTTTAGCTATAGACAAAGCATTTTCTAAAATGCAAAGGGCATTCTAGCACAGATGACCCAATGCTATAATTCAGCCAGACTTCCTGGATTTCTTAGAATCATCCTGCTTTCCAGAGTCAACCTTGTTAACTCCATGGGAACACCTGTGCATGTTAGAAAGGGTTTGACTACGGTTATACCCTGATCCAGTGCATCACTTACTACTTAAGAAGTAGTGTAATGTGAATATGGGGCCAGAAGAATGTGACCTAGGTGTGGCCTTTCAATTTATCCTGA
Source organism: Ictidomys tridecemlineatus (assembly GCF_052094955.1). NCBI lineage: Eukaryota > Metazoa > Chordata > Mammalia > Rodentia > Sciuridae > Ictidomys > Ictidomys tridecemlineatus. The sequence goes on along the minus strand of NC_135479.1, from coordinate 155,565,215 downwards.
AGTTGAGACTATAGAAATGTCTGCCACTGTCCTATTCTCCATTCTGAATACAAAGAATCCCACTCTCCACAGCTGCTTGTTTCCAAGAAGGCAGTGTGAGATTGTAAAGACAGCAAGACAGGGCTGATTTGCTGGGTACAAAATAGATTGCTAAATAGTCTTTACAGGATACAACCATCAACAGAGGGCAACAGCTGGATTGGTGCTCACCAGATTGGGTTCTCTGAGAGCAAAGAACGAAAAGGAGTCCTGGTAAAGGGTATGTATTAGGAATCCATGTCTGAGGAAAGGATGGGGAGGAAGCAGGATTGGGCAGAGGGATAATCAAACAATGATGTGGGCCTAACAAACTTCAGCCAGCCCCATGGGAGAGTGTTACACAAAATATATGGCTTATCAGAGTTAGGTTAAATAGTCCAGTTCTCCTAACTCTGCCTCATTCAGTCACTGAACATGGGCCACACAGTCTGAATTTCTGAACAGTATATGTGAAATGTCTAGTGAATCTCATGAACATAGACATATATTCACCTCCTTTGCTGTAAAAGGCTCCCCAAATCTTATGTTATGAGCATACCAGTAAGTCAAACATTCCTAAGTCCTTCACAAAAAAAAAAAAAAGTGATTTTGGCTAAAACCTCACAGGATTGAAAGCCAAACTAACATGTAGATGTATCTATTCCTTTCAAAAGAAGTCTCTCTTCCAAATGGAAGGAGCAAAATGTAGTTTACTTGTCACGGACTCATCAATAGACCTGTCAAGGAGCAGTGCCATATTGAAGACTCAACATTGATCTCCAATGCTGGCAGGTTGAGTGTTGGATGGAAGTAGTTCAGAGGTAGTCCTGAAAGTGGGAATGCACGCTGCTGGGCCCAGTCAGCATCCATCTCGCCTTCCAAGAGCCTTTCCACCCACTTGCCTATTATGTCAATGCTAGGGTGGCTGGAGACTAGGGTTGCCCTATGCTAATCTGCTGAGTTACTCATTGACTTGATTGTATTGTGAATCTTCTATTGGGCAAGTTCCTTCTGGTGGTTGTTAGTTGTGACATAAATACCCTTGCCCTTTCTGTTCATTAACATATGTCTGTTCCTGTGCTTCTAGCTCAGATTCCCTTGTCCCAAGTCTTCCTATTTTTGTCCTTCCACATTTCTGGACAAGAAACCTCCTGGTTAACCATTCCCAAAAGAGTGTGTGTGTGTGTGTGTGTGTGTGTGTGTGTGTGTGTGTGTGTGCGTGTGTACCCACACTAACCACAGCCACTTTTTATACAGTATTTAACCATGTGCACCTCTTGAGGCTCTGCCCATTGGGAAGATTTTTCCTTTTCAACATGTTTCATGACCATTTCTAAGTGGGTCTGCAATGTAGTTGCCATCCATTTTTGTTTTTCATTCACCTCCTGTCTTAATCCAGTTTGCACTGTTTTAACAATATGTGAGGGTGAGTAATTCATTTAAAACTGTTCTAAGACTGGAAAACAAGAAGAAGGGGGGGAAAGCATCTGGCAATAGACTTCTTGCTGTTCATCCCATGGAAGAAGGCAGAAGGGCAAAGAAAGAAATGAATAACCAAACTTTTATGATAGAACCAATCCCACCAATGATTCTATTACAATGGCAGTTAAATTTCAACATGAATTTTGAAGAGGACAAACATTCAAACCATACCTCCCTAAACCAAGTTCCTCAGATAGCTAGTTGCCAAGGAACTTCCATATATGTATGATCTGAGGGAGGGTAAAATAAGTGTGTACCAAGTGGAGGTGTGCACCAAGTCTTAGGCCACTTACTTATACTTTCTGGTCCTGCTCATGCTTAGTCCTGAAGTAATATCTCCATATTAGAATGGATTTTTTCTGGGACTGCCCAACCTTGTGATTTGGTGGGTTCTGAGGGAATTCAGCTCATGATGGGAAGTTCTAGATGCATAATGTACATGGTTAATTAGTTTTCTATAATGAGGTATTGCATCTCTATCAGGGTCAGATAACTCATAGTCCCTTAGGGATCAAAAAGATGGACAGCTTTTAAACAGTGTATTTTTTTCTATAGAACATTGAAGAAAGAAATTGAAAAAGAAACAAGATGAAAAGTCCTCCCATGTTCATTGATAGGCAGAATTAATATTGTAAAAATAGACATACTACCAAAAACAATATACAGGTTCAATGCATTCCCCATCCAAACACCAATGATATTCTTCACCAAACTAGAAAAAACAGTACTAAAATTTAGTTGGAAGAATAAAATGCCTAGAATAGTCAAAGCAATTCTAAGTCAAAAAAAGCAATGCCAGAGGAATCACCATACCTGACTTCAGATTATACTAGAGCCATAGTAACAAAAATGGCATGAGACTGGCATAAAAACATTCACATAGACCAATAGCACAGAATATGACACACAGACAAATCCACTCAGATACTCATTTGATCCTTGACAAAAGTTCCAAAAACATAAATCGGAGAAAAGAATCTCTTTAACCAATGGGGAAACTGGTTATCCTTATGATGAGAAATGAGAAAAGACCCTCATCTCTCACCCTGCACAAAAGTCAAATCAAAGACGCAGGAATTAGATCATAAATTAAATGACACAACTCCTAGAAAAAAAAAAAACAGGCTTAACGTTCTAACACATAGGCACAGACAATGCCTTTCCCAGTAGGAACCCTGAAGCTCAGGAAATAATGTCAAGAATTAATAAATGAGATGACATCAAATTAAAGTTTCTTCACTACAAAGGACCATTAACAGTGTAAAGAAAGAACATACAGAATGAGAGAAAAATCTTTGGTAGCTACTCTTCTAAGTAGTAATATTGAGAATGCATAAAGAACTGAAAAAAAAACACCAAAAAACTTCCATTAATAAATGAGCAAATGAACTAAGATGATGCTTCTCAAAAGAAGAAATACAGAAGGACAACAAATATATGAAAAGATTTTCCATATCATTAACAATTAGGGAAACAGATCAAATCTACACTGAGATTTCATCTTACTCTAGTTAGAATAGCAGTCATCAAGAATGCAAACAATAAGAGGCTAGGGTGTGGCTCAGTGGTAGAGCCCTTGCCTGGCATGTATGGGGCACCAGGTTTGATCCTCAACACCACATAAACAAATAAATAAAGGTCCATCGATAACTAAAAACAATTTTTTAAATTGCAAACAATAATAAATGCTTAAGAGGATGTGGAGAAAAGGGAAGAGTTTTACACTGTTGGGGATTATAAATTAGTACAATCACTATGGAAATCAGTATGGAGGTTTCTCAAGACTAGACCACCATCTGACCCAGCTATATTTCTCCTCAGTATTTGTTCTAATGAATTAAAGTCATCATACTGCAGCAAGGCATGCATACCCATGTTCATACCAGATACAATTCATAATTACCAAAACATGGAGCGAGCCTCGATGTCCATTAATGTATGAATGGGTAAAGAAAATGTAGAGTTTTACTCAGCCATAAAGAAGGATGAAGTTATGCCATTTGCAGGAAAAATAGATGGAACTTGAGAAAATTATGTTAAGCAAAATAAAGCAAACTTAGAAAGTCAAGGATCATATGTTTTCTTTCATATGTGGAAGCTAGAGATGAAAAGAAAGGAAAATTTGGGGTGAAGGAGTGTCTCATGAAAATTGAAGACCTAGAGAGTATAGGAATAAGACTAAGGAGAGGGAAGAGAGAAGGAAAAGGAGAAGTACTGGGGAATAATATTGGCCAAATTATATTGTTGTGTTATGTGCATGTACAAATATGTAATGATGAATTCCACTATTAAGTACAATGCTAATGCACCAATACAAAATGAGGAAAAATAAAATTATAGTTTTGTAAAAGGTGTATAATTCTCCAATAGAAAGAATTTAGCCTGGTTCTAGAAACTTAGGGGCCTATTTTATGATTTTCCCTTAAAAAACTTGCAAAAGGTTCTTAAAGCATTTTTTCCCATCATGAGCTCTGTCTGAACATGCTACAGACCACTTTTGTGCTACAAGTCTCACTTATATGAAGGTGATGAAAGACTTCTTGGTCACCTAAAAGACAGGCCAGGGCAGTATCCCCAGGTGTGAAATATGCTGTCTTTAGACCCTGAAGCAGTCTCCCGGGCCTTGTATTTCATTTCCATATGGAGGAAGGAACAATGTACAATGAATTATTTTTTACTTTTGAGGAAATATTTCAGTTACTTTCAGCAACTGGATTTTTAGACATTTTACTGACATGTTTAAAATAAACATGCACCAGGCATGGTGGCACACACCTATAATTCCAGCAGATCAGGAAGCTGAGACAGGCGGATCATAAGTTCAAAACTATCCTCAACAATTTAGTGAGGCCCTAAGCAATTTAGTGAGAACCAATCTTAAAATAAAAAATTAAAAGTGCTTGCGATGTGGCTTAGAGGTTAAGTATCCCTAAGTTCAATCCCTTGTGGGAAAATATATATGTGTGTGTGTGTGTGTGTGTGTGTGTGTGTGTGTGTGTGTGTGTATACATATATATTTTTTCCCAAAAATCCAATGTCAGGACCTGGTATCTTCATATTTATCTCCCACGCTCTGGAGTTTACAATATTGCCGAGGTCTCTGGCCTACTAGCCATTTCTTGTTTATCTAGCTCTATAAGCATGATATTACTAATTAGCACATGAGACATTCAAAGAGATGTTTAAAGGGTACAGATCTCTTTGGATTATCTTATGACAGAGGGCAGGGGTGTTAATATAATCCGGAGTCAAAATTATGTGTGTATACTGTCACCCATTCAACATGAATGTAAACTCCTTCTGATCTTTTCAGATCACAATAGAAAATAGCACATTTACCAAATTAATGGCCACATATATCATAACTTGGAGACCTTTTTATTCTGCTCTAGAGAAGATACCACTACTCAATTGAATTAGTGGAAGTTTACTATCATCTACCAGGGTGTACATCATTATGTTAAGGGACAGATTGGTGAATTGGGTGGAAATATAGGAACTATTATCCCTTAAATCCTTACATGTGGCACATTTTCTGCCCTATCTCTGGGAAGGAATATTCTGTTATTATTCTGTTACTATTTGGCTCGGATGGAAAGGCAGTTTTAGGGATTTCTACTTGGTCTTCCCCACTGTGATAGCTGTTAACCACAAGCTAAGGACCTAATGTGGAGCTTGTGCCAAGTATCAAGTATTTCAACATCTTACACTGGCTCAGTGACCTTTAGGTGGGTCCATAGAACTTGGCCAGAGCTCCATCAGTTACCCAGTCTCTATGTGTGCCCACTCTAATGAAAGGAAAGCATAATGATACTCAAGGACTCTGGGTATTAAAGTCAACTTGGACCCAGGGGTCATGAAATGTATTATTTCTGTAGCTTACATTTGCCCTAGTAAATGGCCATAGCTTTCTTTGGTCAAGAACTAGATGAGTTGTCATGAGTACTTTACTTACTGTGCTTCTTCAGGGTCCTTCATCATGGGGGCCTGTAACCTTTAGTCAACCGTGGTTCTGAAAACTCTCAAGTCCAGAAATTGACTTGCTATGAGCATCCTCATTACCATTCCTCATTTCTTCTGATAGTACAAAATAAGTACTTTTCTTGTCTGTAAAATCTTTGAGAGGCTGTGATCCATTAATTCTGTGGATCTCAAACTCACCTTGTACTGGCCTCACTTGAAGAATTTTTATACCACAGATGCCTGGGGCCCATTTCCAGAGTTTTTGATTCAGTAGGTCTGCAGAATGCCTGGGGATTTGCATTTCGAAGAAGTTCCTTGCTGCTGCTGGTGCTGCTGCTGGTCTAGGAACCACTGTCATCATCTCCCCAACTCTCTGCAGGCCAGGCCCCTTGGCTGCTCCTCCCACCCTATTGCTTATAAGATAATTGATGTCACTGACTTACTTTGAGCAATTGCACATCCTTACCTGGTCTTTGTTATTATGAGTCATATCACCACTCTTATCACCATTTGGGGATCTTTTATCATTCTGGAACATTTTAGTAATGCTGGAGCCCCAGTCTCCAGCATATTCCTGGTGGTCTTGGCAAATGGTGTTTCCTCTGGGGCTTTTGGTGGAACATAATCCTTTGGTGGGTTTTCAGGGCTCACATAACATATAATATATTTAGTACATCCCACTTCCCTGTGTTATTTAATCCCTTCTTCCTCTTTCTGCCAGGGAAATTGGCATTCCAGTTTTGCACAGTATGGGTCATTGCCTTTTCCATGCTTCTAGGAGCCATCCTAGAAACAAAGTTACACCATCTCCTGGGGGCATTGCAAAGATGAAAATTCTGAATCTCTACAGAATGCTCCCAAGTCAATAAACTCTCTTTTATCCAATCTTATGGTCCAACTCCCCTTAGTCAAGCAATCTCAGAATCCAGTCCCACTGGTACTTCCCTGCCATCTGTCAGTGTACATTGGCTAGGACTCACAGCTTCTTTGGAGTAGAGTTCCTTTTCGCCCTTATCAGGCCCAGCATGTTCCTAGATGATTCGGACTTAATCCTAGTTACAAGCCTGGAAGGCAAGAAGAGAAATCTGGATAGGTCTTAAAGGGCATTCTGTCTTGAAAGAGAGAGATGCATTATTTTCTAGCAAGCACAAAGTAATTCCTTCTGCAGGTTCAGAGAAATCAGAGAACTTATAGAGTGAATAGCAGCTCTCGTAGCTATCTAGGTGTTAGCACTAAAAGTTCTGTATCCTAGGAACCACCTTAATCCTTGGCAAAATGAGATAGTCATGTTGAGATTCTGGGAATTCAATATTTTCAAGGACATCTTCTCAGGTGTTCTCATTCCAAGTGTCAGGGTTCCATTTTTCCCCCAGCCTCATAGGTATAACAAGTCTGCCTTGTTTAGGTATTTAGCTGTCTTGGAAAATCAACACTAAGTTTTTGTTCTAGACTTGGACCTCACCTCTGCTTTCTTGTGCAAGATATGAAAGTCTTTTCCTAAACTTCCAGGCAAATTCTCTGGTTTTCCTATTTGACTTTAGTTGTCTATTAATTTTCCACAGCTACTCATTATCATTTTGCAAGTTTATTTAAGAAAAAGAAATTTATTCACCTCATTCTTATTTTTTTATCCTCAGTTTTTCTCATTCTCACATTCCTTCATATCACTTGCCTCATATCTTTTTCTTATTTTCAATTTCTGTATCTATGAGGTTCTGCAAGATTTCTAATAGCCAAACAATGTATTATAATTTCTCATAAAAAACTTTGAATGCCACTTTAAAAATGAGCTCTTGAAGGGAATAGAACTTATCAATATTGATTTTAGAATTTAAATAGTATTATCATTACTCAAATAATGAGCAGCTGTGCATAATAATAGAAAACTGGATGGTAACTGTAGGCAGGTGGGATGTAGCTGGAGGAGGTAGGTCTCAGGGTGGGAGACAGTCTTGGAAGGGTGTATTTTCCTGGGACCCCTTCACCCCCTCCTTCCTCACTTCAACATGAGCTGTGAGCAGCTTTCTCCCCTGGGCCCCTCCCTGATGATGTGCAGCCTCACCTTGGTTCCAGAGAAATGGAGTCTGCCGTCTGGACTGCGTCCTCTAAAACTGTGAGCTCCAAATAAACTTTTCCTCCTCTGAGTTGTTCTTTTCAGGTATTTTACTCAGTGATGCAAAAGTAAAACAGTCTCCCTATATTTTTCCCATTCAAGGGGGTAGTAGACTTTTATGATTCTTCATCTCAATGGAAATTGTTCTGTTGCTTTCTGGATTTTTCCCGAAGGCCTGAAATTATTGTTCCGAGAATAGAGTTTGAAGAGGAGGCAATTCCTCTCAAACTAAAAAAGATGTTCCAGAATGAAACATCCTACAAGAAATATAGACAAACGTGTGGTTGCAAGTATTTCCTGTATGTGCAGGAGCAACTCAGAGGGAGAGATTACTGAATAACCATGGAAGGCTGGACTGTCTTGTGTCCTAGTCCTGACCAAGGGCTGCACAGTGTGGACCTGAAGAGATGACACATGGCCTGCCATAGCAGGATCTGAGCAGGACTTTCCAATAGCTACCCTATCACCATCACCCTGGCGCTTTGTAGGGCAACAACTTTGACACAACCCTGAACTAAAGAAGGTAAACAGAACACTTGAAAGAACAGCTATAGATTTCCAGCTCGCCTGCTGGGATGGAGGTATGGCTTTAGAAGAAGTTGAGGAGAAGAAATAGAGATGCAGTATTTCTTATACACTTAAATATATGGACTGATGGAAACCAGCTTCACATATCGAAGTTCTATCCTTCCCCCTTTCTTAATCCCTCAAGTCTTGAAAGCCTCCCAGTTCCATCCACACATACCTTCCCTGTCTCTAACCTCATATTCCAGATGGATGCTCAGAGGACATTAAGCCTTTTCTGCAGAGCCTCCGTCTGGCTTCTCTCTTGTCCGTCGCAGGATGATCAGGCTCATACCTTCCCCCACCCCCATCCCAACTGCTCTTTCTTTCTTGATCTAAAACACTATAGGCCTGCACATGTTTATTTATAACAGCACTTTAAGAAAAAGTTTGGTCTACCTCATTCTTGTTTTTTTTTTCCTTAAATTTTCACATATTTCTTTATATCACTTACCTCATATCTTTTTTCTTCTTTATTTTCAATTTCCATATCCAAGAGATTCTTCGAATTTCTAATATAGCAAAACAATGAATTATAATATTTGTCATAAGGAACCTTGGATGCCCTTTTAAAAAAGAGTTCTTAAAGGGAATAGATCATATTAATATTGATTTTAGAATTATGACTAGTATTAAAACAGATCCTTTTGCAGTAATATCAAGCAGAATTAAAGATAGAAGAGAGAAAAGTACATGTTTCAAGACCTCATTAGAAACATCATGGAAATAAAAAGTTGAGATTTATTCATGGAGCAGGTCATTGAAGGACTCTAATTCAGGTGTTTATTATACTTCAAAGATTATTTCCCTTCAAAAATCTCTGGCCTTATCAGTACGTGGATTCAGAATTGCTGAGTAACTGGTATTTCTGCTCAGAGGACATTTCCTTAATTCTCCTGCAGTCAGCTGATGGATTTGCCATTTTCATAGTCATTAACTTTTTCTATTCTTGCAGCTTGCATCTACTTTGCAACCTCAACCTCTCTCACCTGTGATATTCATTCATTCATTCATTCTTTCTTCTATCCACTCAATAAATATGATTCTGTGCCTATAACAATCTGCTATAGGTGCTGAGAACATAGCAATAAACTAAAACAAAACAAAACCTTTGCCTCAGAGATAAAGAGGTAAAGAGACAGAAAATAATTCAAATAAATTGTATGTTTCAGTGTAATAAGTGTGAATGAAAAACAAAGTTGGGAAGGTGGTTAGAAAATTGTGGGAGGGTTGTGCTGGGGATGTGGCTCAAGTGGTAGCGCACTCACCTGGCATGCGTGTGGCCCGGGTTCCATCCTCAGCACCACATACAAACAAAGATGTTGTGTCTGCTGAAAACTAAAGAATAAATATTAAAAGTCTCTCTCTCTCTTTAAAAAAAAAAGAAAGAAAATGGTGGGAGGGTTTATAATTTTAGAAAGGGTTCCAGAGAAGGTCTCAGTGAAAAGTAATATTTAAATGGAGATCTCAAGGAGAAGGATGATGCACCTGGGGAAAGCATTATCTAGGCAGAGAGTAGCAGATGGAGAGATCCTGTAGTAGGACTGTCGTCAACCATATTTGATGAACAGCAATAAATGAAGGGCAAAGAAAATGAAGTCTAAGAGGAATATAAAGTGAGAGCTGGAACAGGCACTGCTTTTGGTGATGTGGCACAAACTTGGGCTTCTCCTTGAGATAGGAGCCATTGAAAGGTTCTCAACCGAGTGGTGACCTGATCTGCTTATGCTTTAACAGAACCCCTCTGGCTGCCCTGTCAAAATTATCCAAAGGTGGTAAGGACAGCAGCAGGAAGTCCAGTTGAGAGGCTAATTCAGTCATCTAGCAGAGAGTTTGTGGGAGCTTAAATCACACTGGCAGCAGGAAAGTGATGAGCTGATTTTGAAGGCCCATCCTCCTAACAATCCATTTCCTATCCCTTCTGCATTCTCAATGCCGAACGAACCTGTCTTCCTAGAAAGTCCTTCTCCTCATGTCACTCCTTTACTCTTCAAAGCTCACCCAGAACTCCTTGATGACCAAATTGGGCTCTGTTCCTTTCTTCCTGTATTCTAAACGTTTGCAGCTCAGCATCTTTCCTACCTGCCTTATTCCTTCCTCTTCCTGTTCTGCCTTCTCCATACCAATCAGCCTATTTACCATCTTCCCCACCCCATGCACCCTAACTGCTATTCTAACCTCTGTAAGGAAAGCAATACTCTTCTTTGCCTAGATCTTTCCATCTTTAGAGCCTATTCCAAGTGCCACTTTCCTGAGGTCTTTCTTCCTCGTGTTCAAAGTCTGTGTGAGCACTGTGTTCTCTGGCTTGACCCTCAGAGCCTGTACCAACAATTTAGCTTACACTATTTTACAACTTATTTTTGCTGCTTGCATAAGTTCATAAACACTACAAAGACAGGGACTGGATAAAGATACTTTTTCAACTTGCATCCCCAACCCAACACAGGTGAAATATGTAATATGTGTTCAGGTGTCTGTCAGACTGAACAAAACCCAACATATTCTCTTCAGATTAGCTATCTCATGATGAACTGGCAACCTCTGACCATGTTAAAGACACGAGGCACGGGCCCTGGTGGTGCAAGCCTGTAATTCCAGCTACTTGGGAGGCTGAGATAGGAGGATCACAAGTTCCAGGTCAGCCTGGGAAACTCAGCAAGACTCAAACTCTGGGGTTGTAGCTCAGTGGTAGAGCACCCCTGAGTTCAATCCCCAGTACCTCAAAAAAAAAATTTTTTTAATGTGGGAAAGCATTTGATGCTACCCATTATTCACAATTCCCTACTGATTTTTCTTAACAACGTACCCTGAAATATATTTCCTGGAGTGTGTGCTTCCTAGGACTGTAATGAGAATGGCTCACATATGCCATGTGTAAAGTCTGCTGTATAGCATATTGAATGGCACTCAGTAGGTACTCAGTAGGTACTCAATAGCAGGCTGCATTCTCTCATTCTTGCCCCCTCCTGCTGGCTCCTCACTCTGCCTACCCGTTTCCTGCATTATATGGATTATTTGTAGACATCATTTTTTAAGGATGAATGTCATCAAGACCTGCTGAGCTGAATATTTATACAGGCTCCAGGTTTTTCTTACCAGCTGTGGACGTTTTTGCAAACTCTACATTACCACTTAATTGAAACGACTGCTTGGTTCCATTTCTCTTATTAAAGACAGATTAAGGAAATCAGTTCAATCCCTTAGCCATTTTAAAGTCATCATTAATCTCATGCTCTTGATTTACTAGCAGCCTTTGAGAAGAATATGTCCCTATGAACCTCTCTCCTGCTCTCCAGTCCCCCATGCCAGTATCAAAGCACACTTCACTTTGCCTGCTCATTTCATTTCCTTTTTCCCTACTTTAATGGATGCAGTTTTTGCTCATTCCCTACTGAACCTTTTGTAATACTTATTTCTTTTTCTCACCCATAAATCTCTTGCAATTTATCATGTGAAGTTTCCACCTTTTTGTGAGCTTGGATGGTGAGAATGAAATGTGATACTCTGGGTTTCATTTAGGGTGTCCTTGAGAGCAGCTTCCTTGTCTGCTTTCATGATGGTTGGCTCCTTGTCACATCAGTCTCCCCATACCATGGCCAAGATCTCTCAGCCTCACCGAGAGGCAGGCTCCAGACAATATCAAGCCTTTTTAGAGGACTGGATGGAATTGGGGTCATAGGTCTCTAGTATATCCTCATCTACCTGCAAGTCAACTCTAGTAACTGACCTCACGTTTAGATATCTAGGTCCATGGACCTGACCAATAACTTGCCCAGATCCTCAAAGCATGCAAAGTTCTATTTCCCTTTACTGGTCCTTCCTCAGAAACACAGCTAAGAGCCCAGAGTCTGTCTCTGTATGTTGAAACACACTGACCTGGCCTCATGCTTGGGTGGACAATGTATTTAGCTCTCTGTACTCAATGGGGAGTCAAGGACACCCACCAGGGGTCACTCAAGGAACTCCTCAATACCAAGTGCCTTCTGCCTGTTTCAGAGTGGACACCTTGTCCCCCAGATAGCATGGTCTGCAATTCTTAGGTGGTCATCCTTTCACCACCACCTGCTGCTTGACAGGAGGCTGACTCACCAGATTGTTTGTCTGACCTGTGTCATTTCTAGCATCTCACTCTGGCATCCGCTGTTTTAAGAGAGCGTAATGATTTCTTCCCACTTTAGCATCTCTCCAGGATTTCTTCTCATTAAAAACATCTCAGCCAAATGAGCTGTTAGACAGTGTTTGTTTCAGTCCCTTCCACATCCTCTGAGACTCTTTTATAACTTCCAACAACTTATTTCCCAGCATCCTGTGTCCTGAATGGGACCTGCCCATCCTTTTTTGAAGCCAGGATTCTTCAACATACTGATTTTGCAAAGCATACCCTCATGGACTGATGAGTTTCTCTTGAAGAGCTACGCTAAAAAAAAAAAAAAACCCCACAGTTACCAAAAAATGGTTCTGTTTAATGATAGTTCAGGGAGACCCTCTGGGTAGATTCAGAGATGGTTTATAGAAAATATGCTATATACTTAACTGTGTTTCATATTTTTTCTAGAAAAATGAGACCTTTTAAATTTTATGAGACTTTAAACAACAATGAAATGACCATTTTCCAATCTTTATACTAAGAATTTTTGAATTATATTCAGTATTAAAAATGAGATAATAAATTAATGCTCTCATTCACTGTTTCTAGAAAAGTAAATTAATACATCTTTCTATAAAGAAAGTCTATATTTTATGACTCAGTAATTTCCCATTTAGCAATCTACCTTGAAGATATAGAAAAAATAATCAAAGATACATGTATCAATGTTTATTAAGTTATCCCAGTCATTTCTTATACCTTCTGGGGATGGGTTCTACCTTGCAGATACTCAAATCTGCACATTCTCAAGTCTTTTGGATTACATGGCATGTATTGGCATGTATGTAATGTATGCACATCCTCCCATATACCTCAGATCACCTCTAGATTATTACATTGAACACACTGTAAATGCCAGGTAAATAGTTGTCACAATGTAACGTTCAGGGAATGATGACATGGGGAAAAATCTGTATGTGATCACTACAGACAGATTGCTTTTCCTAATGTCTTTTAAGTCTTAAAATTTATTGAACCTGTACAAGTGGAATCCATAGACACCAGGGCTGACTGCATTTAAAACAGCAAATATAGGAAAATGAAATATCACCAATAGAGAAACATTTGTATATGATGATATTTTTATACTGTGAGGTGTTATGTAGCCACTGAAACACTTTCAGACTATTTTGATATATGGAAAATATTAATAATATTGAGGAAAAACAGTAAAATTCAAAATACTGTATTGTCATGCCATTTACATCACATTGGTACAGGAGGTACATGGGTTATGTTTATGTCTCTGTGTGTGTGTGTGTGTGTGTGTTGTATAAATATGTCTGAGATACATATATTACAGTGTTAGCAGCACAGCTCCTTGAGATTAAAATAGATTTTTATTTTATTTTTATGTTTCTGTGTCTTTTCAGATTTTTCTGTAATCAACATGTGTTACTTTTATAGCCTCAAAAGTAGCATTAAAAACACAGAAGTCGTTAGACTAGAGTTCAATGTAAATATGTATTAGCAACTGGATTTGTTGAGGGATGGAGAGTCCCCAGGGGTTAATAGGAGGAGATTGGAAGAGTGTCCATCTCTCAATGAATTTTCCTCTTACACTACTTGAGAGGTTATACTCCGTCAGCTTCTTATGTGTGTAACTCACATTTTCTCATGTTCAAGGGAAACAATCAAGGGTTTGAGCATGACAATCTTAATGGTATAAACTGTCTTTTTGAGATGAACCCCATGCAACAAAATACGCTGGAACTGAACTGAGTAATTGACTTTAACCTTGGAGTTATCTGGATTCTTGTCAGAATTCCAGAGTGTGCAGATGAGGCCCACTGCACCAGGTCCTCCCCAGATTCAACCATGTCCACAGGAATGTGGAAGCTCTCACGAAAGGAATTGCAAACAGACACAGGGCAGGTCTAGGAAAACTGGAAGTCAATTTGAACTCTGAGAATGATTTGAACTCTCTTTTTAAAATCATTTTATTTTTCTTGAAACTTTTTTTGGGGAACTTCCTAGAGGAACTGCCCTGAAGACTTTTGTGTGAGGACAAAGAGAATGATAGCTGGATGGAATGATCAGGCAGGCAAAAGAGGAGGGAGGCAAACCTCAGGCGCCTTCTCGGGCCAGGCCCACATGTGGTTTTGATTTTTTGAGCCCTAGTGCAGCTACAGTGTAAACCATTGCTTCAGGATCTTACCTTCCCCCCTGTTCCAGCTGACCTGCTGCAATTGGAAGGCCACTTGGCAGGCTCTCCCAACTTCTTGCCTCTCTTTCCTGGGGTTGCGGTAGGCAAGGGATGCTCTGCCCTCAGGGCTCCTGCATGGTCTCTGCTCAGAAGCTCAGCAACACTTCTCTCCCCTAAGCATCCAGCTTTGAGTTGCTCTGACTTATGCATTCCTTACTGTAAAGGCTATGTTTTCCTAACCTCAAACCAGAACATGTGGGATAAGGACACTTTTCCCTAATTTGTCTGAAAAAAAACTTTTCAATATAAAAATTAGATCATATTTAGTTATATTTAGTCAAAATGTTTCTTTTGAGGAAAAAATGCATGAAATTAAGCTGGCCCAGTATACCTGGCTCTTATGGTTACCGCATTCATGGCTGACTATCCTGAGAAAGCCCTGGAGAACCCGTGAGGGCTTTCCCGGGATTCCTTCCCACTCAGGTCACAGTATTCTAAACTAAATTTGGCAGCAGTTCTATCCCGTCCCACTCTTTCTCCCAAGGGAACTTGGCGCCTAAAGACTTTGCCACCCATGGATCAAGAAACAGCTTTCAGATATCTCCAAGTTTACTCCCAAAGGAACATATTTCCAATTCCAAGCTTTTACTACACTATGTATTTGATGAGCAGGAAAAGAATTGGAGGTATATACTCCTGTTTTTCACTGATAATTTCATTTGTTCAGAGGTCAACTAAAGACAGAAAAAATTCATCTCAAGTTAAAAATTACTTGTGGCACAATAAAGTGGGGGAAGGGAAGCAGAGAAGTTCAGTAGATTAGACAAAAGGGAATGAAGGGAAGGGAAGGAGGGGAGAGAGGTAGGAATAGGAAAGGCAGTGGAATAAATTCAACATATTTTTCCTATGTACATATATGAAAATACCTAAGTGAATCCCACCATCATAGGCACCCACAAGAATGGGGTCCTAATTGGAGTAAGATAGATTCCATATTTGTGTAATTTTATCAAAATGATTATATTGTCCTGTATAACTAAAAAGAGCCAATAAAAAAATAAATATTCTGCAATATAATTTTAATGGCTACCTACTGTGACTTTAGATGAGTAAAACATAATTTTATATTTTACTAAGGCAAGGCTAATATTATTAATTAAATTTACTATCAAAAAATATATATGTTTATGTTGAAACCATAATATATTAACTAACCCTTTTATCAATTGGGGATTTTTTTTGTAGGGGGAGGGGAGGCAATACTTTTTTAAACTTTAAAATGTATTTTATCATTCTTATAACTTTGTCCTTATTACAAGCACATAATCATTAAAAATTACTTCTGGCAAATATCTAAATAGTCAACTCTAATGAGAGTGTGGGCAATGGAGGGAATTCAGGGTTCTCCCATATTCTCTTGTGCCTCATTGGGTGTGAGACCCCCCTCTTCTATATAAGGCTAGCTCAGCCTCTAAAATCTGTCTTTGAGTGTAAACTATTTTTTCATAAACTTCAGGAAGGTTCAGCTACCTCACGGATGTTGCAATGTGAGTCAGAATCTGAAATAGCCTGAGAATTCAGGAATTTTTTCTTAGGGAAAAAAGGAAAGTTCCAGGATATTTTTTTAAAGATAGTTCCTTATTCTAGTTTCCTTGCTTTGGAAGAGAATCTAAAGAGATATGTTATCAGCCAAACTGGGTGGGACGAACCCCTCCTTGACCCCTTTGCCTGATGCTGTTTTTGAGCTGGACAATGAAGCCCAGAATGGTCACCACCAATTCCAGGTCTTGGAGGAGGGGGTTGGAGGCTTTGCTTTGTAAGAAGGTGATGGAGAGCACCCATGCTCCGTGCCTGAGGCAGCTGAAGGGAGACTGAGCACAGGGAGCTCAGGAGAAGCTCAAGTCCATCCCTCAGTGTAAACTTCACCCAGGGTCCTTGTTCTGCTTTGGGAGAACAATTTGCCACCTTTCTCTCTACAAAGAACACTGCTGTCCTGCTGGGATTCAGATTTTTTTTAATACCATTAAAGATACTGTTTTGTAAAATAGAAAGCCAAAAGGAAATTTCTTTAAAAAAAAAATCTGTTATGACAAAAAAAGGGAAGAATTGATGAGTTCCCAGTTAAAGAAGAAGAGGGAGACTATCTTAATACCTTTCTTGTCATTCTTTTTCTATGGAGATGTACATAAACTAGTTTCTCTCCTTAATCATCTTTTTAATAGAAAAGGAGCCTGCGTCCCCCCACCCCTGCCTGAATTTTAATGCAGCAACAACTCTAGAGAATATCAAGCCTGAGGGTAGATTTACCAGGAAAAAGCAGCAACACCATTTTCCTGACATTGATAGAACCCTTGGAACTTGCTCGCCTGCCTTTCCTGAGAAGGTCTCATGAAGGTCATCAGTACCCTCATTTGAAGCATAATCACCCAGGAAGGCTGATGAAGCAAGAAGGGAGAGAGCCAGGATCACCCAGGCATGCTTAATGTAAAACAGTCGAAGAAGAAATAGTTTCATTAGACAACTGATAGGAAATAAATTGAAATCAGGTATTTGAAAATAACTTGCTAGTGACAGACACAGACTATGAAATATAAGGTTTCAAACAATTCACAGTAATACAGTAATAATAATTCTGAGAGCTAACACTTATTTAGTGCCTGCTACATTCAGGCATTGCCCAAAGAGTTGTTTTTTTTTTTCTTTCTGTCTCTTTACTTTTCTTGAGACGAGGTCTCCCTATGTTGTCTAGGCTGATTGCCTAAACTCAAGTGGTGATCCTCCTCCTCCCTTAGCTCCTGGGATTACAGCCCTAAATGTTCATTTAATTCTTTTTGTTTGCCTGTTTCTTTTGCTGTGCTGGGGATTGAACCTACGGCCTTTGCCAGCAAGCACTGTACCACGGAGCCATACTCCCAATCCAACTAATTTAATTCTTATAAAGTAGGTGTAGTATTATTATCAGTGTTTTATAGGTGAGGACACTGCTGCATTGAGAGATGGCAATTCTTGTCCACAATTATATAAGTAGAAAAGTGGTAGAACTGCATTTGTGGTTGTTAAGGTCTCAAATTAGTTCCCCTGTCCCTGCATGGGCACTATTCTACACTAAGACATGCAGGTGAATGATATAATATCTGCATTGCATTTGCTTTCTAGATTTTTAGTTTAAAAATATGTTTATTGTCAAGGCCATAAGATATTTACTGGACAGCATAATAACAGTCAGTTAACACTGACTATTCTTTTTTTAAAATAGCATTTAAAAATGTTTTTTAGTTGTTGCTTGACCTTTATTTATTTATATATTTATATGTAGTGCTGAGAATCGAACCCAGTGCCTCACACATGCTAGGCAAGTGCTCTACCACTCACCTATTCTCTTTTGAACTAAGATCTTAAACACCTTGGCTTTGAAAGCAAGAACATGAAAACTAGCTGATGGTATAACCAACTTAACAAAGATCTCCACACAATACCCAGTTGGCTTATAGAAGCTTTAGAGACACATGTTCAATGTGTATTGAATCTAACTTGAAGAATTCAAGGAGTAGAGCCCAGGGCTGGCTGCTTGCAAACAGCCATTTGCCCTTCCTTCTGTTAGGCCTTCTTGCTTGACCAGTGATGAGCAGAAGCTGAATTACAGACTTGGCCTTCTCTGTAGGCCCCTCGTATGCCAAAAAGCAGCTGATTTATCCTTCAGATCTGTGTACTAAATGAAATCATCCAGATAAACAGATGGCCTGGTCAGGGTGGTATTTCACAGCAACATGTGTTTGTTTGAATAACATGGCCATAAACCTTTCGCTCTGGGTCTAAAACTAAGTTGTGGCTTTTGAATGTTACCTGGAACTACAAAGGAGAGAACATTCAAATGTGAAATTTTGTTTCATTAGTGAATTCTACATATAGGAAAACTTAAAATAGGTACTCTTTGGTTGTATATGCATGTGATGGTCATTATATATAAAAATCCAATCTTCATAATTCTTATTTACAACCTAACAGATTAGTGCATGAGTTTGTACTTTAGCAAATGAATAATATATTTCTCTGCTATTCTGAAACTAAAAATTTATATTCCAACACAAAAGATAGACCAGAACTTTAGGATTGACTCTGCTGTTGATACACTCTTCTGTAAGTGACAACCTGATGTCATTGCTATGAATCTTGAGGCTATTCTTCTCAGCAGAGCCAAGGATGATGTAGGTGAAATGGAGCACTCATCAAACGTGGAACAAGTAAGAACAGAAATCGAGTCAGTGATGTGATTCTGGACAATTTTCTTTTCACATTTTCAGAAAATAAGATTGAAATTTTTGTCTTACTAGAAGCACATACTATTATTTGAGACATTCTAATAAGCCCCATTCTATTTTCTGTGTTTATGCAACTACCTCCTATACCAGTAAAAGGAATGGCCATGTTGTAATGGCTAATGCAGGCATTATGGAGCTCATTTTCTCTTTCCTGTTTACTATTATGTTGGGATTTTTGTAGTTGTTTTATTTTGAGATCACTGTAGATTCATATGCAGTTGGAATAAATGAAATAGGATTCCTTACCTGCCTTTTACAGTTTTCCCAATGGTAGCATCTTGAAAAGCAGTGGTACAAGGTTACACACAAGAAATTGACAAATGAGTGCTTCGCTTGCACTGATTTGTGTGTGTGTTTGGGTTTTTATCAATTTTATTACATTTATAGATTCATGTGACTGCCACAGTCAAACGCAAAACCATTTCTCATAAGGATCCCTGTGTTATCCTGCTAAGAGCTGCAGCCACTCCTCCCTTACCCATCTTTACCCCCAAAGAACCATGTGACGGTTCTCTGCACTGTACTTCTGCTATTTTGAGAATGCTACAAAAATGGGCTCATTTTTATAGTATGTAATCTGTAAAATTACAGAATACAATATGTAGTCCTTTGAGCTTGCCTTTTCTACAACTCAGCCCAATTCCCTGAGATCTAACCACGTTATATTCATGGTGTAGCAGTGCCACTTAGCTGTTTGCTTCAGGGAAGGGTAAGTGGCTAAGCGAACTGTGGCTTGTTTATCAAAAAGGCCACCATCAACAACTGTGTACAGGGTTTTGGTATGTTTTCACTTGTCTGGAATAAATGCCCAAGAGTACAATTGTTGGGTTTTATGGTAAGGGTATATTTAGTTTTGTAAGTAACTTCTATACTCTCTCCAGATTGGCTGCAGTAGCAATGCGTTATACTGTTTTTATAATAATCAAATTAAATTGTACACATCGTTGATAACCCAGCTCATTTCAACCCCTCAGTGAGGTCTACTTTCCCTCAGCTTTTTTATCTACATGGACTACATTTTTATCTACAATTTACCCCCTAACTCGCAGCCTTTCAATATTTAAATAATTCTTTCTTATTGTATTTTTTAAATATACAACAACAGTGGAATGCAGTACAATCATTATTACACATATAGAGCCCAATTTTTCATATCTCTGTATATAAAGTATGTTCACATGTACTTTTTTGCAATACAATTCTTAATACACATATATTTTTCATCTCTGTTTGTGTATAAGGTGTGTTGACACCCAATTCAAGTCTTAATACATGTACTTTGTATAATGATGATCATCACATTCCACTGCCTTGCTAATCCCCTTCCCCCTCATTTTCCCTCTCACCCCTCTTCCTTCTCTAGAATTAATCTATATTTCTTGATTTAAAATATCATTCCAACTAAATTAAAAACAGTTGCAACTCTTGTACATTGTCAGTAGGACTGCAAATTAGGGTGACCACTCTGGAAAGCAGTATGGGCATTCCTCAAAAAAGCAGCAATGGAAACACTATATAACCCAGCTATCCCACTCCTTGGTATTTATCCAAAAGATCTAAAAATAGCATACTGTAGGGACGGAGCCACATTAATATGTATAGCAGTACATCTCACAATAGCCAAACTATGGAACCAGTCCAGGTGTTTGTCAACAGATGAATGCATAAATAAAATGTGACACACACACACACACCTATATCTAATGGAATGTTATGCAGACATAAGAAAAATGAAATGATGGCATTTGCTGGTAAATGGATGAAACTGGAGAATATCAGGGTAAGTCAAACAAGCCAGACAGTTGAATGTTTTCTCTGATATGTGGAAGTAAGAGCAAGTGGCAAATAAGGGGGAAAAAGGAAATAAAAGAAAAAGAAGAGAAAAAAGAATAAAAGTGTGGGGGGCAGGAAATCCTATGAAAAGAGAAGAGAGATCAGTGGGATAGAGGAAGATCGTTGAGGGGGAAGGAAGAGAGATGAGAAAAGAGAAGAATAGTGGAATGAACCTAAACTTTCTTTTCTGTATACATATATGAATATACAACAGTGAATCTCACCTCCATGTCTATTGCTAATGCAGAAAAAAGAAAAAAAAAGCTGAGATGTAAGATTGCTATTTTTCTTTGGTGTGTTTTATACAGAGCTTGGCACAATAATTATAATCTCTAATCAGCAAATAGTTTTTGAATGATTAAAGTTGAATATTTAAAAAGTAATACAAATCAATAAAATGTGATGTGATTTTAAAGAGTTGCCAACTTTACCTTCCTAAGTAATATTATCAGTCTTTGGTAAATCGTGGGACCATTGTTATCAAGCCAATTATTATAGATACAACAAACTGTGATTATTCTATTTCATTCCCAAAATAACCTTGATGCTTTCTCTAGAAAGATGTTAACCCACTAAATAAATAATACAAAATATTGCATCAAATTTAAAGCAAAATTGCTTAATTCAACTTCTAATTTTTATTGCTTTTTTCTAGTCGTTTGCCACATAACTCTCCTGGCATTAGTTAAGAGCAGTGCTGTGCTGGTAAATGTTTAACAGCCAGCTCTGTGGCTTTTGTTGGTTTCCATATAGAAAATACTCAAACTTTTCCCAACTTTAAGTCACCATATTAAAAATGCTGAATGCGCAGCTGGGGAGATGAGTCCCTAGGCTCTGGTGAGGCAGTATGAGCTGGCTCCAGCATATGAGCACTAGGGAACATATTAAGCTTGACCAAAGTTAGCTGGGGTTGTAGCTCAACATAGAGCCTGTGCTGAGCATGCTCAAGGCCTTGAGTTTCACCCTTGCACCAAAACAAAACAAAACTGAACTATGGGGGAATG
Organism: Ictidomys tridecemlineatus; assembly: GCF_052094955.1. Taxonomy (NCBI): domain Eukaryota; kingdom Metazoa; phylum Chordata; class Mammalia; order Rodentia; family Sciuridae; genus Ictidomys; species Ictidomys tridecemlineatus. The sequence continues at coordinate 155,543,626 of NC_135479.1, read as the reverse complement.
TTCCACAGAATACAGCAAAATTTAAATGAGTCACCTACATGAGGAGACTGGATTTTTTTTAGTGATTCAATCTCCAAAATCTCTTTTGTTGCCAGTTATGTCTTATGGTTCATTGCTTTCCCCCAGTTATGGTCTATTCATTCTTTTTTTGGGGGGTGGGGGACTGGGAATTGAACTCAGGGACACTCGACCACCAAGTGACCACACTCAACCACCACATCCCCAACCATATTTGGTACTTTATTTAGAGATAGAGTCACTGACTTGTTTAGCATCTCACTTTTGTTGAGGCTGGTTTTGAACTCATGATTCTCCTGCCTCAGCCTTCCTAACCGCGAGGATTACAGGCGTGTGCCATCACACTTGGCTCTATTCATCCTTCTTTTCTGTGCACAAATGTATCTTGCACCCTCTGCCTCCTGCCTCACCCCAATTATACTCAAGTCCCTATTATAACTACTCATCAATATTTTCTTTTGAGGTTCTATATATGATTTGTGGATATATATTTATTTTTGTTTTTATTTAATATTCACAACCCTTCCAGAATAGAAACTACATGAGGGCAGGAACCATGTGTATTTTATTATCTCTAGCCCCAGTTGCACAATAAGTAAAAATGGATGAGTCAATTTCCTTGGCTGGGAATTTCTGCTCAGCTCCAGCTCCATTTCAGTGCTGCCAACTCCTGTCTGCAGTGGGGTGACCTTGACTCTGCTCACTTGCCCTTTTTGGTGGATGTGGAAGTTCTCACCTCTTGAGCCCCTATCACAGCAAGCCATGCCCACATCAGCAAGATGTCCTGCACCATCTCCAGTGGGGTTGGGGGCATGGTAGGGCAAATCACTTCTTTCACTAATATTGACCAACACTTTTCCTCCATTGTTTATCATGTCCTTACCATAAAGTCACTTATATTCTTTCAGCCTTGCAAATTGTGCCTTTCTCGTCATGTAATCTTTATTTTACAATCAAATTATATTTGCTTTATCATTACTGAAGTAAAATGGGTTTTGTTTGTATCTTTGTTCATTTTGGCATTATCCATACAAATTGCACAACAGGATTCTCTGGGCTCTTTTTTAAAAAAATTATTCTTCACTAGAATATAAATTCTGTGAAAGTGTGTTGGGGGGGTTGTGTGTATATGTGCGCGCGTGTGTGTAAATGTAAGGTATTAAATTTTCTATCATCTGGGATCTGGAACAGTGCCCACTACATGGTAGGCATTCCATAGACATGCATCAAGTGAGTGAATAAATTAATTTATGTTTGAGCCATTTTAAGAAGTAAGGAGAATTGTGCAGTACATTCTAGAAAGAAATCCCCAAGGTCAGAGGTTTTACACAAACATAATACTTAAATGTTTTAAAAAGAAAAATAGTCTTTTTCTAAAACTTTACAAATATTAGCAACCAAATAAATCTGAAACAAATAATTTAGCAGAGAAGTCAATATATAATAAGACTGATCTAGGTCTTTTTGTGTACCCCTTTCAGATGCTAAGTGTTCAAAGTACCAATTTCCTGAATTACCAGCTAATAGAAATTTTTAATTTTCAACACAATACTTTACATTCACATGGCACTTTTTGGATTACAAAGCTGTTTCTGTTATTGTCATAATTATTATACAAGCTAAAGAGAGTGTTTTATGTGCTTGGAGGCAGGTTATATCCTATTGAATACAAAGGAGACGAAAGTACTGTGTCTGAGCGTGCTACTTATAAGATATAGTCCTTTTTCTTCCTTAAAAACAATAATACTAATTTTGAGATGGACACAGACCACATATTTTCTGTAACACCCTTGCAACTCAATGTGAATATGTGATAAATTTGGTCAATTCTTTTTAAGTGATAGCATAGATAGTTCCTCCCTTTAAGGTAGGAGACATTGACATCTTTGTGTCTCCTAATATCTTGCTGTCTGGAGTGTATATGTTACAGGTAGAGCTCTAATAGTCATTTTAGACCATGAGTAAAGTGCTACTTGAATGCCTATTTTATCCCCTACTCTATTACTATCACTTAGCATAAGACATGGCATGTAGTATGTATATAATACCTACTGATTAAATAAATGAATAAACATGATTTCCTTTATCATTTTCTATTCTGCCTCTCGTTATTTTCTTAGAAGGCTTGGACAACTCTTCTAGGGAAACAATTATGATTATAGTGATTTAAGGGTCTGCATTTACTATACCACAAATCACCTCTAGACATTTATACAATTAACTCATTTTTAAAGCTGTAAAATTATTTTGATGACCCCATTTGTTGTTCTTGGGAGAGGCAGTGAGTGTGAGTTTTCATGATAGTGCAAAGAACTCATTTAATGGATTTTTTAATTAGTAAAAGGATACCAGATAAGGGGTATGTAAAGACTAGATTTGTACAAACTCCAGTAATGTAAGTAGGCTAAGTTGGGAAAAGGAAGCAGAAGACCTAAGGAGATACCAAGTATGACTGGTCCAGAAGGCAATGGAAGATGAATCTTAGGAGGGAGCCAAGGTCTGCATTGGGATGAGATGCAAGTTCCAGGAACCAGGTGGGGAGGGGGTGTAGGGTGCATGGTCTGGGCTGCTGCATAAGTGGTAGCTTATACCCTTGAGGTTTTAGAAGAACCTCTGGATGCCATTTTGTTACTGGCAATTCCTGTGATTTCATGCCTGATTTTACTTAAAATATCTTTTTTTGTGATCTACACATTGCCTCAAGGTATAAAATATAATAAAGCTTTTAAGAACATATAGAAATACATCCTATAACTACACAGCTATATTCTACAAGATCATTCAGAATATCCTAACTCACAAACTTCCAAAATACCTTAACAAATTGCTCAGGAGAAATAACATTAGTGAAGTATCTAAAAGGTTTTGGAGGCACTTTAAACCAAGTAATAGTGTAGTAATATTGCCAGCTGGCCGGGCTGGTGACCTGAGCTGGGTTCACAAGAGCTGGCTGCACCAAAAACTTTAGAAAATGGCGAAAAAAGCATGCAACACACAGAAATACCTCTTGCTTGCAGGAATCAAGGATGGCTCTCGACCTTAAGGGTCCATTGGAAAGAGACTGAGCCACCTGAAAATCCTCTATTTATTGGGGAGAATGACATTGAAGAAATTTCAACTCAAATGAGACAAGGAATTGGGTTTCAGGGGGGGTGTATCCCAGTTTCATCGGGTGACGCCCACTCCCACAGCATCATTCCCCTGTGGAGGGGAGGTGGGGTCCACCTGCTCTGGGCTGAAACTGGCAGCCAGCCCCATACACTTCCATCGCTCAAGGCTAAGGGTCCATGCTCATGCCTGTGTGGCAGCTCCCGACAATATTGTTCCTATCTTATTGCTTTGAAATATAATGTTCATCCATGACTAATAAAATATCTTGAAATATTATGCGTACTCAGTCTTATTGGATCCCAGATGGGCTTGTTGGCTAATATTTATAAAAGATGTTTGTTTGTGTGTGTTTAATGGTGGTGTTTTTTGCAATAGCTAATGCTGAGATTTCAGGAGAGAAATTTGGTGCTAGAAATATTTACTATAGTGCTGGCACATAAGCCAAGAGCTATTAGACTTTAATGCTTTTGTCCCTAAACTTTTTATAGCCTTTCATTTTTAATCGCTGCCAATCTGCTGATTTTATTTTAAGTAGAGACTTCAAGACTGCGCTTTGTCAAAACAGACAGATGTATCATTAAATTCCCTCCCAAATTACATATTAGGCAATGTCATTGTTTCATATGATACGGAGGTAGTTGAATTTGTTATAATCTGGAGTTAAAAAAAAAAAGAAAAGAAAAAAAAAAGAGAGGCCAGAGAGCTGATTTTCAGAGTGAAAGGCACTATAATTTAGAATTGATTGTTCTGATTGCATATGGCTTTGTGAAATGCACTTTGGCCAAAGTAAAGGTGGCCACGGTTCTTTGTGCTCATTCTTGGGGGCCACTGTGGCATGGTTTTGTTACAGGTCCAGTGAAAGAGGCACTGGGGTTGCTTTTCTCATATATTAACCATCTCTTTAAAGAAAGGGTTGAGCAATAAATTCATTGGATAATTATTAAATATTTCTTTTCATTTTCAGTTATTAGTAGCTTCCAATTACTGCTGTAACAAATTACTACAAATTTACTGGCTTCCAATAACACTGATTTAGCATTTGATAGTTCTAGAGGTCAGAAGTCTGAAATGGGTCTCTCCTGGGCTCCACTTAAGGCATCAGCAGGCCTGCCTGTGTTCTGGTGGCTCAAGGAAAATTCCACTTCCTAGCCTTTTCCAGCTTCCAGAGGCTGCCTGAGGATCTTGGCTCGGTCTTCATTCCCAAAGCCAGCAGGGCAACATTGTCATACCTTCTCTTAATCTGACTTTGCTCCATCTTTTATTTATAAGAACTCTTGTGATTACATTGAAGTAACCCAGAAAATACAGGATCGTGTGCCCTTTGCAACAGCCTTAACTTATTGGGTCTTTTTTGCTATGCAAGATGATATTTTCAAGGGTTACAGGGGTTAGGACATGGATATCTTTAAGGGAGGGAGGTGCTATTCTGGATTTCACAGGTTATTTATACAGTGAATGTATATTAAGCAATTTCTGTGTTTTAGTCAGACTATTTCATTGTTGTGATCTAACAAGAACAATGTAGAGGAAGAAAAGTCTATTTGGAGCTCATGGTTTCAGAGCTCTCATTCAATAGATGGCTGACTTCACCGCTCTGGGCCAAGGTAAGGCAGCACATCTTGGTAGAAGGTTGTGGGGGAGGAAAGCAGCTCAGCACGTGGTAACAAGCAGACACAGAGAGAAATCCCTGCTCACTAGGCACAAAATTGAGGCCCAAAGGCACAGCCCCAATGACTTCTCCTCCAATCACACCCTTCCTGCCAATAGTCACCACCCAGTTCATCCATATCAGTGGATTAGTGCACCATCATCATTTGTCATCTAAACTTTCTTGCACTGTCTCACGCAAGAGCTTTTGGAGGACACCTCCTATCTAAACCATAACAAGGACCATGCTAGATTTCATTTCAGCTCAGACATCTTTGTCTGGAAAGCCATCTATTAAATGAACAAGTCTAGTAAGTGGTTTCAATATGTGAAAAAAAAAAAATGAAGGCTATCTTGAGAAGGGGAGCTCACCTGTCTCCCAGCAAAGAAGGCAATCAGTAACTGGAAGCCTTAAAAGAGCTAAGAGCCGTGTGTATGTCATTGCCCACTGTATGACCCCACAAGGCCCAGGACAATGATGTGACTGTTCTTTTGCCTTTCCATTCTATAAGGAAAGCTAACGCCCATAATCTCAAAATTGGGAGAGAAAAAGTTCAAAAATGGAAAGCATGATACGCTGTGATGGTCATGTTTGGGTTACTGCTTGCCAGGGTCAAAAATTGAGGCTAAAATACTGTCTTTAAAAGACAAATTGAGCCAGGCATGGTAGTGGATGCCTGTAATTCCAGCAGCTCTGAAGGCTAAGACAGGAGGACCACAAGTTCAAGGCTAGCCTTAGCAACTTAGCAAGGCTCTAAGCAACTTATAATAAAAAGGGTTGTCTCAAAATAAAAAGGGTTGATATGACTCAGTGGTTAAGCATTCTTGGGTCCAATCCCCCTTTTGAACAGGATGTCACCATAGCAACTGGGCAATCTTCGATTGGCACCTTTGCACCAAGAAATTCCCAAGAGAGGTAGCACCTCTGTCTCTGAGCAGATCAAGGACCATAATTCACTCACCCACTCCCAACAGTTGTCCTGATCTGGGAGTGGTGAGAAGGCCGCTGCATGGAGGAGGAGTCAGTTAGTTTGAACCATAGACAAGAAGCAAGTTCTGTATCTCTGTAGAACCTGTCATTCAAGAAGCCAGTGCAACATTATTAGTAAATCTTACTAAATCCTGAAAGCATTTCTTTAGTTCTAAAACTGTTCCTACTTTTGAGTGCCTTAAAATCTCCCTCCACCATCTGAAGTTCAGCATGTGTTGGCCATTTTGGTTTTTTGCTGAGTGTAGCAATGTCCTTTGTATTCTTGGGATTCTTTGATTGATTCCTTGCAGGAGGTCCCTTGTGGCCACAGAAAATAGTTTTCTCTTCACTCACCAGGAAGAGAGAGACACTTTCACATTTCCTCCAAGTTCTTTGTACTCTTTAAACCGGTGAAGGATCAGTGAAGGTCTCCCATGCACCTTTATCTTCACAGGTGCCTTGCCTGCCTTTAAAAACCGGCTCTGGCACTGGCCACTACCATGTGCCCCGCACAGTGGCAGACTTTCTACTTCAAAGGTCGATTTGTCTCTGCCTTTCCTTTTCTCTTATTAATAGAAGAAATTGATATTTATTTCCTGATCTGCTTTTTCAATATGTAGTGATCATTGACATTCAAAACTTTTTAAGCTAATTTATCTGTGCATACATTATTCATTTACTAAGAGTCTACTAAATACAAGTCAGTGAGCTTGGCAATCTTTTAGTGTTCTATTTCTGAGTTGGAAGAAAAAGCAACATGAATAAGTAGGAAGGAAAGAGCCCAGGTTCCAGCTGGGATTCTAAACCTGAGTTAGATGTAAACACCACAGTGTAGCCTTGAGCAAGGCTCGTCCTCTCTCCTCTCTTTCTCTGTTCTCTCTGCTGTGAAAAAGGATGGTACTTGTTGGTCTCTAAGGTCCACTCCAGCTCTAGATTCAAATGAGTGCAAGTCCAAGGTTCACAGTTCCACACCTGCCTGGTTCCACTAGCAGTAGGGAATCACAGAGGAGGGTGGGCGGAAATGTTCCTTCTAAGTGGAGGTGCACTTCAGGACAGCTCTCCTTTATTTCTCACAAATGAATATCTTCCCCTTCTTTTGGATATGATGCAAGAATAAGAGATGGAGCCTGTTTCACATAAACCCAATGCAAACAAACAAGACACTTAGGTATTATAAATATAGAATGGTAGACATTTTTAGAAAATTAACAAAATTTATTTTTTAAGTGAATAGTCCATTCTCACTATACAAAATGTTGAAAATAATGAGAAGGGGGAAGGATAAACTTTCATAATAATCTCATTATTCAGAAAGATCCACTGTTAACATTTCAGCTTTAGTTTCAACTAAAATTGAGAATACTCTATTTTTTCTATTATGTAACTCCATGTCATCCATAATTATTGCATAGTATGTACTTGCATTTTAAGTCTAGAATCTACTTAAAAATGTAAAGAGGAAAATAAGAATCAAATTTAACTCTTTACCTTAATTCTGAGATTGAGGTGAGTTTTTGTCTTACTTTATTAAAAAAACCTTTTTATTTGTTTTAATTAGTCATACATGGCAGTAGAATACATTTATGCATTTTGATATATAGTAGATGGGATATAATTTCTCATTTTTCTGAGTGTACATGTTGCGGAATCGTATTGGTCATGTAGTCACATATATACATACAGTAATAATGTCTGTTTCATTCTGTTATCTTTCCTATCCCCACATCCCTTCCCTTCCCCTCCCATTACTTCCCTCTACCTAATCTAAGGTAATGCATTCTTCCTTAGTGTCCCCTGCCTTATTGTGAATTAGCATCTGCATATTAGAGAGAACATTCGGCCTTTGGTTTCGTGGAATTGGCTTATTTTGCTTAGCATGATATTCTCCAACTCCACCCATTTACTGGCAAATGCCATAATTTCACTCTTCTTTAAAGCTGAGTAATATTCCATTGAGTATATATACCATATTTTCTTTATCCATTCATGTATTGAGGGACACCCAGGTTGGTTCTATAGTTTAGCTACTATGAATTGAGCTGCTATAAACATTGAAGTGTCTGCATTATTGTAGCATGCTGATTTTAAGTCATTTGGGAGTGGGATATCTGGGATACCTGGGTCAAATGGTGGTAACATTACCAGTTTTTTGAGGAATATCCATAATGCTTTCCAATAGTGGTTTTATCAATTTGCAGTCCCACCAGCAATATATGAGGATACCTTTTCCCTCACATCCTCACCAACATTTATTTTTGCCTGTATTCTTGATGATTGCTATTCTGACAGGAGTCAGATGAAATCTTAGTATAGTTTTGACTTGCATTTCTCTAATTGCTAGAGATGTTGAACACTTTTTCATATATTTTTTAATTGATTGTATTTCTGCTTCTGTGAAATGTCTGTTTAGTTTCTTTGCCCATTTATTGATGGGGTTATTTGTTTTTTTGGTGTTAATTTTTTTGAGTTCTTTATATATCCTAGAAATTAATGCTTTATCAGAGGTGCATGTGGTAAAGATGTATAGGAATGTGTTTGATTTATGGGGTGTTGATTTTATATCCTGCTATCTTGCTGAATTCACTTATGAGTTCTAGAAGTTTTCTGGTGGAAGTTTTTGGATCTTCTAGACATAGAATTATGTCATCAGCAAATAGTGAAGTTTGAGTTCTTCTTTACCTATGTGTATCTCTTTAATTTCTTTCTTTTGTCTAATTGCTCTGGCTAGAGTTTTCAGGATGATGTTGAATAGAAGCGGTGAAAGAGCTGAAGTTTTTGTCTTTCTTATTTTGTGTTTCTTGCTTTATTTTTCTCAAAGATTCCATTTGAGATTCAGTGCTATGTCTCAGACAGGGTTGTTTCTTTGGAGACGCATGACATTTTCCTCTTTAAGCACAGGTAAAGCAGCATGTGGTTCCTGCCCTGTGGACACTTCCTGGGCTGGCACAGCAATTGACCTAGCATCAATTACACTAAGTGCTATTTAAGGACAGGGGATGTGCAACTCAGAAATTAAACCATTAACACTAAATTAAGGCCATCGCCAAGCAGCGAAGAGACATTTCAGACACAAATCCTCTGCTCTGATTTCACACTGAGATTTGGTGGCTTTCTCCAAGTTAAGCTGAGCTGGTCAGGTGGACACCTGAACAAGTGTGCTCCCCAGGCCATCTCCCTTCCAGGTCAAGTTTCTAGTCCTTTGTGCAAAGGCAGTGGGTGCCTTGCTAAGTGTGGTGATTCACAGAGAATTCATTCTCCCAAAGGAAACATTTATAGTGCATGTCATTTACATGTTTTATTAGGGTCTGTAAATGTCCATTCCTGTGTGTGTGTGTGTGTGCATGTGTGCTTGTGTTATATGTGAGGCATTGGCTGATGCCTGGGCATTACTTAAGTATTTCAGCTCAATTTATAAACATCCTAGAAGGAAACTATTAGGGGGTGCAAAGTCAGATACACTTTCTCTTTGTAGCTAATATGTGCATCAATATCTGCTTGAGAGAGACAATGAAGTAGGGAAGGGGGATCATGAGTTTGTACAGAGGTGGATAGGTATTGCTATGGTGGGATCAGAGGATGGCTATTTTAGTGTGGTTAGGAAAGGCCTGAACATACATGTGCATATAACATATGTTATAAACATGAGTGCTGCAGAGACCTCTAAGTAGAGAACCACAGGATGTGAGGGATGGAGTTGTGCAAGTGTCTGGAGGATAAGTGTCTCAGGCAGAGGGCTCTGCACATTCAAAGGTCCAGGGGCAGTATATGCCTTTGAGGAAAGGCAAGGGTGCCAGCATGACAAATTAGATCAGGTCCACCAGGATTACCTTTCTTTCACCTGAGTAAATAGTAGATGTGCAAGGAGATCAGAAGAAGGAGGATCCACAGAGGGAGAGTACAGTTTAAGGGAGAAAGAACATAGAGTTATGTGGACCATAACTAAGATTCTAAGTAGCATGGACAATAGGTTTCATCCTCATCGACAGTGGACTAGAGCAAATGAGGAAAGTGAGAATAACATCTGGGGAGAGGTACAGCTGGATGTCAACCCAGATCTTTCTAAAATTTATGGCAGGTCCAGTAAAGCCTTGTTACTCAAAGTAGGGTGCATTCATTGACAGTGTTAGTACTTCCTGGGAGCTTCATAGACATGAGAATTGCAGGCCTCACCTCAGACCTACCTGCTGAATCAGCAGTGTAACAAGGTCCCCAGGTGATTCATATGCATGCTAAAGACTGGGAATCATTGCCACATCCTACTGCCCACAAGCATGAGACTGGGCTTCTCAGTGTTCTGGCAAAAGTTATATATTTCAGGAAGCCCCAAAGTCCTGAGCACACCAGGACAGTTGATCATGTTATCATCCAAGGTACAGTTTGTGACAATTTAAACACCTGCAAGACATCACCTGTCTGTCTGCATGCAATGCCCTCAGTGCCTCCACTGTCCACCCCAGGGATGGTATCATTCCTAGTTGAAGCATTTTGTGAGGTGAAAGGACTTTATATAAACTTTATATAGACCAGTGTCATCATAACCCCACAGAGTGCATGATGACGAGAGATTCAGTCTGCCCAGGTCCATCAAGCAGACAGGCACTCCTGCAGCAGCACAACTCTGTGAGGGAGGCCCCATGGGTACCAGCTGAACTGGAAGAAGCCATCAATCTCATGAATTGCTTCTCTCTAACTCTTCAGAAATAATGAGTGTTTCCAGCAGAATGTCTCTAAATGGCTAGGAGTTAAAAAGCCAAGTGCCAACCGAGGGCCCATCCCTACTAAACAAGTCTGCGAACAGCCTCACATGAAAACCCAAACCAGATGGATGGCCAGGCTGCTCTGGAACCAAAAAATCTCCTCCTTCTCACAAGACAGTGCATTAGGCATCTGTTGAGCTGAGATGACGGTAAAAAGCAGTCACAATCCAGAAGGCAGACCTCAGCCAGGCCAGAGCTGAGTGATGACTGTACTCACTCCTAGAAGCCTCTAACTGTTCTAGAAGGACCTTGGTTCACTATGGGAAAACTGGGGCTCAAAAGGAGGACAACTTAGGAAGGAACAGTACCAACATTCTCATCAGGCTCTCTCCAAACCCATGTTCTTGACATGATTTTCATCTGTATTGGCCTTCTTCCTCCTCTCTATACCCTTTGTAAAAACAATCTATGGGATGCATTCTCCAGCAGGGGGCTGCCATCTCTTCTGAAGGGTAGCTAGCTGTTCTGAGCTAGAAGAGGCAAGGAGCGAGAAATAAATTTAAAAATTTGAAATTCCTGTAATTATCCATGTTCTTAGTACCCAATCAACAGTTATGTGAGGATGTGCTAAGTTTGATAAATTCAAGAATGACAATATCCAGTGCTTTATAACATGGTATATTTTACTTGTACCATGACATATTTGTCTGTCTTCACGACAACTTTGTGTTGTACATACAATCCATACAATTTTTCTTTTTACAGATAAGGAAACTGAGGCTGTCCAGAGTCACACAGCAAGGATGTGGTCAAGAAGTCAACCCAGTGCATTCTGATTACACAGTTTGTGCTCTTTCCAGGAGACCACAACTGTGGCATCAAAATTCAGGGCACACAGCAAGGTCCAGCTCCCTGCTCCCTGCCATGGAGGAAAGCACCATGATTAACGGAGCCCATGACAGCTGGCATAATATATGACAGACAAGTGTTCCTTGGAATTGTGACTACTAATTGTGACAGCATTTTAGTACCTACAATGCATGTTCACAAGAATCCTCTCATTACACACAGCAGTACTGGACAAGATGGTAGCCACTAGCCACAGATAGTGGTTGAGCACCTGAAATATGGCCAGCTGAAAATAAGATGTGGTGTTTTAGGCACAGGGTTTTCAGTGCTTCTCAAATCATGCCATGAGCAGAACTACTGAGGCAGAAGACAGGCCCCAAGGCTGAACAGCCGCATTCGACATGTGTCCAGCATTAGAATGGATGAGGAGTTGTGGACGTGCAAATATGTGGCAGGTAACGTGAGTGGGAATAATAACTGAAGTATGGTGTGTGGTGCGGGGGGGGGGGGGGAGAGAGAGAGAGAGAGAGAGAGAGAGAGAGAGAGAGAGAGAGAGAGAGAGAGAGAGAGAGGGAGAGAGGCTCAACAAGGTGAGCTATTGGAGCCAGAAGTGCCTTTTTAAAACTTTGGTCATTATTATGTAAACAGCTGTTTGAATTCTGGTCATGTATTTGATGTTTTAAATTATTCTCAAAGCCCACAGGGCTGGGTGAATTTTTTGTTGTTAAAATGGCTGTGTTATTTTCCCAAATGGGGCTTTGGATGAGAAGGTTGTTGGGGAAAGGGCCCGACTGAGCCAAATAACACAGAGACGCTTCTGATCACCTCTTTCACTGAGAGTGTTTCTAGCTGGGTGCAGGGGTCACACTTGGGGTCCCCACTGCTAAGGAGGCTGAGACCACAGGACTGCTTGAGCTAGAGTCTGAGGCCAGTGCAGTGAGATCCGGTCTCAAAAATATTGTCTCTAAAGCAAAACTAGAATTCTTTGTGTTTGTTCTAGTTCAGATTAGTTAATGAAACTCAGCTGTTTTCCTCTCCTTTGTCTCCAGTGTTTTGTTGGGGCCCCCTCTGAATATCCTAGGATAACCTGAATTCCCTTCCACTCTCTTTTCTTCTTCTCTTCTTTCCCTCCCCATCTTCTCACCTCTCCTCCCCTCTCCTTCCCTCTGTCATTTGTTCGCCTTCTTGATTGATTTTGCAGGAGGCTCACTCAGCCTTTCTGCGTTTGGTAAGTCTTGGTATCATATTTGCTTATACCTCTGGAAAACAGAAATGAGCTCCTAGGAGGAAAGGGTGCCTCTCTACCTTGCGTCTTCTTCAACACAGAGGCATGTGAGGTGCAGCTAGAGGGACATTCCCAGTGCTGTTGTGCAGGGTCCTCCTCTAGTTAGACACTCTTACATCATGCGCCACTCTTCCCAGGGAGGTCATCTCAAGCCTCATGCACTTCTCTCTTGGCATTAGGTTATTTTTGTTATGTTTAGCCTCTGGCCTTTTCTTAAATCCCACATCATTTTGTAGCCATCCAGGGAACTCAGCCTGTATTTGCAATTTCCAGAAATCATTATGGGAAGAATTTGATATGGAATTCCTTTACAATCATTTTATAAGCCAAAATATTAGGGTGACAAAAACTGGGGTTTTCAAACAAAAACCAAGTGGCTGATAGGTTGTTGGAGGGACTGTTGACCAGCAGGAAACTCGGTAGTGTGGCTTTTGAGAACAGAATGGTGGGTCTATGTTTTTTCAAACTGCCTTCCCCCTGCATATATATTTTCTTTCCTTCTTAATACAAAAGCAACCCATGCTTGAAATCATCTGGTGATTTCATTTCCCTTCTCACTCAACAGTATAAGCCATATGCTTTCCAGAGTCTATAATACTGGATGTATCATGGAGCCCTGTCTCTTTTATAACCTAATCTCTTTCTCCTTTGTCATTACTTACTCTGCTCCAGGAATTTATTGTTCCTTCACTCAGGCCAGGTATGCCTTGACACTGGGAGAAAGCTCTTCCCGATACCTCCATGCCTATCCTTTTCAGATCTCTGCTCAGATATCACCTAATCAATGAATCCTTCATGATTGCCATGTATTAAAGATCATCCTCATCCCACAGTACCCTGTCTCCTTTACCCTCTTCTCTTCTTTTAATCCATAATACTAAGCAACATCTGATACATTGTTTTTTTTTGTTGTTGTTGTTGGTGGTGGTGACCTTTCTTCTCTTTCTACCATGAGAGTTCCTTATACTGCTAAACATTGGTGGATACTTGAAAATATTCCGTAAATATATTTGCATGGATGAAGGAAGGTTGTTCACGGATTCCTGGGCATGGATTGTGCTTCTTCAATCCAGATAAAAATGAAACTTGCTGTCATTTAATTTGGGTCAAGAACCAGATACTTTGATACTTTTAAACATTTAAAAGTAAGGAGCATGTAAATTGTCTGTCAATAAGCATTTGGTTAGTTAAACAAGTGTGTAGTCTAGGTATTTGAAATAAAATGAAACTTCAAAAAGGAAATTAGAGTGTGGCACTATTGGAGTTTTATGTTGTTAGGAAGCCATAGGAGTAAAGGTAAGCTAGGTTGCTTTCGGGAAACCTGGAAGGACATGCTTACAGGAAGCCATCACCATGATCTCAGCTGACCTCTGCATGGAGAAGGGGGAGACTCTCAGGAGGATGTCTGAAAGCCTCCAGTAAAACCCCTACCTCCCATGTCTGCCCCCTGTTGATGCCCACATCCTGGTTCACAAATGCCATTTAAGGGAAAGACCGTCTCTTCTATATAAAAAAAAAAACCCTCAAAAAAGTGCTTCCCATTAGTTGAATTTAGCTGAGCCCTACTGGCAAGAGAATCTGGGAAGAGTAGTTTTCTGAGCTTCTCTACTTTGCTTTACAGAGGAGAGTTCGGAAGGGTGAAATGATTCTGATTTCAACAAAAAGTATCTGGCACATTATTCATTCATTGATGATGTAACTACTCTAATTTTGTGCTTGGTGTAATCTATTCCTTCCAACTATTAACCAGCTAAAAGGCTACCATGGTGGATTTTAAGATTTCAAACTAGGCACTATAAGGATGTCCTAATTAACATCATTAGATCCATTCAATTTTCTTTCTCCTTGCCCAAGTAATACTTCTAAATGTACTTTTGGAAATGGTTGTCTAGGAGCATGCCAGACTGATGAATTCTCATCTCTCCAAAGAGAGAGAGAGAGTATATTTGTATTTCTTTCACTTGAAACCTAAGAGATGCTTCCCTCCAGTCCCTTGCATACTCCCATTCACTAAGCACGCTGTTCCCACCTGACAGGTGTTCTGGAAATAAACCTACACTTCCATTGCCTGCAGGTGAGACTGGAGCCAATGGGCTGGTAACACTCTGCATCTGGGTCTCAAGTTTCCAATGAAAATCTGCAAATAGCTGGAGCAGGAGTGGGGGTGAGTAACGAAGGGGTAATGCACATGAGAAAGTCTGCATAATACCTCACTGAGGTCATAACAGGAAAAGTAAACATTGTCCTGATTTTTCATTAGAGAGGAAATGAGGCAGAAGGACTTGGTGGGTGATGATGGCATGATCATTCTCAGGCTCACTGTCTCTCCTGGAGAGTCAGCATCAGCCCTGTTGAAAATAGATCTCATTCTGTTTTGCTCTGAGACATTGGTCTCCTCTGGTCTGGGATATATCACTACAAACCAGTGTTCAAAAAATAGAACCAACATTATCATGAATTGCTTGTAGGCATTTTCCATAATCTCACTGTGTCATTTTAAAGGGCCTCCTGAGGTACCTTCCTACATTGGGCTGGAGATATTATGAGACAGTCCAACTGAAGTGAAGGCAAACTCATGAACTTCTGGGTAACAGAAAGAACAAGGAGGCCTGGTTCTAGTTAGCTGGAGTGGCCCAGCAACAGCCAGCAACATCAGTTCATCCAGCTTCTCTTCCAGCACACCCACACATGGATTTCTTCTTGTAGAAACCCCCTTGATTTTTCTCCATTTGACTTCCCCAACAGTCATTTAGAAATATCCCGACAGGAGGATCTAAGATGGTGAGCTAGAGGGAGGCTGCATTCCTTGTCACTCTGTGACCTGGGATTCAAGCAGTGGGAATACTGTTAAAATGAGAGTTATTATAGGAGCCCCCACAGCTGCTCCTGGGCAGGAATCCCAGCTGTTGTGTCTGCATAGGTCCCCTGACCTCTATGTCTGCTCAGTACCCCCAGCCACCCATCTGCACAGCACCTTAGCTGCCACTCTGTGTGGACCCCCATCTACCAGCATGGGGCTCCCTTGGTGGCTCCACCTTCATCTTGGGATACTGCAACCACTGCCATAGTTGCCCACATCTCGGGATATCAGACAGGGTCTGGAGACAGCTGCCAGCTACAACGCTGCATGCCACAGAGCTGCATCTCTGAACATGCCCTTAATGCCATTGCCTGGCCTGACCCAAAACCCCCATCTCGGAAAGCAGCTGCCTCCATCTTGAGACACCTTTGTTGCCATCTTTAGTTGGGGCAACTCCCACCTTGGGACACTGGCTGGGGCCTAGAAGCAATATCAAGGTATTTAGTCTCCAATTCCTCCCTCTCCCCTGCAGCCACTAACCCAGCACAGCACTTGCAGCTATGTGGCCGGTCCATAGCTCACAAAGCCTGGCGCTGATCTGCCCAATACAAAACAGCTCTCTGCAACCGCTGTGCAGGCCCCAGAGCACAGCCCATAAGACCTCCAGAGAGAGGTTCCTGGCTAGGAAGTAGAAAGGGAGGGGATGACTGAGATACAGTTTAGAGACTAAATTAGAAACCAGGAATTGTGAAGTCTACAAGTGATATAAGGAGATAAGATCAGCTGCCCACATCACACAGCAGGCCACAAAGGAGATCCTTGGGGTGCAGTCTTCCATGGGGACCAGCAAGTGCTATACCCCACCTCCACGAGTTCTGTATCCAAGACCAACCCTCCACCCTAATAACCTTCACCATCTTGAGGGGGAGATCTCTGCAAACAACAGACTACCCACCCATTGGATGAGAAGGGAAACAAGAAAGATACTGAACTCCAACCAAAATAATCCTTGAATTTTTCTTTGAGATTTTTTCTCCTCTCTCTCTCTCTCTCTCTCTCTCTCTCTCTCTCTCTCTCTCTCTCTCTTTTCTTTTCTCTTTCTCTCTTCTCCACCTTCACACCCCCAACATTTGTGAAACCAAGTACTTTTCATGGATTAGGCTACTGAGGACTGGGTTGTCTGGATAGTATATTACAGACATGTTGTACATTCTTTTAACTCTTACTTTTACGTTTTTAAATTTTTCTTAATTTTTATGTTTCTTTCTTTTCTCCTTCTACTAGCCAACTTCTTTTTATTCCTCTTTCATGCTTCCTAAGATCTAATAACTCTATATCCTCACCTCCTACCCTCTCAACATCTCATCTTACACCTCACCCCCTGTTCTCTCTTTGTTCATCATCAGAAAGTCTAACCTCCTTTGCAAACCTACTGTTTATATGGTAGATAATAATTGAAATCATCATTTCCATATATTGTGACAAAACTGTAAACTTCTTAATAGGAGCTATTTGGTTTAATGTTGCATATTGTTTGTATTGGGAATCTGTTTATATTGTTCTGCCCCTTAAAAGAGAGTTATTGAAACCCTGCAGGGACACTATAGGCCTATAAGGCAGAAACTATAGCACCTCAGATCCGCAGGGCTAGAAGGGAAGACACATGAACAACATGAAAATACAAGGGAAGAAAGTGCCCCAAACAAATCAAGATACTGCATTATTAGAATCCACGGTGAGCACAGCAGAAGAAATTAACAGAGAAGGAGTTCAGGAAGTACATAGTTAAAATGTTGTGTGCATTAATGGATGATATAAGAGAACAAATACAGACAGCAAAAGATCATTTTGATAAGGAGCCACATAAGCAAATACAGGAAGCAAAAGTTACTTCAATAAGGAGATAGGGATTCTGAAAAAAACAAAACAAAACAAACAACAACAAAATCACCAGAAATCCTTGAAATGAAGAAAACAATAAACCAAATTAAAAACTCAATAGAAAGTATCACCAAGATCACTTGGAAAATAGAACCTTAAACAATGGAGACAAAATATATAATCTTGAAAATAAAGTTGAACACACAGTAAAGATGATAAGAAACCATGAGCAGAATGTTCAAGAATTATGGGATATCATGAAAAAAACAAATTTAAGAATTATTGGGATTAAAAAAAAGACAGAGGTACAAACCAAAGAAATGAACAATTTATTCAATAAAATAATTACATAAAAATTTCAAAAACTGAAGAATGAATTGGAAAATCAAATACAAGAGGCTTCTAGGACACCAAATGTACAAAATCACAACAGATCTACACCAAGGCACATTATAATGAAAATACCTAGCATACAGAATGAAGAAAAAATTTTAAACATCACAAGAGAAAGGAATCAAGCTAAATATAGAGGGAAACTGATTAGGATCTCTGCAGATTTCTCAACCCAGACCCTCAAAGCTAGAAGAGCTTGGAATAACATATACCAAGCTCTGAAAGAAAATGGATGCCAATCAAAAATCTTAAATCCACTAAATTTAGCTTTAGATTTGATGATGAAATAAAAACTTTCCATGATAAACAAAAGTTAAGTAATTTACAAGTAGAAAGCCTGCACTACAGAATATCCTTGGCAAAATATTCCATGAGGAGGAAATGAAAAACAACACTGAAATCAGCAAAGGGCGGTATTACAGTAAAGAAAAACCAATCAGAGGACAAACCAAGTCAAGTTAAAAGCCAAAATAAACAAAAATTGACTGCAAATATAAATTGTGTCTCAATAATAACCCTGAATGTTAATGGCCTAAACGAATCAATCAAAAGACATAGACTAGCAAGTGGAATTAAAAAAAAAAAAAGACCCAACAATATGCTACCTCCAAGAAACTCATCTCATAGGAAAACATATCCAGAGACTAAAGGTGAACAGTTGGGAAAAAATATACCACTCACATGGACTGCGTGAACAAGCAGGAGTTTCCATCCTCATATCAAATAAACTAGACTTCAAGCTAAAGTTAATCAAAAGAGATAAAGAAGGATATTTCATAGTGCTCAAGGCAACAATACATCAACAAGGCATAACAATTATAAATATATATGCCCCAAACAATGGAGCAGCTATGTTCATCAAACAAACTCTTCTCAATTCCAAGAGTCAAATAAACCACAACACAATAATAATGGATGACTTTAACACATCTCTTTCACTACTGATAGATCTTCTAAACATAAACTAAACAAAGAAATTATAGAACTCAATAACACAATCAATAATTTAGACTTAACAGACATACATAGAATATTTCATCCATGAACAAGTAAATACACTTTTTTTTTCTCAGCAGCACATGGATCCTTCTCTAAAGTAGACCATATATTACACTATAAAGCAACTCTTAGAAAATACAAAATAGTAGAGATAAATTCCCTGTATTTTATAATACAGAATGAAATTAGAAATAATATAATGAAATTAGAAATTAATAATAAAATAAAAAATAATAAAAAATAGAAGCTACTCGAACAACTGGAGACTAAATAGTATGCTATTGAATGAATAATGGATTGCAGAAGACATCAAAGAGGAGATTAAAAAATTCTAAGAGGTGAATGAGAACACTGATACAACATATCAAAATCTCTGGGTCACTATGAAAGCAGTACTAAGAATAAAGTTCATTGCATGGAGTTCATTTCTTAAAAGAAGAAAAAGTCAACAAATAAATGATCTAAGATTACATCTCAAAGTGTAGGAAAATAAGAACCAAGCAGCAGCAAAAGTAGTAGAAGACAGAAAATAATTAAAATCAGAGATTAAATCAATGAAATTGAAACAAAAGAAACAACTGAAAATTTTGACAAAACAAAAAGTTGGTTCTTTAAAAAATTAATAAATTGATAAATCCTTAGCTGTAAAAATATTAATAAATTGATAAACCTTTAGCCGTGCTAATGAAGAGAAGGAGAGAGAGAACTCAAATTAGTAAAATCTGTGATAAAAAGGAAATATCATGACGCACACTACAGAAATACAGATGATAACTAGAAATTATTTTGAAAAGTTATACTCCCAATAAAATAGAAAATATCAAACACATCAACAAATTTACCCAAACTGAATCAGGATGATATACACAAGTTAAACAGATCAATTTCAAGCAATGAAATACAAGATGCCATCAATAGCCTATCAACCAGACTGGGGATAGTGCTTTTGTCAGATTAGGCCCTGACCTCCTTAACAAGACTCCTATAGCACAAGAAACAAAATCAAGAATCAGTAAACGTAATGGATTCAGATTGAAAAGCTTCTTCTCAGCAAAAGAAACAATCAGTAAGGTGAAGAGAGAGCCTACAGAATGGGAGCAAATTTTTACTACATGCACTCCAGATAAAGCACCTAAACTTGAGGATATATAAAGAACTCAAAAAACTTATCACCAAAAACAAATAACCCAATGAATAATTGGGCTAAGGAACTGCACAGACACTTCTCAGAAGATGATAAACAATCAATCAACAAATACATGATAAAATGTTCAGCATCTCCAGCAATTAGAGAAATGCAAATCAAAACTAGTCTAAGATTTTATCTCACTCCAGTCAGAATGGCAGCTATTAAGACTACAAATAACAGTAAGTGTTGACAAGAATGTGGGGAAAAAGTTACACTCATCTATTGCTGGTGGGACAGCAATCTGGAAAGCAGTATGGAGATTCCTTGGAAAACTGGGAATGGAACCACCATTTGACCCAGATATCCCACTCCTCGATTTATACCCAAAGGAATTAAAAACAGCATAGTATGACAGTGATGCAGCCACATCAATGTTTATAGCAGCACAACTCACAATAGCTAAATCATGGAAGCTACCTAGATGCCCTTCAATAGATGAATGAATAAAGAAATTATGGTATATACACAATGGAATATTACTCACATTAAAAGAAAATAAAATCGTGGCATTTGCAGGTAAATAAATGGAGTTGGAGAATATCATGCTAAGTGAAGTAAGCCAATCCCCCCAAATTAAAGCCTGTATGTTTTCTCTGATATGTGGATGCTGATCCATAATGGGGATGGGTGGGAGCAGGGCAGAATGGGGGAACTTTGGATAGGCAAAGTGGAAGGAGGGGAAAAGAGGGGTATGGGAATAGGAAAGATGGTGAAATAAGGTGAACCTCATTACCCTAGGTACATGTATGAAGACACGAATGGTGTGACTCTACTCTGTGTGCACCAGAGAAATGAAAAATTGTGTTCCATATATGTACTATGAATTGAAATGCATTCTGCTCTCATGTATAACAAATTAGAATAAATAAATAATTTTTTAAGAAAGAAATACCCTGACAGAGTCAAAGACATGGACTTGGATTTATGTGGAATGTCAAATTCTTTATCTTGTCACAAAAATTGTATTACAACTCTTTTGCTATATCTCTTGATAATAAATTTGCCTTTTCAGAGCTCATTTCAACATAAAGAGAACAGAAATTTCAGAGACAAGTATATACTATTCTTTTAATTTCCACATCAGTGATCTACACAATCTGGGAACTCTATTTTTAAAAAAATACCTCCTTCATGAAATTTGTTCCCTCTGGACTCTGCATGGTTTCAATTCTTCCATTATGGTCCTTTGGGGATTGTAGGGGTCAGCTTTTTGTGCTCTGTCTATTCCCAGCTGATTTCTGGAGACCCTTTCCTTTACACCACCAGCAGCCTCCCTAAGCCCTCCACCCCACCCCACAGACTCCTTCTTAAGCTTCACATGCGCAATACACTTGCATTGGGATATGATGCTGACTGTCGTCCTGTCTATTGTAACTCTTAGGCTTCTCAATTATGTGATCTCTTGGACCCTTCTGCTATGCTTCATTCCTCGAAACAGAATTTTTGCAGTTGCCACTTGACTGAAACATCACCATTGATACTGTAGCGACTACTCTATTTCCAAATGCAATCGGCTTTCCTCCTTTCCCTTCTGACATATTTCCAAAAGCCAGCTATCCTGATCTTTAGCATAACTACACAACATACCAACTCAAAACTCAGTGATGTAAAGCGTATATTGTTGCTTAGTTCTTTGGTAGGTTGTTTGGAATTTGGTTGTTACAGGATGGATTTGCTGGGTGGCTCTTGCTTCAGGCTGGGGTGTTTTGTTTATGCTGAGGTCAGCCACATAGGTTCTTCTTTATATTCCTCTCTTTCTTTTCCTATGATAAGGAAGCAAGCTGGGGCATTTTTTCCTCATGAAATTGACAGAGACTCAAGAAACAAAGTGGAAGTATGGCACTAAATTTCCTGTCTGAAATTTCAAGCCAGAATTCAATGGACAATTGAAAATGATAGCAATTACTTATATTTAGTCATTGTCAGGCTCCAGTATAGCATGCTACATAGGCATATACATATTTAATCTCACAACATGATTAGTCAAATATTATAGTTATTTCTATTTTAGAGACTGCAGCTCTGACAGTCTGTTGCCCAAATTCATGCAGCTAATTAGGGACAGAGTTGGAATATTGAATCCAGACATTCTACTACCAATCTGTGTCTAAAATTCAGTCAAGGTAAGTTTTCCATAAGTAAGTTCTTAGTTGTCTTTCATCCCTATGTCTTTTTCATAGAGATAGTTGTTATTATATGAGTAATAGTTAAACATCTACCGATCGACTGTGTTTTGGCTAGTTTTATAGGCTCATTTGAATCCTTTGTATTTTAAGTAATATCTAGTTGTAGAACACAAATAATACAAAAATTAGGGCATACAATTATTTCATTGTTCTTGGCAAGTGTTTGCACATCCAAAGTATATTATGACAATATACATTTCTTCCCTCTAGAATCACACAATAAACCTTGGAGTTCTTTCTGAATGTGAACTACAGACTTGTTCTAAATAAGTCAGAAGGAAAGAAAAGAAACGCCAGTATTTGCTAAACATTTTCTGATGCCAGGAATATACTTCTAGATGAATTAGA
Source organism: Ictidomys tridecemlineatus (assembly GCF_052094955.1). NCBI lineage: Eukaryota > Metazoa > Chordata > Mammalia > Rodentia > Sciuridae > Ictidomys > Ictidomys tridecemlineatus. The sequence continues at coordinate 155,521,253 of NC_135479.1, read as the reverse complement.
TGAATATGTATACTGTCTAAATTAACAAGCTACTGCACTAGACAGTATTACCATTTTATAGATGAGTAAACCAACTACTCACTAATACTCCTAATGAGCAGCAGAGGCTACTTTTGAAGCTTCAGTTAAAATGTTAATATATTAACAAGCCATTAGCTAGTTAACCAAGTAGTCATCACTGTGGAAGGCAGAAAAGATGGGCAAATTGTGTGTGGGGGGGGCGGGGGACCAGAGATGTGAGAAAAAATTTCTCTGTAAAGCTTTAAAGAAGGGTCAGTGGGGAAGGATCTACTATTTAAAGTTGGCTATATTAAGATAGTATAAGGATAAAGACCCCCCAAATCAGGGGTGTCTTTATCCTTATACTAAGAGAAGGGCAGAGGAGGTTGGGGGATGGAGAGCTACTCTGTTCACTGTCTTTGCAAACGTCAGCTACTGCTCTGCATACGTGGTGTCTGGGCAGAAATGGGAAAAAAGCAGGTGCTGTGTCTCACTGCTGGTTAATTAAATGTTGATTCCAAGGCAGCTGGTAGAATATGTGCACTATATATTATCCTCAGTTTGGTTTTTCTCCTTTTTCCTAAATCACACATTTTAATTAACCTTCAAGCCCTTGCTGGAGCTTCGAAAGAACTTAATTGGCCTGCAGGGATTGGAACACACAACAGCCAGAAAAGGCTACATCTCAGTTGTTTTCACTCTGAAGACTTATAAAATTGGAATTATTGTTTTATTTCATTCTTTGAAGCCCAGAGCTACATGTGGATTCATATTTGTAACTGGCAGAAGCATCCCTGAATGCTTAAGTAAGGGTTGCAAAAAAAGGTATTTAAGCAGCAGTGAATATTTAATATGTGAATCTTTCATTCATTTGGTGCCTCTGAGTTTGCAACAGGAGTTGAACATTCCAATTGTTTTTGCCTTTCTCATTGAATATGGGAAATACTGTGAACAGAATTTAATGTGCATACTTTTACAGTCAGGTGGAAAATCTCTTGATATTAGAACCTCTTAAGGGATTTTCAGATATTTTTGATTTTGTCAAACAATGCTGAGAGTCACAGTCAATGTTTACATTTCATTTTCCATCTGAAAATTAACTCACAGGTATTTACTGAAAACTAATGATATAGAGAGACTGGAGCTATAGATAAACCCTTGTATTTCCTCTGCATAGAGATACACATTCTTAGGAAAAAGTCATAAACATGGGTGAATTCACCAAAAGAGTGATGGGCCAGAGCAGAGGGGCAATAACTCATATGTTGAAAGTAAGAGACGAAAATGTTAACAAATGAGATTGAGACTGTAAGGTAGAAATTCTGTTCACAGTATTTCCCATATTCAATGAGGAAGGCCAAAAAAAGAAAAAGAAACTGGAATGCTAAACTGCTATTGCAAACTCAAAGACACCAAATGAATGAAAGATTCACATATTAAATACCAGGAAAGAGTCATGAAGAAATCCAAGTGGGGGGCAGGTATTTCGAAAATTAAATGGTCAAAAATGGTAAAAGTTGCAAAAATGCCAAGGCAAAAATGGATGGAGAAAAAGGCACCTCAATATAATACACACATAAAGTGTGGGTGACAAATTTTCTGCACTTTATTTTTATTTTGTATCAAAAGTTTACCAAGTCACAAATTGCTGAGTAAAAAAACCAATCCAGAATTAGTGGCTTAAAACTATAACTGTGTATTTGCTCACAATTTTGTGGATTAGAAATTTGGGCTAGACTCAACTGGGAAATTCTTTTGCTCCCCCTGTGTGGGGCTCCTGTGCATACTCTCAAACAGTTGTTTGATCAGCTGGGGGCTGGCTGGTCCTGGACGATCTCACTTAGCATCTGGTGGTTGTCATCTCTTTCCACAGGGCTCTCATGTTCTAGTACAGCAGACCAAGCCTCTTTACATGATGGCCAAAGTGTTCTAAATGTCAGAGCAGAAGCTGCCGGCATCTTCACACGAAATAAGTTAACCGTGATTACTTTAGCACATTGTATTGGTCAAAAAAAGTCAAACACCAGCCCAACCTCAAATGATGAGAAAATAAACTCCACTTCTTGATAGGAAGGAGGACAAGTGATATTGCACGTGGTGTGGACACAGGGAGATGTCATTCATTGGGAGACATTATTTTGAGAATCTACCCTAGGATGGATAAAAAGAAACTTATAAAAATATCTTCTAACTGCACTTTTTCATGCACACTACCAATATTTGGTAACATATCAGAACAGTGGAAATAGCATCGCTTCCATTCAATTAGGAAAATAATAATACAAAAGTGAGGGCATAATGGGTAAGTTATCCACAGAGTCTTGGACCTTGGCTTAAATACAGATGCCCAATTCCTGACCTGTAGCTCTAAACTGCCTTCATTCAAAGAAATAATTACATTACCACCGTCAATATTCTGAATTTTTGGTGTTGGAAATGAGTAAAAGTAGACCTTTTCTTCCTTTGTCAGGGACCTTTGTTTAAGGTTATATAAGGCACCATTTACTTTACAAAATTTGGGAAATGAAAAAATTGATCTATGAAGGGCCTCTTGTCAGTGGATATAACCTCTTTTCTAACCTCCATTCTCTTTACCTATCTCTCTTTTTCTTCTTATTCCAAAGAATGAATATATTCTGTGCATGGTGGCACATATCTGCAATCTCAGTTACTTGGGAGACTAAGGCAAGAGGATCACAAGGTCAGCTTCTGCAAGTGAACAAGGTCCTTCTTCTCAAAAAAACAAGAAATAAAGGGTTGGGGATGTAACTTGGTGAAAGAGTAGCCCCTGGATTCAATCCCCAGTACTGGAAAAAAAAAGAAAAAAAAAGGAATGAACATTATGCAAGTTTGGTATGTATGAGTGGCATTTGATTCAAGATTTGCTTGTCAATAATAATTGGATACTAGATCCAGCTTGACAAGCATTAAATCTTTCTTAAGCATTGCCATGAAAAGTCAGTGCTCGGTCCTTGAGCCTGCAAAATCTCACAATCAAAACCAGAGGGTAAATTGAGGAAAATAAAGAGCCACATGATAAGAGAAATAAAAGACATAAGGGCAGAAAAGGAAAGGATCTAGCACCATCCTTAGCTCCAGCTGTGAGCTGGGCACTAAAGAAGTATGTAATCCATGTGATCTCTCTTGATGCCATGGCTACCAGAAAGACAACCATCTAACCCCAATCCTACAGATGTAGAAATTACTGGTCAAAGATGTTAGAAACTTATCTAAAGTCACATGACAGGAAGTGAAAAAATTTTGGTTTTGATTAAAGTTTGTCTGATTTTAATGTATATATTCTTTCCATTTCACCAGGGTAGTAGATTCATCTTCACAAATGGCAAATTCTTACTTTTTAAAAATATTTATTTTTTAGTTGTAGTTGGAAACAATACCTTTATTTCACTTATTTATTTTTATGTGGTGCTGAGAATCAAACCCAGTGCTTCACACATGCTAGGCAAGTGCTCTACCGCTGAGACACAATCCCATCCCCCAGGGCATTTTTTTATCTTGTAATTTATACTTTAATTCTTGTATCCATGATGATTTAGTACAGACTTTCAATATATTTCAGACTCTATAGCCATAGTTTGAACTGGAGGATTTTTTTTAACTCCCTTTTTATTAATCTGTGATCAGGGTAGTATAAACACACAAATATGACCAGTCCTTCTGCTGGATGATTAGCAGCTTGGTAGGCAGGGAGATAGAAACAACTTTTAAAACAATAAGGACTTCAGTTGCTTCTTGTCTGCCCATCCACAACTGTTTTGAATAAGAGATGGTCTACCTGCCCTTAATGCTAATTTTGGAAAGAATTCTCCTTAAATAAAGATAACACAAAAAAACCAGTTAATTCAATTCCTATAAACATTTCAGAAATTTCTTTCCAAAGAAGAAAAAAGGTCATTTCAGGAAAACTTTGATTTTACTAATAATTGTTTGCAATTTGGAAAACAAGCAAGGAATTATCTTTATCACTTTTGGGCCTGTTTAATGCTCATTCAGCCTTCTACTCTGGCTGTTTAATTGGCTCTCTATTTTATTTCAAAAAAAAAAAAGTACATAAACCTGGGTAGTGATTTTGTTTCTAGTTCATAAAATTGCTTAATTTAATTGTAAAAGCATTGATGTCTCATTATAATGTGTGTATCGGAGATAGTCTACCTCAATCTTTGCACAATCTTTATTTTTCATTCTTGTTATTTTTCCTTTACCCCTATAATGAGGTTCACTGACAACGGATGATACTGAGAAAGTATGTGTGTGTCATAGGACACAAGACTGATTCTTGGACAAGTTTTCTTATGCCTCAATTCTGTTCTCTCTACTTCTTCAAAAGTCACTGGTATTCAATCTTGGAGTCTCCATGATTATGGCAATATCTAATCTAATTACCTCCTGAAGCTCTATTTTTAAAGTCATAGTCAAATTAAGTTTCCACCTTCTTAACACCTCACCGTTGAGGTTGAATTTCAATACATGAGCCCTTGGTGAACACATTTAAACCATATACAAATTATAGTATAAGGGAATTCCCATAAAATTTTCAGTGGGTTTCTTAGAAGAAACCTTGCAAACCACAAGATAATGGGATGATATAATCAAAGTACTGGAAGGGGGAAAAAAAAACATGTCAAGTAAGACTGCTATAACCAACAAAACTGTCCTTCCAGAATGATAGAGAGGTTAAGATTTTCCTAGATAATCAAAAGCTGAGGGAGATCATCAGGACTATGCCTATCTTTATAAGAAATGAAACAGGGAGTCCTTCAAATTGAAACAAAAGGTTGTTAGCAGCATGATAGCATATGAAAATGCAAAGCTGGGATATTATTATGTAAAAATTTTGGTTTTTGTCAGTGGTTTCTGGCTCATAATTTCCCAGGGCAGGCCCCAAACTGGAACTTTTCTTCCCCAATGGGGTTCATAGAAACCCTAATCTTCTCCTATTTTTCTTTCTTGGAGCTGGCCCTAAAGAAATTCTTTTACCTATGGATATAGAAATCACTTTTAATTCTAGTGTGGAATTTAAAATGCAAGCCCTCAATCTGTGCATCTAACACTATCTTTTGGTACATAGTGTAAGAATTGAATTGGATTAAAGGATGCCCAGCTGATGTGTGCTGCTATAGAACTGAATGCTTCTTCCTGGGAGGGAGAATGTCCACTTATCTTGGAATCAGGTGAATTTTCTGTGTTGAATGTGATGTGAGAACAAAGGGAAAAATAGGCACTTTTTTTTTTCTAAACACACAAACTGTCTGGCAAAGGTAAACATACAGACAATTATAAAATTCTATAATGTTGTAATGTGGATGCATAAATCACTTTTAATTCTGGTATAGAATTTAAAATGCAATAACAAAAAATAATATAAATGTATGTTAATGAATACAGAATATAAAAATATGTAATTTGTAACATCAGTAACATTAAGTCGGTGTGGGAAGTGTAAGGAAGTGTTTTTGCATGTACTTGAAGTTGTTATTAGTTTAAAATAAATAGTTACAATTTTTAAATATTTTACATAATTATGGAAAACACAAAGAAAATATCACTACATGATATACAAAAGGAAACAAGAAGTCAAAGCTTGCCACCACACACACACACACACACACACACACACACACACACACACAAAAGCCCAGTAAGATACAAATAAAAATAGCATAAGAGAAAAATAAAAACATAGCTGCAAGATATACAGAAAACAACAAATTGACATTAGAAAATCCCTACCTATAAGTAATTAAGTGCAACTGGATTAAACTGTGATCAAAATGCATATATAGGCTGAATGGATAAAAAAAATATTAGTCTATATTCTGTCTATAGGAGACTCATTTTCAATCTAAGGATGCAAATAGGCTGAAAATGAAGAGATGGAAAAAGGTATTCATTCAAAGTTTAGCCAAAAGAGCATGGGTAGCCATATTTAAACTAGACAAATAGACTATAAATCAAAAGTAATTAAAATTGACAAAGAAGAAATTATATAATGATAAAGATCAATTTATCAGGAAAATATGACAATTACAAATATATATGCATATATATATATATATATATACACAGATTGATAAAGTTAACACTGATCAACTTGAAGGGAGGGATAGACAACCCAACAACAATAGTAGGAGAGCCAATACCTCACTTTTAATAATGGTAATAATGGATAGAACAACGAAACAGGAAATAAATAAGAAAATAGAATTTGAACAATACCATAGACCAAGTGGACTTGAAAGACATGTGTAGATCACTCTATCCAACAACAGAAAGATCATTCTTCTTAAATGCACATGGAGTAGTCTGGCAATAGGCCACATGGTAAGCCACAATAAAGGTCTGAACAAATTTAAGATTGTAAATGTACCAAGTTTTTTGTTTTTTTTTTTTAAACATGAAGAAATTATAAATCAGTAGCAGAAGTAAAGCTAAAAAAATTCACAAATATGTGGAAATTAAAAGCATACTCATAGTAATCAGCTGAAGAAACCATAAAATAAATTAGAAAACAAGAGTCAAATGAAAATAAAAACACAGCATACCAAAATTATGGAATAAAGTAAAATCCACACAAAGAGGTAAGTTTATATTGGTATATGTTTACATTAAATAAGATCTAAAATCTGTAGCTTACCTGTACATGTCAAGGATAGGATGAATGAAATAACAAGGTTATAGAAGAAATAAATGAAATAGAAAATTGAAAGACAGTTGGAAAAATCAATAAAGTCAGGAATTTTTTTAAAGGATAAACAAAATTTAAAAAATTACAACTGATATCACAGAAATAAAAACAATTGGAAGAGGTTAGAATACACAATCACATGCAACAAGATGAACAACTTAGAAGAAATGGATAAATTTTTAGAAATGTGCAACTTACCAAGACTGAATTTTGGAGGAACAAAGAGCACTAACAACCCTGTAACCACTGAGGTGATTGAACTGGTAATCAAAACCATCCCAACAAAAAAAATTCCCAGTGTTGGGTGGCTTCATGGTAGATTGTGCCAAACATTTAAAGAATTAACAGTAATCCTCTCCCCAAAACCTAAAGATGTGGGAACACTTTCAAATTAATTTTATGACACCAACATTATCCTAATTCCCAAAACCAGATTAAAGGTAATCTTAGAAAATAAAGGTGATGACTATTCATGGAAAAATCCTAGCAGACCAAATTCCACAGAAGAGTGAAACATTTAACACCATATAGTCAAGCGGGATTTTTTTCTATATTTCAAGTTACATGAAAATCAATAAAAACATTTGCACATAGTGATGGATGCCTGTGATCCCAGTGACTCAGGAGGCTGGATCAGGAGGATCACAAGTTCAATACCAGCCTGGGCAACTTAGCAATACCCTTCCCAGAAATATAAATAATTAAGTAAGTAGATAAATCAATCAATCAATAAAAGACTGGGGATGTAGATTAGTGGTAGAGCACCTCTGGATTTAATCCCCAGTGCAAGAGGGGAAAAAATGAAGAAAAGAAAAAGGGGGAGGGGATGAAGAAAAGAGAAAAGAAAGAAAGGACATTCATTTTGGGAAGTAAGAAGTTAAATTATATTTGCAGAGGACATAATATTCTATGTAGAAAACCAAGTACAGAAAATGCTGTTAAAATAATTGGAGTAGCAGAGCTGTGACAAATCAATAATCAAATTTCAGTTGCATTTCTATAAATAATAATAAATAAGCTGAAAGGAAATTAAAAGACCAATTTTATTTATAATAATACCAAAAAGAAAAAAATAGCAATAAACTTAAGCAAGGAGGTGAGAGACTTCTGTATTTAAAAATAATAAAACATCACTTAAATAAATTGAAGAAGACACAAATAAATGAAAAGCTATCCCATGTCCCATAAATCATAAGACTTAGTATTATGAAAAGATTTGTGGTTTGGATATAAAACGACCCCCAAAGGCCGTGTGCTAAAGGCTTGGTTGCTGGCCTATGGTGCTATGGGGAAGTGACAGAAACTTTGAGAGGTGGAGCCTGGTTGGAGGAGGTGGGTCACTGAGGGTGTGTCCTTAAAGAGCATACTTGTCCTTGGCCACTTCCCCCCACCCCTCTCTTTCCTGGTCACCTGAGGTGAGCAATTTTAGTCCAACATGCCCTTCCATCATGACACATCATCTTATCTCCAGCTCAAAATAATAGAGTCAGATGGCCATGGAATGAACCCTCTGTAACCATGGACCAAAATAAATTTTCCTCCTTTAAGTTGTTTTTCTCAGGTATTTTGTCAAAGCAACAAAAAGTTGACAAACAGAAAATTGGTACTGAAAAGTGGGGTCATTGCTTTGATTATATCTGATATAATCTACATCCCCAGTCTTTTATTGATTGATTGATTTATCTACTTACTTAATTATTTATATTTCTGGGAAGGGTATTGCTAATTTAGGGATTTATCTACTTACTTAATTATTTATATTTCTGGGAAGGGTATTGTGGTTCAGAAGCCTTTGGAACTGGATTGTGGAGAAGTTTTGAAAGATTTGGAGAGGTAGGGTATAAAAACCCTAAATGTTGCTGGGGATGTAGCTCAGTTGGTAGAGTGCTTGCCTTGCATGCACAAGGCCCTGGGTTCAATCCCCAGCCCCCAAAACAAACAAACAACAACAACAAAAATCCTAGAAGTTGTAAGCAGCACTTAATGGGTGATTCTAGCGTGAGCTCAAATTACCAGAAAGCTGATAATGCATACATTAAAGATTGTGTTCATGAGATTTCAAATGGGAATGAGGGCTCTATTGGGAAAAGGAGTAGAGACCATTCAGTTCTGGCAGATAACTTGTCTACATTTTGCCCATTCCCTTAGAATTTTGTGTGAAGCTGAATTTAAAGGATGGACTAATTAATTGGGCAGAGGAAATTCAAGATAGCAAAACATTCAAGCAGTGGTGTAGGTATTACTGACTGCTTTAAACCAGGTTTGTAGTGAGATTCAAGAGCAAGAAGCAGAGCAGAATGATTTGAAAAACTTGCAGTTTGACCAGGAAAGGAGCATATTTAAAGTCACAGTGCAGGAAGATGTGGTTGCTGATGAGATTAGCACCATTAAAAAGAAGACAAGCACTTTGCATTTAGGCAATAGGAAGAAAGACTTGAGGACACCCCAGGAACTAGCCAGAACCAACTCACTGCATGTCCAAGGATATAAAAGTATACTATTTTGAAAGATGTTGCTTTGAGAAGAGAGCATTTGGATGTCCTGTTCCTAGAGGGAAGCCTATAAAATTGTTTCCTTAGGATACTTTTCTCTGTGTTTAGTCATTTAGGCACTTGAAGATCCAAGAAGGCCTGGCTGCTGCTCTAACTGGTGGTAAATGCTAGCATTGACCACATGATTCTGATTTTGCAAACATATAAAATTTAAGAGTTGTGGGCTCATGGAAGCTTCCACCTAGATTTCATAGAAATGCCTTGGATTTCAACAATGTGTAGATTTAGGCCAAACAACATTTTTATTTTCTGAGTCAACTGGTATCCTTAGAAAATTTAATATAGTTTTGTTCAAGATCAGAATATTTAGAAACCTACATAGAAATGAAAATTGGGTTTTGACAACTTTTTTTTCTGTTTGCAAACTTTAACCCATTAAGCCAAATCCCCTTCCCCTAATTTGAATCAGATTATCTTAAGTTTTCATGCTTGTTAGCTTTATTGCTTCCCGTTGGCTCTTTAGTAACATTTTGAGGAGCTCCAACTCAGGATAGTTGACAAATCCTTGCGATGGGGAAAAAATAAGTGTTTTTTTAAATTTATTTTTTATTTTTTTAATTAGTTATACATGGCAGTACAATGATCTTGACATATCATACATTTGAATCAGATGGGGTATAATTTCTCATTTTTCTGAGTGTACAGGTTGCAGAATCACATTGGTCATGCAGTCACGTATATACACATAGTAATAATAATGTCTGTTTCATTCTGCTGTCCTTCCTTTCCCCCCTTCCCCTCCCATCCCCTCCCATCACTTCTCTCTACCCAATCTAATGTGACACACTTCTTTTTCCTAACATTGTCATATATGTATTCTGTATAATGATGAGGGTCTTCTTCCATCTTCCATGCAATTCCCCTTCTCTCTCCCTTTCCCTCAAAAATAAGTGGTTTTAAGAGTGACTTGCTGGAGAACACATGCCTACCATTGGCATTTTACTCACAGAATCTCAGCAATGGGAGTCCAACTGGGATTAAGAGAGACAATGTAGTAAATATTCTAGGTTAATCAGTGTTGGCCTGCCGTGCTTACACACTTCTTCCTAGTAGAATTAGCCTTCTAGTGCTAACAGAGGCTTTACCTGTGTCTTAATGCAATGGATGTAATCATGTTTGAAGAGAGAAATTAAGCTAAACAACTTTTCAGAATTTTTCCTAGGTATATAAATCCATGATGCTTTTACTTATTGAATAGAAATATGCTATGATTTAAAAAATATTTTCCTAAACTGACATTTAATATTTCTTAGCAGTTTAAGAGTTACATCAAGCCCCTAATTACCAAGCAGTGATTATTAACTTCCTCTTCATAAACAGATACCCTACACCCAGGGCCATTTGCTTTAAAAAAAAAAAAAAAACCATCCTTTCCACTCTTCTTCCTTCCTCCTTCCTCTCTCCCTCCCTCCCTCCTTCCCTCCCTCCCTTCCTTCCTTCCTTCCTTCCTTCCTTCCTTCCTTCCTTCCTTCCTTCCTTCCTTCCTTCCTTCCTTTCTTCTTTTTCTACCTCAACTAACATTGAGCAAGCACTAATAACCAGAGCAGCAAAGAAGAATCCATGGGTGAAATATAGGGTACAAGCCTTATTTATAATACCACTTTTAAAGATTCATATTCTATGATAAAGACATTTATTCACAAAATAAAAAGATAAAACCCACAAAATCTCAGCACCATAAAAGGGACAGGCCTGTTTCCTTAGATCTACAGGACCATAATATGCTACTTAATCTACTAGACAAGTCGCCACATTATCTCCCTTATTCCCCATGATTGCCCTATGAGGAAGGATTATTAGATCCATGTACAGCAAAGAAACATGAAGTAGTGTGGCCATACTCACACAACTAACCATTGAAAGAATTGGTATGTGAAACTAGGTCTGTCTGACTACAAAACTTGAGTCATTGCTGATACATTGTGCTACCTTGGTACTAACTCAGACATGGGACAATCAGAACCATTTATTGGGACAATCAGAACCACTTATTAGGAACCATGGAAGTATTCATAGAAGGGGTAATATACGCCTCAGCCCATGAAAGAAGGCTGGGATTATAGACAGGTGGAAGGAGCAAAATAAAGAGAGTGGAATCATAAATATGCATTTAAGAAAAACAATAAAAAGGAAATACTTCTGGACATGGCATGCAAATGTGTTTTCAAGTTGATGCATGTGACCATTTTTGCTATTTCAACTTTTTTTGTGGAATCCAGTATGATATCAAAAGGAAAGGTGATTTGGAACTAGAATATACAAAACTATGAATGCCGGGCAGAGTAGTTTGTGCTTTATACTGAATCTCAAATATAAGTCTTGGTAGTCTGTCATATTAATAACCTGAATGAATTATGACTCCTGGTATCCATACTCCTGTGTGGTTTTCCTCTCACATTGATTCTGGCCACGTGATTTGCTGTGCAACTTTGGCCAATGAAATATCAGCCAACATGACACAAGTAGAGGCTATTGAGCACTTCAGTATTGGGGTTTACCTTCTTGGATGCCTATTGCCTCCATGAAAAAAACATGAATAGGCCATGAGGAAAGGAATGCAGGTCCCTCATTAGGATATCTAGGTAAGTAAGCCCTTGGGATCACCTGCCCCTAGTCAAACTGCCCTAAGTGATCGCAGGAAAGATCAGCAGAGGACTCCCAGCTGAGCCTACTTCAAACTGTAGAATCTTGAATCAGCAAGTTATTATTTTTTTAAGTCTCTAGAATTTGCAGTATTTTGGTAATCAGCAAATGATTCCTGAGTTGCAAGTATGAAAACTCATTTAGGACAGTACTTGCTTTCTGTACACCCAGATAAGTAACCTTGTAGCTTAATCAGAGCCACAGTTACTTGGAAAAAGGTAAGAATATTTAGAGAGTCAGGGGTTGTCTATGAAGGATATACAGGACACTCTTAGCAAGCCCTTGAATTATAATGATGGGTTATGGAGAGAAAAGCTTACATTGCCCCAAACTATAGATTGTTGGCTAATTCAAAATCTCTCAGCTCTATGATCATTCAGATGTAGATATTTCATCTTGCATATTACATCTTAATTTAAAAGTACATTTTCATTGAGAGAATGTAGCATTCAAATGAGCAACTTTATGATCCATTTCATTTTGCTCCTTTGCAGTCTGGTTAACAATCCATTTTAATAAGCAAGTGACTGTGGAACTACTGTCCGCTCATGTAAATGAGGAGGTGCACTCATCTTTATTCTTCACTGTGATTACATTTTATTTATTTTTGAAAGCTTCCTGGATTTCGGCTCATTGTTCAATTGGGAATCATATCTGTTCTTTTCAGAGCAGTTATTTTAATTTCCAGATTCTGAACAGACATTATTTCTGTGATTCATTTCACTCTGTTTTTTTGCTTTGCTTTGACTGAATGTATTTTTTTGCCATTTTTTTTCTTGTGCCTTCTAGAAATCACTTAAGTTGTGAGATTTTTATCTTTCTTCTCTCATTTCCTGCTCCCACCCTGATTCCCATTAAAATGTTTTTTGATATATATAAATTGGGAATTTCATGGGGTAAATTTTGCTTTCTAATTATTTTATTTCATACATAATTACATTGAGGCTTCAGCTACAAGTACACTTTACACACACCCCCACGAAAAAGAAATGTTATAAACCAAATGAAATTACTAGTAGATCATGGGAATATGAAGTTCTGAAAGAGCATTTTATTCCATACTCTTTTTCAACATAACTGTCATTCAAAATAATACAATATATATCAACAATGGCTCATAGAAAGTCTATAGGAGAACCAAGTCTGTAGGAGAACAGAAGAACTCGAAAATGAATAGGTACCACATGGTGTAATTTGTGTGCTATGAGGTCCATTTTGAAAAATGTTAGGAAGCATGTTCCAGACCAGTAGTTCTCAAATGTCACTCACATCTTCCCCTCACAGCCATTCTGACTTATTCTGTCCTTCATTTCCTCTCTCCCTCTCAATCATGCAGTCTAACCTTCTAGAATTCTAGTGTATGCAAAGGTGAAAGTTATATGAGGAGTCCCCAAGTAGAATTGCAGAACTTCCATAATCTGTGCAACAGTGATGCTTCCTCAGATCAGTCTGAGTCCCTGGTTATCAGGAGCATGAAACTGGGAAAAGTTAACATATGGGATCAGCATCTTACCATGAAACCTAGCCTAGCCCCTGGTGATGTGCACACTAAATGCTCTTAATGCTTTATACATACACACACACACATACACACACACACACACACACACACACACACACACACACACACACATTGGGGATTGGATCCAGGGCCACTGAACTATATTACTCAGCTCTTTTTTTTTTTTTCTTTCAGATTTGTGGTATTAGGTTTTGGTCCACAGCCCTTTTGGTTTCATTTTGAGATAGGGTCTCACTAAATTTCTCATGCTGGTTTCAAACTTATGATCCTTCTGCTTCAGCCTTCAGAGTAACTGGGATTATAGGCATGAGTCATGGAGCACTTAATTCTTTAAATGTAAATATTTGCACCCTGATCCACATAAGCTGCATGGAATCATGGTTAAACTCTTTTAACCAGCTACTTTCCCTTTTTTGTATATATATGTATAAAGCAATGTATGTCATTGAAATTCATCAATATAAAATGGAACTTAGCTGGGAGGATTTCAATTGCTAATGCACCTTATGATTTAACAGTGTCTTTAACACACTGAGAATGTCATTCTGTAGCTTAGAACCTCCATCTGTAACTGGGAATATATATTCATTTCTCTTTAGGAAGGAGCATCTCATTTTTAAGAAACAGAAATCCAATCAAATCAGATTGATAGGGAACCAAGGATTGGAACACTTTTTTTTAAACCCGATTTTCTTCTTGTGGAAATAAAATGTCACCAGAAATGAAAGTTGTTATCTCCATTATTCAGAGCTTGATATCTATTTCTCAGACCTTTTATGTACATACTCTTTGTCCTTCTTTCTTTAAATATTTACTTTATTTCATCCATTAACTGCATAGAGCCCTCCCCAGCCCCAAATTGCTAAGACATCCTCCATTTTTTATGATTTTTCTAGTCTAACATTTGTACCAACAAACAATATATTTCATGCTTTATCTTGGAGTCTTAGGAGAGACAATTTTATGGGGCCAACTCCTCTACTTTTACCAGAGAATACAGGTCATGGATTGGTTGCATTAGTCAGGATATCCATCTATATTCTGACCAGGCATAACCTGGGTTGGGTGAGGGCAGTAGTGCGTAGCACTGAACTTTAGAAGCCAGGGAAATGAAGATTCATATAACAGATGGATTAGGTCCCATCTAAGTAGAAGAAGGAGACAAGCGTTAAGTCCATAGAGAAAAATACCATAATCGCATTATTGATACCATAAAAAGCAATAGTGTTACAAGCTCTCTGTGTTGAAGCAATGTAGGTGCATTAGACTTCTCATGGGCAAAGACAAAATTCTGACCAGTGACATAGTTAAAATTTTGAAATTGGAGTGGCTTGAAATGGATGTTCTCTCTTTATTATGCATATTCTGCATGAGACAGAGAGTAAAAGAGATTGTAGCTAGAGGGTAGGCAGAAGTAATTGTTACAGAATGTTGTATAGAAGAGCATTCTTCTATTTAGAGTGCTTTGATTAGATAGGATATCTCATTTAGGTATCTGTCACTAGGGTGTTCGAATCATATAATAGCATGGAAGGAACATCTTCTAACTTTAAGATCCCAATTCTTTGACAGTATCTTGGAGCTCATTGGTCTTTTGAAAATAAATGAGTTCTTAATGATGACTTGATGCAGAACACATACATTGCTTACGCTAAAATTGGGATTTTTTTTCCCTTCATAGTGTCTGATGTAGTGAATGAACTGAATTACTCTCTTGAATAGAACAACTCATTCTGATTATGGTACCATAAGGAACTGTCAAAGTTAGCAACCCATAATAAACATTAGGGAATCTCACCTATTTTATTCTTATCAAAGTCAACCTCAAAAAAAGTTCACATCAAAAACTCAGGACTATTATCAATCAGCTGCACAGAAAATCAGAATTTTAGTCATGTTTAAAAGAGATTGCTCTTGATGTGGTCCCTATAATGTATCTACTCAAAATACAGCTGACAAATCATGGATGAAAGAAACAAACTGAAAGCCATCTTCATTTCTAAGTTCTTTAAACCCTTTATATGAAGTTAAGATCATCAAGATTTTACACACCAGGACTGCTTTCTTAACTTCCCACAAAACTATTTTCATGTCAAATTTTAACTTCATGCTATGAATTTTTACTAATTTTTGATATAAGGAAGGTCTATTTTAAGACTATTTCAGTGGCATCTACAAAAGCTATTATTTTTCATTTTTCATACTCTGTTGCTTACTGTTTTATTTTTAATAAAGAAGATGGAAAACAGTCATTCAGGATTTTTTAGCACAAAAATGATTTCACAAGCGAAGTTTTAGTTTTTTTAAATAAAAATTATATAATATTATTGTTTAATTTTGCCTTGGCCTCTAGGAAGCTGGGAGCCAAAATAATGTTTAATTGTAGTAATTGAGTCATCCTGGGTAGGGATAAAATTGTTCTTTCTTCCCTAAATTTTTTAAACCTCAATTTTAGGTGTAGGAGAGCACTGAACTTTGTATTGAAATCATGTAAGATTTCTTTTAGCAATAAATAAAATTTAAATTAATAAAAATGAAGGAATAAAGAACACAGCTTCTAGACCACATGTTCTATCAAATAAGTTAATATAATAAGGAATTCAAGTGAGGCCTGGATGTTGGGAATATGTGTTTCTGTGTGTGACTTAATCCCATCTTCCTTTGCTTTGGCAAGTGTGTTTCAGTAAGTTACCAGCAATAAACTTCAAAAAGAATATAACTTGGGAAAAAAATCTCTATTCACCCTAGAGTTATTATTGATCAGAGATCAATGTATTTAGCTACCATCCAGACAAAAGAATAATCTATTGACAAAACGAAATCTTTAATAGGCATTCTATGATGCATTTGCTAAAAAGCCTGAAGTTGCCTACTGAAGTAAATTCCTACTTTATTATAATTTAAGATTTTATAAGACTCCATATCTTACACTTTATTACATATAATTAGGGTTGCTAAGTGATTAGTCTTGTCAGATTTGGCACTTCAAGCTTTGACCCCTCTGGCTGAGGGTGAGGAATGGGAAACTGCTTATGGATAGTCAACAAAGCCTCTTATTGACTTTGGGGCATACCCATCTCCAGATGGATAAACAAAACAAAACAAAAAGCCTACACAACTTTCACTGATAGTAGCGACTTTATACAGAACATATACATTTTCCTCCATTCTTATAGTAAATTCAATCAGTTTTGATACCTTGGTCATTTTTGCACCCTTGATGTCTAACACACATCTTGGGATTCTGAATAAATGTTGTAATAGGTGAGCCAACCGAAGTACTGATGAAAAGCTAGACAGCAGTTTACTACAATGGAAGCAGAGTGAGATGAAGCAGTGGTTTAGGATGCATGAGGAGGGAGTTCAGTCATGGTGAAGAGGCTTCCTGATTGGTGAGAGAGAAGATGTTCCAATGAGGCCTATGCTCATTCTTGTGGAAAGCTGTTAGTTATCTAATTTTCATGGACATCAGAATGGAACATAAAAAAAAATTACAACTGCTGTCTTCCCTATTTATCAAGAAAACTATGCAATAATATGTTTAACTAGGGTGGGCACAAGTTAGAAAACACTAGTATATTGTCTAAAGTTTTAAGAAGATTTCATCCACTAAAATGTGTACCTAATTACTTTGATTTGTGAAACCAGGAGATCTGTCCTGACTTCTTTCCCTCCCTCCATCAATTTGCAAATGAGGATACCAAGTCTTTCTGAAAAAGCAGATAATTATTCTGTTGGTAGTAATCTGCAATCTCATTATTCTTTGAGTTTATAACCCAGGTCAGGAGACTCACCCACAGCTACATTCCTTACTGATCTTGTCCAGATAAAGGATTATTCTTCATATTATTATCCATTGTGCAGTCTAAAATGCTATTTTTCAGAGCAACTTCATGGGTCTTGTTCAGCCAAGGGCAAAAAATGTGGAAACTTGAATTGCTGGGCCACATCCCCTCCATATTGAGCATGCAGTCTTGGGCAAGCCACTTATTATCTCTGAGTCTTTCTTCATTTAGAGAGAGCAAAAGGGCTAGAAGTTCAAATGAGTTAATATATGTGCATGCACATTGAGAATTGAAAGGATCTATTAAAGATAAATATGTAGCTATTGAGGTGTGCAAGCCATGCACCTGCTCACCTTGGTGATTCTAAGGAGGATACAGAAGAGAGATCTTCTCCACTCAAGGGCTATGAGGTGCAGTGTTGCTCTTTTCTTGGGTAAAGAGGCAGAATATGTTTGAGTTTGGTGAGCCATTGTCTGAATTACTCAGCAGCCTGAGTAATTGCGTTATTGCTTCTTCCCTAATCCTACGTCTGTGATTAAAATTTTGTTGCTGCTGACAAACTAGTATTGATCATCTGATTATTTTCTGCATCCATTATGGGCTGACTATCACGGTGGGACAAAAGTAAATTAAGAGGGCGATAGATTAATGTTTCTCAAAGGGAAAAGATGGCAGCAGCCTATGAGAATGTTACCAGGATAGGTCTGGGCTGCCTGCCAGTGGAGGCCAATATTGGGGAGAGAAAGTTGATTGAAATGAATCAGGTTTATTCAAGATCTGGCAATCTTGAGAAGATAGAGGAGCTATTTTCTTAAAGATCCATTTTGGGGGACTCAGGGCTGCAACCTAAAGATTTAGTAGTTCACATTTAATCATTTAGTTGGGGCTTCTCTTTAGAATTTAGAATACAGGGCAAAGGGGAGAGGATATAAACCTTGCAAAGGGATTAAGTAAGGGCAAAGGGAAGGGGAGACAGAATGAGGGGAAACTCCAAAGGAGCAGCCCTGTTACAATAGAGCTTCCAGGAGTCATAGGCTATCATTTCTATTTTTCAGAGATTTTTGTAGTTTATAAATACTTCTCAAAAGAAGTGAGTCTCGCAGAATGACTTAGTAGAGTTGTGATCACACCCACCACATTGTTATTTCATGCCCCCTCCCTCCACCAAGGTTGAATTGCACCTTCCCACACTACGGTTTTCTGTGCACTTACTTTACAACTTAAATAATGAATGATGCATGCTTGCGTGATTTAAGATGACAATTATTCTTTGAGTGCAAATCTCAAGAATAAAGGGTGATAATTATCCATAAGAAGAGGTTTAGCAGAACATACCAGGAGAATGATGTTCTTTTATGCTATTTTCTGTCTTGCTGATTTTGTATTTTTTCCCAGATTTATAACTTCTTTATGTAGAGGAGTGTAACCTTTGAGAGCCACCAAAAGTCATAGAACCTCAAAATATCCATGATTCAGGTGAGTTTTTCTGTGGGTATACAGGAGAGAAACAGATTAGGGGATTCAGTCTTAAGACAATTTGTAAGAAATAGTAATAATTAAACAATCCCTCAAACTAAAAAACGTCTAGCCACTGATTCAACTCAATTTTGTCCCTCTCTGGGTTCATTTTGACTTCTTTAACTTCTTTTCCTCCCGTCTGAGTTATCCTGAGTCATTTATTTCTTTAGTTACTTGAATTCCAAGAATAAACAGGTCTGATTGCAAAACATTTTCATGACGGGACCAGAACAACCTTCAGGCAACAGCAAGCCTTACAGACAGATCCCCTGAGATAAGATAGCCCCTCCAGGAGAAGGCAATTAATTACCCCATGCAAGGAACCAGGGCTTTTCTCCCAGCAGGAGCAATCATCTCAGGATAAGAATCCCATCAGTCCCTCAAGCAATGATGACTTTCCTGGAACTTCCCAGCACCAGTTCTGAGATAATGGTCAACCAGACCATGGCATGACCAAGATTACCTGCTTGACCAACTATGTCAACTCCCCAGCCATACAAACCCAGGACTCTGGCCTTTGTTCTCCTTTCTATAAAACCTTAAAGTTCTCATCAGCCCTTAATGACAGATCCCTAGTTCACTAGACCTTTTCTGTTCTTCCCAGCGTGGCTACACTGATTAAGGCTCCTTTATTTCCTTCTCCACTGCTTTTTGATTGGCATAGAGAGACAGTGGCCATATCTAGTCTGTTGGGATCCCCAGAGCTGGGGTCTTTGCCCTACAACTCTAGTAATATAATTATTGAATAAGAGTTAGTTTCAAGATTATGCCTTATTTTAATGATTTAAAAATTAATTTATGCATTCTTATTGCACACAGAATATATTTTATTTCAACTCAGTTAATTCAACAAGTATTTGTTGAATTCTATGATATGTGAGGCTCTGCTCTTCTGCTCTATGCAGCAGCTTTCTTACATTCACAGATTTCTGAGAAGCCTACATCAGGCAAGTGACCGGACACTCCTATAAGCTTTGTCCCTCAATCCTCTTGCCATTCACCAGGGTCAGCATCAGAGCCAGTATTCCATGCTTTATCATGGAGATTCATTGCAACAAGGTGGAGTCTCCTCTCAAGTAGGGGGAGCTGAGTACAAGTTTTGATGGAAAACATGGGGAAGTAGACTCTTTGTTGGAAGGAAATCTGCTCTATGTCCTTTCACTGCTATTCTCCAAACAATGTGGACACCATATTCTTTAAAGTGATTTCACCTTCTCATCCAATCTCCCCTCTCAGTTTTCATTCTACCTCTCCTATCATCTCCCTTACACACTCTCTCTCCTGCTTTCTCTTCGTCTTTCTCCCTCTCACCAACTGCTCCCTCCCTCCCTCCTTTATTCAACATAATATATTTCCTTTAATCAATACAGAGTATACTGAAAACTAAGGTGAAACCAAACCCTGGCTTTGCGCCCGGACATCAGTTTCTGAAGTGACAGGCTCTGGTAATAGGGGAGGGTTTGCAATTATACAGATCATTGCTTCGACCTGGTGCAAAGTCAACCAGCCCACAACAAGAACAGAAAGGCTTAATTTCAGTAGCTTCTAGAGAACTCAGGGTGGAGGCTCAGAAGACACTGAGCTGCCTGCTGTGCTGGCCAGTTGTTTTTGCTTATCTTCAGTTGAAGCCCTGTGATAAACAGCTCAGCTCATTTACTGTTCCCCTTGTGAACTTCTGTCTTGTAAAGTAAAAGTTAATGTCCTTATTACATGTGTTCCTTTTCCCCCACAATCTATGTAAAAATGATTTGCGCAAATGACAAAAAGGAGCCTCTTAATGGTGCAGGGCTTTATATTCTAAATAGCAGATTAGCAGTACCTTCTGCAACTCAGCATTAGCTTTCAGGCTTTAGGGAAGGCAACTTTTAATCTTTTAATACAAAATTTCTCCTTTTAGGTTAGCTTAGCATGTGATCTACATGGAATACCGTGGGGAAGTTGCTTTTTTCAAGATATATTGAGGCCTTCTAATCACTTTCGAAGTAAAACGAGGGCAGGAACTCAGATTATATGAGTGTGTTTGTCACTCAGATAAGAAGAATGCATGGGCTGTAATGGAACCTCTTATTACTATTCACTTTGACTTTCTCAATTCAGCTTGTCTTGAGGCCTCTCTCTCTCTCTCTCAGCTTTGGCAAATTAGAAATTTAAATGGAATGTGAGATCAGGGAGGGAGAACTCTCCTGAGAGATACTACACATTTTCAGACTCAGCCGTCATGGGGTTGGGGAAGGAGATGCATGAGTTTTGGGAGAAGGGAATAGAAGCACCCTTCAAGCCACAAAGGGGCAGACAGCCTTTGGCAACATGTAAAGTCTTAAAAAGTCAAAATGGAAATCATCTGCAGTGTTAGGATTTACTTGTAGATTATTTATGACCTATTGCATTCATTTTGTTTCATTTCTCATTTCTTCAGTTGCTAAAGCAGTTTTTTAAAGAAATATGCTTAATGCATTTGGCTTCATTTTTCTATGTAGTCTTTTTTTTCTTTTTTTCCATGTCCAGAGAGCACAGATAGTTGCACCTTGACTTTGCAGTTGTGCCATGCTGTATATCTTTTCAAGGAGCAGGCTTTTATAGTGGACCTGACTTTAGAGGCTGAATTAGAGCTTATCTGAGTCCTTCCACATACTAAGACTTCTCCATCAACCTCACTTCTTGCTCATGCCCAAGATAAACAGCAACAAAGCACTTAAAAAGTGACTTGGGTGCACTAAGGTTTTAGATTGTGAGCATACTATCCCTTCCCACCCTGGTGTCTCTGTTCTTTAATTTTAATTTCTTAGTGCTTTGCTCATGAGGTCACTCATTCCTGTGGAGTGGGTGAGAAGTTAGATTTTTA
This sequence comes from Ictidomys tridecemlineatus, assembly GCF_052094955.1. Lineage (NCBI taxonomy): Eukaryota > Metazoa > Chordata > Mammalia > Rodentia > Sciuridae > Ictidomys > Ictidomys tridecemlineatus. The sequence goes on along the minus strand of NC_135479.1, from coordinate 155,499,685 downwards.
ACTTCAGTAATTGCATTTAAGGTCCATCCTAAGTCTAGAATGACTTAGTCTTGGGATTTTAACTACCTCTACAAAGACCATATTTTCATATACGATTCCATTTGGAGGTTCCAGGTAGACATGAATTTTGGGGTGACATATCATATACACTAGAATCAGGGAATGAAAATCTGGATTGAAGACACCTAGAGATCATCAAGTCTAGTGCCTTTATTGCACAGATGAAATAAGCAAAGATGAGCTTCCCAGATTTACACAGGTTATAAGTGATAGAGGTTTAGTTTTTGCTTTTGTTTTTTAACCTTTTTTTGTTTTTTAACCATAGGTACACCAGACTATGTTGAGAAAGGAGAGACTTTTAGAGAAAAGCAGAGTGTACCAGTTTTAAAAATGGGTTATGAATTCTTTGACAACCCTCCCATTGACAGCTGAGGTCTATAACCTCTTCCCTGTGTGTGGATGGACTTTCAATTGCTCTGACCATAAGGTGTGAGGCATATCTGCCTTGGTCATTTAAACACCCTATTTTGGAGCTTTGAATCACCATTTGAGAAGTCTGACTACTGTGTTGCCACCATGGTGTGAGGAAGTCAGGTTACTAGGGTAGATCCCATGCCAGTGCTCAGGTTGGCCCTCCAGGCACCCAGACATGTGAATGAAGGTGCCTCTAGAAGATTCCATCCTCAACCATCATCAAGACCCCCAGTCTTTGAGTCTTTTCAGATGAGGTGCTGGACATCATGAAACAGAGAATAACCATCCCTGCTTCTGTCTACTCTTGCACTTATTAATCCAAGCATATGATTAAAATAGTTGTAATTTTAACCTGTTAATGGCAAGAGTAACTGGAATAAAGTGCCTGTGTAATAATTAGATGTCAAGTACACACTCTTCTTCCAGTCAGAAAAGCAAGCAAGGAGAGTCAGGCCAATTTAATTTCAAAAATGCTAGAATGCACACAGGTGCGTAGTGATGAATTTGATCTTGCTGAGAAAAGGTGTTCACTACACTTAAAATGGGACAGACAAGGCGTTTATTCACTGCCAATTGGAAATTTAGCTGGGGCTCTTTCACAATCCTGGAAATGTTCACATATTTGTAGTTTATCCAAGCACCCAACTGAGGAAAGTGTATACCGAAAGGATTGAATTCCCTCTTCAAGAGCAATTGAACCTAAAAACTTATAAAACTCTTCTCTTTGGGTTTTCAGTGCTAAAAATAAATAATTCTGGAGTCTATGTGCCACAACCATCCTGAATTCTTAGATAGAGATGAAAGTAAAATCAGAGGTCATTGACTTTCAGGGACAAAAATCAATCATTTCTAACTTATCTTCAACAAATAATGGGTTTCCCTACATTAATCCTTCAAGCAGGATATTCATTAACTAAATATCAATTTGCCTATGGGCCAGGCAGTCTTATAAGTCCTAGGGATATGGACAATTTGTATAATGTGTATGTTTGACAAAGACAGTCCTCCTTCATCCTACATTCTGGGGGTGGGATACAGACAATGACTGTATTCATAGGTATAAATAATGCTTGGGTAGTGTGAAATGCCTTGAAGACAGTGAAATAGGTTAATGTGGAAGAAAATGCATATATAGGGGTTCTTTAAAAAGAGTGTTCAGAATTCCTCTATTAGACAGTGACATTTAAGCTAAATACAGAATGCTACATGGAGATGTGGTGGAAGAGAATGAGCTGGAGCACCAACTAAGAAGACCTGGAGTTTGAAAGAAGCAGACTTGTTTGAAAGTCAAGTGGATATCTCGCATTTCAACTGAGACTTGTTAAGCTCAAGTTTGGAACTCCTGGTTAGCAATCACTGCTGTTTCTAGTGCTTCCTGGTGGTGAGCACTCCAATAGACTAGATTTCCCAATTCTATTAAAGGCAATTAATTATTATTATTATTAATCTATTACAAGTGAAATACCAGTATTGGGATTGTGCCTAGGTGTTCAAGTTCTTCCAGGATCTATTTTAAACAAAGTTAGAAATTAAGTCCTAATATTATGCTCTACAAAAAGGATGGCATTTATAATGCAGATGGGAAAACCAAGAAATCTACCACCAAATTATCCTCTACTGAGAAAGCCGAGAGCAAATAAAAAATAAAGAGATCACTGAACAAATGATATATGCTTACTATAACTGCATAGGCTTTTTCAAGTGGATTTAGACAAATATGATCAAACATATTTGCTTTATACTTTGTGTCTGATAATTTGAGTCTTTGCACTCTTTGTAGATCTGATTTTCAAATTCAGTTGTTTCAGTTGTCACCCATGTTTCTTATTTCTTGAGTTTTCAGTGCCCCCTTTTATTGTTAGATTATATTTCTTAGCATATTATCTATGGGATTCCTCAAGGTTTGTGCTTAAAGTTTGCTCCCCAAGGAGTAATCATATTTTCTCCTACTAACTGGGGACTATTTTAAATTATGGGGCAGTGATCTTTTACTGCAAAGAGCCAGATGGTAAATATTTTAGGTCACATAATTTCTGCTGCAACTACTCGACCCAGCCATTGCAGTGTGAAAGGATCCAGAGACAGTATGCACACACATTAGTGGGATTATGTTCCTCTCAACCTTGTTTTGTCACCAGAATTTGAATTTCATGTAATTTTTCTATGTTGCAAGTATTTTTTTAAATTTTGTTCTTTCAACCGTTTAAACATCTGAAGACCATTTGAGCAGTGGGCAGTACAAAAGCAGACAGCAGATGGATTTGGCCTGTGGAGTGTAGTTTGACACTCCTAATTTAGACTAAGTTTTTAGTGTGTGTGTTTTTGAGGTCTTACGATTATTGAGAATTCTAGCCTCAAATTTGTGTGAAGGAAATTATAGCCAGGGTTTTAGAGGGATCATTTTTCTTTTTTCCCCTTGACACAGAGCCAAGGCTGAGACAGATGAATGCCCCCCACTACTCCCTCTGTGAGGCAGTTCTCCCTACAGTTACCCACAAACTCTTCAGGTCCTGGCACCTGAACTCCCTTGATGCCTAGGATTCAAGATTCCTCATGGTCTGAGAAAGCCAAGTTATAGGCCATCAGATTTGGAAGAAAACAGATGGTGATTTTTCATTTTGGGATGACAAATTCTGATAACCCATTTCTGGATTTGAGGTTTTTTCTTTTTTAAGTCTGACATCTAAGAACATTTCTTTCTTTTTAGCTAATAAAGGCATGGTGTTTAAGAAAAGTTTGTTGGGCTGGGGATGTGGCTTAAGCAGTAGCACGCTCGCCTGGCATGCATGCGGCCAGGGTTCGATCCTCAGCACCACATACAAAGAAAGATGTTGTGTCCGCCGAAAACTAAAAATAATAAATATGTAAAAAAAAGAGAGAAAAGTTTGTCACACATAACCTCCAAATTTTAGAGGCTCTATATATGTAAAAATACTGCTGACCACTCTGGTGCCTATTTCAGGCTACTTTAAGAGATCAGGAACAAAGTTTGGAGAAAAAGGAAAATGAGAGAACATGCACATTCTATAAGGGAAGTAGGGATGGAATTCCAAAGTTTAGGGTGGAGAAAAAGTGAGAAACTTTTAGGAAGAAAATGTTCCTGGGAAGTTGCTGAAGAAAAAACACAAGGATGAATCTGGAAGTGACTAATGTTACTTTCCCATAATGGAGCCTCCAGAAGTAAAGGGTCATATTACAATGGAACAAGATAGGTAATTTGGAATAAGGAAACAGAGTTACAAATAGCCTGAAGGTAAGAAAGAAGGCAGCAATTACAAGACCTGGCAAGATGAATGTGTAGTGGAAACCAAGCTGTGTTTGTTCCAACACAGAAACACTTGAATACCTAAATAAAATAGGAAACAATGTGTTTGCACACAGGCTGGCAGTATGGTGAAAGTTATGACTTAGGGAAGATCAATCATGTAACACAACGCCAGATGGTTTGGGTCATAAAGTAATTGGTTACAAAGAACAAGTAAGAGACAACTGAACTAATTGAGGTGTGAATGTTGAAGAATTTTGCAGTGATGAGAGGGAGAGGGAGAGGGACATTCTATGGAGTTTAGAAATATGGAAGCAGAAGGTCAGCAAAACATGACAACCAAGCTAGAAGAGAGAGGAGAACTGAGAGAAGTCCAAGGTGGAGGAGGGCACACAGATTCTATACCTACAGCTTCTTTTAGTTCTAATTCATAATACAAAAACTCCTCCAAAGGGGGGAGTCGGGGAGATTCCAAGATTCAAGGGTCTTGGTGGTCCCGTTTGAGCTCCATGCTATTTTTTCCCTCACTTCTGAATTGACAGAGGAGGGAGTAGGGTTTTCTCAGAGTGTTTCTGTCTGTGTGTCTGAACACTGACAATGGCACTGCCAGTTTTCATTCTGTCTTTGTATCCGAGCAGACTCCCTGGAGGTTTCCCATAATCAGGCAACCACTGGGTTTCCCTGAAAATCTTTGTGACAGCTGAACCAAAGGATGGTCTGTGAACTGTCTTCCCACCATCCCAGTGATCAGTTTCTCAGAGGTGGCAGCACAGTCACTGTTACTCACAGCTACGCAGATCAAATGAGAAAAACTCATTTTGTATGAACCAGGGTTGAAAATTGAAAATGTTCCACCTTAACTGCTCTTCATGCTTGACACACTTCAGGAGCTATTCTTTCTGACAACATAATCAAGGTTAGTTGTGCCGCTTAGTGTTTTGTTTGGCTTTCTTTATTATGAAGATGTTGTTGCATTTTCTAAATGAATGAACCCAAGAATAACCTTTTGGAAAGGCAATGTCAATTTTCAGGAGGGGGCAGAATGACCTTCCCACTTCATGCTGTATCGTACCTTTCTGCGCCCTAGGTGCCAGTTGCCTTTTCAGAGAACATAATTAACTTGTGAAATAGATGCTTTAAGAGGCAGAGGTACAAACTGTGACCAACTGTGTTGTTAAGAAGAACATAGGCAAGAAATTAGTGGGGGTAAATTTCACAAGGCGGTGCCACACTCCAGTTTGCTTTTGCTGAGCCATTTTGGAAGAACCACATTAAAGAAACAACTATATTTTTTAACCCATTTCTTCAGAGGAGTTTGGCATCCACCTTTAAACACAGAGGAAAGAAATAGAGTTCTTTCTGGAATAAGAAGGCCTAGAATTTTGGTGGCAGAGCTGTACAATTCTAGACTTGTTCAATGTGACAAAAAAAAAAAAAAAAAGAATGAATCATGGATTGAAAGTCAGTTTGGGTTCTAATCTGTGTTCCAATTTTAATTATATCAGCCACCATTTATCAAGTCCTACTGAGTCAGACACTGGGCTAAGTACTTTTCATGTATTGTCTCATTTGATCCCACTATATTTGCAGGGAAGAGCACTATTCTTATAACTGCTTCCCCCCGCCCCCCCACTTTCTTTCTTGGTATTGGATATTGAACTCAAGGGCACTCAACCACTGAGACACATCTCCAACACTAATTTGTATTTTATTTAGAGACAGGGTCTCACTGAGTTACTTAGCACCTCACTTTTGTTGTGGGTGGCTTTGTGATCCTCCTGCCTCAGGCTTCCAAGCCGCTGGCATTACAAGCATGTGTCACTGTGATTGGCCTTGTAACTATTTTAACAGATGAAAGCTGAGGCTCAGGAAGGTTAAGGAACTTGTCCATTGTTAAGAGTCATCCGTGGGCTGTGTGTGTACTATATTGTGAATAGGAGAATCTGGTGACTGGGAACTTCCAGTGGAAATTTCTTTATGCTGACAACCCAGACACATTGTGAGCCTGCCACAATTCAAGCTCTGCCACAGGTCCCACACAGCACCAGAGATGGGGTGACCTGCTGTAGCTGCACAGGCCCTTTGAGATGGTGTGACCTGCCAAGATGCCAACCAACCTGCTGACTGCAAGACTCCACCCTTGAAACCTTATCCCCGCCTTTGATGTACCCCTTAAATAAACCACAGGAGCCCACTTTCTAATTATCTAGCTTAAACTCCTGTGCCCACTGGACCTATCAGGGGCTTCAACTTTTTGAAACTATCTTTCTGACTTTGTCTTTTGTTATTCACTAATTATTCTAGACTTTAATTTCATAGGAGGCTTATCCCTCCAAGCAGGCAAGAATTCCCTGGAGAGAATCTGGCCACCTTGCAGTAGTCCATCCTTGATAGGTCTTGGTGCTGGTATCTGAGCCAGCGTGTGGAGCTGGAGTCCTTCTTCACTACCTGCCCAAGACTACTGAGTCTTGGGAGAGTCAATCAACTACTTTGAACCTCAGTGGTCTGTAAAATAAGGAAATTTGCCTTGATGATTCATATGATTACTTAAAACTTCAAGATCCCATCCCATTCTGTGTTCTGAAGAACAGAGTGTGAGGCCCCTGGTCTTGAGAAAAACCAGCATTAGAGAACAGGCTAATTCCTTCACAGGGCTGGATAGACTCCCGCAGCAGCAACTAGGTAGGTAAGCCCTAGAAGAATCCTGAAAAGACCTGGGAAATATTAGATGTTAACATGCCTTGAAAACAGAAAGGTAAATCTTAATTTTGAAGAAATCACTCCTGGGGGAGTGAAATACATTGTAGGATGTGGTTTCTTTTCCCTCTTTAATAATTGGATGCTCAGACAATAAAGCCCAAAGCTCTGAAAAAATAAAAGGGATTCCATTTTGAGAGATTTCCAGGTAATCGGCCTTAGTTCTGGGGTCTTCAGCTTTCTGAAATCCTCTCATCTCATGTTGAAGTGGGTTATTAAACACTCCTCTCCATACTGAATCTGAGTTGAAAATGAACCAAAAAAACTATTAAAGCTTGTGGAAAAGACAACTCAGAATTAAATGAAAGTCCATTCTAAACATTCATCAAGGTCTTGACATGCGCGTTTTTAATCTTTACAGAATTTAAAATCATTTCAGTCCTGATGAAGTGCTGTGGGTGGGTATTCCATTTAAGTTCTTTCTCCTTCTTTCCCATCCTCTACATTCCTTTTGATCACAGGCAATATTATTACCCTTTGAGCACAACAATAGATAAGGTCATATTAATAGCCAAATTGATCATGGGTGTCCTCTCTACTTTCATCTTTTGAGAATGATATAAAGATGGCTCTTCGCTCTATAATATTTCCATTCAAATTTTATTATTTGCATGATTTAAAAAAAATCCTAGGCAATGAAGCTGTTCTAGTAAATCGATGGCTAATTATATAAAGGGTAATTACAATTTAGCCAGTATGAATGATTGTTTAGAAGGAGATGACCTCTGTGCTCTTGATAACTGTAGCTTAGGACCCAACCAGCTGCTGTGGTGCATTAAAAAAAAAAAAATGCCTGAGTTCATTAAGATCAAAGGATCTAGTCACTTGTTCGAAGTGCTGATTGCTGCAGCTAAAAAAGTATTTATGGCAATTAACAACTTTTTAAGGCCCTCTGCTTGAATTGTTAACCTTCAAATAAGATATCTCTGGGGAAATCATTGATGATACAACCACTTGTCCCCAGATTCATCTGCCTGATCTTTATTGAACTTGATGTGCAAACATTTAAATGATAATTGAAACACTAATTAAATGCTGTGCCTGGGCACAGGAGTCAGGAATTCAGAGAGAAAGGCCAACTTATTGTCAGGAGCCAAATGCCCATAGTGCTGCCAGTTTTCAGCCAAAGTGATTTGGATCATGATTTGTTGTCCTGATGTTTATTGATATGTGCAAAGCATTTCTAGTTGTGCTGTCAAATACAATACATAGGATACAACTGGTAAACCCAGCCAATCGGGAAAAATATTTATCATCCATTCCAGGGATAAGGTATCAATGACTTTAACTTGGTGATGAGTGTTGATTCTGGGGCACAGAGGATAAATTGAAATCATATTTTTGGATGAAGTTATTGTTTAGTATTTTGTTTCTTTGTATCTGGTTTGTTAGCTGACTTTGGGAACTTGAGTTGTGTGCACCTGTTGGCTACCTCCTCAATTGATGGTTTAAAGCAACGGTTCTCAATTCTGATTGCACATTAAAATCAATTAGGGTATATAAATTTTAGTACTTTTGAGGACAATTGTATCAAAATTTCCAACATTTTAAAGTAGTTCTGCAGGTGAGTTTAATGAGCATTCAGGTTAAGAACCTAATGGATATAAACTCCATTAGGGCAAGGACTATGTCTTTTTCATTTAACCTCATATTTCTAGAACATAGTAGAATAGGATCTGGCACTTAATAGGCATTCCATAAATATTTTTGAATGACCTGTGCTTTGTAAGACTACGTGATAGATCCTAACTGGCTGTGGTCTCAATGAGGCTTGGGGAGTCCACCAATATAAATCAGAGAGGTAGGCAATGTATTCCTCCCCTTATTCTACAGTTGCTTCCTAACACCAGAAAACCAACAATCCTGGCACAAGCTCTGGGAAATTGAATGCCTTCCAAGCTGCAGTCTTTCTTCCAATCCCCACCAGATGTGCTCCCTGCCTGTGACTCCTGAGACTGGCTCCATTCTTCATTTTCTAATTGAGCTCCAATTTCCTACTGGCACTGGCACTCTGCCCTGAATCTAGCCCTGTGTGGGACATGTTCCCCAGCTGCTGAAGTGTTGCTGGCAGATACTCCTTAGTTATCAACCCCCTTCAGGGATTGCCTCAGCTGAAAAGAATCATCTCATCCAAGGTCACCCTCTTTTGGGGGGCAACCCTTAGCTAATGACTAATGTGGGGGTATAAAGGCTCACACTTTGCTCAATTTGGAATAACTCCAATGGGCTATCTCAATTCCAGAGCTCCTGTGGAATAAGTTGAAATCTTGGTTAAGACTGTATCACACTCAACACCATTTCTGCCTTCTCCTTTCTCCATGTGTGCTGGAAATAAGAACATTTCCTAGGGAGCTCCTCCACTCTAGCCTCTGTATCAGAGTGTGCATCTCTTGACCAAGCTGCCCAAAGTCACTCAGACTGAAACTGGGTTCCTCATACCCCTACCTACCCTGTTCTAGATACCATGACAATAATAAGGAAGGCAGACACCATGCTTGCCCTCACTAAGCTTACATTCTGGTAGGAGATAAAAGCAATAGACAAATAAATATATAATGCTGGGTTTGGGTGGTGATTAAAGTCCTTTAGAAAAACAAATCAGGGAGAGAACAGAGAATGGTGGGATGGTGGGTATACTGGAGCTGTCTCATGAAAACTGATAATTAAACCCAAAGAAATTTTAAAAGCCAGTTGTTAAACATAGACATCATTAAAAATGAAAGTACATAAACTTAAAATTAAAAAATCATATTAGAAACAAAATTAATGAATATTCAAAACTTATCACTTCTTTGTTTTACAACATATTGCTGCTATGCATGATCTTATGGTTATTGATATTTATTACGCCAGTAAAGTAGAAATACTTTGTGACAAAAATGGTGTTCTATGGCACATATCCTCCCGGTTCTATATTCGGTGACATCAATAATTCTGAACTATACTTGTTTGATTGCAAGGACAAGTTGCTTATGGATACTAAAAAAAAAAAAAAATTTAAAGCATTCTGTGAGAATTAATTGTCTATGAAGAATTCATTATGATGAATAATGCATGGCATGATCATTTGTAAATTGTGTGATCAGCCTCCTTTAGATCAGTAAAATTCATAACCAACATATGTATGTATACACATGTGTACATTTCCCCTCAGAGATCCAATTATAAACATTCACCAGCACATCACTGGGTAGGGGGCATTTGTTCTAGGGTTGATGTTAGGGGAAAAAGCTATAATGTTTGAGCTGACACTGACTGAAATCAGGGAACCTGTGCTTATTACTCTGTGAAAAAATATGCTGTCCCAAATTCTTTGTGTTCTCATTTTTATTTTCAGATGATGTTCTTGAGACAACTTTGTTAGTGCTTCACCCATATAGATGTTTGTCTCTCTCAACCTCTGTTGATTTAATTTAGGATTTTAAGAACTTCTGTTAGGTCAAAACTCAAGGTCTTAACTTTCCCAGTGAGAATAAACTTGGTTGGTTCTTTATTGTTTACATTCTGATAGCACTTTTTGTTTGTAATTACTTTGCTATAAATATGTTTAGTCATTCTTAGTGGTTGATATGGTAATTATGGTGGGTTTTTTTGGATAATAAATCTCTTAATTATCAATTTTATCTCTTTGGGGAATTTTGAAATATTGAAATAATTTTTGTCAGCCATAGCTACAAGATCCTGTACTTGTCCAAGTGCAGGTTTAATAATAAGTTAAAAAAAAGAGGCATGGAATTGGTTGTCCTGCACTATTTGTTGCCTTTATGACCATGAATAAATCCCAAAGCCTTTGCTTCCTAATCTGCACAACAGAAATTTAACTTGTCAAATCTATTGATTGTTAAGACAAATAAGGCAAGTTTCCTGCTCTCAAGGAATTAACAATTTAACCTTAAAGCTTATTCATAATGTAGTGAAGGAACTTGTATAATAGCTATAAAGTGAATATAAAATAGTGTGAAAATCAAATGTGCTAATGTAAAGCAATATATTTTCTGAAAACAGAGAATACCATAAAAGATACAGCTGTTCATACAGCTCCTTGGTACTGTGTGCTAGGTGCTTTCTGGCACTTGATGAAGATCTAATGAAGGAATGAATTGAGTAGAGTGATAACTGAAGACTACTACATTTTTATGTACAGCCCAGCTCTGCTGCTGTGTGGTTATGTATAAGCTTTGTAATCAACACATGGCCACACTGAATTGAAATTAATATGTGGTTGAACAATTTAGTTTAATTACAATACGAGATGTTCAAGTATTCAAAATATTCCTTCATTAGAACCAAATCACACTATTTTATTATTTTATGACTGTTCTGTTTTAATCTTAGGATCTGTGGTTGCTGCATATTGGTCTTCTCCAAAATCTCAGAGTGACAGTAATTATCCAACCATGTCACGTTGTAGATGAGGTACCATGCAGCAAAGTGATCATTGTTTGAAGACAATATGAGAAATTCTTTCATTGGTTATGGGAAAATAATTTTGTATATTGATATTTAAAAATAGAAGAATTACTTTCCAATATTCAGAATAGTTATGTTCATGATAAAAATATAGAAAATATTGAAAAAAAGAAATACAATCACCTGGTATTCTACCACCCAAAAGCTATTACTTTCAGTATTTCTCCAATCTCTGTACATTTTTTGATGGAGTTGTGATAATACTTTTTGTATAATTTTGCATTTTGCTGTTTTCATGTAATATTATAGCAGAAGAATTTTCTAATGTATTGCAAGTTTTTTTTCAAATAACCATATATGACAGCATGCATTTCATCATGGATATCAATGTGTCATATTTTGTAGCTGGTCTCTGAACCATAGTACCAAGACTTATGTAAAGGAATGGATGTTGAATGTTTTTAAACCTGGAAAGATTATATTTTTACTCCAATGACAGTGTCCTTCCTTAGATCATTTTTGAAATGACATTTTTGAAAACATCCTCAAAATCATATGGAGAATTAATGATATTATCTGTATACATTTTTAAATAAAAATATAATTTTACCTGTTTTTTTGCTCAACTAGCTCGGTGACTCTTGGCTCTTTCCAATGACAAAATTAACCTTGAATAAAAAGCATAATCTTCTGACCTTTTGAACACCAACAACATTCCCAAGAGTGCTGCATAGGTGTTTTTTTTTTTTTTTAAATCTTTTGTCTTCCTCTTATTTTAATTTTAATCTCCTTGTTTTCTAAGAAAGTTTTGCAGAAAATGAACTTAATCCTTAACTGATATAAAAAGAGAAATTTCAATGATGTTATGTTTTTGATAGCAGCTTGCAAAGAGAATTTGAATGTTTTGTGAAATGTGAACTATATCTTCTTATAGAATGACTACTTAAGGATGAAAAGAAAACTAATTTGTTTGAGCCAGTGTCATAGTGCCTGCTCTGTTATTTTGTGGGGCAGTCTTCCCCTGCTCTCTGAAAGCCCTGAGAGCTGGCCATGCCCTGTGGGTTTACTAGCCTCTCTGGCTTCTCTGCCCCTCTGGTGTGTCCTTGAGTGTCAAGGTTCCAGATTGGAGCACTGCTGCTATAGCACCTCTCCACAATAGATCTTAGCCCTGATGGTAGAAGTAGAGTATACCTCGCAGTCTCCAGGCAGAAGAGAATCAGTTCTTGGTAAGGAAAAGAAAACACTGTATCAGGCCTTTCTTTTCAAGGAAACTTATGCCATTTGGAGTGTCATTTATTTATTTGTACTGATTGGTAAGTACAAAGTCCTGTGCTGGGCATCCAATTTCTGCTTCTGTGGGTGATCTTGAATAAGCTGAAAAGCAGTTTTCATGGAACAGTATTAAGAGCAGTGGCTTAGTAATCAGGGATCCTAAATGCTAACAAACATTGTCTCCACTTCTCAGATAAATCTTTTTTGCCTCAGTTTTTCCTTTTGTAAAATAGTGGGAATGAGTGTACGAGATTTTTGTTTTTTCTATGCAGCGATTTACCATTAAGCTCTATGGCTCCTTGGCTCTGCAAATATAATCAGGGACACAGAGGGCACAATAGGATGATTTTAGCCTTGGTGACGTTTGATTTACAGAGCAACAAAGACTCAGGAGTGCTTTAAAAGGCACAAGCATAAAAAATGTGTTCCACTTGTATGAACATGATAAAGACTCTTAAAAAAAAAACTGCCATATTCTTGACTTGGCACCTCTGCAGTATCAACTAGAATATTAACTATGTTGAAGTATTCTTCTTTCCTATGATAGAGAGTTTGATAAAGTAGGAATTGCCTCTACCTAGCTCACAAAGTCAACGTAGGAGGCTTAGTCTGGGGTAGGGCGAGTGGTAACAGGAGGTGCTTGTGATCTCTCTACAGGGTTCTGAAAGATCTTTTATGTGCTGCCATTATGCCTCATAATGCTTCAAATGCTGACAGAGATGAGTTTAGAATGATTGGGAGGAGAATGTGGAAGAGGGACATTTTAGTGATTTTATGGAATAAATGAGAGATCAGAAGGCTCAGAGTGTTTAAGAAGCACTTAATGAGAATAAAAAAGTTTTGACAACTCTGGTTCCATCTTCAGTTTCCTCGAGATCTAAGGATGTAGGGAGTATATGAGGCATGTATGAGGCATGGCTTTGAAAGTGGACAGTAGAGACCTTGATTGCATCGCATAGTTTAAAGAGATGCTGAGATGGGGCATAAAAACAGAAGGCAGCCTTCTATAATATGGGTACAACAAGAATAATGATGGAAGGCAAACCCTTATATTTTATTGCTGGGTACCAGACCTAATTCCCTCAGCAGAGATTCTTGTTTTCTAGCAGCTTTGAAAAGAAGGAGGATTGACTAGCTTCTGTATAGGAGGTTTCTTATGTGCTGTCAGAGTAGCAGAGGGTCAGGTTAACTGCCCACTTCCATTCCTGAAGCAATGACAGACCATCACTGTGTAATTCCATCAGCAGTGGGGTGGATACAACTGCCCAGCAGCCTGTAATGGTTCCAGGCAGGGCATGGCAGCCTGTGGAGTTTGCATCAAGGACTGAAACCACATTTTTCAATCTGACTTTTAGGAAGGTGGTAATAGAAGGGGGTGGATAAAGGGACATTGAAGGATTAGAAGCTGCATTCTCTTTTCACCCTCTTCTATTAAACATTTCAAATAGGGCAGACTTCCCTTCCTGTCTGTGTACAACTTAGAGATTCAGTTTCTGTGTGTCATGATGAAAGCTGCAGGGTTTTTGCATTAATAAGCCCCTTTAAAAATGTCAGCCGAGAAGTGCTAAAGACCTTTTCACCAGCCACTTTTCAATCTTGTTATTTTAATATTTCCCTCTACCCTAGGCTTCCCAGAAATGTAAAAGGTAATGAAGTGTTTCACATGCTGTTTTCTGTCTTTTTATTCTAATTTAAATCTATCATTTAGTGCATGCTATAAAAATGATGTTTACTTGAATTGGAGCCCTATTCCATGGAACACAGAAATGCTTATCTGGGCTTCTACTTTAGATATACAGGTCTATTATAGATGTATGTTATCATTGGACACAACCAGACACAACCATGTATGTTATCATTGGACACAACCAGATCAGTGGGAGAAGAAATATATTGAAAAATGTTTAGATTTCAGAGTTAGCTGGAAATCTGTGGATTTTTGTAAAGTAGCTATGGGGTCTAGTTGGAGCTGCTATCATCTATTAAGTCGGGAGAAGCATTGTGTCCCCAAGCTCCTGTTACATACTCTTCAGTTTCGGACTTGAAGCTATAACCTTTGTCTCCCTAGATTTACATTTTTTTAACTATAAAAATTTCATGGTTTCTGCAAACCTTTTCTAGGAACTCACAAAATACCTAGAAAAAGATAAAAAAGATGGGTGAAAAAGAATATTTCCACACAACGTCTGGGTGAGTTGAGAATATTTTGTTAGTGTTAAAAGATATCTAAATGATAATTGAAATTTATTAAGCCTGTGCCACATGCCTAATGACACTACAAGCAGCAAAGGAGACTAAGCCCCTTCACTCAAGCAGATCTCCATCCAGTGATACAGAGAGACGTGCACAAAGATGAATAAAGCACCCATACAGCTTGCAGAAGGAGAGTGTGAAACTAAGAAATCTGAACTGTCAGTTGCCCAAAGAGGGAGCAATGGATTCTACCTAGACTTATTGGGAAAACAGGGGAGAGAGTAGGCACTCATTTGAATAACCAGTGAAGGGCAAGGCACTCCAGATGAAGGAAAGACTGTATGTATAGAAACCATCAGAAGAGCCCAGTGTCAGCCAGGCCTGTAATCCCAGCAGCTCAGGAGGCTGAAGAAGGAGGATTGCAAGTTCAAGGGCAGCCTCAGCCACTTAGCAAGGCCTTAGGCAATTTAGTGCAACTCTGTCTCAAATAAAAAACAAAAAGTGCTGGGGTTGTGACTCAATGGTAAAGCACACCTGGGTTCAATCACTAGTACAAGAAGAAGAAGAAGGAGGAGGAGGAGGAGAGGGGAGGAGGGCAAGGATGAGGAGGAGGAGGAGGACAAGGAGGGCAAGGAGGAGGAGGAGGAGGAGGAGGAGGAGGAGGAGGAGGAGGAGGAGGAGGAGAAGAAGCTCCCCTCAAGTAACTGGGCACTGGGCATAGCTGAAGCATAAAGTGCAGATTGGGGGCCAAGGGCAAATCAGGCAGGTGAGACACAGCAAAGGCTCCAGCTGCTGTGAAAATCATGTAGGCTTACTGGCTTGCCACGTGAGTCAGTGTAGAATCTAAACCAAGGAAGTTCTATGAGAATATGTATATTTTAAAGGAGCTCATTCTGCTGCCAGTGTAGATAGATGACAGGTAAGGGAGGGTATGGAGGTGTTCAAAAACCTAGGTGAAAGTGGTGGAGGACTGAATTAGAGTAATGATGGTGGAGACAAAGAGGAGAGGCTAGATTCAAGAATATTTCTGCAGTAGGATTAATAGTATTTGGTGACCTTCTTAGGTAGATAAGAAGATATTTACTAACAATTCAGTAGTAATAGCTGTTTACATAGCATTCACATTGTATTCAGTATTGTGAGTAATGGAGAGATGAATTAAAGTGTATGGGAAGAAAGAGTCTTGAGGATCTGCAGATTCTGGTACCTGCAGGGGTCCTAGAAATAATCCTCCTCAGGTACCAAGGGAAACTGTTTTATTCAAATAGGCTCCTAAGCAAAGGAAAAAGATTGAGCAAATATTCCCCCCAATACTGTCAGTGTTTGGCTTTTAGTAAAGCAAGTCAAATACTATTGTTTTGGGGAAGCAAGATTATAAGTAACTTTGTTCTCTTCATCATGTGATCTTATAGGCTCCCAAGTTGCTATAGTGAGGATATTAGAGTGTTAAATTGGTCGTTTCCATGGAAGCAACAAGAGATAATGAGTCAAACAATCTAAAGTGAGTTTCTGAACCAAGTTGCAAAATTTCGAAGGCAACTTCAAAAGCACAGTTTTACAACTTGAAACCCCTCCTCCACTTGCAGTTTGCAAGTTCCAGGTCCCTGAAGATCAGGGTAGAAGGGTTGGTAGAGGGGAGGTCCTTGAGAGTGATCCTGTGGGTCCTGCTTTGCCAAGGAAGAGAGGGGAAAGGGTGCTTCTCTTTCTCTCTAGCCAAAAAGAAAGGGCTCAAGAGGACTGGAAGATGCTGACCTATATCTCCTGTGGTTGAAGAACACCTGGATTCCTGTCAGATTCCAACCTGAAAATCTAAGGAAGAAAGAGAGGGTGGGGGAATTGAAGAGAGAGAGAGATGAACAGACAGATCCCCACCGACAAGCTGAAATGAAGGTGGCAGCTTGAGGATCAGCCTACACTCCCAAAGCATGTGGATGCAAAAAATAGAGAATTTTTTCCTGTGATCCTCAGTGGGTCAACCTTGGAAGACAGCCAGTGTGGGCTTCTACAAGGCCCTCTTCAAGAGAGAGCTGAAAAGATATAGAGAAAAGGTGAACATATTTCTGGATTCCTAGGGACTGCAGGAGGAGCAAGGAATAGGAACAGGAATAATGTATGAATTATCCACTTTATGGGAGCTACAAGTTAGAAATTTCCAACAGTGGTAATGAGATGGTGGCTAAGGAAGCCTAGTAAATTGCCATGAGAGAATATGTATTCAGCTCAGGTTCAGAAATCAGGAAGGAAGCTTACAGCAGTACCAGTCCAAACGGAACACAGCTTTGTTTGTCCTACCAAACCCAGATTCACCTGTGGAGAGATCAGAAACATAGATTTTAATAAGGAGGAGATGAAACCATAGGAAAGAAGAAATGGGGTGGGGAGAGAGAAAGAGAAAGAGCTAGGCTCTGCTTTCTCTAGCTTCCTGCAGGGGCAATGACACAAAGTCTTGCAATTTCGATACTATGGAATTAGATCTTTCTTTTATCAAGCTGGGAATGGCACTCAGGGCTTAATCCATGGCAAGCATGTGTTCTACCATTGAGCTGCACCTCCAGCCCCTGACTAGACATTGTTGCTGTTGCTTTGGTGATGCTGGGGATCAATCCTTGGCCTCATGAGTCATGAGTCCTGAGAGCTGAGTATCCCAAATCCTTCTTTTTCACTTTATTTTGAGATAGGATCTTGCTAAGTTGCTCAGGCTGGCCTTGAATTTGGCATCCTTCTGCCTCAGCCTCCAGAATAGCTGAGATTATAGGTATATCATTGAGCCTAGCTAATTAGACATTTCCCAAACAGCATCAGGATTATGTTTGGGGGTTAGAGTGAACATAGGATTATTACTTTGTAGTGACTAGAAAACTGATAGAACTTTTTGAGTTTTCAATCATCATCATGGAATAGAGCATTCTCTCCTACTTTATGTAAGAAAATATTTTAAGGAGACAATGAGAGCAATAGACATACTTTGTATCAACTAAGTTCTTTTTCAGTGTCTGGTTTAAAATACATGTCGTTTGCTAACTCTTAGATCAGATATTTCCTTTTAAAGTGTGTCCTCCTGGTTACCACTCTAGTATCTTATTGTCATCTCAACAGGAGAAAAAATAAATCATAGCCAGTGGATTGAGTGGCTTTACTAAAAGACATACAGTATTTTTTGAAGTACCTTTCTGTGCTGAGGGTCACTGATGATGATTCCACATACAAACAGGATGACCTCCCCCTGCCTAGTTAAGATGTTCCTTCCATCTTCATTTAAACAACATGGAACAGAGCCAGGCATGATGGCTCCCGGCTACTTAGGAACTTAGGAGCCTGAGGCAGGTGAAATTAAATTTCAGGGCAGCCTGGGCAACTTAGTAAGATCCTGTCTCAAAATTAAAAATAACAGAATGGCTGGGGATGTAGCTCAGTGTTAATGTGCTCCTGGGTTCAATTCCCAGTACCAAAAAATAAAATAAAATAAAAAGGTAGATTTCCCTCATAAGTTGACTTGTAATTCTCCAGGATTTGACAGAATACACTACTGTTCTTATTCATTTCTAGGAGCATGGTAACGGTGCAAATTAAGCACTCATCCACAAAATGTCCAAATCCAGATAAATCCAACAATCACTATGCGTCACAACTACTTTTGAAAAACTTGAATAAGAACTTTCTTAAAGCAAAGGTAGAGGGATACTTGGAATAGTTTGAAATTTTTAATTGAATCAGTTATACAGTGAAAACTGTCAAGAATAGAAGTGAGTATGCACGTGTGTGTGTGTGTGTGTGTATAGAAGAGTGTGTTCCATACCCTATCCTGAATAGTGAATTATGAGTTTAATTGGATCTATGACATTCACCTAAGCTTTGCCTCTGACACTACTGACTTTTGTGTTTAAAAAAAAAAAGTTTAGCTAAAAGATGATTTTGGATTAGCAAAGGGTAAGGAAACTGAAATAGAAAATAAAATGCCAAGAAGTCAAGACCAAATAAATCTTTCCTTGGTGTTTACAACAGTACTACAGTAAGATTACCCCTATAGACCTGTGGGCTCTGTGTCCTTTACCACGAGAGGCTGTGTCGCTGAATGCTCTGAGCAAACCTGAGGCTTGTGAATGATTCTTGTACTGTGGGTTCCCTCACTCCAGAGATGGCCCTTCACTTCACAATTTGCCAAAGGGTGATGTTAGGGTTTTCGTGGGAGATGTCTTCCCAGACGTTCTATTAAAGTGGAAATATTCAGAGGTAAAATGATTATATTATGAGAACTGTAACCAAATCAGTACATGGTAGTTCGAACTGGCTGACCAGTAACTGCAGGCGGGTGGGGCATGGCTAGATGAGGTGGGTCACTGGAGCATGCCCTGGAAGGGTTGTTCTTCCTGAAGCCATTCCTGCCCTTCTGCTTCCTGACCCTGCTCTGTGCCCAGAGCAAAGGAGTCAGCTGTCTGTGAACTGAGACCTCTGAAACCATGAGTCCCAAATAAACCTTTTCCTCCTCTAAGTTCTTGTGTGTATTTTGGTCACAAAAGCTGCCTAAAACAGACAGCCAGTAATGAGGATTTCAAGTTTCAATGTTTAGTGTTGGTAAATGGTATATGTTTAGATTTCCGAACCACTGGTCCTAGGTCACTCAAAAGGAGGCATGAAAACCATCACTGTTCCCCCCAATATGTGGCTGTTGAGTGGGACAGGGAGGCTGTTTCAACAAATGTCATAGAGGAGAAAAGAGAGACCTTAGTTAGCAACATGCTTCTGTTTAACTTTTCCTTCAATACATATATGAGGCAAGACCAAACAGCTATACTTGCTCTTCTAAGTAGTTCTAGAAAAGAGTAACTCTGCATAAGAAAGGGAGAGGTAGAAGAAAATAAGAGCAAAACTCAAGTGCATCAGGGGATGAAATGTAGGAGATATGCTGTTAGAATCTGTGATGTGAGACCTTTATGTGTGAGAGGAACCCTCTCCCCATGGTTCCAGGCCACGTTACCACAAAATGCACCGTAGGGCAGGCAGTGGGAAGATGACTCCTAGAGGCATTTAAATCCATTTACTGATGATGTGCTCTAAGGAAATCCATAGTCTTCCTGTGCCTTATATCCATCGTACGTAAAATTTGGACAATAGTAGTACCAACACCAAAGAGTTGCTTTGAGATCATACATATAAACAAAGCATTTAGCCTAGTACATAGTGGGGGGCTCAATAACTATTACTTTATTATAGAAATAGAAAAGAAAAAAACTCATGCTTATTGGGTACCCAAGGTTCTCCTTTAATTGTACTTGCACTGAGTGTGAATGGCTGGAACTCAGTCCACTTATATTAGTAACGACATGCTTGTTGCTGGAAAAAAATAACTAGAGCTTGGAGTCTTTACATAATATTCAATCAGTGTTGGTGGATGGGGTGGGGGTGGAGGTTCTGCATTTAGGAGCTATGTTAGACAGCTTTTTGTCACTGTGATCAAAATATGTCAAGAACAACTTAGAGGAGGAAAATTTTATTTTAGCTCACGATTTAAGGGAATTCAGTCCATGACCAGCCAGTTCCATGCTCTGTGCCTGAGTTAAAGCAGAACATCATGGTGGAAGGACATAGAGGAGGAAAGTTGCTCAATTCATGGCAGCCGGGAAGAGACAGGGAGAAAATCAAGCCCTTCCATGACAGGTCCCAAGTGACCTACTTCTTCCAAGTAGGTTCCCACCTTCCAGTGGTCCATTTAGCTACCAGTTGATGAATCCATTTAATTCAATGATTAATCCATTAATGAGGTCAGAGCCATCATGATCCAATCATGGCCTAAAAGTCTCACCTCTGAACCTTTTTGCACTGGGAACCATAATAGGGGCCCAGGCTCTTTATTTCTAACCCTGGATTCCTCTGTTGAATCATCAGACTATAGCTGCAAATAAGGGACATAAGAGAAAAGGTTTGTTTGGTACATTTGGACTATTTATGGGTTAGGCCTAGAAGTGGCAGTATCAATTCTACCATAATCCTAATCAATAGAACTCAGTCACCTGCAAAAGAGACTGTACAGAAGGAAAATAGGTTTATGATATAGTATATGCCACAGTTTACCCTTCTGGGCACTAACTATTAATTTTACTCACCTCCTATGTGTACAGAGCCCATCTTTCCTCTCCCAAACGAAGGCAACATTAAGTCTCACCCAGTTTTTACATCCATTTCAAAATCCAGGATTTATGGACCATGCACCATTTTGACAATATTTGAATGTGGAGCCTCTGGTGACTTAAAAAGTGAAAAAAAATCAGTTCTCACCCTTCACTCCCCACCCTGCTTCCTGGTAGACACTGTCAGGCAATGTGGACACAAAGAATGAGACACAAAGTACTCATGATCCTACTGGCCAAGTCTTTCAAAAGTCTGTGCCATGGAAATGGAGAAGATACAGAGTCAGACATAGAGTCTGTGCTTGTGAGGTTCTCTCTGCCCTTCCTTCTCTGTGACCCTGTGCCACCTGCTTGGAGTTTCCAGGCACACATTCTCCTTGGAGTTTTACAGCTTTCACAAACTGCTTCTGGCTCATGAAAGTTGGTGGGCCCAAGAACCATTTTTAAGTCTTAAACAAACAGCTTTCTTAGAGAAAGCCTTTTCTAAAAGGCTTGTGATTAGCTTGGCAATAGAATTTCTTCAAAGACTCTGTAGACTTATGATCTATTTGCTTCCAATCAGTACCATGTATCAGTAATCACTGTCTAGTTCTTTTCTAGTTGCAATTCTCAAGCCGGGTTTCTTTTCCTTTCATCTCCATGCATCCCTTTTCTCAACTTCTCAGCTAACTTGAGGCTCACTGAAACAACAGACTTGGCCACCCTACTCTGATCTTTGCTGCAAAGCCAAGTCACTGTGTGTAGGCAAGAAGTCTGAGTGGAAATTTGTAACCCAGGAACTTTTCCATTCTTATCTTTTAATATTTGGAGTCCAGAAGCAGTTGGTCATTTCAAAGTTGTAAGACACTCGATATTTGGATTTTCTCCATTCCCTTCAATCTGTACATGAAAAACACTCAATTATTGTCTTAGCTCCTGTATTAAAAGCATTTAAGAGGAACCAACACACTTTTACTTGACCTCTTTCCAACCACTTTTCTCATGCTTCAGCCTCAGAGACATGTGTTCCTTTTCATATTATTTCAAATGATACTTATATGAAATCGTTGGCTGGAGAATAGCAATACTTTCCAATCCTCCGGCTTGCTCTGTTTATTGCCTCACTGTCTGCTGTCTGATCACAGAAACAACAGCACACATCTTGGGCTCTAAGTCAACAGGCTACTCTCTGTTCTGATTTTTGTCTTAGAAACTAATAACATAGACTTTCAGTAGCTAACACATTATGAATTTGTTTCTTCTTGATGGAAAGTGCAATTAACAGGGGCAAGCTCCTGTCACCCAGGAACTCAGGCATTTTTTTTTCCTTTTGTGACTCTGCCATCTCCTGGGATTCAAGTCCACTGATATATTTTCTGGGTCAGGTCTTAGCCTGCCTGTAAGTGAATCACATCACCTAAGTTCCATTGGCCAGGATTCATTGAAGGCTACATTTAATTGCAAGGCAAGGTGAAATAGGTAGACTAGCAGTGTGGCCAGGAGTCACAGGTAAGAAGTTTGTTGAAGAGCCAGTCCACCTTCACCCCACCTACTCTGCCCTGTGGTGCTGTAAGGCCATCAGCTGTAGCATAGTGCATCCTTTTCTGATGATGGACTCAAGTTAGTTCTCTTGAGATAACAGGTTGATCCTCTCCCCAAGATTTTGCACTGATTAAAATCCATGAATTTTGAAAAGTCACTAAAAGAAATATATACTAGTGTATTTTCATTATTTGACAATGATTTGATAATTATTCTAAAGAAAGAGGTTCAATTGTCTTGGCTTCTTATAAGGGGACTGACTCTTTGATGATTTTTCCTTCTAACATTCCTTCTAACACCCTCCAAACATGCAGACCCCTCCCCATTTTCTCCAAGTTGAAAGTTTTGCATAAAATTCTTCACCTTTGTTTTTAGATAGATACTTGTATATCAAGAGATGTAAGATTCTAAATAAAACATGATCAGAAAAAAAGTAGAGCCTATAATCTCTAGAAGACTTCCAATTGACTACATAAGAATCAAGTTATGCACTTTGTTAACATACACACATTTGAATCCACTTCCAAAGATTGAACTTGATTAAAAAACACCCAGGATGACCTTGATGGGTCTGATTTGGGGATCACAGTCCAAGAAGATTATCTTGGTCTTGTATATCCAAATTTTAAGTTAGTACTTTTGGAGTTACCATAACTCATGAGACTTTAAGGACCCTCATACTGTCAAGGGAGAAGAGATATCTCCAAATTAAGGTCCAAGGTGTTCCCACAGAGAAGGGGAACTTGACTCAGCACCAGTAGGGTCTTTGGCTTACGTAAAGGAGAATTCAGCACATGACAGTCAGAGGCATAGACAAAGGTATATGACATAGACAAATCTAAACCTAAGAAGCATAGACAAACCTAAACCACACCTCTCACTCTCAAGATGACCAGCATCTGGTCATCTTGAATGCTGATCATCTTGAGAGTGAGAGGTGTGGTTTAGGTTTCCTGGCTCTTCTTTGAAAGGACATTTGGTGAGGGATGGAAAAAGTAAATAGGAATAATCTTAGACAGGTTCTTAGTCTGGTTATCTCAAGGAGGGTGCTGGTGGTCTGGTCAGTCTCAGGATCCTAGTCTGATGTAGTGTTTATTATCTGATCTATAGATTATGGTGTAAAGTCCCCTAAATTATAGGTTCCTTGAAATGCATCTGTCTCTTAATCTACTTATTGCAGGGCTAATTAATAGTGCACAAGTAGATTTACATATTTCCCAGGAATCCAGGAGTAGCCTGAGAAGAGATGAGTCTGTGGAATGACAGGCCTGGAAAACTATGCAGAGCTTTGAATTAAACTTTTGCTTCCTTTCTACCTATTTCTTATTCCTTCTATTTTAAATCAATGCTATGAGAGATTGGGGAACATGTTTTTTTTTTTTTTCCTGGTGGTTCTCTCTGAAATTAGGCAAAGGGAGCCTCTCCCAATTATTTGAATTACTGGATGGTTCCTTGTTATGTTACCTAAGCCTGTGAGTTCTCAGTAGCTAAATAATAAAGCTGGATTTTATGTTTCTTAAAAGAAATAAAAAATAAAAGACTCTTTGTGGTGCTGGCCTGCTTTTGTGTAAATAAAGCAAACTTCTGAGGTTTGGGATTCTCTTTATGGGTAAGTACAAAGTAGAGTGGTGTTAGCAGCTAACATGCTGGAATCAAGCTACAAACGAGGAGTTATTGCAGTGGCACAGTAAGGGTAAGAGAGAGAATGGGAAATGGCTGTGTTTGTAGGAAACCTGCTCCTTTCTCATCAGTGGTATGCAAGGGCTCACTGTGAGTGGATGGGAAGGAGAAGTCTAGGTAACATAATCCAGGAAAGATGGGACAGAGACACAGATGGCCCTTCTCTGGGTCAGTTCTAGGGGAGGAACAGGTTTATCTCTCACCTTGGATAAAAGAGTGTCAGAGATGCCCTCCCATCATTTGTTTCTCAAGTAATATCCTATCAATCATGGTTTTGGAGGTTTCTTAGGTGGTCAGAGTATACTCCCAATTCTTCCTTTCTCTCAAACCACCTCTCCTCTTTGTAAAAGTAGGAAGGACATTGAATTCCGAGTCAAAAGACATGAATTTACTCTAGTGCTGTGTGTAGTTAGCTTTGAGACCTTCAGCAGCTCACTCAATGTCTCTGGAAATTTTCTCAGCTGTAAAACAAAGAGGAAGGAGTCAGGGAGTTGCTGGGTCTCTTGCAACTGCTGGAAACCTCCTCTATCTCCCAGAAGTCTTGATTGGGTCTGGAAAATGGACCACCCTGTCGGGAGCTGTTACTTGTATGAAATATTTTAGGGTATGTTGAAAGATGGTAGTTTGATAAAAGGAATCCTGAAATTGGAAGCAAAGGAGTGTCTTGACTTCTATAACCAAAAAGTTAAAGGTTTATGTAAACCATCGGTCAACATCGGAGGGTAATTGGAAAATTTCCTGATGACCTGTAGAATGATGTGCCTTTTAACCAGTGTTCCAGGCAGGGAAGGAGGGAAAGATAATCAGGGGCAATTCCTGTGATGTGAGGTGCGAGATTACTTTCAGAGCAGCAGCCCTCTCCGTTGGACCCTTCACCCTCCTACCTCTCAAACAGTGTTAAACCTCTAGGCTATCTTTCTTCCACTGAGTAAATAATGCTTCAAAGAAAACAGAAGCATGTCTATTAGCCCTCTGTTTCTGAGGTTGACTTAAAGGTGAAATGCACCTTGTGCCCAGAGGCAGGAACGAGGCATGGTACAGAATGAGTGAGTTCTGAAAGAAACCTGAAGCAGCACCTGCTTCAATGTGTGTTCATAATATGGAGCACATTCGGCTGCCTGGATCTCATCCAAAAGGCCAAATTATTGTGGGTCATTTTAATACTGAAAAAATATGCATTTAATGTCCTTTTTAAGCTGTTGAATAGAGACCAAGTTGACGAGTTATTCCATCAACTGTTTGTGGATAGTTGTGAATGGAGAGGGTCTGGGTTTCAGCCAGGTGCTTGGCAAGGTCTTCTCTCAGGCAAGATACAGTGCTATGGGCCATCGAGGGTAGAGACAGGTAATTTAGAAACTGGTTGAATGAGACTAAAATGCTTAATTAATGGATCAGTGTTAATCTAGACTCTGCCACAGGGTTTTATCTTTGACCTGGTCTGTTTATAATTTTTATTAATGACTTGGGTGAGAACACCAAATGGCAAATGAAAAATATGGGTCAAATCCAGTGAGATAAAATTTCACAGAGGTAAATGCAAAGCCTGACCCTTGGCATGAGGATATTAACTGCTGAAGAACAGTGCAAAGGAGGCATCATTTAACAGTGGGATAATAAACATTTTAACATTCTGTTACAGTGGGTTGTGAACTCAGCTTGGATTAACAGTGCGAGATGACCATCAAGGAGGCTAATGAGGATCAGAACGGCACTAACAGAGCCACTACTCTTGGCTGGACAGAGCACACTTGAGGAAGAATGAGCTGTTCAGAGCTCCAGGTTTGTTGAGAGCCATAGTTTAGTCGGAATGACCCTGGCATTTTGCTAGAGGGAATGGTTGAAAGGTGTCCCTGCTCCGGGAATAGGATGGCACCAGTATTAGGGCGTATCCTGCTGTCTCTGATCCTGCTGCCTCAGGAGCCCGCTACTTTGGAGTTCCCGTTGAGTTCTCGCGGGGGTTCCGGGAGAATTGGCGCCCGGAGTCCTGTGGAGGGAGTGTGTTCCCTGGAAGTGTGTGTAGAGTGCCAGTGAGAGTTCGGGAATAAAGAGTTGCTGTTTGAACCTACAAGGCTGTGTGGCAGCTTGGTTATTTTGTGCCCAGCCAGACTGCGGCACAGGTTGAGTTGCAAAAGCTGGCAAACTGGGATCACATGTGGACATGCTAAAGGACTCGAGGGGATTTGTGTCATTAGAAGAAGATCTGGAGGTGGATAATTTTCTCATCAAAGTCTGCACTGCTTACTGTAAAAGGGCATTTTTAGACTTATTCTGAGTGGCTCCATCGTGAAGGACTAAAGCTTAATGAGGAAAAAAAAAATACAGTGTGGCAGTGTGTGGTTTATCAAGACGGAGGATTGCCTAATGAGCTACCTAAAAATTAAATGCAGTAGCCAAGGTGGTAGTGAATTCCTCATCCCCGGTTGATCAAGCAGAAATCTGATGAATGCTCTATGAGTAAACAGTAGAAAGAAATTTAAACAACATATGGATAGATGATGTCTAGTGTCCAACCTGGGCTTTCAACATTGAATGGCTAGCACATGAGAGCTGCAGAAAAACTTATTGGTAGTATAGTCAGAGACTAGTTTTGGACACAGTCAGCCTTCACTTGATTTCAGCTTATTGGGTAATCCTTGCATGATATTACATTGGTCCATGAGCTAAAGCTGATAAAACCCTTCAAAAGTGGATTAAGTGTTTTAGGAAACTATAGCTGGGACATAGGAAGAGTTCTAGAATGAGGATTAAGAAGCAGAAGTGTGAACTTGAGTGTCAGAATTAATCTTAAGGAGTCACTGGGCAAGTTGCTGTGACTCAGTGTCCTTGGCTATAGAACAAGATTCAATTTTTATTTATTCTTAGAGACTGAATTACATGTTGTGCTTATAATAGCCTCAGGGCAGAGAGATTGTTAAAAAAAAAAAAAAAAACAACTTTGTGGGGCTGTTGCATGTATTACCAAGGAGAGGGAGTTCCTGAGCTGAGTTCCTTTGTTGAACGGATCTCTGTATGAATACAAATAATCATTAGGGAGACAGCTGGTTGCTGCTGTGCATCACCGATAAAACACTCTCCGATAAAACACTCTCCACACATCCCTGTCTTTTCTTCCTGGGAATTTTGCCAGAAGGGCTGAAAGAAAGTGTTTGGGTAAGCAAGTGGGGTCTGCTATCTGCTTCAGTAAGGCCCCGTGGGATGTATCGATTCTCCAACATCTGTAACATCAGGGATAAACATGAGTCTAACAGACTGGGATAAATAGACTGTACAGGGCCATCTCTCCTGAGCTGTCTCCATTGATAGGAGGCCAATAAGAATAAAGAGGCAAAAGCATTTGGACTGTCAAGATGGAAAGTTTTCGGGATTCCTGCCCTTTGAGGCTGTTGGGAGGAGCAAATATGAGGGAGAGAGAGGGAGAGAGAGAGAGAGAGAGAGAGAGAGAGAGAGGCTGAAGTATGCCATTTTCTGTTCTTATGCTATGTGTACCCAGGAATCTTAGCCACTCCTAGGATTTTAAATATTACCTATAAGCAAATGACCAAATCTATGTCCCTTGATTCCATTTCAGAGTTAGGTAAATATTTCTATTTGACATCTTTATCTGAGGATCACACAGGAACCTCAAACTCAATATGTTCAAAGATGAGCAACATATCACTCCTCTGAAATTGCTCCTGCCTTTGCATTTTCTTTACCAGTGAATGGTAGCACAATCCACCCAGTCACCCAGGAAAGAATCTTTTATTCATTTGCTCATTGATCTGAAAAATGTTTATTTTACTGCATCCTCTGTACCAGGCAATGTTTACTTGTTATTGCAGAAGCTAACAATAAAATCCTTGTCTCTAGGATGGCGCATTTTAGTGGGGAGAGATTGACTTTAAGTGTGGTAAGAATAACAGTATAACAAATGGGAAAATAAAAGAATTTCAAGTAATAATAAGACCTACAAGAATAAGGAATAAAACAGAAGGCAAGGGTATAGGTCAATAAGCGGAAGCTACTATATCTAGGGTGGGTAGTCATGGAACAGTCATTTGACTAAATAATGACAGTCTGAATTATTAAATGCAAAGACGTGTATATATGTGTTTGCATAAGCACCATATATGTGAATATACACATTAATTATGTATATGCATTTTATGCATGGACCATATACATATACATATGTGTCTATAAAAGTATTCACATGTACACAATATAAATATATAATTATATATATACATGTATATATTCTATGTCTGTACATATATTACACATAATGTAATGTGTGTGTGTGTATATGTGAAATTCTTGTTCCAAACTAGAGATCAAAGTACTATCTAAAGGATTAAATAAAAATATTTTAAAATTCTTATACAATATTGAGAAAAATATCCATATAAATGTGAAAAGATGAAGATAAACTAACAGTGATTTTCAAAGGTAAAAATAGCAGCAATTTAAAGTCTGGTCTGTCAGGCAAGGAGGTGGGCACGCATGCTCAGCAATTTGGGAGTCTAAAGAATGAGGATCAACTCAGCCCACGGGTTCAAGGCAGCTCTGTCTCAAAAAACCAAAACAAAAAGCAAAATCATGGGCAATTCAAAATCACGTTGGTACTATAGTTATTGATAAAGTGTTCTTTTAGAAAAATGCTACAAATCTGTTAGCATCTGCACCTGAAAAAGAAGAGTTTTGTGGTGTTGATAAACATGTTGTAGCTACCAGGTCTCTTAATCAATCACTGAGAATCAAAAAACATGTTAATTTTAAGTTGAACTTGACTGAAAATATAATTATTACTAACATAATTAACGAGTTACAAGTAAATCTCTTAATATTATGCAGAAATGAAAGTCTCCAGGCTAGGAACTAGGCCTTTATTCATTCATCATTTATTGTGAGCCTAATCTGTCAGGCGTTGGACTAAGCCCTGTGAAGTATAAAAACACAACTAAGATATACAGCCTTAAAGAAAGTCATGATCCAAGATAAAAAGAGGAAAAGTATACCCAGGTGACTATAAATCAAGGTAGAAAAAGATTATTCTTAAGATTTTAGAGTGGTTCAGGAGCGTGAGATCAATTCCACATAGAAGAGATAAGAAGACCTCAAGGGGAATACGACTTTTGAGATAGCTCTTGAAGGTTTGGAGGAATCTGAACATGGAACAGCAGGAGAAGTGTTTTCCATAAGGACGGAACAGTGAGAAATGGCAAGAAGCTCAGGGTGTGGTAGCCACTGGTCCTTCACATATTCTGATTCTCACCTGGGCACAGGGTGAGATTGTACACCCCTGGCCTACTGAAAGTTCATCATGGCCATGTGACTTGCTTTGGGCCACAAAATATGAGCAGAAGGGATGTGCCTTACTTCCAGGCAGTGTGAGCACAAACATCACCTGAGTGCCTGACCTGCCAGAGTGTTTGCGGAAGCATGAATCAAGAAGGAACGTCTGTCAACCTGGGCCACTGAGCATTTAAAATGAGCAGAATCCTCCCATCCCTGACAAAGTTTAAAATAAATATTTCTTTCACATGTTTGTTAAGCCACTGAGATATTGGCCCATTGTTACCATATAATTCCTTAGCTCATTTGAATACAAAGAATGAGTATTGTTCAATATGGCCAAAGCTATAGATATGAGAAAGATAATGATGAGAAAGTAGAGGCACATGCATAGTTACATAATTACAGGAAAATGGGAGGAATGCTCTGATCAAGGTTAATATTCTGAATATATAAAGATCAAGTATAGATCACCAGTAAACATCCTTAGAACACAATGGATAGATGGAAAAAAAACAGGCACATAGGTTGACAAAATGTACCTGGATAGAAAGCATATAAAAATGTTTAACATTATTGATAATTAAAAAAATTCAAACATAATGAAAGGATGCTATTATATTCCTTCCAATATGAAAAAAAATTCTACAGAATAATAGGCTTCTCCCATGTGTTTACTGATAGTAATATAAAATATACAAATTTCTGTAGGACTTGAATGAATTGTCTTAAATTTACTTTAGCCAAGTCTTCTTAAAGAAACCTCTTCAAGAAACATTACCACATCTTTTTTTACTTTATTTAAATTTTTAAAAAAATTTTTAATTTTAAAGTTGCTGAAGCCCACCAGATCTGGTATATCTAAACATGGATATTCACTGGAAGGATACAGGTAAATCCGGGGAACATAGTAGGTAGTTGCAAAGCCAGGTTTTGGGAAAAGCAGGAACCAGGAAGGCTTTAGTTATCTTAACAGCAGGATGGTCCTTCCTCTACAGTGTTACCAATGGTATGTCTAGGCTAGAAACAATATTGTCCCTATGTCTTTCAAGTTAATATTCCAAATCCTCCAAACAGACTATATGGGTTCTGGTGTATTGTTGTTGTCAGAAAGACAAAATTCTTTGGTTTAAATGTAATTGTAAGAGACATTTGTGAATGCAGCAGACCATTCCCACAGAAGAGGCTGGGTAGGCAACTCTATATATTGCTTACGGAAATGATCAGAAATAGGAACAAAGATTTATGCATAAGATGCTCATCCCAACATTGTAACAACAGAAAAACAGGTACCCCAATGTCCATTGGGAAGGGAATGTTTACAAAAATTCATTTGATAAATTACGAAAAACTATTATTTGACCAGTTAGAATTATATTTCTGAGGAATTCATTAATATGAGAATAGAGTACAAATAACATAATATCAAGTGAAATAATTTTTAAATAAAATTTGAAAAATACCACCCAAAACATTAAAATATTCATTGAAGTCCAAAATAAGTGACAGTGAAGATCATGGAGACTTGTACTTCAATTCTTTTTCTTGATTTCTGAAAATTCCCTACCATGGTCACATATGACCTGTATAATCAGAAATTTGGATTATTTTAAAGAAGATGTACTTGATAGAAGCAGTATTTTGTGGTGATTGAAATACCAGAGTTAATCATTCTGTGTTTGTCTTTTGGTCCTGCCACTTTTTGACTGAGCAGTCTTGGTCACATGGATTGACCTCTTTCAGCCTGAGTGTTGTATCTGTAAAATGGAAGAATGATCATTCTCACAGTCTGGGGCTTAGTGAGTTTTAAGTGCATCTAAAACACTTAGCCCACTGCCGTGCCTAACCTCTGATGAAAGGCAGCTTCTGCTTTAACAACTGAAGAGCACAGATAAGAAACAGCTAATCCTGACTGGGACAGCAAGATGATGTGATATTTCAACTGACTCTTCTTTTATCCATCTTTCTTTCTTGAAGTGGGGTGCTACTATGTTTGGATTTTTTGGACAAAATAAAGTTGGAAGTGAGTGAAATTCATTAACATAAACATAACCATAATGTATGGATCTCCTTTACCTTAATGTCTCAGGCAGCTCGTGAGCTGTGCTTACATGGAAAGAGCTATGACCACATGGGGTTAAGCAGTTCACTGAGCAGGATAATTCCCCAGAGCCCACTAGCCTTGGGGCTGCAAGGCCAGGACTGACTGGCTACTGCCATTTGTAGGAAGCAGTAATGTAATGGGACAGAGGCCCAAGGGACTGTCCCAACTTCAGCCCTACTTCAGCCTTCCTCCGCGATCACCTGCATCTAGAAATACAAATTTAGTGTTTAGAATTTGAAGCTTTTCATAACTAGCTTTTCCTTTTAATAGGGAAATAATTCTCATCCATTTCCCAATAAACCTTTCTATCTTGCTAAATAAATAAATAAATAATAATAAATAACAAATAAATAAATAATAAATAAATAAATGATAGGAAAGCAGAATCATGTTTACAATTTAGAGGCCCATGATGAAAAAAAAATAATAGCATCCATCATCCAACATTTACGTTTTTATAAATACTAACATGAAATTTACATGTCTGCTGAAATTAAAAGTTTTTCTGCTGCATTTTTCTAACTTTCGATCCTCACCTTATCTTTCTTTGTTGCTTTTCCTCAAAAGAGTTGCCCCAGTCTACCTGCATTCACAAAATCAGGCCTAGGACGAGCCAATCTGACTGGCCTCACTATCCTCTCCTATACCCTCTCCTGTTACAAGACTTTTCAAGTCACAGCTGTGGTAGTAACCTTACAAATCACTTTAGCTAAATTTTATTTTGCAGATGTAAAAATACACTCAGAGATGCAAAGTGATTTGCTTAGATCATACAGTTGGAATTAAAAGGAGGTCTTTAGGCATTTGATTCCTAAGCTTCTGTTCATTTCATCACTCTCCCTGTCTTAAAAGTAAAAACCCTCCAAGCTATGCCTGGTTAGGTAGCTAATTTGCATTTCCAAGATTTCTTGAAGCCTATAGCTCAAGTTGACTATACGATGGGACAAATATAACAGCTTACCTGGTTACACTTGCCTCTCTACCATGCCTCAATACCTGCAGGACAGCGGTTCTCCATCTGAGGTGCACATTAGAATCACCTGGGAGTTTTGTTGTAGTTTTTGTTTTTTAAATACCAATATAGGTCTCATTTTAGGCCTATTAGTTGAGAACCCCTGAGGGTTGAGCTCTGGCATCAATATTTTAAAAATCACCCCTGGTAATTCAGTGTGCAGCCAGGCTTTAGAACCACCAAGCTGTTTTATTTTGTATTGAGCCTATTTTAGCCCCCATGTCCACTTATCTTTTACTCTTCTTTCTTCCTTATTATCAGTCCCTTTTCTACTTCCCTTTTGACTGCCTATAATATGGAATTGAAGTTTATTGTTAAATATTTACAAGTTTTTTTATGTTTATTAACTTTTATTTGCTGCTTGGTCTTAATTTTCAAATCAGGTAATTCAATCATTTTTTTCTTTCCTTCAAACTATCTCTTTTTCACCTTCCACTAAATTTAATTAGATTCTTGTTCCATGTAGTCTTCAATTAACTTATTTTCCTGTGTGGAATAGACCTGTAAAAAGAAAAAAAAAAGGTAACATGTCTCATTTAGAGTTTTGGAAGAGGCATTGTTTAATGCTTACAAAAATCTCTTTGACAGTACTGATCACCTTTTCGTTGCAAAATCCTTGCTATGGCATCATATTGGTCTCTGACAATTCCTGATTGATCCTTCCGTGGCCCCTACTTCTCTTCCAGCTCTAGGAACCCCTTCGTCGTCTCATTGCACACGCACTTCCTGGTAGAGCTCATCTACTGCAAAGCTTAGCCTCCTGCTTCTCTTCCATTCTGTCTTCTCCCTCTGTCTCCATTTGGACAACTATTGATAAGCAAATCTCCATCCTTACCTCCCTTAGTTCTTCAGAATCAATACAAATGTGTCCTTCTTCCCTTTCTTTACAATTTCCCCTAAAATTTATTTCATCATTTAGTAATATATAGAACTGCTAATTTATGAATTCATTTGTTCAATGATAAATAAGTGTTTATTAACCAGGCACAGTGATGGGCCTTTGAAAGCAATCTTTGTAGGAGATTGTGTTATTATCAACAATCATTCATGACTTCCCTTTCCTTGAGAAGTCTCCACATCTCCCCAACCCCTGCCCATTGCTACAAGATTTGCATGTCTTCTGTATGGAGAATAATACTGCCCCACTTCATTGATGAACTTGGGGCTTGGTTGGCTCTCTGACATATTTTGGCCAAGACTATGAGATGTGATGTAAATAACTAGTGAGCAAAAGTGGTACAAGTTTGGTCAGTGCTCTGGCCGCTACCTTCTTCCCTGAAAGCAGAATATACAAAGTGCGGCTGTGCCGCTTGGGTTGTGGTGTAAGATGACATGTACAAGGGAGCTGCAGCCTGAGCAGAGCCGCAGCTGACTCACCATCCACCTGTGATGTGAGGGAGAGACATGTGACTGTGGAAAGCAAATGGTGCTTTGGGATTGTTACAGCAACTAATTGGCTAATGCAGTGATGGTGACTAAAACACTGTCCTTGTCATCCAGGGCTTAGCACTCAATAGAGAGTCTCCAAGTCATGAAGATAAGTCTCTTCCGACATGTTCAAATTTCCCTTTTCCATCGTATCCTATGTTTGATAGGAATTCAGTTCTTTTTGTAGATTCAGCATCCACACGGCCACTTCCTTCTCACTGTTGTCTTCTTAACCAAGAGCTGTAATACTCCCCTACCCTCAAAATGCTTCCTTCATGCATTTTTTCCTGATACAGAGCCATAGATGCATTTTATATTGGTTACAAATTGCCAGTGCAAATGACCAAATCCTGAATTGATTAAACAATGGAGAGATATTTTCTAGATTATGTAACTGTGCATGTTGACAAGAGGGTGCAGTCAAGGCAGTGGTTTGACAATGTCCAAGACTTAGTTTCTCCTTCTTTTCTTTCTGACTTAAAAAAAATCCCACTTTATTGATATATACATATTATGTACCATAAAATTCACCTGTCAAAAGAATACAATTCAACGTTTTTTTGATATGTTCAGAGTCAGGCAACCATCACCATAATGAATTTTAGAAACCATAAACTTTTTAGCGGTTACCCTCTATAATCTCCACATCCCCATGGCCCTAAACCACTCCTCATCTATTTCCTGTTTCTCTAAATTTGTGTATTCTGGACATTTCATGCAAATAGAATCATAGATGTGTTTTTTACTGCCAATTTCTTTCCCATAGTATAATATTCTAGGTTCATGTTGTAGCATGTATCAATACTTCATTGCTTTTTAAGCTAACTTTATGCTATATGCTTCTACCACAATTTGTTTATCCACTTATTAGTTGATGGACATTTGAGTTAGTAAATACTTTGGTATTATGGATAATCATGCTACAAATATTTGTGTATAAATTATTGTGTAAACGCATGTTTTCAATAGTCTTGGAATGGACATTGCTGAGCAATGGGATAACTGTTTGGTTTTTGAGGAAGTGCCAGCTTGTTTTCCATTGTGGTTGCAAATATTGTGCATTTGGACCAGCAAAGTATGAGGATCTCAATTTCTCCACATCCTTATCAAAACTTGTTTTTGTCTATTATTTTGATTATAACTATCCTGGTGGTTGTATGTATTTTTCAAAGATATACCTATTCAGATCATTGCACAGTTTTTAATTGAGTTGTCATTTTATTATTGAGCTATAGAAGCTATTTTTATATTTTATATACAAGTCCCTTATCATACATATAATTTCCTTTTTTTTGCATTATGTGTGTTGTCTTTATTTTTGTGATAGTGTCCTTTGAAACATAAACTTTTAAATTTTTATAAAGTCCAATTTCTTTCTTTCTTTCTTTCTTTCTTTCTTTCTTTCTTTCTTTCTTTCTTTCTTTCTTTCCTCCTTCCTTCCTTCCTTCCTTCCTTCCTTCCTTTCTTTCTTTCTTTCTTTCTTTCTTTCTTTCTTTCTTTCTTTCTTTCCTTCCTTATGGTGTGGGTGTTGAATGTAATAATCTATTTATGTTGCTAAGATCTACCATTATGTTTTCTCTTCAGGGTTTTATAATTTCAGTTCTTTCATTAAGGTCTGTTTTGGTTTGGATCTGGAATGTCTCCCAAAGGCTCTTGTGTTGATAGCTTGGTTCCCAGTGCAGCAATGTTCAGAGATGGGTTTGGAGGAAGTAATTGGATCATGAGGACTTTGATCTCATCAGTGGATTAACCCATTGATAGGTTCCTAATTGAGTGGACCCTTGGGATATGGTGGAAACTATAGGAGGTGGAGCCTAATTGGAGAAAATAGGTCACTGGGAATTTGTCTTGCAAGGGTCTGTCTTCCCTCTGGCTCCTCTGATCTCTCTCTCTGCTTCCTAGCTGCTATCATATGGGCAGCTCTGTTCTACCTTGCCCTCTCTGCCTTTATGCTCTACCTCTCCACAGATCTAAAAGCAATAGAGCCAGCCAACCATGAACTAAAGCCTCTTAAACTGTGCTGTAATTAAACCTCCCCTCCTTTATGTGCTTTTCTCAAGTATTTTGTCACAGCTGACTCATACAAGATCTTTGATCCATTTTGAGTTGATTTCTGAACATTGTATGAAGTAGGAGTCCAACTTCATATTTTTGCATGTAGCTGTACAACTCTTGCAATATCATTTTTTGAAAAGACATTTATTTATATATTGGATAATCTTGGTATTACACTGAAAACAGATAAATTTGGAAGTCTAAATGTCTGGAATTAGATAGTAGTGACAACTTTTTTTTATTTTTTTTACTTTTTTACTTTTAGGTTTCATGGTATGTGAACTATGTTCAATAAAAATTGTACCTATTTTATTTTAATTTCATTGATTTTCCTGAGTAGCCATCCCAATCTTATGTGTTAGTTCTTTATTTAAATATTTAACTTTTAGGAAGGTCAGCCACATTTATAACCTTGCCATACAGTTTGTGTATCTTTCAAACGTTTTAAGAGGTTAGCCATTGAGGTATATATTATCTATAGAGATTGATTATCCACAATAGAATGGAACAGGCAGCATTAGGGTAAAGAATTTACTGTGACATACCAAAGATTCCAGCTTCACTCCCAGAAATTTTATTTTCTCAATGTTCCAGCATCAGTCAAACCATGCTTACAGTTCCTATACTCAAAAGAGTAGGAATATAAGCCCAGAACGTCATTAAGTTCATGCAGATTGGGATCATTTGTCTGGTGGACTGGTCAAACCCGTGCACCATTACACTCTGGATACATACCAAGTGGAATCGCAAAAAAACAAAAATTTGCTTGGTGGGAGCAAATTTGCTTGGTCAGAGAAATGCTGTAATTCAAATACAAAAGATATTCTAGTCAAATGTGGTTTCACAGCAGGGCTAAACCAGACAGCAGAACTCAGTAGTGTTTGTCTCTGTACCTCTCTTTTATCCAGGAATTGCTTTGTGTTTGCCTATCTTGTTTTAAGTTCTAGAAACATTTTATTTTTATATGCTGCCTTTTTATAGACTTCTGATCAGACTTCTAATCATTTCTTAGGTGCTGATTTTGTAGTTTTAATCCTAGTAAGCAGTCTTTCAGTACTCCCAACTGAAGCTTCATATTTTTCTCATGAGACTGTAAATTTATAAGACAATGATTGAATAACTGATCTTTGTATCTCTTATAGCATCTAGATAGACTTTCATGGTATGATAAAATGAACTGAATCTTGACATCATTTATTATCTTCAAAAATACATTCATTGGTAATTTTATTTGCCTTCATGTTATTGTGTATGACAACAGCAGAAATTCAAAAGTCTGTCAATGTCAATTTCCTAAATTATACGGCTACTCTACCTCTATATTGAGAAGAGTGCTTACATTATTTTACGTGAGAAGTGCATACATAATTTTATGTGAAGTCATTCAAATAGAGATGGTTCAAAAGCAGTTATTATGAGTGCACAATCTTCTATTTAAGTAGTTCTCAAACTTAGGGGTGGATCAAAGTCACTGACAGGACCTAATAAAACATAGTTAGGTCTCATTGATAAGGCAGGTTTAGTATAGGGACTCAGAGTTTGCGGTTCTAATAACCTTGTTCTCAGGGGATGGGGAAGCTCTTGGTTGTAAACTTCACTTAGGGAACCACTGATGTCCTTCATCCTTCTTCATTATCAGTGTATGGACTGGAGACCCAAAGTGTGGTGCATGGGCTCTTAGGACTGTCGGAACCTGACAACTTATTAGAAGTCAAGGAGTTCAGACCCTATCTATGACCTGCATTGTAATAAAAGATGGTTTGTAGCAGACTTTAGAATTAGAGAAGTACTGAATTGGAGCATTGAGAGAGGTCATTTGGAGAACAGGCCAGGGAGGTGAAAAGTATCTAATTAAAATTACAGGTACCTGATAGATTAAGCATCTTTGGGCTAAACTGAGAAAGCTGAGAAAATAAAGTGACTAAATCAGTCAAGGTCCCAGAAAGAACTATACAAAGAAGAAATCAAAGAAATTTTAATGAAGAAATTATTTGCAAAAGCATTGGTAAGAATAAGAGGCTCTGTAATGGATGGTGACACATTTAGGTCTTAATAATTGCAATGATCTGTTGCCACCCTTAGGTCTAAAAGGGCAAGGGAAGGAGCTATAGAGGAGTGGAGAGTGAGTGAAAAATACCCCGGCTTCTGGTTCTTCCCATTCTTCAGTGTCCTCATGTGATTTCCACTTGCAAAACCACCTAGGAAGTCAAAGGAAGGAAGCCTAGCTAATACAGTTTCTGCTTGTCAGCCTTGTTGGGATGCAGAGGAGCATTAGAAAGGTAGAGAGCTCCCCCTTTAAAAAGTCATTTGTTGTTCTTGTGCCTGCTAGTTGTACATTTCAGGCTCAAAGTCATACCCTCCTGTTTTCTCTCCAAATAAAAATATATGAGGAAAATATCAAAAACACTGGTGTGGCAAATCCAAGTATTTCTTTTCTATTCACAACCTTGAAACACTCTAATGACTGCCATCAAAGAAAGAAATACATAAGGCAGTAATAATAAATTATATAATGAGTTGTGGGTGAGTTGGCTGGTCTTGCTGGCCAAATTTATCTGCAAAGCTTACATGGAAAACAGGGTATGGAAAGGGGATGAGCCAGTTGGTCATTTCAGTGACTACAGGAACTATGCAAAGGTAGGGGGAGCTTTGTTGGGAAGGGCATTATGACAGATGTTCAGACCAGAACTCATGTAGGAACAAGTGTATGGAGCACTTACTCTCTGGAGTTATTAGAAATGTCTTAGGGTAGATTCCTTTTTTTTCTTTCAATGTTTATTTTCATTTATATATGACAGATGAATGCATTACAATTCTTATTACACATATAGAGCACAATTTTTCATTTCTCTAGTTGTATACAAAGTATATTCACACCAATTTGTGTCTTCATACATGTACTTTGGATAATAATGTCCATCACATTCCACCATCATTAATTACCCCATGCTCCTCCCTTCCCCTCCCACCCCTCTGTCCTATCTAGAGTTCATCTATTCCTCCCATTCTCCCACTCTCTATCCCACTATGAATCAGTCTCCTTATATCAGAGAAAACATTCAGCATTTGTTTTTTGGGGATTGGCTAACTTTACTTAGCATTAACATCTCTAACTCCATCCATTTACCTGATTTTATTATTTACATGATTTTATTCTCTTTTATTGCTGAGTAATATTCCATTGTGTATATACACCACATTTTTTTTTATCCATTTTCTATTGAAGGGCATCTAGGTTGGTTCCACAGTGTAGCTATTGTGAAGGATGGATTCTTTTGAAGGCTGAAACTTTTTTTATTATTATTATTTCTTTCTCTTTCTCTCTTTTTTTTAAAAATTTATTTATTTTTTTATTTTAATGGTACTGGGGATTGAACCCAGGGCCTTCTGCATGCAAGGCATAAACTCTACCAACTGAGCTATATCCTTAAAAAGAATTTCTCAGATTTTAATGAGTTCACATATGCGGCTTCTTAAAATGCAAATTCTCTTTCAGTAAGTCCCATGTGGGTCCTGCGATTTTGATTTTGCACCAAGCTCTTAGTAGTACTAATGTTACTGACCTTAGGAGCACACATTTACTATCAAGGTCTTAAGGTTCAGAAAATCAAGAGCAATCCTGATTCCACTGAAATTAGAATTTTTGTTTTTGATCTTTGGAAAATAGCGAAAATTTGGGCAGATCTATGGGAGGAGAAGAGGATGATTCGTGGAGAATATAAAATATGATTTTTTTTTTGTAGCTCATAATGCCTTCCCACACTAGAACAAAGTTAGAGGATTTTTTCTTTTTCTGTTCAACTTCTCCTATCTTAACCCCAAACACTCCACTGACACAGTTATTATCTGACCTGGCTGTGAGTTATCTCCCTAATCCCAACCTTGAATTTACTCTATCAATAATCTTTTCAATCTTCAAATAAACCCGATTTCTTTCTATTATAGACTTTGAAGCAGGAATTACACTGATGCAGTTCTATTCATTTGTGTCCCATACTACCTTGGAATTGGATTCTTATGTACTAAGTCTAATATGAGGTGGATAAAGAGGTCAGTTTGATTCCACTATCTTTGATGACAAGGCATATTTGATCATAAGACATAATAACAGTCTATGAAATGGCGTGACCCAGCATTCTCAAGGAAATGGAATCCTTGGAAGTCGGTCACCTTTAATGTAGAAAGTAAAATCTATGCCTAAAAGGCAAGTCAAAAACCTATATTTTGATATCAAAGAAGTTGCAGATCCACTGACAGTGAAGCCATCAACCTCCTGGGACCCACTGCATACTTGCATTATGGTAGATATTGTGAGAATCTAGAAAATATGTGGTCTCTGAAATTAGAAAGTGACAACTCAGAGGAAGAAAAAAATCAACATGAGAAACAATGGCAAATTACCATCAGACAGGAGGGACTTTGCCCTCTCAATTTGGCCTCACACCATACACAACATACTAAAAGGATAGATCAACACTGAATTACAATTTCAGTAATGATCCATTTACCATTCAAATCTCATCCTATGTGCTTTTAGCTACTGATCTTATAATTTATCCTGTTCTTTTGCTATTTGACCTCGTTGCAAGTAATCTCCCCAGTCCCAATCTTTACTTAATCTTGTAATCATTTTGGTCTTCCACCCCTTATCCTGCCTCAGGCTACCCTAACTAATGCCCACCTATGAAGACTGGCCTATCATTGAGTAAAGGCTCTCATAGGATAGATCCAGGGATTATGGGTACACTAAATAGAAATGATAATTAAGTTATGCCCTAAGGAAAGGTAGTTTGTCAAGTTGGGGAGAAACATTTATGGCGCTGATGCTTTTCAAGCAGTGATACCAATAAATAATATGTTACAAAGGCATGTTGCAATATTAGATATATTCCAGGAAATTTGGGAATAAGAATAGCCATTTGAAGAACTGTTGTGTGCATACTCTTTCAGTGCAATGATACCATTGCTCTTCCATGTGTTTTAAGGCCATCACTATACTTCAGCTTGGTGTGCAGCCCATGCAGGATGAACCCTTGATATTAATGGTACCATATTTCTTAAAGACATATGTGATCCTTACTTTATGCCCTGATGATTATCAAGAATGAGAAGGTCCTGATTATTTTCAAGCCTTGGGCATTCAACTATATGAATCAGTCTAAGCGATATAATGAGAACCTATCACAAAACAAAACATAAAAAGAACTGAGGATGTAGCTCAGAGGTTAAGAATCCCTGAGTTCAATCCCTGGTGCAAAAATTAAAAAGTTAGCTTAAACAGTTTGATAAATATCTTACAAAAATCACTGTGATTACAGAACCTCATATTCTTTTTGACTTTTCTTTGTTTTCTCAAAACACCATTCAGACCACCTCATTCCTAGGGAAAGTCATTGATAACCTAGATAGATTAAAATTTAGAAGGACATATTCACTAAAATGTCATGTTGCCCAATAGACCAGGGCAAAATAAACCCAGAATATTCAGTTCATTTGGAAACCAAAGGCCAGAGAGAAAGCCATGCAATGACATGTGAAGAGCTAACCCACATGCTGATGCTTTGCATCCATCAAAATGATGGAGGAGAACTCCCAGGTGGATCCCATACATAGTCCTTCAGAAGCCACATCTGTTCTTTTCACCAAGATGTGACCATACACTCCAGCTTCATCAGCTGTCTCAAGAGTTTAAGGCCCTTTTGTCCTTTCCCAATATAAATAGCAAGGCAAGGCCTTTTGACTTCATGTTGGAACACTATCAAAACTCAACAGGTGTTGGCCTCTGCTGACCTCTGGGGCCTTTCCCCTCTCAGGGAGGGGACTGTCTGCCCTTCCCAAAGGGATAGCCCACAACCTGACACCACAGAACGACAGCTGCCCTCCTCACACAACATGTGCCACCAAGGGGGAGGCTCAGGACCAACAGCCAAGAGTGCAGGGTACCAGCAGTTCCCTTCTCATGAGCCACCCATGAAGGGAAAGAAGGAGGAAAAAGAAAGCTGGAACATGGGTAAATAAAATGTAAATCAACGTTATTCCAAATGACTTTCACAGGGAAGGCTTGTGCGGCCTTTTGGCTTCTTTGGTTGTGAGGTATTAGCCCCCAAACTAGTGTTGCCAGATTGTTTTGCAGATAAAAATAGAGGATACTCACTATAATAACCACTTTTTTGTATGTCTTATGCAATTATTGGTACATACTTATATTAAAACTATTTAAAATACAAATTTATCTGGATGTTTTGTTTTTCTGATAATATGCTTCTAAATCCAATGATTTGTTTTGCTTTCTGATTCCTGATAGTTTTCCTCTTGAAACAAATAGTGATACTTTTATACCAAACAAAACTTTATTTCAAGCTTTTGAAGTAAATGGGAAGTCTCAGCCACAGGATCTCAATTACATAACTGAGTGTGACTCCCTGGATAGTGCTGTTCATTTTCTCTTGTTCACTCCAATTTTAATATAAGTTTAAGAGCTTTTCTTTGTTTTAAACTATCTTATAATTAACTGGTTTGTCACAAGAACTATGACAAGTATATTAAATGCTATTTAATTTGATGAGTGTCAGTCCCAGGCTTAGCCAGGCATAATCTGGAAGGAGAAAGGCTAATGAGGTGGTCTGTCAAGAATGTCTTGCTTATTCTTCTTTTGATGGAGTATCATTACATAAAGAAGTACAAAAAAAAATTGAAGTGGCTTGCTGTTCATCACAGTTATACAAATACTTACCCAGTGTTTATCATGTACCATCTTCTAGACTAGTCACTGAAGATGTAGAAATGAATAGATCATTGCCCCAAAGTGCTGACTCAGAGAGGAGACATAGAAGGGAGGAAAAATTGGCAGCATCAAGGAAGGCTTTGCCAAAGAGATGATGGAAACAGAAAATCTTCCTTTTGGAGAAAGTGTACCAGTGACCAGAAGTTTGGGGCACATGTGAAAAGAAGTCTGTTATCACAAGATTTTCCTAGAATTTCTGGCTATCTCCTATGCATTTGGGGAATTGCTTGCTTCCTTCTCTAGGAAATGCTATTGCATGCTAATATTATTTATTAATAAATTTTTAATAGTTAACATAAAACATATGGAACAAAGAATCTATACATGGCATTGTAAGTCTGTGAGACTTCTGTAATTATATATAAGAAATTTATGGATTTGAATAATGTAATTTTATAGGAAAAACATGTTTATAGTTTTTTTTTTAATTTCCAAAGTGTTCTATGACCTCCCCAAAGTTAAAAATTCCTGTCAGAAATATCCGAAAGAATGTTCATCCAAAATGACATTACACATTATAATCAATAAATATATATTGAAAATCAGTTTCCTATACAGCAGTTAACATAAGTGTTAGTGAAAGGAAAAAAAAAGAGTTACTAGGTTCATGTTAAAATAATGTCAAACTTTGGAGAGAAAAAGTGGAAACATGCAATTGAATTAATCTATTTATTTTAGATTTATGATTCTGAAGAGATGCAGAGATTTCCTGTTGCATTAAAACTGATTTTCCAAAACTGATTTTTCCAATGAGAATCTACTTATGTTCACAGATTCCTCAGAAGATTTTAACAACTGTCTCAAATTTTCCTTTATTTATAATGTTCATATGATAAACATTGACTCATGAAAGCAACAGTTAATAAAATTTAGGGAAAAACTGCTAGAGATACCCAAATCTACCCTTTCTCTTTCTTTTGATTCTTTTAAAATTTTTCCATAATCTGCTTCTGAGAGGAAAATATTTGAGTAACTATTCTGTCATTACAATGACCCAATGAGGCATAGTTGTATAAATTCCCATTTACACAAGAAGATATTGAAACTTCATTAAGTTAAATGGCTTACCGAAGGCGAAAAAAAACTAGAAAATAGAAGATATTATGAGTGTTGGTTGACATAATAGGATGAAAGCAGATGTGCATGCCATGAAATGAAGGGGTCTAGGCAGAAAAGAGGTTTTGAGAATTGTGTTAGAGCTCCTGATTCCCTTTACCTGCTC
Source organism: Ictidomys tridecemlineatus (assembly GCF_052094955.1). Taxonomy (NCBI): domain Eukaryota; kingdom Metazoa; phylum Chordata; class Mammalia; order Rodentia; family Sciuridae; genus Ictidomys; species Ictidomys tridecemlineatus. The sequence continues at coordinate 155,456,109 of NC_135479.1, read as the reverse complement.
TCTGGATTGCACATCTTCTAATAGTCTTACCATTATTGCCATGGTACACTTACTAGGAATTTGCTGGGGTTTCTTTTTAGCAGTTTTTATTTTGTATAAAAATGTTACTGATTTCAATATCATAATTCAACATAATATAATTTTACATATAATTAAGTAATGAACCACAGTACCATGGTTTTTCTGGGCTTCAGATATTTGACAAAATAATCATTCTATGGAGCCAAATGAATCAAAGAGAGAATGATTTTATTCTGGTTCAATAGTGTAGGTTAGATTAAAACAAAATTAGCAAATAAAGATAAAGCCAAGCATTTGTTTCAATAGATTTTAATTTTTGTTAACTATTCAGGTCCAGCTGTAGATCACTGTGGTGGAGACTGTTAACACTCACCAAATTTCCATGTGCTTTTTACAATTTCCCAGCCCCCTTACAGTTAAATTGGAGGCCATCTGCCTAGTGCTGGCAAATGTCATGTGTTGCTTCTAAATCAAGGAATTTAGGAACCACAATACCCCCCACTATCCCTTTCATCTCCTACTCTTCTTGGTAATTGTGGAGGCCAAGACTTCCAAATGATAAAGCTATGAGATACAGAAGGACCATCCACACTGGGCTTTATTGAGAAGCAAATGTTTAGTGTTTTCAACCATTGAGATTGACTACTGCAGTGCCCTTTAAAGTAGAATGATTTCAAAAGTTATGTAATAAACTATATGGTATTTGAAATTCTAGTAATGTGGAGTCCTAGTAGTACTATTTAGAGAATTTCAAACTTGATTTAGTATGAAAGTCATACAGTTATATTTCAAAATCCCCAATATGTAAGACCTATTGGGATAAGAATCTTTGGATGTAAGCCTAGAAATTTCTATTTAAACTTTCCAGAGCTGGGGGCAGTGGTACACACCTGTAATCCCAGTGGCAGGCTAAGGCAGGAGAATCCCAAGTTCAAAGCCAGCTTCAGCAACTTACTGAGGCCCTAAGCAATTTAGTGAGACCCTTTCTGTAAATAAATTATTTTTAAAAAGGGTTGGGAATGTGGCTCAGTGGTTAAATGCCCTTGGATTCAATAGCTAATCAAAACAAAAACAAAAACAACTTCCCAGAGAATTTGATAATCGACTAAGTTCAGAACTGTTCTCATTGGAAATACAGATAAATACACACCGTTATCTTAGATTTTGCTATTTTAGAATAGTAATAAATTTAAAGTTTAGTGAACAGATTCTGTGAAGAATCCCCAGTACTTTCTAGAGAATTGACGGAATTAATAATTTTTGTCACTTGTTTTCTGATCTGGGTGAGTCTAAACAGACTCTCCACTTTTCTTAGCTTTAGAACCTGGTGGAACAGAGTAGATAAGCAGGGAAAGTGTGTAGAACGTGCTGCCTGGATGTGCACTGCCTTTCCCAACTGGCTAGTTTGATTCAACGTTTCCAAGCAAAATATGTGTCTGAGTTTATTTAAAAAGATTCGATAGCTGTCTTCATGTAGCAGCTTCCTTATTAGAACGAGGAAACTTCATTTCCCTTTGTGGACAAAAATCAAAATACTGGCTCTTTCCTTCTATATTTCCATTTTTCTTCCTTGAGTGTCAAAACCACACTAAGAAAGAAGTATTACAATCCAGCAAGATCACTACCAAAGAACAGGAGAAAGCCCGGCTGCTTTTTGAAATAGAGTTAGAATCCCTTTTTAAAAATTTCTCACTGGGATGTTTTTTACTTTGCATATAATCTGTTAAACATTCCTCTCTCTATCCCTTAAACTTGATCAGTGGTTTTCAGATGTTTTTGAACCTCTTCTTGGTTCCCAACCTTTTATCTGTGAGTACTCTTTGAGCATGTAACACAACAGGGGCATCTTTAAACATGGGTTTCCATAGTTATTTTCTCATAACAGCATAAATTTTAAATAACAAAAAATCTGTTGTTTTTAATAATATGGCAAGTCATTTCCAAGATGGCTCACACAGATGAGCAGGCATTTTTCTTATATTATGGAAACTCCAAGCTGAGATGCACAAGCTAAAAATTTCCTTTACCATGAGTACTCAGGTAATACGAATGAAGAGAAGTTAGGAATAGAAGTCACCAGATGCTGTAAGAGCTTGGAACTCAAGATAGAAGAAAGGGGTACTAAGGCAAAAGGTAGGGGGTGGCAGAGAACAGATCCTGGAAAGGGAGGAATGAGGGAAGGATGTTGAAAGGAAGGCTACACTGCTGTTTTTCATGGTTTAAGCAGCAAATACTTCACAAGAAAAATAATATAAAACAAAGCTGCAAGAACTCATGATTTGATTTTCAGTACCCATAAGAGTAGATAGACAAACATAAATTGGATTGAAGATAAATATAAATGTATTTTGATTAAAACAACTTGTCAATAATTAGTTAGTATCTGCATGGGACGGTAGTATTGCTAACAGGTTCATAGTTAAATACCTTAAATAATCATTTATAGCAGGGTGCACATGTCTGTAATTCCAATGCTTCAGAAGACTGAGGCAGGAGGATCTCAGGTTTGAGGCTAGCCTTGGCAATTGAGTGAGAACCTGTCTCAAAAATAAACAGTCATTAAAAGAAATGGGATGTGGTTTAGCAGTAAAGTGCCCCTAGGTTCAATTCCTAGTACCAAAAACAAAAACAAAAACAAAAATCATTTATTCCTCTTACACAGGATAATCCGATGTCCAGTTGAATATGTAAAGTATTTAATGAATACTGTGTTGTGAAGTAATGTTTAATTTTGTAAATGTCTCCACAAAGCATAATTCTCCTTAAAGAGCCAGTCTCTCTCCCTCCCTCTCTCCTCCTCTCCCTCTCTTTCTTAAACACACACACACACACACACACACACACACACACACACACACACATTTTGGGGTTTATCACCATTTCAACTTAGAATTTGCTCTGACCCAGGGTCATCCTAACCTGAGGCTATCTCTGGGCTCTCTCTCCTTCCCTCTTTAAACCCCCTCCTCACGTTCTTCCCTACTCTCCGGTCTGCACTTTCCCTTCACATCATCTACTCCTTCCTGGAGGCAACATTTCTTGTCTTTGAACATTGTATAAAAGGCTAATCCAGAGCTGCCACCTAGTGCTTTTACTTAAGGCCTTCCTCTTAAGAGCCTGACAGTTTTGCAAGAGGAAATTTATCCTCCATTCAGGAGCAGCATGGAGCTCCTGGGAGTTGCCTATGAGGAGGACAGAGAGTCCTCTGCATCGGCACAGGCAGATGCTAAACCGTTCTTCCCACTTAGAGAGACATCTAGGTTAGAGGTTTTAAGATAGATTCCAACAAAGCCTAGAAACTATGGTTATGAGAGAAACCATCAGACTGAGAGCACAGAGAGCTTAGAAGGAGTCATGTGTTAATTTGGTGTCACTGTGACCAAAATACCTGACAAAAGACTTAAAGGAGGAAAAATGTATTTGGGCTCACAATTTCATAGCTTTCAGTCCATGGTTGGCTAGCTTCATGGGTTTGGGTCTGAAGCAAGGTAGAATATCATGGCAGAAGGGAGGGGTGGAAGAAAACTGTTCAGCACAAGGCAGTTCAAGCATAGAGAGAGAAATGGGTCAGAGAAAAGAGATATCCTTCCAGGTTATGCTCCCAGTGACTCACTTGCTCCAACCATTTCCCACAACCTATATTGTCCTCCACCATCCAGCAATCTATTCAGACATCACTGAGTTAATCCATGGATGAGGTCAGAGCCCTCATGATCCAATCACTTCCCAAAAGTTCCACTCCTCAACATTGATCCATTGGGGATCAAGCCGTCAACACATGAGCCACTGGGGGACACTGTAGAGATAAACCATAAGGAAACAGGACCAGACCTCTCTAAGAAAGGTAACGAATTAATGAAAGGATTCCTTCCAGGTGGAAATGTATTACGGACAAAACTTATGACATCAGCTAAAATGGTCTCAAGAGTCTTGGTATCTAGTTTTTTAAAAAGAGGGAGCGAACAAAGAAGGAAGGGAGGATGGACAGGAAATAAATAAATTGAAAAGACATGACAAACTTCACCTGTACAGAAAAATGTTAGCATAGCATGCTCTCCATGGAGAGGCCTGCTTACAAAGTCAACCTTTGGCTGGAGTCTGGGAACTTAAAGTTTTAAAACATTCTCATTGTTTTCTGATAAGAAAGCTTCATGGTACCTACTGTTGGTGCAAATAATATGGTCTAGGTTGAATGCTGTGTGTCTTTTGGGAGTCTGTATTTTGGGTATCTATTCAGTAGAGACAGGCCAAGTGGCCAGCCTCCAGCAAAACCTGGGGTATTGAGTCTTTCGTGAGGTTCCCCACGTAGGCAGCATCTCACATGTGTTGTCAGAAGTTGTTGCTGGAGGAATTAAACATGCCAGTGTTGCTCCACTGGCAGGCGACCCTTTGAAACTTGCCTCTGGACTCTACTCCATGCTCTCATTTTTCCCTTTGCTGAATGTTTCTATTCATTCCCTATAATCTGTCACAGCCATGAGTATGACTCTGCTGAATCCTGTGAGTCCTAGTACATTACTGAACCTGACTGTGCTCTCAGGGCAACAATGACACATTGCCTTTCTGAATCATGTAATAACTACAGAGTTTACACATATACATTGACTTTATAAAGTACCTGATGGAAATTTTGATTGGTCTTTTCTGTCTTCACTAATTTTGAGTCAGCTTGGAAAATGAGATCAAAATGAGTGCTCTTAAAATCAATGGAACATGAGACCAGTGAGAAATGTTAAAATTCTTAAATTAGATATGACTAATTAGCCAATTTACAACGAAAATTTTGGGAGTGAAGTGCCAAGTGAGAAGCAGGTTGCCATAGTCCGAAACTTGGGTGTGATGCTTGGCTCTGTAACTTTGCACTAGTTAACTCCTCTATGTTTTTAAAAGTCCTGTTAAAATGGAATCATTGTACTCAGTGATGGGTGTCATTTTTAGAAATAACTTGGGATAACGTAAGTAATATGCTTCAGAAAGAACCTGGCACATTCTAAGTGCTTCACCAGTGGTGTAAATAGCTGTTGTCACAGCAGACAAAAAGATACTGTCAGAATGACTTTTGGGGCAATCTGAGAAGAAGCCTGCCTCAGACCAGGCATTTGAAGTTCCAGTCATATTCAAAGCATCCAAGATGTGTCATTTTAAGACTGTTTTAGCCTGAGGTAAACCTATATCTCAGAGACCTGTACTAAATCCTCCCCACGTTCATCCACAGTCCCTCCCTCATGATGTCAATCTCTAGTAGCTACCTGCAGAGAGAAGGGGGCTTTGGGATTTCAGTAGATTCTTTTCTCTGAACTTTACTAGTGCAGTCATCCAGGTAGCATGGAGTGACTGAAGAGGAAAGAATGTGATCTTATCTGTCTCACTACCCAACTGACCTTGAAAAAAATCACTTCTGTGAAACTTAATATTCTTCTCTGTAAAATAGATTAATTAAAAACATTTATTGTCTTCCATTTCACTTGGCATTTGCCAAGAAAAAATTCATATAATGTTGGCAATAGGGCTTTGGAAACTAAAAAGTATAATACAGAAAACTCCTAAAGGACTGCTAGGGTGATCAGCTAGACCATTATATGGCATTGGTTTAAAAAATATGCATTCAGTCATGGGTATCTATTGGGATTCCATGCAACCTAATCAAAATTAGATTCCCCTCCGGTTTAAGCTAGTATAATAGACAATGAAGCCATTTCTTTGATATTTAATTGCAGTAACTAATATTATCCCACCTTTTTAATACAATGATACAGGACAATTATTTGGAATTGATGGATTGCTTTGTTGTGAAAATTTGTTTTTCATTGACTTTTTCCTCACCAGCACTCTTCTTCACTAATTGATTGATTTGATGGTTAGAGCTTTGACTCCATCTCTGAAGATGGATTGGAATCATTATTGCAGCCTGCTGTTTAATCATTCCACCACACAATTACAGCTGCTATTGTGCTCGGCACGAGCACTTTATTAGCTGTAGTAATTGTAGTTGAGTTTAATAATTTAATAAGACACTTGGAGGTGATAACTTGGCCATTATTCAGGGACAATTTTGTGGAATCTGCAGGCTCTTGAGCAAGTGAGAGGCTAGGTACTCATTTTCCCTGTTAGGTGACCTTATAAGAAGTACTTGAGCATTCCACCTTGCAGTCAACTAGAGACATAAATGCCCAACCTGGAGAGGTAGAATGAGGTTTCTATAGCTCAGAGGATGCCAACTGTTTAGGAGCCTATGCCTGTAAGAGGGTAACACTTATCTTCCTTGGGTGCCAATATCAAGCTTTTGGATATGCAGCTATGCTACAGAGGAAAGAAATAATACGGTTCTTTGTAATTGTGTCTCTTGATGGGGATGGGTGGTACTGAGGATTGAACTCAGGGACACCTGACAACTGAGCACATCCCTAACCCTATTTTGTATTTTATTTAGAAACAGGGTCTCACTGAGCTCCTTAGCACCTCACTTTTTGCTGAGGCTGGCTTTAAACTTGAGATCCTCCTGCCTCAGCCTCCCTAGCCACTGTTGATAAGCCTGTAAAACTCCTTCCCCAAGTTTCCTTTTCCTCATAACCAGAGTGGAGTAATCTTCAGAAATAAAATACAAAATTTCCCAAAGTGAGGTGGAATACCCTTTTTCTACCTTCTCCTTGTTACATGAGTTGGATGAATTATCTTACCACCTCTGGTGCCTGCAGCAAACTTGCCTCCTCTACTTCCTTGAGAAAGAGCACGGCACAAGAGACCAGGACAAATACCAGATCTGTCTGAATTAATCTAATTTTTTTTTCAAAACTCAATACAGGAACCACATGCTAAATTATTCACTCAGTGTTTTGCTTCCCACGTAATGAGACAGCCACATTTATTTGTGAAGATGTTTGAGAATCTCAGAAAAGAGCAGTGTTTAGTGTTAAGTTGTATTAATAGTCTGCTATATCAGTGTTGTCTAGATTGGAAGCAAAACACTTTGAAACTAATGCTGATTTCCTCCTTTGTGCTCCAATTTAATCACAATTATAGTATTCATTGAATCAGTTGAGAGGAAAACAGTTTTTAAAAAGCATTTCTAATTAAATAAGCTGTAATTCTTCTATCTCCGTTTCTCTTTCCTTTTCCCTTTTCTAGACAGACACACACACACACATACCATTGACTTAATGACTTATTCCAATTATCTCACATGTCAATACTATTGATTTTGGAGTTTCTAATTTGGACAAATTATATTCTACAAACCACTAGGTAGTAAACTTCTGGATTTGCTTTGAGATTCAGAACTATAATGTTTCTTCTCCCTTTTGTTGATTCTTTTTTGACATTGAGCTTATAAGAAAAAAGTTGGAATATAAGAATCTTTATGTGAAGTTCTTTTTAATGACCTAAGTTTATAGGAAATATACTTGGTAGAATATTTTGTAAGTATAATCTCTTATTCATTCTTATTATGCTTACCAATTATTTCCCAATTCAAGTACATTTCTGTCAAGGAAGGCATGTTGGATCCAGAACAAATTGCAAAATTTGTAAGCAAATGCCAAACATAGACACCTGGCATCAATCCCTAGCACAACAGGAACCTTTCTGTTTCTTTTAGTAGTGCACATTGATAAGAGTAAGGACAGACGCCTATGTTTGAAAGAAAACTAATGCTTCCCAACTTCCCTTTGATAACTTTCCCATTGATAACTTTGGTCACACATACAGATTGCTGCAATTTTGCAAGGTGAAAGAGAGAGAAGATGCAAATTTATCTGATTATATCAGATAATGAAACATAAAAGAATCAGTAAGTGATAACTCCTATAGGGTGAGATACCCTCTCCTGACCTTCCTGGGCAAATTACACCAATCTTCAGAAAATATATCCAACTCAATTTGTTTCTAGGAAAGCACAAAAATCATTTTCCTTTGCAGTCAAATATGAGGAAACTAGGATTCCTGTAGTTTGTTTTTCTTTAAGTGTATAAATTCAATATAAGTTTAAGACTTAAGTAGTTCTTGCTCTGTTGTTATAAATCATAAGCAATATGTTTTCCAGAGATGCGATATAATTTGGCTATTTCTTTTTTGTTTAACCACCAATTATGCATGGCACTCCACAATTATAGAGTGTGAAAACTACCAAAGCTTTGATTTTAGATCAGTAAAACAATTTGGACTTCTGGCCTTCAAAACTAGAAGAAAATAAATGTGTGTTGTTTTTAGCCACATTTGTGGCATTTTGTTATGGCGGCCTTAGGAAACTAATACAAGCAGCATCAATAATAACTGATATGTAGTGGCCATTGGTTCTTTTACTTAAAACTGTTAAGTATTTAACATGAATTTTCCTAATTTTACATTCATAAAGCAATATAAGGCAAGCATTAAACTTACTCCTGTTTAATAGACAGGAGACTGAGACTTAGAGAAGTACTTAAAATAAACCCATTTCAGACTCCAAAACCCCTTCTCTGAAGCCAGAGCTCTACTGGGAAGATGTGTCTATAACATACTGCTGTTCCAGGTAGGAACCAACCACTGCTTCTCCCAGAGAAATCTGTATCATTAGAACTCAGTCATGCTGTGGTTGAAGCTGCTAGTGTCAGAGACTGTAGCTAGAAGTGGTTTCTCATTCATTCTTCAACCATTTTATAAGTACGTAAGTATGAAATAGAGTCCCTACTCTCTCATAACTTGCACTTGTGTGAGGTAAAAAGGTAGATTCTAAGTTGAGTCCTTCAGAAGAATAATCATAGGGATTTTATGCATGGAGAGACACAGAAAAGGAATTTGTGGTAGTGAGGCTGACAGTAATCAGGAGAGGCTTCCTGAAGCAGTGACACTTGAGCTGAGTCTTGAAGGAGAAATAAAAACTGTCCAGAGAAAGCTGAAGGGCCTTCTGACAAGAGAGAATAGCAAACTCTGAGGTCCTAGGGCAAAGGAGACTGTGGAACCTTGAGAAGGTATCCGGTCACCTTTGACCATAAGAACTGCTTTGGAGAGGAATGTAGGGTACATTAGCCAGAGAGGTTAATATGAGAAGAAGCATGACAAGAAGCTAGACAGGAGGCCATGAGCCAGGTCACAGAGATCCTTGAGAACTTTAATTCTATTAACTCCTTTTCTTTAGATTGGATCATCTTTTTAAATTGTTCCAATCTGTGCTCTCCTTCCATTCATTTCCCTAATCATCTCTTTCTGTCATTGATGACTTTTGCTTTAATGAAGGGGTCAACACTTTATCTTACTTTAAGAGGAATTTGACACAGAGGACCAATGTCCTTCTTGAACTGCTCCTTTCCTTCAGCCTCTGGGAGCCCCCTGGATGCCACTGTGACTTCCATATGAGACCATCTTCCTCTACCAACCATTCAATGTTGGCCTTCCTCAAGACTCTGTCCTGGTTCCTATTCCCACTTCACCCTCTCATTCTCCAGATTAGGCTGGCTCTCCTGCTGTCAGCTTTTGTACTATTGAATTTTTCTCATATTCTAACTTGTAATTTTGCACAAAATCAGTGATGATTAATATCTCATCCTCTACATCCACCCCTTTAAGCGACTATTCACCCATGAGGACAGACTGTATTTGTTTTCCCTTACCACTTCCTAGGATAATGTCTTGCTTGGGGCACATACCCCCCTAGATATTGGTTGCAGGAATGAATGAATGAATTCCACCCTAGTGGAAAAGAACAATTAAAACTTGTCAGTTTTGTCAGGTTTTCATGGCTGTCCTTTGCAGACTAGATGAGAGGAAGAGACAAGACTGGAGGCAATTAGGAAGCTATTGTGATAATTCAAGTAAGAAATTTGAGGGTTGAAACTAAGGAAACAGCTGTAGAGGGGAGAAAGGACACATATTTGAGAAATATTTATGGTACAGAATTCATCAAATTCACTGATCAAGTGAACACGAGGGTCAATAAAAAAAGTGAAGACAAGAATGGCATCTGGGTTTATGCCTTAGGTGGCTGGCTATGAGGTTGTGTAACTGACATAGAAAACCATTTGGGGAGAGGAGCTTATTACAGATTAAACAGAATAAATTATATTTAGATATATTAAGTTTCACATGCCTACGGTGGACATATGTCCAGATTTTTGGTTATATGGGTCTGGAACCCAGGAGAAGAGACTGTAGGTATAAGTTAATAAGGAAAAATGTGGATTTATATTCACTTTCCCCTCCCATTTATTTTTTCCTTTGTTGTCCCAAAGCAAACATTGCATGATTGAAAGGTTAATTGATTGACTTCCTGGCTTCTTTTCAAAGAGGGATTAAGGCAATAGTACAGGTGTTAGTTAAATTTGCTCCAGCAGGAGAGAACTATTCTTATTAACTACTAGGATTTAAATGTTCTCTCCTCAAAAACTCATGTTGAAATGTGGTAGCCATTGTGACAGTATTAGGAGATGTGACCTTTCAGAGGTGTTCATGGACTAATGCCATTATCAGGGAGTGGGTCTATAATTTCGAGTGTGGCTTTGCCCCTCTTGCTCTTTCCCTTTCTTTGCCCATGTGATGACTTCGACCATGGTAACATAGCAAAAAAAGCCCTTGCCAGATGCCAGCCTTGACCTTGAACTTCTCAGCCTTTAGGACTGTGAGAAATAAATTTCTATCATTTATAAATTACCCAGCCTATAGTATTCTGTTATCATAGCACAAAATAGACTGAGACTCTTGCCTTGTTGGGGAAAAAAAGCCAATATGGACATTTCCTTCACCACACATACATACAGGGTCTCATGTTATAGAGATGTAAGAATTTCAGCACAAGAAGATTTGCTGAAACCTGACTGGGAGAAGTTTATTCATCCCACACATCTGAGTATTTTTTAATATAACATCAAAAGATATTATCCATAACTTGATAATGTTTTGCTTCAGCATTTGGCTGTTCTGGGGTGTCAGTAATGCATTCTGATCTGGACTGTGAGAGAGTGAGTTAAGTGACGAAAGAACAAGTTGATATTCTTCTGCTAACGAGCTCTCTCCACATTCTGGTGAGGTTCACCAACAAGGCTCACTTGGTCTAAGCACATTTGTTTGAAACTATGTTTACTGTTTAGTCTTTATAAGTAAAATTGAAAAGGAATTTAAGTAGAAAACTTCAACTCTCCTTCTCATCAAGAAATCTCTACTAAACTCTTCACAGCAAGATGTTATTGAATGATCATGTATCTATAAATGACTTTCTTTCCCCCTCATATCCAACACTTGAGAATAGTCATGCCTTCTAGTATCTGTTTCCTTAGTGTCAAATATCCCCAAAGAGATGTATGCTTGTGTATGTGCTCTTATTTGGAAGTAGAGTCTTTGCATATGTTAGCAAGTTAGAAAGGGTTTTAATTACCGTGACCTTCATCTAACATGAGTGGTGACCTTTTAAGAGGAAGACAATGTCAAGATAGAAATGCAGGGCTGGGGATGTGGCTCAAGCAGTAGCGCGCTCACCTGGCATGCGTGCGGCCCGGGTTCGATCCTCAGCACCACATACAAACAAAGATGTTGTGTCGGCTGAAAACTAAAAAATAAATATTAAAAAAATTCTCTCTCTCTCTCTCTCGCTCTCTCTCTCTCTCTCTCTTTAAAAAAATATAGAAATGTACAAGGAGAATGCCATGTGAGGCCAGAGCAGAGACAATGATAATACAGTGGAAAGCAAAGGATAACAGGGATTGGTGATCACCACCAGAAGAATCAAGAAGGTCTTACAGGGAGCATGACCCCACTAATGACTCTTCCTTCCCAAACTGTTATAAATTTCTGTACTTGTAAGCCACTGGTTTGGAGATGAGATGCCCCCCTAAACCTCATATGTGAGATAATACAGGAATGTTCAGAAGTAAAATCAGCAGATGATAAGAGCTATAACCTAATCAATGGATTAATCCATTTGATGTATTAATAATTTGAATGGATTAATGGGTGGTAACTCTAGGTGGGTAGGGAGTGGCCAGGGGAAGTCTGTCACTGGGGGCATGCCCGTAGGGATTATATGATCCCTGGCTCTCTTTGCTTCCTGGCTACCATGAGCATGAGCTGAGCAGCTTTTCCCACCACACTCTGCTACCGTGATGTTCTGCCTCACTTTGGGCCCAGACCAATAGTGGAGGCTGACCATGGACTAAACCTCTGAAACTGAGCCAAAATAAACTTTTCCTCCTCTAAATTTTTCTTGTCAGTTCTTTTGGTCATAGTGGAGAAAACTAACACAGCCACCTAGCTTGTGTAGTTTTATTTGGACAGTCCTAGAAAACTAATATACCCTGTGAAGAACAGATTGTCATTTGACAAATAGTCAGAAGGCCAAACTGTGAGATATTACAGGATCTCCTAAAACATTCTCCCCCTTCGTTCTTCCTAGTTCTTGGGGGGGGGGATGGATATAATATTTCTTAAGACACCATAAAACCTTGTATTAAACTATTATCCAAGACAACACCATGAAAGGAGGGGGGCTAGCATTTACCTGATCTAGAAACAACCTTGGATTGATAAAATGATAATAGTCAGTGTAACATAGACTAGTGCCCATAACTTCTAGCATAGGGTGTTTTTATTCTCACAACTTGGAGTCTATCAAAGGTTTAATGACTTTCCAATTTATATAATTAGACCTTTCTTATTGGATTTGCTTAATTTCTGAAGCTAAAGGCTTTTCATTTTATATTCATTTTTTATGTAAGGTCAGATAACATTGCTCCTTTTTAATATATCAAAGTAAAGAGTCCAAATTCATCTCAGCTCATTGAATATAAAGATGATAATCCTGTTCTCCATGAATTTTAACTCAAATACCAAAAATCTCACAGTAGTATTAACAGTAATATTAGTTGACTGAAGTTAAAATGACACTTGTAATTTATCAACAACTGTTAGATTTGCTTAGGCTTTTTATTTTCAAGTGTCAGAAGATGTTTTGAGAATTATGACAAATATGCTATAAGTGTTAAAATGCAAAAATAAAAGATATCCATTGTGTAATGGCAGCTAGATATGGGACAGTTATAAATGAAATATGATTTCTTGTAGAACAGAAATGAACTAACACATCTAACATTGTAGTAAGTAACTGTCAATCTCAATTCTTTACACAATTTTGGAGTCTGTAAATAAAATTATATTATGTAGTTGTGTGCTTAATTATAATCTATGATTGCCTCTCTAGTAACAATTATTCCTGTATGGACTTGAAAATTGTATATCATAGCTCATTAACATGAGTTCCACTTTCCTAAGCCAGTGAAAAAAAAATTAACATTCCTTCAGTAATTTCTATTTAATCCTGTACTTCAGGTTTCTGAGCAGTTGCAGCTCAGGGGATTCCCTGTTTCCTAGTGTCTTATTGGTGAGCACTGCATGCCCTAGTCTCAGAAATGTTGTTTAGTCTTAGGCAGTCTCAGAGTGCTTTCGTGTAACTACTCAAAGTTATTTAGATTTAAGCAGAAACCTAATCTATTTTTTCACTTTGTGATCTTCACTGCTTCTCTGCTAAAGTGTCAAAAGCCTATGCCCTACTCATGGAGTCCTCCAATTATATTAGAATCTTTGCTTTGCACTTGAAGAATGAACAAGAATTTATTTTAGACCTCCATCGCTTGTGGTACCAGTGAACTAAGACTGCTCGGTTACTACAGAAAAAAAATTATCTCACATTTTATTTTGATGACAATGATCCCTTACACTTAGTTTATGCAACCTCTCATATACACATAGAAACATTATGTCTATACAATGCAATCCTTCTAGGCCAGCATAGGGAAGGAACACAACAGCTATTATTATCATTTGTTTCAATATATTAATGACCTTCTCTAATTACTGTAGTTAGATTATTTGATCTCTTCTATAGTTGAATAAAATCTCATGTAATCTAGTCTCTTTAAAAAGATACCATCCAAGTACATATTTTTGTAATTTTATAAGTCAGAGCTCCATGCATTCTAACCTGCTTATGCACTGTTCCATGATGAGACAAGGTTAGTATTTGCCTTAGGGACTTTGGATCAAATGCCCCTGGATAGATTAGATAGCACCCTAAATACCATAAAATTAACTATTTTTCTAATTTTTTCTTAGAGTAAAATCACTACATATAACTTAAGTCCCACCAAGATCTCTGCACATCTTTCTCAAAAAATATGTATTTCAGAGCATTTTAACAACTAGAATATATAATACTATATTTGTGAAGATTCTATGACAATTGTTTATCCAAAATATGTGAAAGCTTGCATTTTAGTGTTAGTAAAGCAGAGGACATAGAGGGAGAGTCTGGAATATTTCTCTTATCTATAATGAGATGATGCATTTAGTGTTAATATCATCATTACTAACCACACTTAATCTTGGAGAAGTCATGTCATGGGCCAATGTACCATCTCCCTCTGAAGCAAGGTTGGTTTTGAGAAAATCTTGCAACTACTTTTAATGAGGGTTGGAGGTCAATACCTGCTCCAATATATGAAAGAGGAAAAATGATGCTGGAACCAAAGTGGGGTTTCAAGACTCAAAGGAAATCAAGTAATATTAGACTGGTCTCTAGTTCTCTTGGCAATCTAAAATGTCTGCCTCATAGCTTATTTAAAGCAAAACAATACCAAACCAAAAAAAAAGTTTGAATCAAGCAGAGTTCCATGTCTAAACCTGTGAGCATTTGCACACATACACAGATAGCTCTCCTGGTGTATTGTCCTCTTCCTATCAGAACTAGTGCTATCACATTATTCCATGAGGCTCACTCTTCCAGTCAAACATAATCCTCACCATGAGGCATTTTCCAAAGTTAAGAGTTTTTACCATTGGAGTTTTCACCACATTCTGCATGCATCTTTTCAATAGCCCCAACTGCACCATTTTTATTACATTGCTTGACCTGGCACTTATGGGCTCTGTGGTAGGAATGAGCGAAACTTCTGGAGGACACTCTGAAGGCCGGGTGATTGGACAAGTGTTCCAGGGGTGTGTATGCAAGGGGGCACCTACCTCAAGAATGTCTTAACATACTCACTTGCTAAATGCAATATTTCTGAGTTTAGAATTTAAATGAAACCATCACTTTTAGCAAAAGTGGGAATCAATAGGACTATATCCAGCAATGACTACAGGAGCAGAAGGAGATATAAACCCTTTCTCCATGAGCATGAAGAATATTAGTTGTGGGATGACTTTGATTACTTTTCCCATTCATTTACATAACATGGTGTCTTGGCTGCTTGCTTTCCAATGGGCCTTGACGCTGGCTTATCCATGTCTCCTCTCTGTGTAATGTGGTCTCCCCCTAGGTCAAATAATCTGCTGCAGGGAGGCTCTCATGTTCTTTATGGCAGCATTTGCATATTTTTTTCATTTCCATAGAAACATCTTCACTGATTCAGAACCGCCTCTGTCCTCTTAAGACAGAAATATTTATCTTTCTAACAGTGGGACATGTATGACATAAGACAGACGGGAGCTCTTTCCCTGAACTTCTCAACTTATAAGACTCCTCTCTTTAAGGAATTTATGATGGTCTGCCTTAAGGTTATTTATTTATACTTTGCACCATGACTGCTTTTTCAGTAATGAGTTTAAATATAAGCAACATAAACCCATCTGGAAATAAAATTATGCACTAGCTTCACGACAAAAGATAATTACATTATAATCAAGCTGTCATTTTTGGAGGTAGTAGGAGATGAAGCGTGCTATAAACTGACATGGAAAGTGTATGGATTGTTCTTTTGACTATCTTACACAGTGGCTGGGAGTACAAAGATTCCCAGTGCATAATATCAGAATTGTAGCTGGAAAATTTCTGGGAGTTACCAAACATCTAGTGTCTGAGAGTAATGGTGCTAGCACTCTGAAGACAAATGACTTAGAACTTAGATTAGCTACAATAAAGATCACTTGGAGTTTGCCCAGGTTCAGATCATGAGCCTTCATTTTTTTTCACTTTTTAACTTGTCTTTTCTTTAGGCTATTATTTTACTTTTTAGTTTGGTAGGCACTTGGAATTGGGATTTTTCTGACAAGTTTGACAGATGGATGTGGACAGTTGGATGACATGGCAGAGGAAACCAATCATTTGGGTGGGGGGAAGACTGTCACCAAAGTGATTACCCACCACCCTGAGTTCACTTGTCTTTTACAATTATGAAATAGGCCACTGTCTTTTCATGGCTGGGGTAGGGGTGGAATTTTTCTCTTGAGCTTGATATAGTTTCTGTGATAAATGAATATGGTCTATCTCCAACCTCCAACTTATCTAACCATCAGTAAAGTGGGGAATGCAAAGTAGACAGGACAGAGACACTGACTTGTCAGAAAAGACACTGTGAATAATAGTCCTCTGTCATTGCTTCTACCACAATGGAGAACCCACCACCTCAGAGCAAATCAGTTGGTAAAGGAGTCCCAGGGTAGCGGGCTTCTGGTGTTCCCTTTTCTTGGCACCATCACTGTGCAAATGGATCAGAGAATACTTGTATGAGACACCATGACCCCATAGTCTCAAGTCTCACCTTTTGGGCTCTGTAAGTCCCTAGCTGCCACTGACTGCAGAGTTACTACCTGTGAGTCACTCCTCTCCATTCCCCAGACTTTCTGAATTCCAGGCACTATTTTATTTTCCCCAGTCTGCTGTTTGTTTCTCTACTCCCAACCCTCATCTTCATTCCGTGGTGAATTAACAAGCAGGAAGTACCTTACTACTCAAATGTTGGTCCTCAGCTCAGCAGTATCATCATCACCTAGAAGTTTGTTACAATTGTAGAACATGAACCTGGCGCCACATTTCCCCACTGTCAGAATTTGCATTTTCACAAGATCACCAGATAATTTATATGCATATTAAATATTGAGATGTTCTGTAATTAATAGGTTTAAACTACCAGCTGGTGTGATTTAGGTTTGGTTTTGCTGTACCCATCCTCAACAGGTCAAGAATCAGGTACACAGGAGGTATGATGCTGGGTTTTGGTCTACTCTCAGTACCTTGGCTTATGCTCCATATTTCTGCTACATCTGAGAGTTTAACCAGAAGCCCAGGTTCTTTGCTCTGAAATGACGTGCTTAGTTCCTACCACCACCTCTAGTGGTATAATTCTTGTTAAAAAGATGGGCCTTGTCTGTAGTCCCTGCTGTGGTTCTTTTCTCGAAAACCAGGTGACTGGAAACAGATAACCACAACTAACCTGAATTCCATCAGCTACTGAAACCTGTCCTTCTAATCCATGACCTTCTCCATGTAGGAATGCCTTCTATATTGCTGGTGGCAGTTCAAGCTAACACTAATTCTGATATTTGTAGCACTGTGGAAGTATGAGGAAGATCAGCACCTCTAGCCATCCTTGTTAATGGCCATGTCAGTATGCTCCCTATATAATTGTATCATCCTTGCTTTTTAAAATTTTTCTCAAGAGACTTAGCACATTTAAGGACCCAATAGGTTTCACAACTATTTTCAGTTTAATTTAGACTTCTAACCTCTAAAGGCAATTCACTTCAAGTGAGAGGTGAGAATTCCTGGAATCTATAGCAAACTAACATGTATTTCCTTTCTTCTATTTTGGAAAGATGAGCTTCCAATCACCTTTTGTGCAAAATTTTTGACTAAGTGAATTCTGCAAATGCAATCTGTGGCTAAGACTTGAAAGATCCTATGAGAATTAATGTTAAAATACTATGTAAATCCTTAACTGAAAACAAAATGAGAATGAATGATTACGAGGAATATGATTGCCTTGTGGTTTCTTTGTCATAAGATACAGAGCAATATCCATTACAATCAGGGTGATTACAAAAGAAAACTTCTTTGAAAAAACATCACAGGGGATAAGTCAAGTATGGGATAACAGACTCTTCTGTGTTTGCTAGATAAGAGAGATGGATCTGAGTTATACCCTGCCAAAGGGAATGACCTAATATATTAATGTTATTCAAGCCTTCTGTAGGGTGGATTTGTATGTTAACCGTGACCATGATGTTTCAAAGGGTCAGCTTAGGTGGGAAGAACAGAACCACATGTGTTTTCTCTAGTCCAGAGAAGTTATTGGAATCAGAATATTTTATATTTTGGCACAAGTAACATTGCCGAGAAATAGCATTTTTATTACAAGGCTTTGATTTTCATCAATGTCTCTTCCTACCTTAGTAACTTATACTATTTGGTTGGGTTGATGCTTTAAAAAAAAACTGGAAAAAGTAAAAAGTGGAAAAGGAGGCTCTGTTAGGTGAAGCAAGGATGAGATTTGAAAGCAAAGTCATTTAGAGAGACTGAAAGATGCCCAAAGGAAGGCCCAATGACTAAACACCATACACACACTCACACACACCCATACACACACAGACCTCTTCTTATAGAAGTTGATTGTACTTTAACCCCACATGGAGTACACCACTGAGTTATGAACAGGGTCCTGGTAGAAGCACTAGTGCACCTGTTCAGATCTATGCTCTCTTTAACATCTCTTCACCTTGGAAACACTGTGGAATAATCATCATGTTTAATATCTATTGGATACTCACCATAGCTCAGGCCTTGTATTAACTACTGATTTGTAGGGTTAGTCTAGATGTGCTGCTTTATAACATATTGAGATTTTGTAGGGATCATAGTTACAGGTTAGATCCAAGAGACATTGTAGGGAGCAGAGTAGATTCTGTGGCCTGAATATTGGATCCTCTGAAAAGTCTTGTGTTGAAAACCTACTCACCAGTGTGATGGTACTAGATGAGGCTTTGAGAGCAGCAATTACATTATGAGAGTGGAGTCCTTAAAAAGGGGACTAGTACCCATTTTACAAATGGGTTACAGAAGGCTGCATTGCCCCTTTTACACCATGTGAGAACACAGTGAGAAGGTGCTGTCCATAAGAATGCAAGCCCCTACCACACACCAAATTTGACAGTGCCTTGATTTTGGACTTTGAAGTCTTCAGAACTGGGAGAAATTTCTGTTGTTCCTAACTACCCAGCTTATGATATTTTGTTATAGCAGCCCACAGAGACTAAGGTTGTATATTAAGAAGTTGAATTCTTAATAAAGTATAGCTTCCTCCTCTGGTTATGCCAAGCTAAAGTCCAATAAAAACTAACCAAGAAAACTATAAAAATATCTCCATCACCGGTTTGCTCTGAGGTAAGGTACACCTAAATGGATGGATCCAATAATAGAGAAACTGAACCTAAAAAGATAGAAAAGTGGGTAAGAGAAATGAGTCTGCTCCATCACAGACTACCTATGGGACACTCTGCCTCAGTTTCTTCATTTATCAAATATATCATGACAGTCATAGAATTATTATTATTATTATATTTATATGTGACAGCAAAATGCATTACAATTCTTATTACACATATAGAGTACAATTTTTCATATCTCTGGTTGTACACAAAGTATAGTCACACTAATTAATGTCTTCATACATGTACTTTGGATAATAATGATTATCACATTCCACCATCATTAATTACCCCATGCCCTCTTCCTTCCCCTCCAATCCCTCTGCCCTATCTAGAATTCGTCTATTCCTCCCATGCTCCCTCTCCCTATCCCACTATGGATCATGCTCCTTATATCAAAGAAAACATTCAGCATTTGTTTTTTGGGGGATTGTCTAACTTCACTTAGCATTATCTTCTCTAACGCCATCCATTTACCTGCAAATGTCATGATTTAATTCTCTTATTGCTGAGTAATATTCCATTGTGTATACATGCCACATTTTTTTATCCATTCATCTATTGAAGGGCATCTAGGTTGGTTCCACAATTTAGCTATGGTGAATTGTGCTTCTATAAACATTGATGTGGCTGTGTCCCTGTAGTATGCTGTTTTTAAGTCCTTTGGATATAGATCGAGGAGAAGGATAGTAGAAAGCAGTTATGGAGATTTCTTGGAAAACTGGGAATGAAACCAGTCATAGAATTATTAAAAAATTAAACACTTTATATTCAATTCTTAAAACATAACAAGTACTTAATTAATGTGAATTATCGTACTGAATATTGTTGTTAGAAAAACATGCACAATGCAGAAGATATTCTAAATTTATGTTTGAATTTTAACTTGGATCATTTTCAGGGAAATACATAAATCTTAGCTCTATTACTTACTAGATGAATGTGTAAGTCAGCTTTTTGTCACTGGGACAAAAATCCTTGAGAAAAGCAATGTACAGGAGGAAAATTCTTTTGATTCAGTTTCAGAGGTTTCAGTCCATGTCAGTTGACTCTATTTATTTGAGCCCAAGGCAAAGTGGAATATTATATTACATTTTTAAGGTAAGATTCTCACCTCATGGCATCCAGGTAGTAGATAGATAGATATATATATAGAGAGAGAGAAAGTAAGGATACTGAGACAGGTTAGACCCTTCCAGGGTATGCCACTAGTCATCCATTTTCCCTAAATAAGCTCCACCTCCTATCATTTCAACAACCTCCAGTAATGTCATCAAAATATGAATATTTCAATGAAGTAATCTATTGATGAGGTCAGAATTCACCATCCAATCACTTCCCCAAATCCTCACCTCTGATCATTGCTGCATGGGGGACCAAACCTTCAATACATGAGCCTTTGGGAGACATTCCAGATCCAGACCTTAACAGTGAATAAGTTACTTAGCAATGTCTCCTGGACTTTAGCTTTCTCATCTTCAGAAGAGTGATAATAATAATATCTATCCCATAAGGTTGTTGTAAGAATAAAATGAGATAACATGTATAAATTACCTGGAACATAGTGGGCACTAAATTATTGTAAAAGAACAAAGCATGCAACCAAAGCTAATATTCCTCATATGTCAGCCCTAGATACTTAGCTAATTAGACAAGACACTTATCAAGATAATTGAATAAATTTTATTTTTGGACCTCATTAAACTAAAAGTTCCTTCTATCTTTAAAATTGAACTTGTAGAAGATGATCCATTTGAATTGCAATTAATTTGCCGTCCTCTAAATAATTAAACAATAGGGTATCTATGTATAGCAACTCTTAGACAGTTTTCTTCTGTCTATTTTAAAGACTTCTGGGTACATGCTATGCAAATGAATTTTCAGGGATTTTTTATTAGCATAAATAGTCTGTGAAATTTCAGCAACTTAAGCAGTACAGACAGTGTGAGTCACAGTATTTTCATTTTTTTCTTGTATGCCTTGAGTTCTATGACAGCTCTGTTTCAGTAACCCTGTAACAATGGGGCCTCTGAAAGATCCAGGAGAATTGAAAACACATCTTGCGCAGAGTTTCATTGGCACCTCAGATGCTCAGATGCACATGGGGCACACACTCTCCGCCCTCAGAGTTTAATGGAGCCGAAGGCATCTTTTTCTATTCTGCACTATGCAAGGAGCAGCAGGATTGTCAGGCAAACTGGTGACTGTTCTTTTCAGGAAAAAATTCTCTTGATTTAACTGGCCGATATTTCATAGTTCGTGTTTATTTCTCAATGCAGAGTTAAAATCACGACTGCGGACAGGATCAGAGGTCAGAATTAAGGCAAATGACTCTTACATGTTAAATCAAAAAGCAAATGGACTGGGGAATGCACCTTTGTGCCATTTAGTTCTTTCTTTCCACACAGACAGCAGTGAAACATCTTACTTGTATGTTACAAATTGATTTAAAGGAAGGACTTTTCAAAAGCTAACATTACTGCTCTTAAGACTTTGTCTCTCCTAAAATCAGATGGTGAGGAAGAACATAGAATCAGGATGTGGATCATTTTGTATAGTTCAAGGCAGCAGCTGTGAGGAATAAATATTCCTCAATATCTCTCTCTCTCTCTCTCTCTCTCTCTCTCTCTCTCTCTCTCTCTCTCTCTCTCTCTCAATTGCTCTCTCTCCTAGTCCTCTGCTCTGATCTCAGATCTCCATGCAGTGGCTTTCACTTCTCTGGGCTCCAGATTTTCATCACATCTCATCCAGTTAACTCACCTCCACTCTGCTCTCACCTCGAAACTTACCTTCAGGTCTAAGTGTATGGATGCCAGTATCTTTAAGAATTTGATCTTCATCTCTTTAATTAGCCTCGTGCCTCTCCTCCCTGCTGCATTCCTCTTACTGTTAAACCTGACAGTCAATTGAGAATAGTGGAAAGGAATGGACCATATTATTAGTCCCAAGTTTGAGTGCAGGCCCGTACCTCCTGTGGGATTGTACACTAGTTGCCTAACCTCTCACACCCACCTGCCCTCCTGTAAATAGTAATGGTTTTATCTACATCAGAAGAAACATGCCATAAATATTAGCTTTCCTCTGCTTTTCTTGTCCCTTCTTCCCGTCCCTTCCCTGGGTCTTCCCCACAAAAATTTTAATTTTAATTTTCTGACACTTCCCATTTATCTCCTATTAACTTATAACTCAGTGTCCACCTCAATCTGTCCTAGACTCTGTGGTTTACTTTCCAATCCTAATCTAACTCCTGAGATTATGTTCCTCAAGCCTTTGACAATCAGTAGCCCTGGATAATCCAAACCTCAATCTATTCTGGGTTATTGAATGCTGGTGGCTCAAGTCACATGGCAATTATTCATACTGATTTTTTTTCTTTTTTTTTTTTTTTATTGGTTGTTCAAAACATTACAGAGCTCAAGACATATCATCTTTCATACATTCGACTCAATTGGGTTTTGAACTCCCCAAATACATAATACAGACTCACTTCTGTTACATACTCACATTTTTACATAATGGCATATTAGTGACTGTTGTATTCTGCTACCTTTCCTATCCCCTACTATCCCCCCTCCCCTCCCCTCCCCTCCCAACATCCCTCTCTACCTCCTCTGCTGTTGTTCAATTCTCTCCCCTTTTTTCCCCCCACCCCCTTGCCCCTCATAACCTCTTATTATTTTGTGTATCACTGAAGGTCTCCTACCATTTCCATATGTTTTCCCTTCTCTCTTCCTTTCTCTCCCCCCATTCGTCTTAGTTTACTGTTAGTCTTTTCCTCATGCTCTTCCTTCCTGTTCTATTCTTAGTGGCTCTCTTTATATCAAAGAAGACATTTGACATTTGTTTTTTAGGGCTTGGCTAGCTTCACTTAGCATAATCTGCTCTAATGCCATCCATTTCCCTGCAAATTCTATGATTTTTGTCGTTTCTTAGTGCTGCATAATACTCCATTGTGTATAGCTGTCACAATTTTTTTATCCACTCATCTATTGAAGGGCATCTAGGTTGGTTCCACAGTCTAGCTATTGTGAATTGTGCTGCTATAATCATTGATGTGGCCGTATCCGTATAGTGTGCTCTTTTAAGGTCCTCAGGGAATAGTCCAAGAAGGGCAATAGCTGGGTCAAATGGTGGATCCATTCCCAGCTTTCCCAGGAATCTCCATACTGCTTTCCAAATTGGCCTCACCATTTTGCAGTCCCACCAGCAGTGAACAAGTGTGCCCTTTTCCCCACATCCTCGCCAACACTTATTGTTGTTTGACTTCATAATGGCTGCCAATCTTACAGGAGTGAAATGGTATCTTAGGGTGGTTTTGATTTGCATTTCTCTGATTGCTAGAGATGTTGAGCATTTTCTCAAGTGCTTGTGGATTGATTGTATGTCCTCCTCTGAGAAGTGTCTGTTCAGGTCCTTGGCCCATTTGTTGATTGGATTATTTGTTATCTTATTGTTTAATTTTTTGAGTTCTTTGTACATTCTGGATATTAGGGCTCTGTCTGAGGTGTGAGGGGTAAAAATTTGTTCCCAGGATGTAGGCTCTCTATTTACCTCTTTTACTGTTTCTCTTGCTGAGAAAAAACTTTTTAGTTTAAGTAGGTCCCATTTGTTTATTCTTGTCATTAACTCTTGGGCTACGGGCGTTCTATTAAGGAATTTGGAGCCCGACCCCACAATATGTAGATCGTAGCCAACTTTTCCTTCTATCAGACGCAGTGTCTCTGTTTTTATATCTAGCTCCTTGATCCATTTTGAGTTAACTTTTGTGGCTGGCGAGAGAAAGGGATTCAATTTCATTTTGTTGCATATGGATTTCCAATTTTCCCAGCACCATTTGTTGAAGATGCTATCCTTCCTCCATTGCATGTTTTTAGCCCCTTTATCAAATATAAGATAGTTGTAACTTTGTGGATTAGTCTCTGTGTCCTCTATTCTGTACCATTGGTCCACCTGCCTGTTTTGGTACCAGTACCATGCTGTTTTTGTTACTATTGCTTTGTAGTACAGTTTGAGCTCTGGTATCGCTATACCTCCAGATTCACACTTCCTGCTTAGAATTGCTTTTGCTATTCTGGGTCTTTTGTTTTTCCATATGAATTTCATGATTGCTTTATCTATTTCTACAAGAAATGTCTTTGGGATTCTGATTGGCATCGCATTAAACCTGTAGAGAACTTTGGGTAATATCGCCATTTTGATGATGTTAGTTCTGCCTATCCATGAACAGGGTACATTTTTCCATCTTCTGAGATCTTCTTCTATCTCTCTCTTTAAGGTTCTGTAGTTTTCATTGTATAAATCTTTCACCTCTTTTGTTAGGTTGATTCCCAAGTATCTTATTTTCTTTGAGGATATTGTGAATGGAGTGGTTTTCCTTATTTCCATTTCAGAGGTTTTGTTGCTGATATACAGGAATGCCTTTGATTTGTGCGTG
Source organism: Ictidomys tridecemlineatus (assembly GCF_052094955.1). NCBI lineage: Eukaryota > Metazoa > Chordata > Mammalia > Rodentia > Sciuridae > Ictidomys > Ictidomys tridecemlineatus. The sequence continues at coordinate 155,431,496 of NC_135479.1, read as the reverse complement.
TTGATTTTATATCCTGCCACTTTGCTGAATTCATTTATTACCTCTAGCAGCTTCTTTGTAGATCCTTTTGGGTCTGTTAAGTAAATTATCATGTCATCTGCAAATAGCGATAATTTAATTTCTTCTTTTCCTATTTTTATGCCTTTAATTTCTTTTGTCTGTCTAATTGCTCTGGCTAGTACTTCGAGAACTAAATTGAATAGAAGTGGTGATAGAGGACATCCCTGTCTTGTTCCAGATTTTAGAGGGAATGCCTTCAGTTTTTCTCCGTTTAGAATGATGCTAGCCTGAGGTTTAGCATATATAGCTTTTACAATGTTGAGGTAAGTTCCTGATATCCCTAGTTTTTCTAATGTTTTGAACATAAAGGGATGTTGTATTTTGTCAAATGCTTTTTCTGCATCTATCGAGATGATCATATGGTTCTTGTCTTTAAGCCTATTGATGTGGTGAATAGCATGTATTGATTTCCATATATTGAACCAGCCTTGCATCCCAGGGATGAATCCTACTTGATCATGGTGCACAAGTTTTCTGATATGTTTTTGTATTCGATTCGACAGAATTTTATTGAGAATTTTTGCATCCAAGTTCATTAGAGATATTGGTCTGTAGTTTTCTTTCTTTGAAGTGTCTTTGTCTGGTTTTGGGATCAGGGTGATGTTGGCCTCATAGAATGAATTTGGAAGAGTTCCTTCTTTTTCTATTTCTTGAAATAGTTTGAAAAGTATTGGTATTAGTTCTTCTTTGAAGGTTTTGTAGAACTCCGCTGTATACCCATCAGGTCCAGGGCTTTTCTTGGTTGGTAGACTTTGGATGGCTTCTTCTATTTCTTCCTTTGTTATTGGTCTGTTTAAATTGTGTGTGTCTTCCTGTCTCAATCTGGGCAAATCATATGCCTTAAGAAATTTATCGATATCCTCGCTATCTTCTATTTTATTAGAATATAGGGTTTCAAAATACTTTCTAATTATCTTCTGTATTTCTGTAGTGTCTGTTGTGATATTGCCTTTTTCATCCCGTATATTAGTAATTTGAGTTCTCTCTCTTCTTCTTTTTGTTAGCATAGCTAAGGGCTTGTCTATCTTATTTATTGTTTCAAAGAACCAACTTTTAGTTTTATCAATTTTTTCAATGGTTTTTTTTGTTTCAATTTCATTTATTTCTGCTCTAATTTTAATTATTTCTTGTCTTCTACTACAATTGCTGTTGTTTTGTTCTTCCTTTTCTAGGTTTTTGAGGTGTAGTGTGAGTTCATTTATTTGTTGGTTTTTTCTTTTTTTGATGAAAGAACTCCAGGATATGAATTTCCCTCTTAAAACTGCTTTCATTGTGTCCCATAGATTCCGGTATGTTGTGTCTGTATTATCATTTGACTCTAAGAATTTTTTTATCTCTTCCTTTATGTCTTCTGTAACCCATTGATCATTCAATAACATATTGTTCATTTTCCATGTGGTGTAGGATTTTTCCTTCCTTTTTTTATCATTGATTTCCAATTTCATTCCATTATGGTCAGATATGGTGCATGGTATTATCTCCACACTTTTATATTTACTAAGATTTGCCTTATGGCATAATATATGGTCTATTTTTGAGTAGGATCCATGTGCTGCTGAGAAGAACGTGTATCCACTTGATGATGGTTGGTATATTCTATATATGTCAGTTAGGTCTAGGTTGTTGATTGTGCTGTTGAGTTCTATAGTTTCTTTATTCAGTTTTTGTCTAGAGGATCTGTCTAATGGCGAGAGCGGTGTGTTGAAGTCACCCGTAATTATTGTGTTATGGTCTATTTGACTCTTGAACTTGAGGAGCGTTTGTTTTATGTAGATTGCAGCTCCATTGTTTGGTGCATACAAATTGATAATTGTTATGTCTTGTTGGTGGATGGTCCCTTTTAACAGTATATAGTGTCCTTCTTTATCCTTCTTAATTAACTTAGGTTTGAAGTTGATTTTATTTGATATGAGTATGGCCACTCCTGCTTGCTTCCGAGGGCCATGTGAGTGGTATGATTTTTCCCAACCTTTTACCTTCAGCCTGTGTATGTCTTTTCCTATCATATGAGTCTCCTGAAGGCAGCATATTGTTGGATTTGTTTTTTTGATCCAGGTTGCTAGCCTATGTCTCTTGATTGGTGAGTTTAGGCCATTAACATTTAAAGTTACAATTGAGATATGATTTGTACTTCCAGTCATGCTTCTTTATTTATTTATTTTAGTTTGGCTAGTTTTACTTTTTTGGTTATTTTCCTCCTCCTTTACTGAGATACCTCTTGTTGTTAGTTTTGGGCACTATTTTTCAATTCCTCTTCTTGTAGTATATTGCTCAGAATGCTTTGCAGTGCTGGTTTTCTTGCTGCAAATTCTTTTAGCTTTTGTTTATCGTGAAAGATTTTAATTTCGTTGTCAAATCTGAAGCTCAATTTTGCTGGATACAGTATTCTTGGTTGAAATCCATTATTTTTCAGCGTTTGAAATACATTGTTCCAGGATCTTCTCGCTTTCAAAGTCTGTGCTGAGAAATCAGTCGTTAACCTAATTGGTTTAACCCTGAATGTAATCTGTCTCTTTTCTCTGGTAGCTTTTAATATTCTCTCCTTGTCCTGTATGTTGGCTATCTTCATAATTATGTGTCTTGGAGTTGGTCTATTATAGTTTTGAATGTTTGGGGTCCTGTAGGCTTCCAGGATTTGGCAATCCATTCCATCTTTCATCTCTGGGAAGTTTTCTACAATTATTTCATTTAATATGCTGTCCATTCCTTTGGTTTGAATCTCTGTGCCTTCTTCTATCCCGATGACTCTCAAATTTGGTTTTTTAATGACATCCCATATCTCTTGAATAGATTGCTCATGGGATTTAAGCATCTTTTCTGTGTTGACTATACTCTTTTCAAGTTGATAAACCTTGTCTTCATTATCTGATGTTCTGACTTCTACTTGATCAAGTCTATTTGTAATATTCTCGTTTGAGTTTTTAATTTGGTTTATAGTCTCCTGCAATTCTAGGATTATAGTTTGATTCTTTTTTAAGATCTCTATCTCCTGGTAGAGCTCGTTCTTTGCCATTTGAATTTGTTTGTTTAATTCATTTTCAAAATATATTTTTATTGCTTGGACTTGCTGTCTCATGTCTTCTCTAATATTCCTTTCCATTTGAGTTAGGTATGCCTTGAGTTCTTTCCCTATCCCTGCTTCTGATGTTTCTATGTCCTCTTGTAGAATTAAGTTGTCTTGCATTGTTTGTACTCCTTTTTTCCCTTGTTTTCTCATGTTGTCCCCGTTGCTTTCCAGCTCTATTTGATTGTCGTGTTTCTACTCTCTTCTATAGATTTGTTTTGGTTCTGTATTACTCTGATGCCTCTCCTTAGTGTTGTTAAACTATGCCTGCTGTCGTGGATTCCACTGTGAAGGAAGATCCGACGTCCGAGCTCCAGTGACGACACTACTTTGCTATGACCGGCCCCAGTTCCTTGCCTGGGTATCCTGATGAGGTGGTGTGACTGGACTGTCTCTGTTTGATTTCAGCTCCCAGTCGCGGCAGGCAGGCGGTCTCTAGCCGCCCAGTATCACAGGCCGAGGGTGGGTGATCGGTCACCTGCGGCCGGGTGTTCTCCTACCGCCCAGCTATGCAGGCAGTGGGTGAACTGTCGCCGGCGGGCCTGCAATTTCCAGCTGCCCAGTCTCCAGGGCCTTGCCTCTAGCCTCCTGGTTTCTCCTGCTAGCCTTCTGTAGCCGCAGGGCAGGCCGCACGAATCAGTGGGCCTGGATCTCCGGGGTCCCACAGTTGGCGATTGGGATCCCAGGCACTCTGTCCTTTGGATTTTTCCTGCTTGCCCCTCCCCCAGCTCTAGCTAGACAGGTTTCGTTTTGGCTGCAGATGGGTAGGGGGGGTTGCAGGTCAGGTGCCTCTAGTTCCCCCCTAGTCTTTATGCAGGCTCACTCTGATTCTCCCTCCCCCGGCAAGCCTAGGAGAGAATTTATGCGAGTTCCCGATGTATGGGGGATGGGCTGAGTGCCACACACCTGTTTTGTTGTTGAGATCTGTCGGAGAATGGCGGTGGATATATCAGCTGTTCAAGATGCTGACTGCTGATTCCCTTGGTGGAGTGTCCGCTGTGGGGGATGGGACTGTACCGCTTCCTTCCCCGTCTAAACTCCCATACTCAGCCCGGGGGTCAGTGCGGGCTTGGCTGGTGGGATTCCACCTGATCGCAGCCGAGCCTCTCCCTGCTTGCTAATTAATGGCTTCCCTGGGGCCTTTTTTCTTTTTTTTTTTTTTAATATCAATTTTTAGTGTTGATTTCAAAGAATTTTCTACCATCACATTCCCCATTTATTACAGACGAACTCTGACATACTTTGACTGATCTAAATTAACATTCCCTTTCTGACTCATTTGTTAGTGTGAGGCAATTGGCATCCAGCTGGACTAGAAAAGGATGTGAGATGCACCGGGGAATTGAGTGTTTTACAGTTTATCAAGCATTTTGTAGCAGAACTTCATTTTAACAAAAAAATGCAGGACCATACTGATGACTCCAAAATTAGCCTTTGCTCATCTCAGGAGAGCCTTAAAAGTTACCCAACAATCTTTTTCTCCTTTCTTTGCTGGCTGAGTCTTTATTTCATTGTTGAGCCTGGCAGCTCTTCAAATCTCTTCCTGCTCTTCATTAGCAGACTTCTACCCCCTAAACAACACTCCTTAATTTTAGCTATTCTGATGTGTTTCTAATGGCACCCATATAAGTTTGCTAGGGCTCTCTTAACAAAATACCAAAAGACCAGGTATCCCGAACAACAGAAATTATCTTTTTCATAGTTTCAGAGACTGGGAGTCCAAGATCAAGTTGTTGTCAAGCTGGGTTTCTTCTGAGGTCCTTCTTCTTGGCTTGCAGGTGGCTGCCTTCCCTCTGCCTCCTCTCATTGCCATCCTCTGTCCACTCTCACACCTGATGACTTCCTGTATCCTCTAATCTCCTCTTCTTAAGACCTACCCTAGCGGTCTCATGATAACTCATGTCTTTATAGATCCTTTCTCCAAAAACAGTTGCATTCTTCGGTATGTGGATAAGGTCTATGATGCATCCAATTGAGCTTTGACATAGTAATATTGCGGAACATATTTCAGCCCACAAGTAGTGCCTCAATTCTGCTTTGTTTTGTGGAGACAATTCTTCATGGATCCCTCATGTTTTTAATTGACATATAAAAATCATACACACTTATGGGATACCATCTGATGGATACATTGTTCCAGTCAGGATAAGCCTATTTATCTCAAGAATTTATTATTTCTTTGTGGAAAAACAAACATTCAAAATCTTTTATTCCAGATGTCTTGAAAAGTACAGTGCATTATTGTCATCTGAAGCCATACTGTTGTGCAACAGAACACCAGAACTGACTTCCCATGAGAGCTTAGTACCTATTGACCCATCTTTCACCGCCCTTTATCGCCACTGCTTTTTCCAGTCTCAGGGAACCATTTTTCTACTCTAAATTTTTATGGGATCAACTTTGTAAATTCCAAAAAGGAGTGTTATCATGCAAATATTTAATTTTCTGTGTCTGGCTGACTTCACTTAACACCATGACCTCTAGTTCCATCCATGTTGTTGCAAATAACAGTATATCATCCCTTTTATGGTTGAATAATATTCCATGGTGTATATGTACCATGTTTTCTTCCTTCCTTCCTTCCTTCATTCATTCCTTCATTCCTTCTTCCCTCCCTTCCTCCTTTACTTCCTTCCTTCCTTCCATTCTTTTATGTTTATGGGAATTGAATGATAGGGAAGCACTCTATCATTGAGTTACATCTCTAAACCTTTTAAATTTTATTTTTAGACAGGGTCTCACTACGTTGCTTAGGCTGGTCTTGAACTTATAATCCTCCTGCCTCAATATCCCAAGCTGCTGGGGTTGTAGGTATGCACTACTGCATCTAGCATACCAATTCTGTATCAATCCACCAGTTGATGAAGGCATAGGTTGTTTCCATGCCTTGGCCATTGTGAATAATGCTGCAGTAAATATGTGAGTGTGCAGATGCCTCTTGGACATACTAATTCCATTTCCTTTAGATAGATACCCAGAAGTAGGATTGCCAAATCATATACTAATCTATTTTTAATTTTTTAAGGAAACTCCATACTGTTTTCCATAATGGCTGTACTAATTTTCATTCCACCAGTACTTTTGTTCATATACAAAAAATAACTCAAAATGGATTGAAGACTTAAATGTAATAGCCATTCAATCTGGACTGTGATAATAGCTCAGTGTAGTTTTGATTTGTATTTCCTGGATGACTAGTGATGTTGAACATTTTTTCAGGCACCTTTTGGCCATTTTTTGAAAAATTCTATATACTACTGCTCATTGACAACCAGATTATTATTATTTGGCTATTGAGTTACTTGAGTTTCCTATATGTTCTGACTATCAGTCCCTTGTCAGATGTACAGCTGGGAGAAATCTCCCCCATTCTGTGGGTTATCTTTACCTCTGTTAGTTGTTTATTTTGCTAGGCAGAAGTTTTTGTTTGTTTGTTTGATGTAATTCCACTTGTCTATTTTTTGTTTTTCCTGTGCTCTTTGGATTTTATCCAAAATCTCTGCTGTTTTAGTCAGCCTTTTCATTACTGTGACCAAAAGACCTGACAAGAACAACGTGCAGGAGGAAAAATTTATTTTGGCTCACAGTTTTAGAGGTTCAGTCCACAGGCAAACCACTGCACAGCTCTTGGCCTGAGGTGTTGTACAGTATCATGATGAAATGGTATGGTGAAGCAAAATAGATCAGGATACCAGGAAGCATAGCTCAGCTCACTGGGACAACATATAAACCCCAAAGTCAAGCCCTTATAAACCTACTTCTTCCAGCCACACCCTACAGTTGTCACCCAGTTAATCTGTACTAGTGGATTAATCCACTGATTAGGTTACACCTTTAATCATTTCACCTCTGAAAATTCTTGCACTGCCTTACATATGGGCTTTTGGGAGACACCTTATATCTGAACCATAACACCTGCCCATTTCAATGTCCAGAAGCAGTTTCCTATAATTTCTTCTAGTGGTTTCATAGTTTCAGTTCTCACTTTTAAGCCTTCAATCCATTTTTGGTTATTTTTTGCATATGGAGAGTGTCAGGGATCTAATTTCATTCTGTTGTGGATATTCAATTTGTCTTGCATCATTTATTGAAGAGACCATCATTTTCCTATTGCATATTGGCACCATTGTTGAAGATTAGTTGGCTATAGATCCATGGGTTTTGTTCTAGGCCCTCTATTCTATTTGATTGGTATGTCTGTATGTTTTTATGCCAATACCATGCTGTTTTGATTACCACAGTGCTACAGTTTGAAAATGGAACATCTCCCAAAGACCCATATTTGAAAGATTTGGTCCCCAGTCACTGTGCTATTGGGAGTGGAGGAATCTTTAAGAGGTAGCCCTCGTGGAAGACCTTCAGGCCACTGAGGGCAAGCCCGTGAAGTGAAGAGAAAGCCATATTGACACAAAAGATAGCGTAAGGAGAAAACTGAACAAAAGTAACATTGGTTACTATCTCTGATATTGGCATATGATAGTTACCATCTATGACTGAGTGGGCTTACCAGATACTGACACTTTATACTTTAGTGTTCTAGTCATAAGACAAAAGTAACTACACATGCCTTATTCTTCAGGATTTAGTCAGCATTTCCTATAGCTTATGAGTCAAAGACTAGGAAGTGATTTATATTTCACAAGTCAATTTCTGGTTGATTCTCTGAAATTTAAATGAATTTTTTCTTTGAAAAAAAATATAGTTCAGTTGAACAAGATTTTGCCTTGGCCTTTCACTCAAACACTTTAAAAATAAAAACTGTGTTGAAATTCATGATGTGATTTTCTGTAGCAGGGCCATGACTCCATGACTGTGTTCACTGAAACAATAAGATTTGAAACAATAAGAGCACAATTGCTAACATATCTCAATGAGAAACAAATTGAAAATTGCTTAAAGAGCTAACAGTGTGTGATTCTGAGGATGAAATGCCTCAAGAAATGTTGAAACTACCATTAATTTTAGGTTTGGAATAGGACAGTCACTCCAGATAGGCAAGAGGCAGTTTCACAAAAGGAAAAAAAAAGTTGAAACAATATGGATGTTTGGGCGATTTCCCTGTGGCAGAAAGTCTGACTTTCAATTTATTCTAAAACAAACACGATTTTATCTGCGTAGAAAGATGAGTTCATAGCAGTGGATAAAATAATGTCCTTTGTGAATCACCTTGGCTAGTTATGATCTCAGCCAATAACACCATCTCACTTCCCCAAGATTGCTTGGGGAAGTGAGATGTTACAGACAAGTCTTGGTCCTGAGCCTGCAAGTGAAGACCAGTGTCCAGCTCTCCCTAGAATCCCCTTGGGAGTTGGAGTTGCTCTCTGTTCTATTACAGACACGGCTTGCTCTTTAAGGATAGCTTGGATATTAGCAGAGCTGAGGAGGCATCTGTTGACACATCTGAGGTCCATGCACCCTTCTTTTTCCTTCTGTTCCTCAACAACACATCATGTGCCTCATTCATGCTGAACTAACTTACCCAGATACTGGACAGGATGTATACACATCTTTTCCAAACTGTACATCTATGTTCTCTGCTTAGTGTTCCCTTCCCTTTTTCATTCCCATCACTAGACAGATTAACTGTAATCTGTCTTTGAGACATCTTAAAGGCCACCTTCTGTATGAGGACCTTCCTCATTGAAACCTTAGCTGTACACCATGGCCCTCCACGCCAGTTAGGACACAATTGAGATTCTTAAGAGTTCAACCAATCAAATAATTATTCAGCCTTTCTTATGTATAATGCAAAATAAAATATTATTAAATTCTAAAATAAACACAAGGAAATCTAAATAAGCTCTGTATTTTCCAAGACAACTTCAATTCTTTTTAAAAATATATCATGTTCCTCTGTGCAGACATAAAGATCATTTCTTATCTGTCCTTCTGTCTTGTTTGTCCAACTAGCATGTAGTAGTAGCTGCTTAACACAGGCCTCTTAAGTGAAAGTATGAATCATTATACATTATTATTTGTACTTTAATAGGCTTTCAGTTTCTTCTGGGAAAAAAATCTCTTTCCATCCCTCTCATCCGTTATTGTTTGAATAATACTATTTAATGAAGGCAAAGGTTTTATTTTTTTCTTTGTAGTATGAATCTTAAAATGAAAGGCAGAACAACTGAAAATAAAGTTGGGTAGAAATTTAATTTAACTTCTGGGATTCAAAATTTTCTTCATGTCCCATAGTCTTGAAGGTAATTCCTGAATTCAGTTCTTGGAGGAGGACTACTTAATTTCAGAATACTCCTACTCATCAGCTTACTATGTCTGAATGCTACCATCATCATTATAATCATATTAATGGCACCTAACCAGAAAGTTCCAGAATAATGTCCTTTATGAATTATGTTAGGGGGAGAACAGACATTGATGGCAGATATAAAAATGAAGTGAGTGCATTTGGGGTGAGTTGATGTCACTGGGAAGCTTAGAATGGAGAGGAGGGTGGGGAGGCAAATGGTGGTGAGCTTTGAGCACAGGATTTCTCCCAGCTACCTAGTAGAACACGACACCACATATTTTTAGACAGTAATTGCCGCAGTCTGGCTGGGCACAAATCACGAGCCACTCAAGCAGGAACAAACTTTATTTCCGAACTCCACCAGCACACTCCCCGGGAACTCTCCCAAACGCCACCCACACTCTGCTCCTCCAGGAACACCACACCCTGGAACTTCCCAGGCACAAAGGCGGACAGTAAAGGTCTAATATACAATTGAATCAATCCAGCATCATCTTAATGGCTCACCTTGAAACCAATACTATTGGCAAAATGCCAGGGGCCATTCCGACTCGGCTGTGGCTCTCAGCAAGTAACCTCAGAGTAGCAATTCTGTTCCTATCTCCATGCTGTACACTCAAGGTCCTGCTACTTATTTGTACTTAAGGGACAAGGCAATAATAAAGGCTGATGTCTGTTGAGCCTTCCTATATGTCAGCAGTGTTCTGGGCATTTTATACATACTGGCTTGTTTAATTTTCAGTAGAAATTCTGTGGGAGACGAACTATTATATTTCCCATTAAACAGATAGGAAAAGAAATATAATGAATGCCAAGTTAGGCAGGTGGATTTTAGAACTTTTGCCTGTTTAACCTCTACCCTATTTCCCTGTATATCTTAAGTTGTTCTAAAAAAAAAAAAAAAAAAACCTAGACTACATAATGCAATGCCCTAATTGTGGGCAAGGAGTGACGACTGGAAAGGTTAAGTGACTTGTGTGAGGTCACTCAGTTAGTAGGAAGTGGATTTGAGTCTGAACCCAAGTAGCCCAGGATGATAGTCCTTGCCCATACCTATCAGGGACTGAGAATGCATGCTTGACCATTGGCACTGTATACATAATCAGAAGCAAAGACAGGCCAATAAAATTATTGCAAGAATTTAAAAATAACACTATTCAATAAACGTTTAAAGTATATTAAATAGACTTAGACGGTTCACTGCAGTTTTCACTTGGTTTGTAGTCAAGGAAGTGAAACCTGGTTCCTCAAAGTCCCAAACCAGAATATTGAAGTGGCTTGCCACATTTGAGAAAGGAAATTTTACCATGAGAGCTGGGCTGCCAGACAGACTGCACGTCGTATCATGGAGAAATGGTCAGTAGGCTACCTGATCAAGAGCTGTACGTGAGGATGGGTTTTGTCTGATGAAGAAGGCTCAGAAATACCACTGACCACAACAGCTCAATGCATGAGAGCCAGACCAAGCAAAGCTGAGCACAAACCACGACTTCATGTTTATCAATTCTGAACAGGAAGTAAACAGCTACTTTTGTTCTTTGGTCAGAGTTATCAAAGTAGCTGAGGTCTCCTATGCGGTTCAGAAATATTTCCTGTCTTCTGCTTCATACTGCTAAAATATCCAGGAGCTTTAGGTCTCTTTTTCTCCTGTCTTCTCTGTCAACACTGTAAGATCCATCTGGAAATGTAAAATACATCTGGAAATGTAAAATACATCTGGAAATGTAAAAATCTCTTCAATAAAAATTTACTGGGAAAATATAAAAATATATGTAACTTTCATAATGCAGTAGTGCAAATGTGTTCAAGGGCTTTTATAGTTAATTGAGGAATGGTGAATTAGCTGACTCTGAAGTTTGGTGGTTCCATGTAGAATCTCTACAATTCACAGAAAATGCACTTGAAACAGATGTCTATATGGTCAGCTTTATTGATAGAGTGCCTCACACATGCTAGGCAAGTGCTCTACCACTTTATGATCAACTTGATTGAAACAACCATGTTTCCTAAGCTTTTTTGTTCTCCAGGATCTGGGTTAGATTCTGTGCTGAAATGACCAGAATGACCCAGCTTTAAGGAGGGATTGGTCTAACTGGGATGAAACATGTGAGCTGATTTTATCACTAAGTCATGATGTAAATTTTATATCGACTTAGTAGATGACTTAATATTATTAAGTATTAATGGAGTTAGTCCTCAAGAAGAAAAAATAAGCTCAAATGTACATACATTAATATTTAAGCTAGGTCTACAAGGAGCAGAATCTTAATAGATAAGATAGAGCATCGACATTTCAGAAATAGGAAGTAATCTTAAGATTTTTCTATATAGACAATTATGTCATCTGTAATTGAAGAGAGTTTTCTCTCACTTTTTTTCTAATCTGTATGACTTTTATTTCTTATTCTTGAATTTTGTACCAAATACAGCCTCCAATACAATGTTGGCTGTATGTGGTGAGAGTGGACATTTGTCATTCTGATCTTAAAGAAAAAGCATTTGGTTTTGAACCCTTAAAGTATGATGTTCACTGTGGGGTTTTCAAAGGTGCCTTTTGTCAGGTTGGGGAAGTTCCCTTCTATTCCTGTTTTCTTGAGAGATTTGATCAGAAACTTCTTACCTTATCAAATACGTTTCCTGTGCCTCTTACCAAGGGTAAATTCGTTTAAAAATGGATCATATGGATTTTGAATTGATTTTTGCATTCTTAGAATAAATCCCCTCTGTTTATGGTGTGTTATCCTTTAATATATTGATGGATTAAATCAGTAAAAATTATGTTAAGAATTCTGGAATCTACATGGACGAGGAATGTAGTTGTCTTTTCCTGTGATATCCTTTGTTTTGATGTTAGGATACTACTGTCCTCATAAAATACACTTGGGTATTATTCCTTCATCTATCATATTTTGAAAGAATATGTGTAGAATTGGAGTTATTCCTTAAACATCTGACAAATTTCATTGGTATCATCATCCTAGCTAGGAGCTGTTTCCTTTGTAACAGGTATTTTACTATTTTCACTATTTTAATTGCAAATTCCATTATTTTAACAAATCTGGGCTGTTTATTATTTTTTTCTTAGATGAGCTTTGGCAATTTGTCTCTTAAGGCTTTGTTCATTCCATTTACCTTTCAAATATATTGGCATAGCTTCTTTACTCTTATATCACCTTTCTGTGGAATGTTAGTGATGTGATGTCTTCTGTTTCTGATATTGATAATTTCTACCTTCTCTTTTTTTCTGTGTCAGTCTGATTAGAGGTTTGTGAATTTTGTTGATTTGCTCAGATAACCAGCTTTTGGTTGTATATATGGTCAGCTTTATTGATACCTATATGGTCAGCTTTATTGACTTTGCCTGTTATGTTTTCTATTTCATTGATTTCTGCTCCAATTTCAGTATTTCCTTTCTTTTACTTACTTAAGGTTTAAATTTGATTTTTATTATCTATTCTTAGGAAGACACTGATGTCATTGATTGGATAACTTTTTCTTTCCTAATACAAGTTTCTAAAATTTCCATGTAAGTACCACTTTCCCTGTATCTGTAGGGAATGCTTGATATGCTGTGTTTTTATTTTTACCAAAAATATTTTCTAATTTCTTTCTTATTTTTTTTTGTTGATCCAATGGTTATTTAGAAATGTATTACTTCATTTCCAAACATTTGTAATTTTCCAAATATGTATTTGTTGATTTCAATCATGGAAATAATTGCACTCAATTTTAAATTTATTTAGTCTTGACAAATTTTAAATATTAATATTTGTAGTGCTGGGGATTGAACCCAGGACCTTGTGCATGCCAGGGAAGCTCTATAACACTGAACTACATTTTCAGCCCAACTCTTTTTCATAGCTCAGACTGTGATCTATCTTTTATGAAATTTTTCATGTGCACTTAAGAGAATTTGTGTTGTACTGTCATCAGATGGAGTATTCTGTGTTTGTCAGTTAGGTATAGCTGGTTGAGAGCATTCCTTGAGTCTTCTGCAACCTTACTGATTTTCTATTATTTGTTCTATTGTTGACTGAAGATTCTTAGCCATTATTTTGGATTCATGTATTTCTTTTTGCAGTTTTATCAGTTTTGAAATTTGATGCTATATAATTATGTACATAAACATTTAGGATTGTTAATATCTTTTGATCCTTTTATAATGATGAAATAACCTGACAATGTTCTTTATTTCCTGGGTCTTCTATGAAGATTAACCATTCCATCTTGCTTTCGAGTTAACATTCATATGGTGTATCTTTCTATTCTTCTGTGTTGAACATATTGTGTCTTCATTTAAAGGTGGATATTTTTGTAGTCAGGACACAGTTGGGTTTTGTTTTGTTTTGTTTTTGGTACCAACGATTGAACTCAAGGGCACTCAACCACTGAGCCACACTCCCAGCCCTATTTTGTGTTTCATTTAGAGACAGGGTTTCACTGAGTTGCTTAGCAACTCGCTGTTGCTGAGACTGGCTTTGAACTTGAGATCCTCCTGCCTCAGCATCCCAAGCCACTGGTATTACAGGTGTGCACCACTGCATCCAATTGGATATTGCTTTTTGATCTAATCTGACCAATAAAATACCTTTAATTGGAGATATTTACATGATTTACATTTAATGTGATTATTGATATAATCAGGATTAAATTTAATGTCTTGCTGCTTATTTTCTATTTGTACAGTTATTGGTTTCCATTGCTGTACTTTTATGCCTTCTTTTGGACTCAGGAGTTCATTTTATTGTTCTTTCATCTCTATTATTGAATTGTTACATATAATTTTTGGTTGTGTCACTTCAGTGTTTGCTTTAAGGTTTACAGTGCTTATGTAATGTATCACAGTCTGCCTACACATAATATGATCCCGCTTCATGTATAGTACAAGAACCTTAACACAGAAACTTTCTATTTCCAATCTTGCTGTTTTTATTGTTACACATTTTAGGTCTGTATACCTTGCAAACTATACAATATATGGTTATAATTTTTGTTTTAAACAGTCAATTATCTTAAAAAGATTTAAAATAATAATAGAGTTCATTTATGTAACACATATAGTTATCATTTCTGATAATCTTCATCTTTTTGTACATGTTTGTATTAATATTCAAATTAATAGTTTTTAACATTTTATTTTTTAAATTTATTTTAATTAGTTACACATGACAGTACAATGATCTTGACATATCATACATTTGAATCAGATGGGGTATAATTTCTCATTTTTCTGAGTGTACAAGTTGCAGAATCACATTGGTCATGCAGTCACCTATATACATACAGAAATACTAGTGTCTATTTTATTCTGCTGCCCTTCCTATCCCCCTTCTCCTCCCCTCCCCTTCCCATCACTTCTCTACCCAATCTAATGTGACACACTGTTTTTTCCCCTCACATAGTCATACCTGTATTCTGTATAACGATGAGAGTCTCCTTCCATCTTCCATGCAATGCCCCTTCTCCCCCTCTTTCCCTCCAACCTCTCTTCCCAATTTAGTGGTAATATTCTTCTCATGCTTTTCCTCCCTACCCCATTTTGAGTCACCCCCTTTATATCAGAGAAGATATTTGCCCTTTGTTTTTTAGGGACTGGCTAACATCACTTAGCATAATCTGCTCTAATACCATCCATTTCCCTATAAATAACATGATCTTGTTATTTTTTTAGTGCTGAGTAATATTCCATTGTGTATAAATGCCACAGTTTTTATCCATTCATCTATTGAAGGGCATCTAGGTTGGTTCCACAGTCTAGCTATTGTGAATTGTGCTACTACAAACATTGATGTGGCTGTGTTCCTGAAGTATGCTGTTTTTAGGTCTTTCAGTTATAGTCCAAGAAGGGGAATAGCTGGGTCAAATGGTGGTTCCATTCCCAGCTTTCCAGGGAATCTCCATATTGCTTTCCAAATTGGCTGCACCAATTTGCAGTCCCACCAGCAATGTATGAGTGTGCCTTTTTCCCGCATCCTCACCAGCACTTGTTGTTGTTTGACTTCATAATGGCTGCCATTCTTACTAGAGTTAGATGGTATCTTAGAGTAGTTTTAATTTGCATTTCTCTGACTGCTAGAGATGGTGAGCATTTTTTTGTGAATTTATTGATTGATTGTATATCCTCTTCTGAGAAGTGTCTGTTCAGGTCCTTGGCCCATTTGTTAATTGGGTTATTTGTTTTGTTGTTGTTGTTGTTGTTTAACTTTTTGAGTTCTTTGTATACTCTAGAAATTAGAGCTCTATCTGATGTTGAGAGGTAAAAATTTGTTCCCAGGATGTAGGCTACCTATTCACCTCACATATTATTTCTCCTGATGAGAAAAAACTTTTTAGTTTGAATTCATCTCATTTGTTGATGCTTGGTCTTAACTCTTGTGCTATAGGTGTCTTATTAAGGAATTTGGGGCCTGATCCCACATGATGGAGATTAGGGCCAACTTTTTCTTCTATTAGACGCAGAGTCTCTGGTTTGATTCCAAGATCCTTGATCCATTTTGAGTTAACTTTTGTGCTTTGTGAGAGAAAGGGATTTAATTTCATTTTGTTGCATATGGATTTTCAGTTTTCTCAGCACCATTTGTTGAAGATGCTATCCTTTTTCCATTGCATGCTTTTAGAACCTTTGTCTAATATAAGGTAGTTGTAATTTTATAGGTTGGTCTCTGTGTTCTCTAATCTGTACCATTGGTATACCAGCCTGTTTTGGTGCCAGTACCATGCTGTTTTTGTTACTATTGCTCTGTAGTATAGTTTAAGACCTGGTATAGCAATACCATCTGTTTCACTCTTCCTGCTGAGAATTGCTTTAGTTATTCTGGGTCTCTTATTTTTCCAGATGAATTTCATGATTGCTTTTTCTATTTCTGCAAGGAATGCCATTGGGATTTTGATTATAATTGCATTGAATCTGTAAAGTGCTTTTGGTAATATGGCCATTTTAATAATATTAATTCTGCTTATACATGAGCAAGGTATATCTTTCCATCTTCTAAGGTCTTCTTCTATTTCTCTCTTTAGGGTTCTGTAGTTTTCATTGTATAGATCTTTCAGCTCTTTTGTTAAGTTGATTCTCAAGTATTTTTTTTTTTTGAGGATATTGTGAATGGGGTAGTTTTCCTTATTTCCATTTCAGAGGATTTGTCACTGATATACAGGAATGCCTTTGATTTATGGGTGTCAATCTTATGTTCTGCCACTTTGCTGAATTCATTTACTAGTTCTAGAAGTTTCTTGGTAGAACCTTTAGGGTCTGCTAGGTATAGGATCATGTTATCAGCAAATAGTGCTTGTTTAAGTTCTTCCTTTCCTATAGTTATACCTTTAATTTCTTTCATCTAATTGCTCTGGCTAATGCTTCCAGAAGTATGTTGAATAGAAGTGGTGAGAGAGGGCATCTCTGTCTTGTTCCAGATTTTAGAGGGAATTCCTTCAATTTTTCTCCATTTAGAATGATGCTAGCCTGAGGTTTAGCATAAATAGCTTTTCCAATGTTGAGGTAAGTTCCTATTACCCCTAATTTTTCTAGTGTTTTGAACATAAAGGGATGCTGTATTTTGTTGAATGCTTTTTCAGCATCTAACGAGATGATCATATGGTTCTTATCTTTAAGTCTATTGATGTGGTGAATTACATTTATTGATCTCCGTATATTGAACCAGTCTTGCATCCCGGGGATGAATCCCACTTGATCATGGTGCACGATCTTTTTGGTATGTTTTTTAACTGATTTGCCAGAATTTTATTGAGGATATTTGCATCTATATTCATTAGAGATATTGTTCTGAAGTTTTGTTTCTTTGAAGTGTCTTTTTTTGGTTTTGGAATCTGGGTGATGTTGGCCTCATAGAATGAATTTTGAAGTACTCCCTCTTTTTCTATTTCTTGAAATACATTGAAGAGTATTGGTATTAGTTCTTCTTTAAAGGTTTTGTAAAACTCTGTTATATATCCATCTGGTCCTGGGCTTTTCTTGGTTGGTAATCTTTTGATGGCTTCTTCTATTTCCTCACTTGATATTGGTCTGTTTAAGTTGTGTGTATCCTCCTGACTCAATCTGGGCAGATCATGTGACTTAAGAAATTTATCGATGCCTTCACTATCTTCTATTTTATTGGAGTATAAGTTTCAAGATAATTTCTAATTATCTTCTGTATTTCTGTAGTGTCTGTTGTGATATTGCCTTTTTATCCCGTATGCTAGTAATTTGGGTTCTCTCTCTTCTTCTCTTTGTTAGCATGGCTAAGGGTCTGTTGATCTTATTTATTTTTTCAAAGAACCAACTTTAAGTTTTGTCAATTTTTTCAATTGTTTCTTTTTTTAATTTCAGCTCTGATTTTAATTATTTCTTGCCTTCTACTGCATTTGCAATTGATTTGTTCTTCTTTTTCTAGGGCTTTTAGATATAGTGTGAGATCATTTATTTGTTGGCTTTTTCTTTTTTTGAGGAATGAACTCCATGAAATGAATTTTCCTCTTAGTACTGCTTTCATAGTGTCCCATAGATTTTGATATGTTGTGTCTGTGTTTTCATTTATCTCTAAGAATTTTTTAATTTCCTCCTTGATGTCTTCTGTAACCCATTGTTCAATCAGTAGCATATTGTTCATTCTCCAAGTATTGTAGGAATTTTTCTTCCTTATTTTATCATTGATTTCCAATTTCATTCCATTATGATTGTGTAAAATGCATGGTAATATCTTTAATCCTTTATATTTGTTAAGAGTTGCCCTATTGCATAATATATGGTATATTTTTGAGAAGGATCCATGTGCTGCTGAGAAAAAAGTGTATCTGCTTGATGATGGTTGATATATTCTATATATGTCAATTAAGTCTAGGTTATTAATTGTATTATTGAGTTCTATAGTTTCTTTATTCAACTTTTGTTTGGAAGATCTGTTCAGTGGTGAGAGAGGTGTGTTGAAGTCACCCATGATTATTTGTCTTTTGAACCTGAGAAGAGTTTGTTTGATGAATGTAGCTGTACTATTGTTTGGGGCATATATATTAATGATTGTTATGTCTTGTTGGGGAATGGTTCCCTTTAGCAGTATATAGTGTCCTTCTTTATCCCATTTGATTAACTTTGGCTTGACGTCAATTTTATTTGATATGAATATGGACACCCCTGCTTGCTTTGGAGGTTAATGTGAGTGGTATGATTTTTCCCAACCTTTCACCTTCAGTCTGTGTATGTCTTTTCCTATCAAATGAGTCTCCTTTAGGCAACATATTGTTGGATCTGTTTTTTTTCTAATCCAGTCTACTAGCTTATGTCTTTTGATTGGTGAGTTTAAAGCATTAACATTTAGGGTTACTTTTGAGATATGGTTTGTACTTCCAGCCATGTTTGTTTATTTTTATTATTTAACTTGATTTGTTTTTCCTCTTTTATTAGTTTTTCCCTTTACTGTTCTACCTCCCTCTGTTGATTTTCATTGTTATTTTTCATTTCTTCTTCGTGTAATGTTTTGCCCAAAATGCTTTGCAGTGCTGGTTTTCTAGCAGTGAATTCTTTTAACTTTTGTTTATCAGTGAAGGTTTTTATTTCATTGTCAAACCTGAAGCTTAGTTTTGCTGGATACAAGATTCTTGGTTGGAACCCATTATCTTTCAGCATTTGAAATACGTTGTTTCAGGATCTTCTCGCTTTCAGTGTCTGTGTTGAAAAATCAGCCATTAACCTAATTGGTTTACCCCTAAATGTAATATGCCTCCATTCTCTTGTGGCTTTTAAAATTCTCTCCTTGTTCTATATGTTGGACTTTTTCATTATAATGTGTCTTGGTGTGGGTCTCTTGTGGTTTTGTACATTTGGCGTCCTGTAGGCTTCTAGGATTTGGATTTGCGTTTCATTCTTCATGTACGGAAAGTTTTCTAAAATTATTTCATTGAACAGATTGCTCATTCCTTTGGTTTGGACCTCTATACCTTCCTCTATCCCAATGACTCTTAAATTTTTTTTTATGTTATCCCAAATCTCTTGGATATTCTGCTCATGGTTTCTTATCAGCCTTTCTGAGTTGCCTAGACTCTTTCAAGATGATATATTTTGTCTTCTTTGTCTGATGTTCTGACTTTTAATTGGTCTACTCTACTGTAGACCAACTCTAATTGGTGATATTCTCATTTGAGTTTTAATTTGGTTTATAATTTCGTTCATTTCCAGGATTTCTGTTTGATTTTTTTTTTTTTTTGTATAACCTCTATCTCCCTGTAAAGTTGCTCTTTTGCTTCTTGGATTTGGTTATATAATTTATTGTCAAAGTGATTTTTCATTGTCTGCATTTGCTGTCTAAGGTCTTCCTTGAGACTCCAGATCATCTGAGGCATATATATCTTGAAATCTTTGTCTGACATTTTCTCTGCTGTGGCTACCGCCTCCTTTATTATTGAATTGTCCTGCATTGTTTGTGTTCCTTTTTTTCCTTGTTTTTTTCATGATGTTCACGTTTCTTTCCAGCTCTGTGTGACTGCAGTGTTATTATTTTCTCCTATAAATTTGTTTTGCTTTTGTATAGCTCTGAGATCTCTCCTTTGTGATGAGAGACACCGTGGTGAGCCACCTCTGCCGCTTATGCAGATTATGGTCACCATTACAAGATGGCGCTGGCTCCGCTGTGGTATGTGACAAACAACTCCTTATTTGGGAGAGTTGGCGCATGGTTTTTCAGCACCCTATGAGAAAGTTCCACGTGGCAGCTTCGAATTGGGGCTTGAGATGCTATATTAAGGCTGGGAGGGGCATCCGAGGGATTAGTAGAAGAAATATCAAGGGCCTGAATAAACTGCTGAAAGAAGATTCCCGAGTTGCATCTTCCTTGCGGGCAAGGGGTCGAGACAAGTGGTGCCGAAACCCGGGAACCAGAACTTTCAGCAGTCAGGGGTGGTGCACCGGTTAGTCCCAGGTAAGTGGGATCCGCTATCAAAGTGGGGCGCTCCTCGGTAATTAAAGAGAGAGCGGGGAAAAAATAATAAATAAGATGCTCCTCTATAGATAAAGAGAGAGCGGGGAAAAATAATAAAATAAGACGCTCCTCTGTAAATAAGGAGAGAGCCGGGTTTGTATTTTCACTTTCTTTACACTGCTTGGAACAGTATGGGTGCTACTTCCTCAAGCCCAATTTTGCTGGCCTTGGACGGGTTACTGCGTTCTAAGGGACTTAAAGTGAAGCGGAGCACATTACAGAGGTTTTTAGAAGAGACTGACTCTGTAGCTCCTTGGTTTGCTTTTTCAGGGAGTCTCACGATTCCCAGTTGGGACAAATTAGGGAAAGATCTGGATTTCGCTTACAAACAAGGAACTTTAAAGGGCGGTACCATTCCGCTTTGGAAATTAGTGAGGGGGTGTATAATGGATGGTAAATGCCAGAAAGCTGTGAGCGAGGGTCAGGCCGTTCTTGAGCAATTGCATGAAGAAAAATCGGAGGGGTCACATAGCGAGGTAGCAGAAAGTATTAGGAGTAAGAGTGGTGAACAGACAAGGGAGTCTGAAGTTAAACAGAGGAGAAGGCTCTATCCGGACTTGACTGAGCTAAAAACTCCCAAGGACACAAGTAGCTCGGACAGTTCTGAGGAACTGGACAAGTTATTACAACAATTACGTAAGACTAAGATAAAAAAGAAAAAACTGGAAACAACAGATGTAAAAGCCTGCTGTGAGAAGGGTAATAAATCCAGTTCTGGGGAGGAAGTTGAGAATCTAGAGGAGGAGCCAGTACTTGATGCTGCTCCACCCTTCCCCGCACCTCCAGTAGTTCCGCCCCCGTATGTGGGTGGAGTCCAAGGCTCCGGGAGGACTTTTCATTCTCAAGTTTGGAGAACAGTCAATACAGATCTCAGACTTTGTTGCTAGGATGGTGGATGCTGCAGGAAAAATTTTTGGCGATCCCGATAGAGCCATGCCCTTGATTAAACAATTGGTCTTTGAACAGTGTACTAAAGAATGTAAGGCAGCTATTACTCCTTATAAAAACAAAGGCATAGAGGCTTGGATGAAAGTCTGTAGAGAGATAGGTGGGCCATTAACTAATACAGGCCTTGCTGCTGCTGCAGCAGTTACGGCCGGAGTAGCCATGGCCAGCCAGGTGCAAACTGCTGTCACTGTTAATCAAGTTGTTCAGCAAACCTCCACCATACTCGAATCTCAAAACAAAGTTAATCAACATATTTTGGCAGGAATTTTAGCTGCCAACCAAAGAATAGATTTACTCCAAGCTCAGGTAGAAGAATTGGCTGACCTGGTGTTTTGGGGTTGTGTTGACCAACGTGCGCATTTGTGTATAACCTCTGTCAGATTTAATGATTCCAGGAATGCTTCCCGCATCATTGGCGAATATTTGGCCGGAAATTGGTCCATGACAGCGGAAGAGCTGATCCAGTCTCAACTAACTCAGATAGCTGCCTTCCTTGAATTCTACCTGCTTACTCTCATTCTCTTTAGTGACTTTTTCCCTTCCCTTCTAATACCTTTCCTCCCAAGCATCAAATAAATTTATAGGAGTAAACAGTAACTCAGCAGTCAAACAGAACAAGAAGTAACATGAGCAGCTTCAAAAAGCAAGGAAGAAAAGGAGTACAAACAATGCAGGACAGCCTAAATATTCAGGAGGACCTAGAGTCATCAGAAAAATGGTCATATAAAGAACTCAAGGAACATCTCAGATAGCTGCCTTAAACAACACCCGTGTCGATCCAGTGACCTTGAGTCAATTCACTAATTGGATATCTTCTGCTTTTTCCTTTTTTAAAGAGTGGGTGGGAGTAGGCATTTTTGGTACTATGTGTTGCTTTGGTGTGATTCTTTGTTTGTGGTTTCTCTGTTGCCTCAAGGCCCGCAGTGCTCACGATAAGGCTATGATCATACAAGCTCTTGCAGCTTTAGAAAATGGCAACTCACCTCAAGTCTGGCTTGCGCATCTTAAACAGTAAATCTTTGACATGGTCATTGCACCCCACGTTATTATAACATTGCACTGGGATTGACATGTCTTTCCTCGTTATTCTCTTAGTGTTGGAAAGCCCTTACACTCTGCCGGTCTTGCTGCCATTGCACGCAGATGGGTTTCCACACTAGTGCCTTTGACATGGTCGTTGCACCCCAAGTTATTCTAACATTGCACTGGGTTCGACATGTCCTTCTTTTGTCTTTCTTCTAGTGCTGGAAAGCCCTTGCACTCTGCAGGTCTTGTTGCCATTGCACGCAGAAGGGTTTCCACACTGGTCTTTAGCTATGGCTTTAAAGCCCGAGCCTTTCTCTTGGGGTGTTGCCAACTTAATTTTGTCCGTACTACGAAGGCAGCCTCAGCTGTCCCCCTTCGTTCACCATCATCACAATACAGGATGCGAGGCAAGGCACTGCACTTGAATGATCCCGCAGTGGACCGGGACCTCAAGGAGAGCATGTCCTATTGCATGCGGGTTTGACGTGTCCACGCCCCGCCCCACGAAAAAAGGCGTCGGCTGATATGGAGTCAGATCTGGGGAAGGGCCCTCCTTAGGACTGAGCCATACTATGCAGCCATTCTGCACAGTGGGATAGGACCTCTACTCTCGCCTGTATTGTTTTAAGAAAACAGAAAGGGGGAACTGTGGTGAGCCGCCTCTGCCGCTTATGCAGATTATGGTCGCCATTACAAGATGGCGCTGGCTCCGCTGTGGTATGTGACAAACAACTCCTTATTTGGGAGAGTTGGCGCATGGTTTTTCAGCACCCTATGAGAAAGTTCCACGTGGCAGCTTCGAATTGGGGCTTGAGATGCTATATTAAGGCTGGGAGGGGCATCCGAGGGATTAGTAGAAGAAATATCAAGGGCCTGAATAAACTGCTGAAAGAAGATTCCCGAGTTGCGTCTTCCTTGCGGGCAAGGGGTCGCGACAAGACACTGCCTAGAGATTTTGGGTTCAATTGTAATTTAAAGTAAATTTATTAGTTTCATAAAAGGCATACAGATTCAGGTGGTGTATAGCGCACTGAGGGTTGGTCATAGGATTTTATGTTTGGGGAAAAGATATGAGGATATGGGGGTTAATATATCTTAGCTACTTTGGAGGAGAGCTCTAATGAAGGGGGATATTAACAAGAGAATAGACAGGAGTATTTTGGGGTAGCTAAGTTCTTGGGAGGACTATAAAAAGCATAGAAAATCTCACCTATTTGCATTTAGTAAATTACATATAGTAGAAGTAGTAATGCTTGGGAGGTTGGGAGGGGAAGTGAAGGAGAAAAAAAGTACAAAGAAAAGAAGAAAGAAAGAAAGAGAGAAAAGGAAAAAAAAAAAAAAGAAAGAAAAAGAAGAAGAAAAATGCACTCTTAGAGTTCTGGTTTCTTCTCCTCCAGTAGGTGGCCTGGTGCTTTCCAGACTGAGTCTCTGCCCTCAGGATGTAGGAAGCAATCCTCCCCTGCTGGATGCCTCTTCAATCCTGGTCTCTTTGGGTTGCTCCCAGTCTCTAGCCCCCTCACTTCTCCTGCCGCCAGGCCCCACTTCCTGGGACTCTTCTCCACAGCTCTAGTTTCACTCTCGGCGGCATGCGGTGCCCTGGCCGCCCTGCACTCTTGAGCAACTGAGCGCTCTCTTTGTTTGTTAGTCACCCAGTCATCACAGCTGTGGGGAGAGGGAGTGAAAACCAGCAACCTGTTCCGGCTTTTCCCCTCTGTTAGCCACGCCCACCGAGAGCTCCAGAGAAAGGTTTTGGCTATCACAGCTGGGGGCAGGGGGAATTGGAGATGAGGTGCCTTTTCAGTTTTCCTCAGCTGTGATTTTTGCCCACCAAGAGCTGGTGAGAAAGTTTTGGGTTATCCCAGCTGGGTGGATATGGGGGCTGGGGGTCACACACCTGTTCTGTCGCCAACCTCGCTGCCATACAACTGCCCAAAGCTGATGAGGTGGATGTTCCAAGATGGCGGCTGCCAGTTTCCCCACCGGGGTGTCCCATGAGGAGGAGGGAATTGGGCTGTTTCTCTGCTAAGTCTCAACTTCAGTCCTCCGTCTGGTGCCCCGTGGAGACGCAGGTGGCAGATCTCCACAGGATCTGAAACTCTGCTTCTCTGCAGCTGCCAGAACTCCCTAGCGCTCAATTTTGCCTGTCTACTGCGAGCTGCTGTTCAGCTGGTCAGGCTCCGGGCATGGAGCAACTCAAATTTTCTCGGGTCTGAACTGCATTTGTGACCATCCATTGTTTAAAATCCTGTCATAATCTCCGTGAAGATTAAATTCGTGGGTGGGGGCTTCTATGAGGGGGAGTGTCTGTCTACTATCTTGGGGTCACACCAGTCACAAGTTCTCCTCTGAAGCCAGTCAGAGTTCTCCTCTCAATATTAATTATTAATATAATTATCAATAATATTAATATAGTTAATATTCTTTTGCTTGAGGAAAAATTTCTTTTAAAGATTTACTGAAGCATTTCAAATTTAGTATGTCTGAAAAGATATTTTACCTTTTTTAAAAAATCATTTTTATTGTTTATAAAGCTCTAGATGGGTAGTTCAGTTTTTTCCATACTTTGAAATTCTTGCTCCTTTTTATTTTTTTTCTAGTTTGCAGACTTTCTGATGAAGAGTTTGCTGTCATTCTCATCCTCATTCATCTGTATCCAGCGTATCTATCTTAAACTTCACTATCTTTGTTAATTACCAGTGCCTTATCTGCTCTTTAACCCATCAAGTGTATTTTTCATTTACATATATTCAAATTTATTTTGTATTCCTCTTGCTCTAATGTGCTCAATCTTTACTTTCTTGAGCATACTGAATATTACATTAATACCTACTTTAATGTCCTTGTTTTCTAATCCTATCATCTTGTCCTTTCTTAATCTAATCCTAATTATCTTCTGTATTTCTGTAGTGTCTGTTGTGATATTGCCTTTTTATCCTGTATGCTAGTAATTTGGGTTCTCTCTCTTCTTCTCTTTGTTAGCACGGCTAAGGGTCTGTTGATCTTATTTATTTTTTCAAAGAACCAACTGTAAGTTTTGTCAATTCTGTTGTGGATATCCAATTTGTCTTGCATCATTTATTGAAGAGACCATCATTTTCCTATTGATTGATTTTTCCCTTCAGTGTGGATTTTATTTTCCTGATTGTTTACATTCCTGGTTGTTCTTTTATGAGATATCAGACATTGTGAATTTGGAGTGCTGGATATTTTTGTGTTCCTAAAGTAGTCTCAAGCTTCTAGAATTTCATTGGAGACAGGTTTCCTTTTCAATCTTTGTTAAATGAGACCTGGACAACTTTTAGTCTAGGGTTAATATTGCCTCATTACTAAGAAAATACCCTCTGAGTACTTTCCTAGTGAACTATGTAGCTTTCTGCTTTGGCTGATAAAAATATAAAACTTCCCCAGTCTTACATGAGCTCCAGAAAATTTTCATATTCATCCTTGCAGGCAGTTCTTTTCTCACCCTTAGGTTTAATTTCCTTACACACATGTTACTCAGTACTCAGGACCCTCTTTATAGCTCCAGAGCTCTTTCTCCAAGCACATCTTTTGTCTGATACTATGTTTGGTTATCTCCAGCCATCTCGGTCCTCTCATCCTCTTGCTTTCATCTTCTCCATCAGGGAGCTTGCTGAGATCTAATTAGCCTCACCCTCCCTGAACTGAAGTCAAGAAATGTTCTCCAAAAAGTGAGGACTATTATATGGCTCCCTAAATTCTCTTTCCTCTGTCAGTGCTCACTGTTTTGTGTCACCTGATGTTTAATATCTGACCACCAGTGCTTTATGCATTTTGTCTAGATTTTTAGTTGTTTGTGGTGAGAGGATAAACTTAGTTACCATTACTCCATCTTGCCTAGAAATGGAAGTATCAGGGTTCGTTCTACTTATCGATATCGTTGTTCAGACATTTTAACACATTTGAATAGGCATCTGACTGTGGGGTGATTTGAGACTAATATCAACTATACAACTTTAACCTACATTCCCTAATATTCTTAGCCTAGAAGGTCTTGTTTCCTTGTAATTGATGGAGGTTATATCAGATCAGTGATGCTCAACTTTTTATCTTCTCTAACATTTCTGAGTAAAATTATGGAGATTCTATCTAAGGGCGATTCTCAATAGTTTGGGGGGATGTTGCTCACTTTCTTTAGGTGATTGGATAAAGGGAGTAGAATACTTGAAAAAGTAGGCCATAGTGTCCCACCCATTCTCTCACTTGACACTGTTATTATGGTTTAGATATGAGGTGTCCCCCCAAAAGAAACTCATGTGTGAGACAATGCAAGAAAGTTTAGATGTGAAATGACTGGACTATGAGAACCTTAACCTACCAGAACAATAATATTATAGGGATTAACTAGATTGTAACTATTGGCTGGTAGGTTGTGGTTAGAGCATGTGGGTAATTGGGAGTGTCTCTTTGGGATATATATTCTATACATGGTAAAGGGAGCTCTCCCCCCCCCCCCTTTTTCTAGTGTGATGTCTTGAGATGCTTTACTCTGCCACACCCTTCCACAATGATGTTCTGCCTTACATCTAGCCCAAAGGAACAAAGCTGGATGACTATGAACTGATATCTCTGAAACTGTGAGCACCAAATAATCTTTTCTTCCTCTAAAATTGTTCTTGTCAGGTATTTTGGTCACAGCAGTGGAAAAAGCTGACTAAAACAATTGTCTTGAGTAGATGACTTAATTGTTAAATATCTGTTGTGTAACTTCAGTATGTATGCAACCATGTCTAGGACAGGGAAAAATGTTAGTAAGACTAGTTTTATATCCCTAAATAGTACATAGTACATAGTGATAATGTCTCTTATAGTTTGGGCATGATGAGTACCTTCCTGCATTAATGCAGGAACAATGAGAGGTGGAATAATTGGATAGTGAAAACTGTAATCTAATCAGTCCATCCTATTTCAAATGAACTACCTGGGTGGTAACTGTAGGCAGGTGGAGTGTGGCTGGAGGAGCTCACCAGGGCTCACGCCCTGGAAAGGTTCATCTTCCCTGTATCCCCTTCCCCTTCCTTCTCTTTACTTTCTGGCCACCATGAGGTGAGGAGCTTCCCTCCTCTGCACATTTATTCCATGACATTCTGTCTCACTTAGGCCCAGAGAAATGGAGTCATCCAACCATAGACTAAATCTCTGAAACTGTGAGCCAAATATGTAAACTTTCTTTCTTCTGAGTTGTTCTTGTTGGGCATTTTGGTCACAGTGACACAAAGTTAATTAATGTTAGGTCTAAGTTTCCTTTGCTAAAAACTGAAAGTGTTACATCAATTATGATAATGGGTAATTGGTGTCAGAGTACTAGAACACATTGTATTAATATTTCTTTCTAGGATCCCAGATTTTAAAAAGTTCAGAAATAAAGGAGTATAAGATGTAGTATTTTGCCTTGCCAATTAATGTCTGAAAGAGTTTCTTAGATTTCTGGTAACTCACAGACAATCTAATCCATAGAAGATGATTATAGGTCTTTTTGTATGTTTATATTTTGTAAGTTTATTTTAAAGATAATTCTAACATTGAAACTATTCTAAATATATCCAAAAGATCTATATAACCGTTTTGTGAAAATTCACTGTCAACAGTATTTATACATAATTCATTGATTTAAAAATAGGCTCAATCTTCACCACATTGGCCTAGAAGCTGACTTCCTTAACAAGACTCCTAAAAGCACAAGAAGTAAAATCAAGAATCAATAAATGGATGGATTCAAATTAAAAAGCTTCTTCTCAGCAAAGAAAACAATTAATAATGTGAGAAGAGAGCCTACAGATTGGGAGAAAATCTTCACCACATGCACCTCCCATAAAACACTAATATCTAGGATATATAAAGAACTCAAAAAACTTAACACAAAAAAACAAATAACTCAATCAATAAATAGGCTAAGGACCTGAACAGACACTTCACAGAAGAAGAAATACAATCAATCAACAAATATATAAAAAAGTATTCAACATCTCTAGCAATTAGAGAATTGCAAATCAAAATTATTTCATCTCATTCCTGTCAGAATGGCAATCATCAAGAATACAGGCAACAATAAGATTCGGAAATAAAAGTACATTCATACATTGCTAGTAGGACTGCAAATTGTTGCAACCACTATGGAAAGGAGTATGGCAATTCCTCAGAAAACTTGGAATGGGACCACCATTTGACCCAGCTATCCTATTCCTTGGTTTATACCCAAAGGACTTAAAATCAGCATACTATGGTGACACAGCTACATCAATGTTTATAGCAGCTCAATTCCTAGACTATAGAACCAACCTAGATGTTCCTCAATAGGTGAATGGATAAAGAAAATGTGGTATATATATTCAATGGAATATTACTCAACTTTAAAGAAGAGTGAAATTATGGCATTTGCCAGTAAATGGTTGGAGTTGGAGAATATCATGCTAAGTAAAATAAGCCAATCCCACAAAACCAAAGGCCAAATATTTTTTCTAATATGCAGATATTAATTCACAATAAGGTGGGGGATACTAGGGAAGAATAGTGTTACCTTAGATTAGGTAGAGGGAAGTGATGGGAGGGGGGGGAGGAAATGTGGGGATAAGAAAGATACTAGAATGAAATAGACATTATTACTGTATGTATATATGTGACTGCATGACCAATATGATTCTGCAACATATACACTCAGAAAAATGAGAAATTATATCCCATCTATGATGATATATTAAAGTGCATAAATGCATTCTATTGTCATGTATAACTAATTAAAACAAATTTAATTTTTTTAAAGTATGTAACTATTTTCCCCTTTAAAACCAGACTAGTTGGGGTTGGGGTTATAGCTCAGTAGTAGAGTACTTGACTAGCACATGTGGAACACTGGGTTCAAACCTCAGCACCACATAAAATAAATAAATAAAATAGAGATATAAATTTAAAAAAAAAGGGGGCTAGGGTTGTGGCTCAAGAGTAGAGCACTCACCTAGAATGCACAAGGCCCTGGGTTTGATCCTCAGAACTACATAATAAATAAATAAATAAATAAATAAATTGTGTCCAACTACAACTAAAACATAAATATTTAAAATACAGCTGCATACTACTATCTCCATAGTAATTTTGAGATATAATGCCATTGTGAATTGATTTTATTTTTATAAAAATAAAATATTGCTTATTGCATATTCATAAAAGGCCATTAATTAAAGGAATAAGTACAAAGACTATCTGATATTCAAATATGAGTTAATGAAGTGGATAGAAATAGTAATTGGTTTGTACTTTCTCCCCAAGATGATTTTTGCCAGGTGCAAATTTTGTTCACGTCACCAAAATTCCTATAAAACACACTAAGAAAAGTTCTATTACTTCTTTGTTTTATTTGTTCTTTTTGGTTACACATGACAATAGAGTGTATTTTGACATATATACATGGAGTATAACTTCCCATTTTTATGGTTATACATGATGTAGGCCATCACTTCTTAAAACTATGTGAACAAGAGAAAACATAGTGTCAAAGACCAAAGTAATTTGGTCTTTCATTTGTTTGAAATGGAGATTAGTAACTTATTTTTGGAGGAAAGTGCTGACAACTATCAGCCTGAAATGCAGTCACTTAGCTAATCACTTAGACACAAGATCTATAAATTACAAATAATAACTACATGATTTTTAATTTTAAAAATTTTGTCAAAATAAACTCTACTATCATGCATATCTAGAAAGAACAACAGAATTTTTAAGTTATGAAAAAAAAGAGCTAATTTGTCTGCGTTATGCTTTAGAGACAAACACTGACACCATTTTTTTTTTGCAGTGAACTAGAATAGCTCAGTAATTTTCCCACTTAGTAGACTTTTTATTTTTTACCTACACAGTCTAATACAATTAATGCATTTATGGATTAACTGCCTCAGACTGTGAAATAGTTGGCCCAGAAAACCTACTAATTACTAATTACTGTAGATTCTTTTTGGAAAATCATTTTCAATGTGTACACCCAGGGGTTTCTAATCTAGTTAAAGGATTTCCAAGTGGGATGTTCAGCACTTCAGCCAATCTATACAAATTGATGACTATGTAGCTAACTGGCACTAAAATGTAATCAAAATCATATGTGCAAAACCAGAGACTTGCAGATTTATACACATTTTCTGGATATGAGTAAAAAGAATTGTTCAAATGTGAGATAGAAAAAGACCAGCTTTGCAGTCTAATTCAAACTCCTAATGCCATATATTTGCTTTATCTTGTTTTCACTATGCCAGAGTGTAGTTTACTCTAGGTCCTGATTGAAGTTTTATATTTTCCAATTGTTCTTTATAAAAAAGACTTGTCATTTGATATAAGGGAAACAGAGCTTTCCCTTGTTTCTATTCAGGAGAAACAAGCACAATTTTGTATTTTGGTCATGTATAAAATAGAGCTGTATACCTGGTATGTGCTGTCCTATGACCAAAAGATGATGTTCTGTTTTCAGTGTGCATTTGAATTACTGAAAGAAGTTGTTACATGAAGACTCTCCATCTCTGCCTCAAGAGATTCTGACTTAATAATTCTAGGGTAAGGTCCAAACTTGAATTTTTAAATAGACTTTCTAAGTTTAATTCTAATCAAAGTGGACTGTCAGGTATTTTTTAAGAAAGAGTATAATAAACCTTCATTTTCCAAATCTTCATCACTGCTCTTGATTAAAATTCAATGTTCTCTTTTTTTAAAGCAGGTGCTAGTTCTCAGAATTTGATATTTTAATTAACAAAAATGCTTCTTTCTCTTGTCCCTCACGTTACATGCACTTATCACTGATCTATTGAGTATCAAACATTTCTTACTGGATTATAGTACCCAAAATGAAAGGAATATACCGGTAGATGCTTAATAAAAATAAGTCCAATATTTCTTTTTAAGATTTAATATATGACAAAATGTATTTCCCCTGCTCTTCTGAATTTTATGTAGTGAACCAACCCTCCCCATTAGGAAATACCGCTGGCCTCTTATCTTATTACTAAGTCACTCTGCCCCATGGAGTCAGAGAGAGGTCCCTGGTTAGCAGGTAACATATAGTAATATATCTCAGTTGGGAAAAGATAGTTTATTGAAGTCCATAT
Organism: Ictidomys tridecemlineatus; assembly: GCF_052094955.1. Classification (NCBI taxonomy): domain Eukaryota; kingdom Metazoa; phylum Chordata; class Mammalia; order Rodentia; family Sciuridae; genus Ictidomys; species Ictidomys tridecemlineatus. The sequence continues at coordinate 155,400,080 of NC_135479.1, read as the reverse complement.
ATAATGGGAGTCTGTATCCTCTCCTTGCCAATTCCTAGCGTAAAGCAGAAATTTTACATGTGACAAGTCTATAGAATCACTTTCCCTTGGATGTCAGGACAGGATTAGAAGTGGAGGGAGAAAAAGAACTTGTAAGTCAAGGTGGTCTTCAAACATCCTCCCAATAAGTTTGTAAGGAATTGTGTTAATCAGCTTTGCATTACTGTGACCAAAATGTCTGACAATAACAATGTAGAGAAGGAAAATGCATTTTGGTTCATAGTTCCAGAGGGTTAGTCCATGGTCAGCTGAGTCCTTTGCTCTGGACCCAGGGTGAGGCAGCACAATATGGTGAAAAGTCATGGCAGAAGAAAACTGCTTCCCTACTGGTAATCAAGAAGTTGGAGAGGGATACGAAAGAGTCATAGGGAAAGCTTCTAGGCCTATTTTCAGTGACCCATCTCCTCCAAACAGACCCCACTTGCCTACAGTTACTGCTCAGTCAGTTCATTCAAACTAGGATAGAATGATTATGTTACACCTCTTACAATCTAATGACTTCATCTTCTAACATTCCTACATTAATGCAGGAACTTTGGTGAGACACCTTATATTCAAACTATAACATTCCATCATTTATGCTATAAAACAATAACATCCCCCAAAAGCTTATGCTCATTTCACAAAGCCAAATGTATTTAGTCCATTTATAAGAGTCTCTTTAATCTTAACAGTTCCAGCAAGGTCTAAAAGTTCAAGTCCAAAGTCTTCTCTGAGACCCAAGGCAAACTCTTGGCTATGAGCTCCTGTAAAAATCCAAAGCAAATTAGATATATTCAATGTACCATATTGCAGAGTAAATAGTCCTATTCCCAAAAGGAGATATAGGGCACAGAATGAAAGAATAGGACCAAAAGAAAACTGAAACCCAGCTGAACAAACATGGCCCATACTTTGCATATATCATCTAGGACACATGGTGGCGAGATGTGCGCTCCAAAGAGCTTGGAGAGCCCCATGCCTTTGACCTTCCTGGTTGCAGTGCAGGTGGGCTTTCTTTTAGCCTTGCTTTCTCTGTATTCAGCAGCTTTTCTCTGCTGGCAGTTCATTACTGGCATCTCTTAATTTCTTGGATTTCCATTCCAGCTACAACTTTACCTTCAGAGCTTCACCCATCACCCTTTCAGGAATAGTCTAAAAGAATTCCATCCCTGCTACACTTTGTTTGACCTCCCAGGTCTTCCTTTGAAATCTTGGTGGAAGCCTCCATATTTTTTTAACTCCAGGATCTTGCATATCTGCATAATCAGCACCACATGTATGATTCCAAGATCTGCCATCTGCTTATGCAGGTGAGCTCTCTGAATTCATGGCTATATCAACCTCAGTACTACATAGTTGAGCATGGTGACAAAACTTTCCAAGCATCTCTATGTGTGCCAGGCACTTTCATGATCTCTTCTTAAAGGAATTTTTCCTTCTACATTCTTGTGTGTGCTATCTTGCAAATTCCAAAGATGATCTCAAGCCATATTTTCTATTGTCTCCATACAAAGTTCTTATCATCTCTTTAGTGGTTATAATCTCTTTAACAATCACAATTACCTTGGCCCCAGTTTTACAAGCACTTCTATGGTCCAATTGTAAGTTTTAAAAACCCTTCAGCTCTACTTTCTGCTCCTGATTGTCACATTACATCTAGTTAAAAGCTACCAAAAATATTCATATAAATGGCTGAATGTTATAGGTCTTGAAATTTCTTACACCAGATTAATTAGTTTACCACCTTTAATTTCTACCTCACAAAGCCTTAGGACTTGGGAAAAATGTAGCAAAGTTCTTTGCAAGAATATGACACAAAGTTCTTTGCAAGAATATGACCAATTCCCAGTAGAATCCTTGTTTCCCTGTGAAAGCTCATAAGCACAGTCTGATCTATCAGCTTTGTGGTCTTCTCGGCTTCCACAAGAACTTACCATTAAGCTCTGCTTACAATATTCTAAATCTTCTCCACCATGCCTTTTCAAAAATTTCTAAACTCCTCCTATAAACCATTTCTAAAGGCTTCTGAACCATGTAGTCAGGTTAGTCACAGCAACAACCCTACTTTGGGTATCAATTTCTGTGTTAATCAGCTTAGAATAGCGCTGGCTAAAATACCTAACAAGAATAACACTGAGGAGGGAAAGTTTATTTTGGTCCAGAGTTCCAGATGGTTAGTACGTGGTCAGACACATACATTGTTCTGGGCCCAAAGTAAGGCAGCACCTCATGATGGACAGCATGGCAGAAGAAAGCTGTTCCTCTCATGGTAGCCAGGGAGTGGGAGGAAGAGTTGTAAAGGGCCACAGGGAAGATGAAGGCTTATAGGCCATGTTGGCAGTTATCCACCTTCTCCAGTCATGCCCAATTTGCCTGTAGTTACCACTTGGTAAGTCCATTCAAAATAGGGTGAGCTGATTAGATTACATATCTCACAATCCAATCTTTTACCTCTGAATATTCCTTCATTAATGGGAGCTTGGGGGGACATCTCATATCCAAATGTAACAACAATAAAGATTATGTTTTAAATTCTATATACCTGCCTCCTGTTATATCCCTCAGTGTGTCTAAACTTGAATGGGAAAATAACCAGGTGTAATTTATGGATCCCCAATCTTTAGACCCCAATACTCAGCAAACAAGCACAATAACATCTGTAATATCTCTGTATGCATAAACCTTTTTCACTAGTCAGTTTCTATCTATTTACATGGCTTTGTAAACTTCTTTTCCTACCATTTTTTTTCCAGTAGTGAATAAAACATTAATTTCTTCAAGTTTTATTGAAACAGAACATTCTAACAGATAAAAGCTTCTAAACTGTTGGGTAAATATACTTCACTTAGAACTTGCACTAAGCAATCTAAAATATGGCACCAAACTTCCCTTAATAAATTTCTGACAGCATCAGAGAAAGAGAAGATTTTGCACAAAGCATTCCATTTTATCTTTCGGTTATAAAGACAATTACAACATGAACAAACCAGAGCTGTGTGTGTTACTTCTAAAGAAGCACAACAATCTCTACAGAAATACCAATCTTTATCTGTTGCATCTGAAAAAAATTTACAGGGGTTGTATATACAACTCTCTTAACTCATCTTGTCTCTTCTAGTCCAGAACTTTCTCTTCAATAGCATGTCATCCAAGTGATCTTATCTCATGAACTCCCTCTTATCACTATATCCTTTCAGAAAATGCCCCTGGCACATTATATGTCTGTGCTATTTGGTGTCCCTCCTTGTGTGGTTCATCTTTGTGGATTGATGGCAGATTTTGTTCTCCATTTGTAGTGTGGGGAAGGGAAGGATTCTAGGTAGGTACTACCATGTGATTTTTCTTGGGAAATGTGTATGGGAAAATGGCAAGAGATGTGTATGGGTGGCAATGGAGGTCAAGGAAAAATTATGACTCTCAAACTTTAATAATTTTGTTTGTTCTTATCACCTTTGCACCCTGGAAAATCACCAGGAAACTGTCTACCTGTGCCATGAGCATAGCTCTATCTTTCCTGAAAAGCTTTTGTGAGTTGACATTTTTATGTTTTGTGTTCACTTAGATAAAATACATAACATTTTACTCAGCTCTTAAATAATTATCTAGTCTTATGGTCTCAGACACTGTGGGAGGAGCAGACAGAGAGAGGGTTTGTCCACTGGATCTGGTGGATAGAGAGCTAAAGCTGCTATGACTTGAAACGCAAAAAAGATGTGTGGATGAACCCTTTTCAGACTATCTATAGATTGTTTTCCCATTTTGCCCAAAGACCCTGGAGTTCTATTTATGGCTTAAATGCTGGTTTGTACTACTCTTGGGTCAAAAAGTATTAATCTGGATCTCTTCTGAAATCCAAAAAGGGGAAAGAGGCAGAAATCAGAGGATGACCCATGACACATTCCGCTCTGCAAGGGGAATGTTCAGATTTTGTACCTACTTATGTTTCCTTCCTTACATTTTGAAAAGAAAAAAATCTAGGAAGAAAATTTAATTCTCCTTCTTCATAACTCCTCTCTCTAGCCCCAAAAGGAACTAAATTGCCAAAAAAGATTTTTCCGGGGTTTTAAGAACACCCATGGGTTTCACAGTTGGAGTAAACATTCCCTTTGAGGAACATTTCTAGACACACAGAATGTTTGGTTAGCCTCTGGCTGCTTTAAAAGGAGGCAGAATTTCTCGACTCTGATTCAGTTGTATTTTTCTGTACTAGCTATTTCCTCCCTTTTCCTCCGGGCTGTTAAGCAAAAAAATGACTGCCATAATAGTAAGGAAAAAGCCACTTCCCACTTTGCCCAAAGACCCTTGAGTTCTAGTTATGGCTTAAATGCTGGTTTGTACTTCTCTTGGGTCAAAAAGTATTAAATATCTTCTGAAATCTAAAAAGGGGAAAGAGGCCATAAACAAAACCTTCTTTTTAACCTTTATCCTACCCAACTTCTTATTTTAAGTTTAGGCTTATTGAAATACATTTTATTTGAAATTGGTTAGGTATAAATACTTCCTATTTGAAGTTCAAACTCATTCATGAATTTATAGGCACTTCATCTGCAGAACTTCCCTTGGGATAAGCCAAAATCAGCAGCAAAATTGGATCCAGGTGCTCCCATAATCTCTATTTTATTAATTTTAAGGGAAAATATGCAAAAGGGGCAAAACACAAAGAGACATATATGTAGAATATCAGTCTGAATAATCTGAAGGACTGCTGGAATAATAAGAAGAGTTTTTAAGTTTAGACAAAGGACATGATGATTATCATTCCACCATGGATGGTAGTTGTGCAAATTCTCATTTTGAAGCAGGTTAATAATGAAAATATTTTTATATACTTAATGTAATCGAGAGGTCAAATTAGAAGATCATCTCTTGCTGAGGTTATTTTATTATAATAAATGAAAATAGAGCTTAAAAACTCTTATCTGTGTATGCTTTATGGCATTAATATTTGTCTTAAGAGTGTGAACCATGAAGCAGTTCAACCTCCCTAATGGAAAGAGTTCCAGTGATTTTCTGTCCCTGGTACATTTGGAGGCCCTTTCTGGAACCTTTGATGCTCCAGCACAGGAACTTCCTGTCTTAATTGTATCTGTCTAAAAATATTCTGCCTAGACACAATAATCATTATTGGTATCACTTAATTTCTAGTCCTTCCATGTTTGAATTTAAATTTTACCTGAATTTAACAAGTGCTGTTATTTACAACCCATTGTACCTTCTAAGGCAAAGATGTTTACCAAGGATATACCTTTATTTTGATAAACAAAGCAATACTTAATAATATGATTGGAAGAAGCCAAAGAGCATTTATTTCTCAACTTGGGTGGAAATGCAATGTTGGTGGTGGTAGTGGTGAAGTGAGGGAGTCTCTAGGAATGAAGTAAATTGGAATCATGAGGGCCTGACCATGGTGTGTAGGGTTAAAAAAAAAAAAGGCTGAGGGGGCTGGGGATGTGGCTCAAGCAGTAGCGCGCTCACCTGGCATGCGTGCAGCCGGCTTCGATCCTCAGCACCACATACAAACAAAGATGTTGTGTCCGCTGAGAACTAAAATAAATAAATTCTCTCTCTCTCTCTCTCTCTCTCCCCTCCCTCCTCTCTCTTTAAAAAAAAAAAAAAGGCTGAGAAAGAGCAGTAAGAGTATGGAGGAAAAGCAGAACAGAGAACCTAACTGGTTAAAGGGAACTGGTATGAGATTTTTCTGTGGTATGCACGCTACCCAGCCCTCACTACTTCCTACCATGATTCTGTTAAAATCTGCATTTGGTTTTGAGTTCACAGAATTCGATTTGTAGATTTTTGAGGAAAGATATTTGAGGGTGTAACTGTATCAAAGTCCTAGGAGCAGAGCTAAAGCACACACTACCTGAGGAAACCCTAATTCAGGCACAACCCTGACATGTGTATATATATATGTCTTGCGTGTGTCTATGAAAAAGAATAAAATGAAAATATGAAGACTGAACTAGAATAACATTTTCCTGCTATTTCCATAGTATTTCAAAAGAGAATCTCAGAGCTGTGTATATCAACACATCAGCCCATGATTTATTTGTACAGAAAGAATGAGTTCAATTTCTTATTTGATTTATGGAATGGGTCTCTAGCACCATGAGAGATCTATGTCATTCCACCAAATGCATTTACTGCTTTGTGAGGTTTTTCTTATTATTTGTTATACCCCTACCTACATTTCATTGGTGGGACTCTGCAGCTTCCCCTGACTAAATGTTTTGCCTCTTTCATCAACACAATATAGTTAAGGATGTAGTTTTCCTGAGGAGTGACAAAGATTCAGTTAGAGCTACAGGTACTGCATAGACTTAAATTTCAAAAGTTTGTGTGTAAATCAATTATTTTGAACTGTGGTTGCATTTTCCCCATTGAAACTATGTTATAAATTGTGTAGGAGACTTCATAAATCTTTGACCTAAACACCCTTTAAAATATGTTCTCTGTGTGTGGGAGGATGGATATTTTCCTTCCCCTAAGCCTGGCACATATTTAGCTAGGTCAACTGAAACAGTCTTTTGATAATTCAACTCAAGTCAGGGAAGGAGATCCTATTAAATGAAAGAATTTGGATTAGTACAAAGAAAGTTAGGCATATCTTGGCAGTGGGACAGGTCACATTTCAGGTAATACACCCTGAGCTTAGATTAGACAATAGTAAGGCCTTTATTCATCATTTCCCACTGCCCTCCACATACAATCTGGTACAGGCAAACTCAAGGTCAAGCAAAATATTGAAGGAGAACAGGAAAGCAATAAGGTCAAATGAATAGAGAAGAGAAAGAACTACAAACAGGATATAGGTGGTCACTTAAAGACTCACAACTGGAAAAGTTACACCCTGAAGCCATTATCTCAGACAAAGGCACTGAATAACAAACAGAAAAGAAAGAAAAACATGGATAATAGATATTGAGAGTAAAATTTAGCACTGGATATGTTGTTTACAGAAAAATTAAATTCAGGAAACATTTCTATGTGGCACAATATGTAAAACCCCTAAACTATTCCTTAAGAAAATGTACAGCAAATGCTTCATTATTCTCCAGTACATCTGAAGTCACCTTTGACTGACCACATGTAGGTGAAGAAGCAAGATTGCTTTAGGGTTTATAAAGACAGAGACTGCCTAGACTTATCAGAATTTATACTTTCCTAGCTCTAAGGAAACAAAATTGAACAAATGTGGTCATAAATTAACTTTGTAAATAGAGCTTAGAACATGCTGCTATAATCATTCATTGAATTATTGATATTGGTACTTCATTTAAATTTTTTAAGGCTCCAAGAGGTAGATAATAGCAGACAGAATTCAAGGTAAAGCAATTTACAATTTCTCTAAAAGGAGAGGAATCTGATGAGAAAAATATATAGACTTGGGACTTCTTTGGAGCTAAATTTCCAAATATTTTTAATCTAGAAGCACCTTGTGGTGAAAGGAGAGGCTGAAAGAGAAAAAAAAATCCACTTTGCAGTGAATCTGAATGTTAGGAAGATTATTTTTTCAGTGGCTTAGAAGTAATAAAAATGATTGTTGAATTCTGATAACAGAACCCCACTTCTAAGTGTCACTACTATAGACGACCCCCATAAATGCCCTAGATTATGTTGCTGAGTATGGTAGAAATAAATACTAACTTATGTGAAAGGCTGAAAATTAACTTAGTATAAACTCATCTATTGGATCAATAATGTCACCTTCTTTAGCAAAGTATATCATCTCTTACTCCCTAAAGGAGAGATTTACCTCAATATCTACACATACAATTCATTCCTTCCTCCCAGCTAACCTTGAGAAGTGTGCCTGTGTTCTACCAGTCCTTAGCTGTCTGCAATCCTTTTCTCTAAACTCCTCCCAGTCCAATCATGTCATTACTAGGGTATCAATGATTATGTCCCTTTACCCCAAGACACTGGATTCTTTATTCCCCAAGGTATAAGACTGTCACAAAGATCTTTTTTGTAACAAAATGTAAAATGCTTTTTATTTTTTGTGTAAAGTGCTTTTTATTTTTGAATTGAGAATTGAGAACAATGGATCAAAGTTATAGCTCAGGGGGAAAAAAGCTTAAAATCAAATATTGATATCACTGTTCTTTCTTCACTCCTCCCCATCATAGGAAGGTACTCCAGATAGAGCTCCTGGAAGGGGTAATCTAAAGATTAGTAGGCAGCATGGGAGGAATATTTTTGGATTAAAACCTATGGAAGAGAAGGCAATAAAGCAGAATTAGGCAGAAGGAGAAGTCGATCTGTGATGCAATCTCAACAGAGGCCTTAGATGACTTCATGGAGAATTCTGGACTTGGAATAGCCCTTCAAAGTTGCCTGAAGTTGGAGCGAGAAGGATAATGATATTGGAAGTGAATTGCTGCATAAACAGGACATGCCATTTGTTGTCGGGGTGCTCTTTAGCCTAGACTATTTTCAAATAGACATTCAGTTGACAGCTGAATGTTTTTTGTCTAGAATTCTCCTAGAAGCTGGGTGAATAGTCTCTGATTCTTAAAAGGGAACCTAAAAGAGACATCACAGTATCCACTGTGGGAGCCATGTGGTCAGATTCCACTCTCTCCCTACTTAACCCCTTTTTACATACTGTCTTTTCTCTGAATCCAAGGAAACTTTCTAAGTCCCAAATTCAGGACATCAAAGAAAAAGTAAAAACTTCCTCTTATTTATTGCTTTATCTTAAGAGTCTTTTCACTAAGCTAACTATTGTGTCCTGCCTTTAATAAACAAAACATCTATTAATATGTCCTCCTTAATGGAAGAGCTCACCATTGGGATCACAGCTCATAATGAAAAGCTTAAAAATCACAGATTTTACTTAATGGATCAATAAATTTCAAGTTAAATTCCTAGATAGTGCCCCATATCAAATCATCTTGATGAATATCCACAAGATGGAATACTAGGAAGTCCCAACTCTCTTCTTTTACATAACATAATGAAAAGCCCAAACAATAAATAAATAAACATCCATCCACACACCAATAAAAATAGCTCTGGGGAATCTCTTAGAGCAGCAAAAATCCTGTGAAACACAAAATCCAAAATGACTGAATCAAAAAGCATACAAAATGTTTTTCCAATGTTTCTCCAATCTGCTATACAGAGAACCTTAATGCCAAGAGGGATCTGTTCTGAGAAATTTTCCTTCTGAGGAATTTTCCTTATTACCACTGCAGACACCTAAAGCCTTGATCAGTGAGGACACCTTCAGTCTTAAATTCAGCTGAGATAAGTGGATGGAGTCCCTGCTACTGCATACCTGCAAGAAAAGGAACTTTGACTACATTATAACCCTAGGGTCTGAGCTCCTATAATCCTGCCATCCCAGGGGTTGAAACCACTGCTGAAGTGAATCCTATCTCACCAGGACCGGATTTGTGCTTGTGCCCAGCCATTGCTAGATGTTGCCATTATGTTGACATTGTGTCCTACAGTCCAAGTTGCCCCAGCATTGCTCCATCCAAGGAACCATAGCCACCATTGCTTTGCATCCTGCATCTAAGTGCCTCCGTTTGAATGCATCTCACCATCTTTATGAAGTCAATCACCACTGCCCCATTCCTACAACCCAATTTAATGTTTTGTTCTACCATACTAAGGAGTGGGAACTGCTGCTGGGTTATCTCCAACTCTCTGGGGCCCAGCAGCAATCATGTGCTAGGACCTGAGTTGCCTCTATGCCCACCTCCAAATGACCAAACAACTGGGAACCTTGCCCCAAGGATCCCAGCACCACAGTATTTGTATTGTTTCTAGTCTAAGTCTCTAGGTATCTTGCTGTTCTGGATCCTTGCATCCCAAACACGGGTGCCACTGCAGCTGTCTGCATGACTGTGCACCATATCAAAATTCAAGAAATAATGGCTTAAGACTTACCAAACCTCAGAAGACATATGGATATACTGCTCTACAAAGCTCAAAGATCCCCAAATAGGTTCAACACAAAGAGGATTCCACTAAGACACATAATCATATTTTCAAAAGCAACAAATGAAGAATTAAAGGTAGCAAGAGAAAAGCAAATCAAAACATAATGAAAAGTTCATAAGTCTATTAGCAGAAATCTTACAGGCCAAAGACAATGGATGATATATTCAAAAATGCCAAAGAGGGTTAAAACTTCCAATCTAGAATAATTTATCCTAAAAATCCTCCTTCAGAAATAAAGGAGAAGTAAAGAATTTCTTAGACTAACAAAAGCTAAGGGAGTTCATCCCAACCGAACTGTCTTACAAAAAAATACTAGAATGCGTTCTTTAAGCCCAAAATGACGGATGCTAATTAGTAACATGAAAACATAAGCACATGAAAGTGTAAAATTCATTGGTAGGTTAAGTATATAGTTAAATTAAGAATAATTCATCACTGTAATGGCATTGGATAAATCACTTTTAATTCTTATAAAGGTTAAGAGACAATAGTATTAAAAATAATTAGAGTGACAGTATTTTATTAAGGGATACACAACATAAAAAAGTAAATTGTGATATCAAAAACAGTGTGTGGAGAGAAGTAAAAGTGTAGCATTTATATGTGGTGAAGTTAACTTGTCATCTTCAAATAAACTGTTATAAAATGCTTTCTGTAACTTCATGATAACTAGAAAGCAAAAACACATAATAGTTACATATGAGATAAACAGAAAGTAATCAAAATGACATTACCAAAAAAATCAGAAAACAAAGGAAGAAAACAAATGAGAAATGAAGAAACAAAATAACAAAAAATACTCAGAGAAAAACATAAATAAAATGGCAACAGCAAGTCCATGCTTATCAATAATTCTTTTAAGGACTGAGGTTGTGGCTCAGTGGTAGATCACTTGCCTCCTATGTGTGAGGCACTGGTTTCGATCTTCAGCACCACTTAAAAATAAATAAAATATAGGTATTGTATCCATCTACATATATATATATATATATATATATATATATATATATATATATATATTCTTATAAATGTAAATGAATTTAATGCTCCAATCAAAAGACATAAAGTGGCTGATGGATTAAAAAAAAACAAATATATGCTACATACAAGAAACTCATTTTAGCTTTAAGGACATGCATAAGCTAAAAGTGAAGGAAAATGAAACAAACCAAAAAAATTACTGCATGTAAATGAACACCAAAAGAAGTCAGGAGTAGATATACCAGACAAAATAGATGTTAGGTCAAAAAACAGTAAGTGACAGAAGGCTATCATATAATGATAAAGGAACCGATGATTCAAGAAGGTATACAATTGTAAATACATATGCAGGCAACATCTGAACACCTAGATATATAAAGTAAAATTAATAAAACAGGCTGGAGTTGTAGTTCAGTGGTAGAGCACTTGCCTCACAAGTGTGAGACACCGGGTTTGATCCTAGAACCACATTAAAATAAAATAAAATAAAGGCATCAAGGGCTGGGATTGTGGCTCAAGTGGTAGAGTGCTCACCTAGCACATGTGAGGCACTGGGTTCAATCCTCAGCACCACATAAAAATCAAATAAAGATATTGTATCCACCTAAAATTAAAAAATAAAATTTTTTAAAAATAAATAAAATAAATGCATTGAGTTCATATAGAACTAAATTTAAAAAAATTAACAGAACTGAAAGAAGAAATAGCAATATGATAAGAATAGAGAACTTCAATGCCCTACTTCCAAAACCAGATAGATCATCCAGACAGAAAATCAATAAGAAAACATTAGAATTGAACTACACTTTAGATGAGAAGGCTCTAACAGATATATACAGAACATTCCATTCAACCACAGGATACACATTCTCCTCAAGTGCACATTGAACAATCTGAAGGACAGATAATATGTTATTTCACAAAGCAATCTTAATTAACTTAAAAAGATTGAAACCATATCAAGGATTTTTTCTTCCCTCAGCAGTATGAAACTGGAAGTCAATAAAAAGAGGAAAACTGGAAAATTCCCAAATGTGGAGATTAAACAACACACTCCTGAGCAAAAATTTGGTCAAAAAGAAAATCAAAAGGAAAAAAAAGATATTTGGAGATTTTAAAAATGCAGAAAAGCATTTGTAGAGATAACTGTTCACATTAACAAAAGAAGATAGATCTCAAATTAACACTTAATTTTCACACGAACTATCCAAAAAAAGGAAGAGCAAAAGATGTGAAATTAGCATATGGAAGTGATACCAGTTATTGGTCATGAGTCCTGCTTCCTCACATTAGAGAAGCATGCAAAGGTAAGCATACAAAGCAGGGTTTATTTAAAAAGGGGTAATAGACTTCTTCCAGGAGAGAGAAGGGGGCATAGCTGGTATTTTGGTATCCCAACATGTAAGAGCATTCTGCCTTCATATATATCCTACGCTTCCTTTGTTCTCCTGCTCTCTCCCCCTTATCTCTCTCCTTCCTGCGTATGTGACTAGGCCAAGGAGATGCTCAAGTGGGATGGCCAAAGGTGAGGAACAGATGGACAGGGGGAGAGGCCAAATGGAGTAGCCCAGGACATATTAATTAACAACTTTTATAGCTCCCTGTAGGGAGGGCCAATTCCTGGGACAGGTTACCTTACCAACAGGTTGGAGCCTTTCGGGTTGTCTTGATAAGGGTGGAGGAAGGGCTCTAAATGCAGTAGCATTTTAATTCCTCAGGGGATTGAAAGTTGGAAGTCTCCAACTTTCCTGAACTCACATTGGCCTCCTTGATCTGACCTAACTGTACTGACTACCTGTCTAATTCTGGCTTCAGAGGGGCAGAAATACATGAACTGAGAACTAGAAAGACAATAGAAAAGATCAATAGGACTAAGAGTTGGTTTTATGAAGCAATAAGCAAAACAAACCTTTAGTTAGGCTAAGGGAAAAAATACTCAAATAAAATCATAAATGAAAGAAGAAACATTAAAATAACGCCTCAGAATTACAAAGGGTCATAAGAGACTACTGTGAACAAGTTTGGCAACAAATTGGGTAACCTAGAAGAAATAGGCAAATTCCTAGAAATAAGCAACCTACCAAGACTGATTCACAAAGAAATACAAAATCAGAACAGATAATGAGATTGAATCAATGATTTAAAAAAAAAAAACAACAGAAAAGAAACAAAACAAAAACCTCTCAACAAAGAAAACTTCTGAACCAGAAGGCTTGATCAGTGAATTCTAACAAACTTCTCAAAAAAAAAAATCTTAAAAAAAAATCCTTTCAATTGATGTGGAAGAACACTTCTGAATTCCATGAATTCCAAACTCATTTTAAGAGGACAGCATTACTCTGATACCAAAGGTCAGACAAAGATAATAAAAGAAAATAAAGCTATAGAACAATATCCCTGATGAATAAAGGAGCAAAAATGTTCAATAAAAAACTAACAAACCTAATTTAACAGCACCTTTAAAGGATAATATGCCATGAACTAGTAGGATTTACATCTGAGATGTAAGAATACTTGAACATATGAAAATCAATAAATGTGATACAATGAATTGAAAGAATAAAGGGCAAAAATCATAGGATCACTTTAATAGATGCAGTAAAAGCATTTGACAAGATTAAGCATCCTTTAACAATAATACTTTAATAACATAAAATTTTTAATAAATCAGATATAAAAGAAATGTACCTCAGCATTTTAACGGTTATATATGACAAGACTACCAAAGCATCATACTCAGTGATAAAAGCTGAAAACTATTCTGCTATAATCTGAAATGTGTCTAAGCCAGAAAAATTATGTATGAAAAAGAAAAGTCATCTAAAGTGAAAATAAAGAAAGAAAATTGTCTGCTCCTAATAGCATGATCTTGTGTAAAGAAATCCTAAAAAATTCTAACAAAACAACTATTAGATTTAATATAATGAATTCATTGAAGCCCCAGAATATAAAATCAACATACAAAAATTAGTAGGATTTTTATGCACTAATAGCAAATTATTTAAACAAGGTATAAGAAAACAATTCCAGTAACAAGAGCATCAAGAAATAAGAAAAAAGAAAAAAATGCTTTGAATTTAACCAAGGATGTAAAGAGCTGTATACTAAAAACAGTAAAACATCTATGAAAAAAAATGTTAAAGAGAACTCAAATAAGTAGAAAGATAGTCTATGTCCATGGATTGGGAGAATTCATTATTCTTAAGATCTCCATTCTGGGCAAAAAAAATCTGCAGGTTCCATGCAATGTCCAATGTCACTTTCACAAAAGTAGAAATAAAAAACAATTTAAATTCATGTGGTACCACAAAAAGGCAGCAAATAGTTAAGGAAATCTTTAGCAAAAAGATCAGAGTTGAAGGCACCAAATTTCCTGGTTTCAAATTATTTTACAAAATTAACTAATGAAAACAGTATGGTTCTGGCTTTAAAAGATACACAAAACTGGTGGACTTGAGCAGAAGGCCTAGAAATAAACCCATTTATTTACCATCAGCTAATCTAAAATAAATGCATGAAGAATATACAAGAAAGGGTATCTTCAAAAAAAAAAAAGATGCTGGTTAAGCTGAGTGACGTTGTACACACATGCAATGCCAGTGATTCAGGAGGCTGAGGCAAGAGGATTGCAAGTCCAAGGCCAGTTTCAGCAACTTAGGGAGACCCTGTCTTAAAATAAAAACTGAGGATAGAGCTCTTACAACCCAATCATTTCTCCTCTGAACCTTCTTGCATTGTCTCACACTTGAGCTCTTGGGGGACACCTCACATCCAAATCATAACAGATACCTGAGGTAAGTATCATCACCCTCTGCTTAGTGATGAGTGATTTGAAACTCAGAGGTATTAGCTGATATGTTAGCTTTTGTATCACTGTTACCAAAATACCTGACAGAACACCTTAGAGGAGAAAAAGTTCATTTAGGTTCAGAGGTCTCAATCCATAGGTGACTGATTCCTTGCCCTAAGTCTAAGATGAGGCAGCACATCATGGGCGGAAGGGTGTGGTAGAAACAAGTTGCTGCCCTCATGACAGCCAGAAAGCAGGATGTAGGTAGGAAGGGGCCCCAGAAGAGGACAATAGTGTTCAGCCTATTCCAGCCATGTCTCTCCTGGCTACAGTCACCACCCATTCAGTCCATTCAAACTAGGATGAACTGATTAGGTTACAGCTCTCACAATCCAATCATTTCACCTCTGAACACTCCTGCATTGACACAGGAGATCTGGAGGCATATCTTATATCCAAACCACAACTTATTTCCTCAAAATAGTAAAGATTGTATATTAATCCAAATTTCACCAGCCCCCCAAAACATTGTTTCAAATCCACCTCAAGAGTTTATCTTAAAATTACTGAATAGTCCAGGACTTTGAAATGCTCAGTTTGCTCTTTTCAGCCTTTATTAGCTCACTTCTTAATTCAATTAACATTTACTCATACCTTTAGATACCAGAAAATGCCATAGGATCCAGTGTGGCTGAGCCAGTTGATTTTGTATGTATGCTTAGGTAGTTAATCTTGAGGAGAGAGAACTTTACTGTGGGTAATTTTTCATGTCATCCAGTCCTAGTTTTAGGTGTGAGCATACTTACATGGGATAAAGTCCTGGTAACATCCTAAAATGTCTGTTTCCTTTTTCTTTTTCTGTGAAAACAAAGTGAAGTTTTTCAAAGTCTATAAAAAATTTTATGTTGGTATGGTAAATTGAAGAAAAAATGTGGATTCATTAATTTTCTACTCTAATTGAAAGAACACCTGCAGTTTTTATTGATTATGCATCTTAGCAATAATTCTACTTCTTTAATTAGTTCTTTTACAATTATATGGAGATTAATTTTCACTCCAAGTATCAAATCATAGGGCTCCAATAAAAATCTTTATTGAGTATCTACTGAGTGTGAGTCATTGTGAAATGAAAATTGGAAAAACCTAATGAGGTTATCACATTTTTCCTCCATTTAAGAACAATGTTATTTGACTTTTTGCATATTTCTTCCAGGATCATGTGTGATATAATTTTGACTGTCTTATTGTGAGTAACAAATTTTTTCATCGAACTTTCACTCAAACGAGTAGAGTCCTTCTTTTTCCACTTGTATGAAAGACCTTCTTATTCTTATCTGTTAATCCATCCATTCTATCATAAGTCCTTAACAATAGCACACAATAAAGGTATATGTTGTTTTTGTTTATCCAGATCAATTACTATTCTGTTAATAGCTCTCTGGTTTTCATTTGGGGTATCTGTTCACATCACTCTGCCATAATGTATAGTCTTTCTGGCATCAATCCCAGGCTCCAGCAGAAACCACAGAACCTAAGCAAACTGGCTCTAGCCTTGGCCAAATTTATTGGTTTAGGGATGGGTATATGACGAACTGCACCAATAAGAATGCTTCCCCAGGTTTTAGGAACTTTTGAGGGGGAAAATCTGTCTTTACCCCACCCTTAGTAGATCTAAGTCTAGATCTTCTGATGGTCACTAGGTAGATAAATTCTGTCTTTGGACCTTTTTGAAAAGTGACTAAGAAAAGAGAATGGATCAAGTCACTAAGTCTATTTACACTGTGGGGCATTTCTTCCTCTGGGCTATGGTGCCAACAGGGGATGTTGATTAAGTATGAGGAAAAGTGTGGAAACTTAAGAGTCATAGAGGGAGCTCCAAGTTCTGTCTTGAATCAGCCAGCAATACCTCAAAACATAGAAGTCTGAACGATCATTGTCTCCATCAAGGGAATTAAATTTACATTTGGCAAAGCATGACTTGGTGGCTTCACCACTGGCATTCTGGAAAATTCTCTGAAGGAGTTCCTGTTGTGACTTCCTGGTTCCACAAGATGGCTATGAAAATGAGCTCAGTGACACATGGACATCTTCACCCTATTCCTCCATGAAGGGACAGCAAGGGAGCAGATACTTTTTTTTTACCTGACACACCTTAAACAGCAATAGCATGTCTCCAAGGGAACAAAGTGGTGTGCAGGCACCACTGGACAGCACTAGAGTGTTACAAACATGGTGAGCAACTGAAGTCCTTCCTAGTCAGGAGAGTCAAAATTCTATAGGGAATATATGGTTGCCGGGGGGGGGGTCGCCTTTCTTTTTAATCCTAAAGGATGCTGAAGGGCTACGAAGACCAGAGGTTATGAACATGAGTAGTAACAGCAACCCTACTGTCAGTTTCCCCGGTGACTTCACCTAAGCAGGAGCACAGATTGCACCCAGGAAGCAGATGCTAAGGGAATCCCCCTGTGGGATGAAGATAAATGCTACTGTAGCTCATCGAACAGCAGCTGTCCTTGTGAGGACTATGAAACAGGACACAGCCAAGCTCCAGCTAATTAGGCGCACTTAACCACAGTGGCAACATTAGACTGATTTTTTTCCCCTGCATTCAAAACAGAATCTAGGGGCATGATTGGCAGATAAATGGGTGAGTAATAGGGTCCATACCTATGAATGTGGAAATGGGTAGGACCTAGAGGGCCTGAACCTGGCTTCCCTCTACTGCCTGGAATATGCAGACAATGAATAAATTGTTTGTTAATTAATGTTAAAATTCTTGCTCAGACAAGAGGGAAATAGTCATTTGAGAGTGATAAAATGGATAAGGTATGGCCCCTTCTTTGTGCTCTCATGCTTTCTTGTCCTTCTGTCTTCTGCCATGGGATGACACAGCGCAAAGACCTTGACAGATAACTGGTGCCTTTTTTTTTTTTTTTGACTTCCCAATGAGCCAAATAAACTTTTGCCATTCATAAATTTAAAAAATAAGTAAAATAAAAGAATGCTTGCTCAAACAGCCAAGGAAGAATTCTTCTACACCCACCCCCTTACCAGATCATGATGGGACAAGAGAGCGGGTTAGCAAAAGTCATCAGAGTGGCTCCTTGTTTGCGGAAAGGCAGCGTGTACTGGAGAGCTGTACTTGAGGCTGATCATACCAAGAATTCCACAGAGAACATGCTTCCAGGTTCCCCTCATCTCCACCTTCTAACTCTTGATGGAAGGCTCTGCCTTGCCTCTTCTAGACCAGTGTTTCTGGAAAGTTAATAGGCTGATAAACTGCCTAGCAACATCATTAAAAAAACAGACCCTAACTCAGCAGGTCTGGGGTGGTATCTGAGATTCCACATGTTCAAGAAGTGTCCAGGACATGTCTGCAGTACTGCTCTGTAGGCTGTACTATAAGAAGAAGAATCATACTAGAGATCTCAAGTTTTGATGTGCTCAAGAATCACCTGGTGAGCAAGGAAATACGTAGATTCCTGAATCCCATCCTCAGTGTTTCCTGGGAGAATCTTGAAGTGCAAATCTGGAGATTTTTATTTCTGTAAAACACTCCATGAAAACTACAATCAGGGGAGAAACCAAATGCATGTTGGATTTTTCAAAATCATTTGACCCTAACCCATACTGTGAAAAATTTTTCATGCCTGTAATTTCTATCATTGTTTTAAATACTGGGAGAAGGCTGCCACTTACATAATAAAAAGTTGTCACCAGAAGGCATTATTGTCAATCATGAAGAGTCAAGAGGAGGAAACAGTACCTCTCAGCAGGGAGAGGTTGTGACCAAATCATGGACTTTGTTGAAATAAACCTTCTGAGGGATGCAGCTCTTTTTCAAGCTATTATTTAAAAAGAAAGAAGGAAGAAAGGAAGGAAGGGGAAAAGAAAGAACAAAGCGAATCTGAGTTTCTTGAACCATGGCAAGATCTTTGGCTAAGAATTCTCCCAAATAGCAGGTCTGGAGTGTGAAATGGGATTCTGCATTGTAGAGATGGTATATTTGATCCTTGTGCACCCTTTGATAAACAATGATTAATATGAAATGAAGTGATTTTCAAATTACTCCCGAGGACCTTTTGGATCCACAAATATGTCATTGGAGTCACCCATCAGAAGCCAGCAAATAGCCTAGAGACCCTAATTCAATAATCCTTAATTCCTTGGCCCTAATTTCTTTATCCCACACCAGAACATCAGAGATTTTTTTTATATTTTAATAAGATATATATGACAGCAGAATGCATTTTGATTCATAGTTCACAATTGCAGCACAACTTTACATTTCCATGGTTGTGCATGAATTAGCATTGCACCATATGTGCAGTCATACATGTACCTAGGGTAATGATGTCCATCTCATTCCACCATCTTTCCTACCCCCATTCCTTCTCCCCACCCTGTTTCCCCTTTGCCCCATCAAAGTTCCTCCATTTTCCCCAAGTCCTCCCCAATTATGGATCAGCATCCACTTATCAGAGAGAACATTGACATTTGTTTTGGGGGGATTGGCTTATTTCACTTAGCATGATATTCTTCAACTCCATCCATTTACCTGAAAATGCCATGATTTTATTCTCCTTTATTGCTGAGTAATATTCCATTGCATATTTATACCACAGTTTCTTTATCCATTCATCTATTGAAGGGCATCTAGGTTGCTTCCACAATTTAGCTATTCTGAATTGAGCTGCTATAAATATTGATGTGGCTGCATTACTATAGTATGCTGATTTTAAGTCCTTTAGCTATAGACTGAGGAGTGGGATAGCTGGGTCAAATGGTGGTTATATTCCAAGTTTTCTAAGGAATCTCCATACTGCTTTCCAGAGTGGTTGCACCAATTTGCAGTCTTACCAGCAATGAATGAGTGTGCCTTTTCTCCCCACATCCTTGCCAACATTTATTATCTGTATTCTTAATAACTGCCATTCTGACTGGTGTTAGATGAAATCTTACAGTAGTTTTGATTTGCATTTCTCTAATTGCTAAAGATGTTGAACATGTTTTCGTATATTTGTTGATTGAATCTTCTTATGAGAAGCCTCTGTTCATTTCCATAGCCCATTTATTGATTGATTGTTTGTGGGTTTTTTGTTTGTTTGTTTGTTTGTTTTTGGTGTTCAGTTTTTTGAGTTCTTTAAATACCCTGGAGATTAGTGCTCTATCTGATGTGCGTGTGGTAAAAATTTGCTACCAAAATGTAGGCTCTCTGTTCAACTCATTGATTGTTTCTTCTACCGAGAAGAAGCTTTTAAATTAGAGTCTATCCCATCTAGTAATTCTTGACTCTATTTCTTGTGCTTTATGAGTCTTGTTAAGGAAGTCAGGGCCTAATCCGACATAATGAAGATTTGGGCCTACTTTTTCCTCTATTAGGTAGAGGGTCTCTGATCTAATTCTTAGGTCCCTCATCCACTTTGAGTTAAGCTTTGTGCTCGGTGAGAGATAGGGTTTATTTTCATTTTGCTGCATATGGATTTCCAGTTCTCTCAGCACTATTTATTGAAAAGGCTATCTTTTTTCCAACGTATGTTTTTGGTGCCTTTGTCTAGTATGAGATAGCTGTGTTTATGTGGGTTTGTCTCTATGTCTTCTATTCTGTATCATTGGTCTACATCTTTTTAGTGTCGATACCATGCCATTTTTGTTACTATAACTTTGTAGTATAGATTAATGACTGGTATTGTGATGCATCCTGCTTCACTCTTCTTGCTAAGGATTGCCTTGGCTATTCTGGGTTTCTTAATTTTTCAAATGAATTTCATGATTGCTTTTCTATTTCTATAAGAAATGATGATGATATTTTAATTGGAATCACATTGAATCTGTATAGTGCTTTGGGTAGTATAGCCATTTTGACAATATTAATTTTGCCTATCCAAAAGTAAAAGAGATCTTTCCATCTTCTAAAGTCTTCTTCCATTCTTTCTTTAGTGTTCTGTAGTTTTCCTTGTAGAGATCTTTTGCCTCTTTTGTTGATTCCCAAGCATTTTATCTTTTTTGAGACTATAGTGAGTGGGGTAGTTTTCCTAATTTCTCTTTCAGAGGATTCATCATTGATGTATAGAAATGCATTTGACTTGTTTTTGTATTTATTTTTTGAGTGGTAGTACATAACTGAGCATTTGAAAATATAGGTGATAATAGCAAAAAAACCCAAAATATTCTGTGAGCAGTAATACCATTTGAAAGCTTCTGGACCAAACAGGTTATTTAAACCTCTCAGTCTTTACCTGTCCCTGGGCCTTTGTCTTTCCAGATGGCTGAGGTTAGTTCCCTATGGGCCTTCCTGCAAACCAGGCCAACTGGGGCAATAGCCATCCTTTCTGGTTGTGAAACCCCTCACCAGTGATGCCTGGATCTTGTTGTGGCCAGCAGGTCACTGTGGTTCCTGCTGAGGGACTTGGGTAGGTGCCTGGTTTCCTGGAGAGAAGCAGTGAGGCTTAAGGAAGAGAGCGCAGGCTTTGAAGTCAGACAGAGTTAGAATCTAGCCCTGACTCTGCCATTTCTTAACTCTTTGATCTTAAGCAAACTGTCTCAAATCTCAAATTTGAGCATAAAAGTGGTCCCCTTTCAAGGTTGTTAATGATAATTCAATTAAGTACGTGAAGAGCCTACCAGAGCACCTGATATAGAAGATGCTCAATGAGTGGTGATTTCTCTTTAACTACAGTTAAGGTTTGTGCTGCCCAAAGTTTGTGCTTATAGCTGGATGTAACATCACTAGATGTTCCTAACTTTCCACTGGTTTTAAATTTAGTTATTGGAATTTGAAGTTATTTGGAGATAAATGATATTTTATGTGATGACACTTAGTTAGGTGTAAAATATTTGACAAATGTCTCATCATAAAATTGGGGGTTTGAAGAAAATAATGGAGAATTATGGGGAAATTAGACAGCAAATAGAAGCTTATTGCCACTTATGAATTTGGAAGAATCTTTATTCAAATTAGCATCATTTCATCTGAGTTATGAAATAGGCATGCCAACAATACTTTGGTTTGAATTCATTTCAGTTTGAATTCACTGCTTTAAGTCCTTATAAGGAATTCTTCAGTGGCATTAGATTTTCTGATTCAAGTTGTAAGATGATCTACTTTTTGTTATCATTATCAATATGATCTAATTTTATTGAATGCTTAGATTTGCCAGGCATTGTGTTAAACATTTTTCAGAATAATTTCATTTAAACACTCACTGAATCTCTGTATTAGGTGCTATTGCCATTCTCATTTTGCAGGGGTGGACATTGAGGCTCAGAGGAGTAAAGAACTGGTTCATGATACAAAGCATGGTAAATGACAGAACCCTGGTTGTCCAGCTCCCTACCCACACTCAAAGCAAGCCACCCAATTACCTTCAGACAAGACTTAATCAGAAAAAAGAAAACCAGACCCTGTCTTCTCCCAGGAATGGCCCCTCTATGTCTCTCTTTGCTCTGGTTCATCTATTCCCCAAATAGCAATAATTCAACTCTCAATGGTCAGGCAATTGAAAAGCCAACGAAAGGCAAAATTATCACCAGTTGATTTCAAAGCAGAAGAAAAGTGGTTCTATTTGCAAGACAGAGATCATATTCCTCAACTCGCAAATGACAGTATGTATTGCTGCCATTAGTGCTCAAGCACCATCCCATGGGAACTGAGTCATAGGTCACTCTGTAAAGTGAAGGAACCACGAGTTCAGCACCAGCACACGGCATTCTGAACTTAATGCATTTAATCTTCATACTTCACTCTCTTTGGTGTTGTACAGGGTGCCCTCTTTGGTTGTTGTTCATTCACATTTGCTTCACCATACAAGTACTTCACAGTCTTGTTTCTTTTTTTCCTTTTGCTGTTTCCTTTCTCATTCATACAGGGTCTACAAAACAAGGCACACAGTAAGCACTCGGAGTTACTTCTGAGATCTTCTACCCAAAGGGGAAAGGGAGAGAAGCACTTGTGAGCTAAATAATACCACTGACCACATTTCTTCTCTCCTGCTGCATTCTGTTGACCAATGCTCTCCTATGGAGAAATCTCAGAAATCTTCAAGATGTATGACTAGCTCTTTGCTGGCTGTGTAGTTTCTCAGTCTGCTATTGTGTCTGTTTTGGTAAGTGGTGTACTGATTAACATGACTACCCTTGAGAGTGTGAGGTTACTAGGAAACACAGGAGATGACTTGGAGGATTTTCTTTGAGCTATGTGCACTGGGCTGTGATCTTTCTTATTCTTCATCATAAACACTCATCAGCTGGATGGCAGTGCTTCTATTTTTTTCTATACAGATGTTAGGGTCTCTGCATTCCTTGAATTCATGTGGTCCTGGTGGGTAAAAAGACGTGAGGCAATGAAACAGGGTGTGTACGTATGCGGGTAATCAGTTTACTTCTAAACTTTCATTCTAGAAACTCTGTGTTCTATTCAACTTCTATTAATAGTAATTGGTAGAAATTGGTCCATTTATTCACTCACTCCTTTTTTCATTCAATGTATATACTTACATTAAAGCGAAGGAACTGGATTAGACCCAAAGTTAAAAAGGCAGATGTCATTCCCACCTTCATAAAACTCACAGCTTGGTCAGTCCATTGGACAAGATGGCACCTTTTTATGAAATTGGAAAGCACACCCAAGCAAATATTTTATAGTGTTTATATTATTGACATAGTATAAGTAAAATTTACTAAGATTTTTCTACATAAATTAACCTTCTTAATAACAACCCTGGACAATGTAGAGATGAGAGAAATGAGGTTTTAGGAGATAAATAATCCTCCAAAATAACACAGGTAGTAAGTAGCAGTGTTGGAATTTTAATTCAGGTCTTCAGCAGAAAAGGCTATTATGGCGACATCATCTTAGTGTTGCTTAGAGACTTCTAAAATCTTTTCATTTCATTTCTCCCTATTATATGTTTATAGAGCTCTTATGAGTAATTACTGACATAGCACTGGAGAGTCCTACTAACCCTTTTAGCTGGTTGGTTTGCCCTCTATTTTCTGTTCCCAAAATACCCTCATCATAGCTCATCACAGCACCTCTTTGCAATCCTTCAAGTTCTTCTGGAACTTCTTGGATGATAGCTGTGCATATGACTATCTGAAGAAAAGATTTGAACCTATGTTGAAAGTTATTCATGTTTTTTAGGGTAATAATACGACAAAATTCTCAGGTGAATGTAATAGTGTGAGGAAGATTGTGGTCTTTGGTTTACATTAGACTCATTTAAAAATATTAGACTAGGCCAGTAGAAGAAGTTCTTTGTATGTATAGGAGAGAGGCAGAAGGAGAAACTAGATTGGCAGATGATAGTAAACATTGTGAAGTTTTTCTTGACTCCTTCTACTTGGTCATGTCTAGACAGTAAGCAGTATACAGTGTTCACATTAAAGAGAGCTTGACTAACATACATATGTGTCTGAAAACACTAAATATTATAACATACTTAGAAATATGTTACATAATAAAATATGGTATGTGAATCTTTTCACTTGCCTTTCCAATGGGATTTGATGACATGTACTATATTAGAATAAAAATATAGATGTTTTGTGAAGGAATATGGGTAAATTATGATTTTAAAAAATTTTTTTCCTGAAGTCAAAGCTACCTAACAAGCCTGATTCAGAATATCTTTTTTTGATAGGTGATATGAGATAAATATTCTGTAATTGGAACCTAGTTCTTAATCTGATGATGGAAAACAATTTATTTCATGACTCCTTAAATCAAGAGCAGTCTAGGTGATCTAAAATATGAGGCATTTATTCAAAATGTTTTTACTGTGCATTTACTATAGGCATAGGTATGACATTTCACTGCAGCCACCACACGCACCTTCCAATTGATTTAAGAACCGTTATCTGTAATCTTTCTGTGGGATTAGTTCTTTGAACATGAGCCAACCTGATCTATCAGCTCTCTGGAGGCATTCATCTTCTTACCAGTGTAAACACAACGTTCTTTTAAAGTCTTGTTGGAAATTTCCATGATTACACCTAGTTCTTGGTCTCTGGAGTACCCAGAGTTGGCTTTACCCTGGCCCAGAAATTATGCTCTAAAGAACCCCCAACCTTCTGAATATTTATTCTCCTGACTCTCAGACCTTGGCCTCACTGTACCTCTGGTTCTGACTCTTGTGTAGCTCTATGTTGCCGCTGTTGTGTGTTTTCTGCTTCCTCCCATGTTTCCATCCCCATAATTAGAAGCATCAATTCATTTTCTACAACTGTGAACACTGACCAATCATGTGTAAGAATTACATAATGAAGACAATTTATTGAGTACTATTCTAATGTACCAACTTGTGTACTAGGGATTTATAAATTTCTCATTATTTCAATGCATTGTTTTATAATTATCAAATATTATTTAGCAGATATTAAGTAACTAATTATTAATCATGGATTATTCATTTATTCTACATAGTAATCTGGTGCTATGTAATATCTTAAAATTACTATTTTGGAGATGAGAGAGCAGAGGCTGAAGAGATTAAGGTCGCCAACATTATGTCATAAACACTGTACAAATAGCATAGTCTTTTTTTGAAAATCTCAAATTTAAAGAGCTATGCAATTAGGAATCAATTGACTTTGGTCTACAATAAAAAAAAGAAACAAATTCAGATAAGACAGAGTATATTTATGTTGTTTTTAGAACATTTGGCGAGGATGGTAGAAATGAGTATTGAATGGTAGATATTACATATAGCCTCCATTAAAATTTTGCAGGTTCTTTTATATAAGTCATGCACATTTCTCATTATATATTAATGTAGGTTTTCTATATTTGTTATTGTGACCAGTATCATTTTTCACTGTATTTTTTAAACTGGTCATTGTA